>NC_080840.1:75825041-76427184 GCF_030435755.1 Ochotona princeps | reverse complement strand
TATTTCTAGACTCATGTCTGTCCAGCACACTGGTCCTCTTTTATTCTGTGTTCAATCTTTTTCAGTTCTCTAAGACTCTTTGTCTCCAGGGCCTTTGCACATACACTCCCCCTGTTCTCAAACAACTTCACACATTCCGTTCGCAGAGTAGATGACTATCTGGCACCGCAGCCAAATGGCTCTGTTTCAAGCAGTCTTTCTATAAGTGTTCTGCCTTGTTGTATGGCACTGTTATGTGTCTAGACAGCAACTGTGCAATCCTCCTGTTGCAAGATGCATCACTTCCTCCTAACATTTTATGAGGACAAGGACCAAGTTTGTATCTTTCTTTTTAAAAATGTGCTTATTTACATATTTTTCAGAGACATAAAGAGACAACTTCCATCTACTGGTTCACTTTCCCAATGTGCATAGCAGCCAGAGCTTACCAAAGCCAAAGCCAGGGTGTAGGGACTCCATTCTGGTCTTCCACAAGGATGTCATAGGTACAAGCACTTGAGCGGGCACCTGCTACTTCTAGGGATATTATTAGCAAGAAACTGAAGGTGATTCTTGAACCAAGGCACAAAAATGGGATATGGGCACCCAAGCCGTCTCTTAATTGCTAGGAAAAACACTCATGCTATTTTGGAATTGGTTCATGATAAACATTCAATAAATATTTGTACAATGAGCTAGTAAATGTGGATAGACAAGTAGTTATATTTAAGAAAATTGAGAATCTGAACCTTAGACATGTGTATATGTTACAGTCTGATGTTTTCTGAGATCTAAATTCAAATGAATGGGGTGGATAGACGGGGGGGGGGAATGACGGAGGAAAATGCACAATAATTCACTTAAAACAAATGTAAAAACTAAAACAAACATCTGTATCTTCTGGGCTAAAAGTAACTCAGAGATTAGAGAATCCGCATCCAAAGCTGAAGAGTAATATTCCGACTCTTGTGTCACCCATGTTTTCCTAATTTGCATTTCGCATCGTCGTTTGTGGTAATTTAATTTCCTAAGCCTCAAGTCTAGGCATTTTCACTTTGCTACTTAATCTCAGTGGTTTACTTTAAAATGACAGTAAAATCCTCTCATTTGCTCCCATAGCTGCTTTTTTTCCTTCAGTCCGTTTAGCCTAGTCAGTTCCTAGTCTATTGCAACAGTCACTTTGCTGGTTTTCTGCCTCTGCTCCAGATGCTGTTTCTAATTCATTAACAAATAAACAGGTTCATGAAGTATAATTGCCATACAAAAGTTTCACAAGTAAAAATGTGTGCAGCTTGAAACATTTTGCTGAATTATTTACTCTTGTGCAACCAATATTGCAATCGAGGTAATCAATAAATTCGCCACCTTCAAAATGTCCAGTCTGTTTATTCTCCTTCCTTGCCTACTGCTTCGTTTGGATAATCTTCCTCAACGTCAAGCAACCACCAATTTCAGCTGGCTGCTGCAAGTCGGTTTGCATTTTACAATGGCTTATGTAAATAAGGTGATATGATATGTACTCTTTTGTTCTGGCTTCTTTCATTCTACGTAAAGATTTTGAGAATCATTCATGGTGTTATGCATAGCGGCAGTCCAATTTTTAAAAATTGCTGAGTAGTATTTCATTGTCTGGATTATATTTTTGCATTTCCAAAAAAGCTGTTCGAGATTTTCAGTTCATGCATATTTTTTTTAAAGATTTATTCATTTTTATTACAGCCAGATATACACAGAGGAGGAGAGACAGAGAGGAAGATCTTCCGTCCGATGATTCACTCCCCAAGTGAGCCGCAATGGGCCGGCGCTGCGCCAATCTGAAGCTGGGAACCTGGAACCTCTTCCAGGTCTCCCACGCGGGTGCAGTGTCTCAATGCATTGGGCCATCCTCGACTGCTTTCCCAGGCCACAAGCAGGGAGCTGGATGGGAAGTGGAGCGGCCGGGATTAGAACCGGCGCCCATATGGGATCCCGGGGCTTTCAAGGCGAGGACTTTTAGCCGCTAGGCCACCATGCTGGGCCCAGTTCCTGCATATTTTTATCAGCACTTGGTAGTCAGTCTTCATGTATTTGTAGTATCATAATATGTATTGGTATTTCATCATGATTTTAATTTGGATTTCCCTAAAGACTATGATATTGGCTGGCTTTCGTCTTCTAAATTCCCATCTCTGTATCTTTGGTGCTATGTCTGCTAAAGATGTTTTATAAATGTGGATTTCTTCTTGTTAAGCTTGCGATTTTATTTTTTAGATGTGATTTCTAGATGTAAGTCATTTTTTTTTATTTTAAACACCTTTATTTGCTTTAAAAACATAAGACTTCTTGTACAATAAAGCATAAGCATGTTTCATCTACAAAGTCAGAATATCTTCCTCATGGAACACGCAGGAAGAAAGGAAAAACACACACATGGCAAAGTAGTCACAGATTACCTCTAAAACAATTAAGACTTTTGGCCAGAAAAATTAATCTTTTGAAAACAAAAGTATAACAATAACAAAAAGCCATATTTCACACCTGGTACTAACAGTAAACATTCACAGTACAAAATTATCTGTTAAAATCAAATTCCTATATATTGAAAATATTAATATCATCAAAATACCCATCGTACTTAAAGCAATTTACAAGCTTACTGCAATCTCAAAATACCGAAGACATTTTTTTTCTCATATCTAGAACATTTTTTAAAACTATTTTTCGGATTGACATCCTTTCATAACAGCCACATCAATCACAGCATGAATAACAACAGCAACAACGTCAACAACAAATTGTAGCACCTTGAATAAGTAATGTGCCACTGAGTAGGCCGCATATGCTTAACTAAAAGGAAACACAGAAGTCTCTTAGGAACTATGTTGCCATTGCATACTCCATGGGCACCTGATGAACTCCACTAGAGAAAAGAAATTATTTGGACGCAAACAAACCGACATAAAAACATCAAGACATCTGAGACACAGCCAAAACAGCCAACAGACGCTCAAAAAAACAGTATAGATTGGACTATTGGAGTTACCCTTTCCATGTTGGCTTCCTTATATGAGACAGAATATATGGTATTTATTCTTTTGTGATTGACTCATTTCGCTGAGCATAATGGTTTCTAGTTGGGAGCACCTGGTTTTAAATAGAATACTATCGTTCTTCTTGACAGCTGAATAATATTCCATTGAGTAGATGTACCACAGTTTTTTTAACCATTCTTCCTTAGACGCACATCTGGTTTGTTTCCATGTCATTGCTATTGTAGATTGTGCTGCTGTAAATATAGGATTACAGATTCCCTTCTCATACGCAGATTTTACTTCTGTTGGGTATATTCCTAAGAGCGGGATTGCTGGGTCATATGGCAGGTTTATTTGCAATTTTCCAAGCACTCTCCATATGGATTTCCACAATGATTGTACTAGCCTACACTCCCACCAGCAGTGAAGGAGGGTACCTTTCTCCCCACGTCCACGCCAGCATGTGTTGTTTTTCGAATTCTGAATGTAGGCCAGTCTCACAGGAGTTAGGTGGTACCTCAAGGTGGTTTTCATTTGTATCTCTCTGATGGCTAGAGAGCCTGAGCATCTTTTCATATGTTTGTTAGCCATTTGAATTTGTTCTTTTGAGAAATGTCTGTTCATTTCCTTTGCCCATTTTGCTACAGGGTTTGTTTTTTCACTATTCCTGGGTTTCTGAAGCTCTTTGTAGATCCTAGATATTAGTCCCTTGTCACTTGTGTAGAATGCAAAAATTTTCTCCCATTCTGTTGGTTGCTTCTTCGCTTTTTTAATTGTTTCCTTTGCTGTACAGAAACTTTTTAGTTTGATATAGTCCCATTTGTTCATTTTGGATTTGATCGCCGTTGCTTTAGGCGTCTTTTCTAAAAAGTCTTTCCCTGTTCCTATATCTTGGAGTGTGCTTCCTATGTTTTCCTTTAGTAGTTTAATGGTTTAATGGTTTAGGTCCTTGAGCCAATTAGAGCTGATTTTTGTATAGTGTGACAGGTGCGGGTCCTGCTTCTTTATTCTGCAAGCTGCTATCCAGTTGTCCCAACAGCTTTTATTGAATAGACCAGGTTTTTTACCTGGATTGTTTTCTGTTTTCTTGTCAAAGATTAGTTGACTATACATGTGTGAATTCCCTTCTGGTGTTTCTATTCTGTTCCACTGATCTTCTTCTCTGTTTCTGTACCAGTACCAGACTGTTTTGGTAACCACTGCTCTATAGTATGTCTTGAGGTCTGGAATTGTGATTCCTCCAGTTTGATTTCTATTTTTCAGGACAGCTTTAGCTATTCGTGGTCTTTTGTGATTCCAGATGAACTTCTGTATCATCTTTTCTATTTCTGAGAAGAATGTTGCTGGGATTTTGATTGGGATTGCGTTGAATCTATATATTGCTTTCGGTAATATGGCCATTTTGATAATGTTGGTCCTGCCAATCCAAGAACATGGTAAGGTTCTCCATTTTTTAAGGTCTTCTTCTATTTCTTTTTAAAATGATTTACAGTTTTCATCATAGAGGTCTTTCACATCTTTAGTTAACTTAATTCCTAGGTATTTAAGATTCCTTTCCTCTATTTTAAAGAGAACTGTACTTACAATTTCTTTCTCAGCGGTGGCATTATTTGTATACACTAGTGCCATTGATTTGTGTTCATTAATTTTGTATCCTGCTACTTTGCCAAAGTCTCTTATGAGTTCCAATAGTCTTTTGACTGAGTCTTTTGGTTCTCCTATGTAGAGAATCATGTCATCTGCGAATAGAGATAATTTCAATTCCTCATTTCCAATTTGTATTCCTTTAATTGCTTTTTCTTGCCTAATAGCTCTGGCAAGGACTTCCAAAACTATATTGAAGAGTAGCGGTGAGACTGGACATCCCTGTCTAGTTCCAGATTTTAGTGGGAAAGCTTCCAGTCTTTCCCCATTTAGTATGATACTGGCATTGGGTTTATCGTAAATTGCTTTGATTATGCTGTAGAATGTTCCTTCTATGCCTATCTTGTTTAGGGTTTTCAACATGAAGTGGTGTTGGATTTTATCAAATGCCTTCTCTGCATCTATTGAGAGGATCATATGGTTTTTATGAGTCAACTTGTTGATGTGATGTATCACATTTATTGTTTTGCGAATATTGAACCATCCCTGCATGCCTGGGATGAATCCCACCTGGTCCGGGTGAATAAGCTGCCTAATGTGTTGTTGGATCCTGTTGGCTAGTATTTTATTGAAGATCTTTGCATCTATGTTCATCAAGGATATCGGTCGGTCTGTAGTTCTCTTTTTCTGTTGTTTCTCTCTGTGGCTTTGGTATTAAAGTGATATTAGCTTCATAGAACGAGTTTGGAAGAATTGCTTCTTTTTCTATTGTTTGAAAAAGCTTGTGTAAGATTGGGGTTAGTTCCTCCTTGAACGTTTGGTAGAATTCAGCAGTGAAGCCATCTGGTCCAGGCTTTTCTTGGTTGGGAGGGCTTTAATTGTTGACTCAGTCTCAGTGCATGTTATTGGGCTATTTAGATTGTTAATTGCTTCTTGATTCAATTTTGGTGGATTGTATATGTTCAAAAATCTGTCCATTTCCTCTAGGTTTTCTGATTTGTTCGCATATAGTTGCTTATAATAGTTCCTGATGATTCTTTGTATTTCTAAGGTATCTGTTGTTATATCTCCATTCTCATTTCTAATACTATTGATGTGTATTTTCTCCCTCCTTTTTTTAATTAGTCGAGCTAGTGGGGAGTCTATTTTGTTGATTTTCTCAAAGAACCAACTCTTTGATTGATTAATCTTGTGTATAGTCCTCTTGGTCTCTATTTGGTTTATTTCCTCCCTTATTTTGATGATTTCTTTTTTTCCTACTAGTCTTAGGATTGCTTTGTTGTTGTGTTTCTAGTTCCTTCAACTGTAAGATTAGCTGATTTACTTGGTGCTTTTCTTGTTTCTTGAGATAAGCATTAATTGAAATGAACTTTCCTTTCAGCACCACTTTGATTGTGTCCCATAAGTTCTGATAAGTTGTGTTGATGCCTTCATTTGTTTCAAGCAATTTTTTAATTTCCCCTTTGATTTCCTCTCTAACCCAATTGTTCAGCCTCCATATGTTTGTAAGTCTTCCTTGGTGTTTCGAATTCTTGGTCTCAAGCTTCACTCCTTGGTGGTCTGAGAACGTGCATGGTATGATTTCCACTTTTTTAAATTTGCTAAGGCTTGTTTTATGGCCTATAATATGATCAATTCTGGAGAAAGTTCCGTGTACTGATGAAAAAAACGTGTATTCTCTGTCAGTAGGATGAAAGGTTCGATAGATGTCAACTAAGTCCATTTGCTCTAGAGTTTGAATGAGTTCTATTGTTTCTTTGCTGAGTTTCTGGTTTTTTGATCTGTCCATTTGTGTTAATGGGGTATTGAGGTCCCCCACTATGATCGTATTGGAGTCTACTTCTCCTTTTAATCCCATTAATATTTGTTTCACGTAGCTAGATGCTTTGGCATTTGGAGCATAAACATTTATTATGTTGATCTCTTCTTGCTGGAGGTATCCTTTGATCATTATGTGGTATCCTTCTTTATCTCTTTTGATGCTCTTCACATCAAAGTCTGTGTCATCTGATATAAGAATGGCTACTCCTGCTTGTCTTACCTTACCATTTGCTTGAGATATCTTTTTTTCATCCTTTCACTTTCAATTTTTTCTGATCTTTGTTGGTAAGATGTGTCTCCTGTAAGCAGCAGATAGTTGGGTTTTGTTTTTTGATCCAATCCTCCAATTTATGGCATTTGATTGATGAGTTTAAGCCATTTACATTCAGCGTTATTATAGATAAGGGACAGTTTGGTCCTGTCATTTTGGCGATGTGTTGTTCTAAATTAGGTCTTGTGTTAGCGTTTTAGTTGGATGTTCTCCACATTTGCCTTTGTTTCTGATGGTTACTATTTCTTTTTTCTTTCATAGGAACTTCCTTGAATATCATTTGTAGGGCAGGTTTAGATGAGACAAAATCTTGAAGTTTTTCTTTATTGTGGAAGAATTTTATTTCATTTTCAAAGACAAAGGAGAGCTTTGCAGGGTAAATTATTCTGGGCTGAAAATTTTTCTCTTTTAGAATCTGGAATATGTCACTCCAGTCTCTTCTGGCCTGTAACGTTTCCTCTGAAAAGTCAGCTGTGAGTTTAATTGGGGTTCCCCTATATGACACTTGATTTTTTTCTCGTGCACATTTAAGGATTTTTTCTTTTTGTTCAACTGAAGAGAGCTTAATTATCATGTGTCGAGATGAAGTTCGTTTTTGGTCAACTCTGTTGGGAATTCTGTAGCCCTCCTGTATATTATTTTCTAATCTTTGCTCAGCTTAGGGAGGTTTTCCTGTATTATTTCATTGAATACACCTCTAATCCCAGCTTCTCTTTCTGCACCTTCTGGAACATCCATAACTCTTATGTTAGACCTTTTAATCATATCTTTTAATTTTTGGATACTTTTTTTAGCTTGACCTAACTCTGCTTTCAGCTTTTTGTTTGTTTCTTCGTGGTGGCAGGAAATATCTTCTAATTCTGAAATTCTTTCTTCTGCCTCATTCATTCTGTTTTTGAGACTCTCCACTGTATTTTTAATTTGGTCTACTGTGTTCTTCATTTCTGATATATCAGCCTTAATTTGGTGTATTACTGCTATTTCTTCTTTGAACTCTTTTTTGTACTTCTCATTGTTGACCAGCAGCTTTGCAATGAGTTTTCTGAGTTCTTTGTCCCCCATTTTCTCAATGTCTTCCTCAGTTAACTCTGAGAATGGGAGAAGGTTTTGCTCCTTTGTTGGAGAGACTTCAGTAACATTCATAGTGTTTTTTTCTTGTCTTTTACCTTTTGTAATTGCCAATCTGTTTGACGACATCTCTATGGTCTGTTACCTCAGGTGTATAAATTGACTTTAATGTTCAATCAATACCCTGAATTTAGGAAACACAGCTGTCCTGAATAATTGCTTTGTCCATGGCACTGATTTTATAGGCAGCACTGAGCTTGTTGCCCCCTGCTAGCCAACACGTCTAAGTACCTCCTGAGGTCACCCTGGGCAGACTTGGTTGCCAGAAAGATCAGGGGGCTGACGCAGTCAGCTCCAGGGACTACACAGACCCCCCAGGCTGCAAGACTATTGCCGTGGGCTCAGCTCCGCGCAATTAACCAACAACACGCCCACTCCGGATCTCCACTTAGGGTTCACACCTGCTGTCCTGCCACCTGATATGGCTCCAGGTGGAGAACTGCAGTTGCTAGTTTTCAGTTCCAGGGACCACACCAACCCCGCAGGGAGTAGAGCCGGTGCTCCCCTCCACCCCTAGATCAGATCCGTATGAACAGTCAGAAAGGGGCCTGTGTGTTGTTCTGTCAACTTCGCTTTGCTCCTCTCCACACAAGGTGGCTCCCTGAGTCCCCGACTCCCTCTGCCTGCAGCTGGTCCCAAACACCCAGCTCAGATTGTCAGGTCCCGGACCACACTTGCCTTCCCAGCTCTCCACACAGACACAGGCTCTAACCTGGCGGTCACAACATCCATGTGGAGGCCACCGCCGGATGTCTGGCTGGTGCTGGAAACGGATCGCTGGAGCCCGGATCACCGGAGCCTGCGGTTCCGAAGGCTGGCGAGTCCCTCGTCGGCCACAAGGTCAGTCACGGGAGCTCTTCATGCCAGGAAAGCGTCACTTCCCAGCTCTGCTGAATAGGAGCTCTGAATGGCAGCTGTATGATCCAGGAAAAGTTGTCTGCAAGTTGAAGCTTTTCACGGCCTAAACGTGGGAGACCGCTCCTCAGGAGGCCCGTGGGCTTCACCTCGCAGCTCTTCCCGGCCTCCGTAAGTCATTTTTGAATACACATCCTGCAAATATCATCCCTTAGACTGCGGCCTGTCTTTTTACTCTCCTAACACTGTCTTGGAGTTAAGAATTTAAAAAATGATTACATCCATTTTATTAAGTGTTTCCTTTATGGATTGTGTTTTTGGTGGTATATCTAGGAAATCTTCATCTTGTTGAAGATTGCAAAGATTTTACTGTGCTTTCGTCTACAAATATTTTAGTTTCAGGCCTTATGTTTCGCGCATTATGACTATTATTTGCATGTCTGATAGCTTGTTATTAGATTCATGATATTATACACTTTAATTTGCTAAGTGTTGTGTACTTTTAGATTGGTATATGTGTTATTTATTTAACATTGCAGTGAAACATAATCGGGGTGAGCAAGATGGTGGAATAGGGTGAGGACATGGCCAAAGAGATGGAGAAGAATGAAATGCAGGAGAAACAGAGAGGAAATGATCCTGGGAAATAGGATTGGGCAGGTTGACAGCTGGGGGACCCCCGGGAACCTCCCGGATGTGGGGAAGCAGCAGAGAAGGTGGAGTGGCACTGCAGTGAACAGATACTCCAACAGTAGTTAGAGCTCCATTGGTGCTCAGGTGGGAAGGCAAGATCACCAAGCATGCAGCAGGTGAATTAAAGCACAGCATCTCAGGCCTCCCTGTTTTTTAATCTAATAATGGGCAGAAGCAGAGTGGTGAAGCCCTTTAGGATTAGTGTGGGAATGGGGTGGATTTCATGGCTCAGACATCCCCCTCCCATGCCATCATCAGGGCCATTTTGAGTTCTGTGGCAAAGCCTCTGGGGAATAACAACAGCAAGTTGCACTTACACTTGGTCAGAGCAGAATTCATGTCCAGCTCAATATATTACACTGGTCCCACGGAGAAAATCTATAATGACTTGGTGTCCCTTGGGTTGCCCCACAGCCGTAAGTGCCAGCAGGTTCCAACAAAAAGAGAAATGAAAACAGCGCATGTGATGAGTTCTGCTGACACCCTGTGATACAGTTACAGCGAGTGCCTCCCTAACCCTGGGTACTGTTGGAACCGCGAGTGGTAGAAAGGCTCAGCAGCCAACAGTGTGGCCACAGCACAGGGCCACAGGAGGCTGGGAGTGGTAACCCAGGGCGTCTTGGCTGGGGAGACCATGGCAGAAGTATAGCATGGGAGCCCAGGACTGAAACATGCTGGAGGAACTGAGGCAAGTAATACAAATGGAGAACGGGGCAATGAGTGGGATCATAGCAGTCAACTTGAAGACCTGTGGCTGACACAGATTAGAAATTAACAATCCGCTAATCTGAGTTGGAATGACCAAGGGCAAAATAAGAGGCACAGGCACAATAAATGAGGTTGCCAAATGCCTCCCCTCAGAGGAGTGAAAGAATATTTCAATCTCAGAATTAACTGATGAAGGAACTGCCAGATGAAGAATTTTGAAAAATTACAAACTTCTTAAAAACAACTGGAAGCACATACAGGAGTTTAAGGAATTTAAGGAATATTTTACATAGGGATTAGCTGCTGTGAAGCAAAATTAAACTAAATTATTAGAAATGAAGAATACAGATCACAGTGCAGTAGCCTAGCAGCTAAAGTTCTGGTTTTGCATATGCCAGGACCCCACATGGGGGCCAGTTCTAATCCTGGCAGCCCTGCTTCCTATCCAGCTCCCTGCTTGTGGCCTGGGAAGGCAATCGAGGACGACCCAAAGCCTTGGGATCTTGCATCTGCTTGGGAAACCCAGAAGAGGCTCTTGGCTCCTGGCTTCAGATTGACTCAGCTCCGGCCATTGCGGCTGCTTGGAGAATGAACTAACAGATGGAAGATCGTCCTCTCTGTTTCTCCTCCTCTGTGTACATCTAACTTTGCAATAAAAATAAAATAAATCTTAAAAAAATTAAGAATACAATGCAGCAAATTAAAAATTCAATGGAAAGCCTCAATGATAGAATGAGTGAGGCAGCACAAAGAAATTCAGAACTGGAAGACCCCACAGGGGAAAATGCTGAAATAGAAACCTGGAAGAGGGACCGAGTAAAGCTAAGACAACAAAAGAAGAATCAAGTGATAGCATCAAAAGGCCAAGCACAACCATGGTGGGTGCTCCTGATGGAATGGAAAGAGAAGCTGGGTCCAAAGATGTATTCAAACGAATAATTAACGATGACTTCCCTAACATGGAGTGAGAAAAGGGGTAGAGAATCCTGAACAGATTCAATCAGGAGATATCTCATTGTGGCAAATCACAATGAGGCATTCTTCAGCTGAATATAAAGGAAAGATATTTCAGCATACATGAGAAGAGTGAATTAACTAATAGAGGAACCTCAGTCAGACTCACAGCTGACCTCTCAGAGGAAATTTTACAGGCCAAAGAAAATGGAGTGACATATTCCAGACCCTAAAAAAAAAAATTTGGTCAGTGCACAATAACATACCAAGCGAAGCTTTTCTTTGTCTATGAAAGTGAAAACAAATCCTTCCAAAGCAAACAAAAACTCATCACTGAAAAGATAGAGATTAGCAGGTTGGATCAGAAAACAGAACCCATGTATCTGCTGCCTACAGGAGACATATCTCTCCAATAAAGACACGTGGGAATAGAAAGTGAAAGGATGGAAAAGAATATCCCAGGCTAATGCAAAGGAAAGACAAGCTGATATAGCAATTCTAATATCAGATAATATAAACTTCAGTGTGGAAAACAGTAAAAGAGATGAAGAAGGACAACCTACTCCCATGTTGGTGGGAGTGTAGGTAGTGCAGTCACTGTGTGAGTCAGTATGCAGAGTGCTCGGACAAATGAATATTGATCTATCACATAACCCAGCTATCCCGCTTTTGTGAATATATCCAAAAGAAGTAAAATCCACACATGAAAAGATGACCTGCAAGTTTATATTCACAGCAGCACAATCCACAACAGCAAAAACACGGAAATAACTCAGAGGCCTGTCAAAAGAGGAATGGATAAATTAACTGTGGTATATCAACTCCATGGAATATTACTGCAGCCAAGAGGTCCCAACTAGGACCATTATGCTGAGGGAAATAAGTCAGCATCATATGTTCTTTCTGATACAAGGCAACCTCCATACAAAATAAAAAGCAAAAAGACGTGTAGGTAAACATGTATATATTCTCACAGATGAACTATAGAATGGAGACTAGCATACTGGGAAGTGACGGTATAAACAAATAAATGGAAAACTCTCGATGAAACTGTTAAATATACCTTGACAATAGGATGCTAGACTATCTGCCATTGTCAATAGCTACAATTCCATGCATGCTACACCAAAGAGCAGAATGTTGAGCTTATGACTGTTGTTGAAGAACTATAGTAATAATACGGGTGGGGCAGAATGAGAGGGTGGAAATGGAATTCCTGTGCCTACAGAACTGTATCATTAGAAAAAATAAAAATAAAAAATATAAATAAAAATAAAGGAAATGCCTATCATTGATTTAAAAAAAAGACAGTCCATAAGATGCCAGCATTGTAATGAGGGTGACAAAGCTATTGCCCATGATGCTGACCTCCCATACCAAGATGGTTCCTATCCTGTTAAGACAGGAGAAATTGATATAAACATATTGTAATATTTATGATGCCACTGAAAAAAATGACTCCACAGTAGTAAAATATCAATATTTGTATACATCATATATTGTAAATAGTATATGAATATACTATGTGTATGTCTATTATGTAATATATAATATGATTTTATAAACTCTAATAAAATATCAGTTGTTACATCATGCTATATATTTTTAAAAGGAAGTATGATAAAAAGTGGAAAAATATTCTTAGAGATTTTGTATGTCTCCATTTATGTATCACAAGTCAATCTTCATATTTTCCTTTTGAGTTCAAATGATTTTTGAACTTCACTTTCTTGAAGTCCAAAGGGCTTCTTTTCTTCCTTCATTTATGTATTTATTTTGGTAAGACAGATCTGCTATGAATAAATTCTGACAGACTTTCGGGATTCTTAATTTCACACTAATTTTGAACAATAATTTATTTCTTGGAACAGAAAAATGTTGTTCATTAGCAACCTTTTGTTTAAACTTTTAGACCAAATTAATTGACTTTGGCAGAAAGAAAAAGAGAGAGACAGATACAGAGAATCCTCATTTGGTGTTTTACTTCCTAAATATCCGCAGTGAGCTTGAGACTGAAGCCAGGAATCAGAAACTCCCTCCACATTGTCTCGATGGGAGGCATGCAGTCAACCAACTGGGCCATCACATCATTTATATGAATTTATAATCAGAAGCCTGAGCTCAGGACTGAACCAAGGCATTTCAATGTGGGGGTTATATATGCTGGCCTGTGTCTTAACCACGTGTGAGAGAAGCAAAAGGGGATGATAAAATTCTAATCTCTTACAAATTATAGAAACTGTGATCTCTTATTGTTACTTTTGTTCAGTAAAAATTCATCTGAATTCATAGACTTTAGTTTTCTTTTCTTTTATGGAATTAATCTAAAGGCAGGATTAACACAGAAAGATAAGAGACAGAGAGAGATGTCTTTTGTTTGCTGGTTCATACCCTATAAGGCCTCAATGGCTAGGGCTGGACCAGGCCAAAGCCAGCATGGAGGAGCTTCTTCCAGGGCTCCGTGATGGGTGGCCGGAGTCCAAGTACTTGGGCAGTTTCCTAGGCACATTAGCAGGGAGCTTGATTGGAAGTAGAGCATCCAGGAATCAATTCTGACTCCTACATGGGATGCTGGCATCAAACGAAGCATGCAAGTGAAGAAATTGGAATTCAAAAAGTATCTTGCATATTTTTCTGGTATTAATCCTTTTTCTCTAATGTTTTATAAAGGGAAAGGGAAATGTAGAATTTGAAGGTGTTTATTCCTGGTTTATCTTGAAGTACAGAAGATATTGAGTATGTAGAAAGGGAGATAGGATAGCATCTGTGGGTAAGATTCACAAAAATTTCAAAAGTGGAGTTTTTGCTTTTATCATGCTTTCATGTTATCCCATCATGTATTAAATAGTAATGTATATTCCTGATTAGACACCATCAGATAATGGGAAAGTACTGACTTTGAAAACAGAACTTTGAACTTCTGATTTTGTTAGTTGCTAATTCTGACATTTTGGTCAAGTGTTGCTATAAAATCATTGAAATGATATTGACCTCATATAGTTCAAGTGTTAATAATGAAACCATATGTAAAGGATTTGGCACTGGTCAAGTAGTTAGTAATTGGCCCAGTTACGTTAAGTATTTGCTAAGGTTAGCATGTAAGAATTCAATTAAGATGTAAGATTCTTATCTTAAGAAGTATCTAATCTTGGCCCATTGTTATTGCCTGCAGAGATTATTGTCACTCCCTTTGTAAGCACAAAATGCCATAGTGATTTTGTTGGTGCTTGATTATGAGGTAGTTACAGTTAGTTTCCATTCATGAGTCATAATTCATTAACTCGAGGTGCTGTCTTGAATGACCTTCTGTGTTGCAAACAATGCCAGCATCTTGCTGTAAAGTGAGCACTGTTGATCATTACAAGAGCCATTTACATTTCGAAGCACAGTCATGCATGACTTAACTCTGAGGATACTTCTGAGAATGCATTCTTATGCAATATTGTCATTGTCTGAACATTGTAAGGTGTACTTACTCAAATCACGATTGCTATGATGCTACTAGGTCATATACTCTCAAGGGACCACCTTTGTAAATGTAGTCTCCTTGACAAAAAAGTTTTGTGGCACATGGTTGTGCGTTGTGATTACCGTGGCTGGGTGGAATAATCTCAGTGACTGTTAGAATATTCTCTTCAACTTACATGATACCAAATCAAGAAACCCCCTGGGGGAAAAGCTATCATGAGAGATTGAAAAAATCCTAAGTGTTTTACCAAAATGAGAGTAGAAAAAAGTAATCATTATAAATAAAACAAGCAAAAGCAAAAAAAGATCAATCTACCTTGTACGAAACAAATTTTGCTCCAGTACCATTGGGACTGGCTTCTGGGAACAATTCATTAAGCAGATCCTGTGGCCATAAAAGAAAATTTCAATGTTGAATTCTTCTCACTTTTGTTCCCTGGAGCAATGAAGCTTTGATATACCCAAGGCTAGTTAGGATTAAATATGTGCAGAAATAGTGGTAATGAGTACTACATCATTGGGTTTTAAACATCTGCATTTTTTTCAGTTCTGAAATTCGATTTGGTTCTATCTCATACTTCTTATGTATTAAGATTTCATGCTTCTCATTCAAGAAATATACTTGTGATTGAATCATTTTTGTGGTCTTTTTTTTTTTTTACAAGTTTAAGATTTTTATTTTACTGTTAAGTAATAGATTTTAAGGGTCCAGAAAATAGGGGCTGCTGGGGTCCGTGCAGTGGGTGTGGATGACACGAAGGTGTGAGGAGAACAGCTCGCTGTGTGGCAAGGCCCGGTGGAGCTTCCAGCTGTTAGGCAAGGCCCGGCGGAAGTCTCTCTGACCACCTTGACGCTGTTTTACCCCCTGGTTGCATGGACACTCAAGCACCCCACTAAGAATTCTATAATCTATTGAGGTGTTGTTTGCCCCTGTGAGACGGTTCTTGCAACCGATGTGAGCTTGAGAGTTAATGTCCCTGATAATGTCTTGGTGAGTGGGCCTTTGACAATTTACACACAGGAACACAATTAAGCCCATGCCATTTTTGGATACCTTATTGGGTACTTAACCTTTTCCTCAGAATTTGGCCCAGACATGTAGCACTCCTTCTGGGAAGGGGCTTGAAAATATCCTAAATATGAATGCAAGTGATGGGAGTGAGAGCTGACACTGCTATGGCAATAAATATAGTTATTGTTATCTCAAAGGCTAGTCTGTCTTTGCAGTTTTTTGGAATATAGAAAATGTAATTGTTTTAGCCACTTTTATAATTTTAGCTAGAGGAATTAAGGATGCTTTTATTAAAGAAAAATGCTTTTGATTATTGTTTCATTGTTTATGGTGTTGTACAGTCTATAGTTGTAGGGGGATTTTATATTTGAAATTTCTGTTTTAGATTTTAGGTTTTTCCCCTGGTAACCTATTTTCCCATTAAATAATGGGTAAATTGTAGAAATAGAAATGTGGCAGGAATGTACTACTGAGTAGCAGGTAATCGCATGTGCCTTGGCCTTGGAGTCCTGGCTGTCGCTCCGTGGCTACTGTTGAAGAATCAATAATGGCTTGCTTTGAAGAATATGAATACAATATTTTGCAGAATTACCAGGGGCACCTGCTTAGCCTTGAAGTGCAGACATAGCGACCAAAGGTCTTTACATGACCCCTTAGTGTTGAAGTCAAAATAGAATGATTAGTTGTTTGTGTAGAAGCTTGTGAGGTGTCTGAGTAAATAAAAAGGACAGCTTTTTCTTGGGCTGTTGTGAGAGGGCACCAAGTGTCAGTGTCTGTGTCTTTCTTTAGCGCCGACTCCACGCATCCTTCCCGAGCTCCGAACTCAGCGGGAGCTGGACTCCGGCAAGGGACTTCATGTGTAATAACAAAAAAATAATGGAAAATTAGAATAGAATAGAGTAGCAATTGTAGAGTTCAATGTACAGGATAGACACAGTCTCAACAACATACTGGCTGTAAATCATTTTAATTATTCATTTTGTTGTTTGTTTTAGGCTTGAAAGGTCAAAAATGAGAGAAAACCGAAATATATATGCCAACTGCCTTTAGGAATGTCGGATTTTGAGATCCCCAGAAAATCATCAAGTCTGAAGTCGGTACTAACGCATAAAGGCGGTTATTCAGGTTAACCCTGGTCTCCCAGCCACCTCCCGCAGCCCAGCAGGGCTGTGGGGAGGGGCAGCCGCAGCCAAGGCTGCAGCAGGAACAGCAGGGAGGAAAAAAGAGAAGGCGGCGAGGTTAAACAGCACAGGATTCTTATACATTTCAGGCTATTAATTATACAGTCCTGATTGGTCAGTTTAACTGTTAACTTTCAAAAAGAGCAAGTTGGCAAGCTTCTAATGTGGGGTTGAAGCAAGCAACTTTCAAAAAGCACACACTGATGAGCTATAGGGCAGTGGGTCTTATCAAACACCAGATAATTCCTTCCTGAGGAGTGACCTGCCAGGAGTCCTGCGCGTGTCACGGGTGTCACGTACACCGTCAGGCCTGGAGTTCACACAGCCCCCTGCCAAGCAAGTAAGGCAGAAATCACAAAAGCAGAAAACATCTAGGTTCTTCATTATAAATGAATACCCTTAAAAAGGTAGGGAATGGTCACACCTACAAATTGGCTGATGGGTATATAAGTAAGGAATATGTTTTCTTTGGAAGAAAAATCCTAACATTTCACATTTTTTGTCTAAGAGGTTTCATGTATTTTATAATACAACTGTAAGAAAATAACCACCGTTCCTTCCCTTTCTCCATCTCTCCCTCTCTTCCTTCTTCCTTCTCTCCTGTCTGTCTGCATTTTTTTCTCATTTGACTTGTGATTTTCCTAATTCTTGGTACAATGAAAATTTTTTTATTGTAGCCCACATTTTTTAGTATATGATAAAACTATGGGTCTTATTAATCTTACAATGCAGTGAGCATTTTCTGAAACTGCCTGGAGGCAGAGATGGTGACAGCGGGGAGAGTGAGCATGGACCAGCAGGTCTCCACTGCTGTCGGGATGCAGTGGCTGCTGTGTGATGGAGATGAATGCCTTGGCTGTGAGCTCATCTTCCCCACTCCAGCAGGTGGAGTTCCTTGTTTATACTCACATGGAGGTGGGCTGTGCTTCTCACTTGGCCTTTCTGGCAATGATGGAGCGTGGCTATCCTATTTTCCGTGATGCTTGGGATAGTTTTTTTTTTCTCTATTTTGCTAAGCTGACACTTTTGTTTGTCCTTCCAGTAGAGTGTCTTAGCTTTCCTTTTTCCTTCTTTATCCTTCTTTAGTTCATCGGTTTCTGGATTGTTGGCTTCTTAAGCACTTGAAATGTCCTGCATAATCTTTGCGTGTTTTTACTTTTTATTTAAACACAGTATTTAAAAACCAGTGAATGAAAAATTCAGGGATTTTAATTTCAAAAGTTGAGCAAAAAGATAGAAGAAATCACTAGAAATGCTCATAGAATATTCTGTTGGTTATTGAAGACAAAATTTGAGAATCAGAAAGAGGATTGGATTGACTTTTATGGGCTCCTCCAATTCTGAAATTCTGTGGAATTTGGGAGGCAGAAGCTTCAGTGTTCTTCAGTAAAGTTGTGATGTTCAGATACTACACCTTGAACGTGAATCCCATGGTCCTTCAGTTATGTAGTGGCTTGTATGTATACTGCCCTGCAGAGTGGGGAGAGCATACCAGGGTGGGAGGGACATGAGGACATTCACCACAGACAAAGAATGCATATACTTAAAAATATCTCATGGAAACCAAGATTGGGCTGTGCTTTCAACATGTTTTTATTGTGTTCAGTCTTCTGAAAAATTCACGATAAGTCATAAAAATATTTTAATATTCATCCAGTACGCATACTTCCAGCTAATCTTACTGGTGGCTCTAGCAAATGGAACATTTTTAGGAAAGTAAAAAGGAAGACATTGGTGTTTATGAACAAAAAATATTTGGAGTTCTTTAAGAACATTGGGTAGCCAACTAGAAAAAAATAAAAGTTTGCCTGCAGGTATTTAATATAACTACATTTGTCCAAATCTAAGACATCATAATTTTTTCTACAAAATAATCATTTTAGCAACATGTTGGAGCCTTGAAACAAAATTTCAAATTCTGATTTACGTAAATAGTTTCATTACGCAAATAGAACAATAGCATGTAATCCAAAAGTAAATACAATATATGATGGGACTGTCAATTTAGTTTTATGTGGAAAAAGCCAGGCAGCAAAGTATAGAGCCAGGAAGGTTAGCTAGTTTATCACTTGACTCTCATAAACTTGAAATCAGTCTGAAAGGCCACTGGGGAGGTAAGGAAACTAGCCAGAATAATTAGAATTTTCTAGCACAAACTTGTTACTCAGTTGTGGAATTATCCCAGAAAAATTTATTTACCATTACAGCAGGTATACATATTTCCACCTAATCTCACTGGGGTCTCTAGCAACACTAAAAATCAATTTGACTTTTGCTTCCAAATGTAATTTTCATTAAAATTCATTGGTATGGAGTGAAAACATTGAAGAAAAAATGTTTTCTTTGCAGTTACCAAAAATTATAAAATATAAATATTGGTGAAACAACTGATGTACTTCCTTTTGAAAGTTTGGCTTTGCAATATCTCTGAAAAATTTATTTGTTAATGACTAGAAGACTGTTTTTGTTTCTTTAAAGATTTATTTTATTTTTATTGGAAAGTCAGATATACAGAGAGGAGGAGAGACAGAGAGGAAGATCTTCCACCTACTGATTCACTCCCCAAATAACCGCAACGGCCAGCGCTGCGCCAATCCAAAGCCAGGAGCTAGGAGCTTCTTCCAGGTCTCCCACGCGGGTGCAGGGTCCCAAGGCTTTGGGCTGTCCTCAACTGCTTTCCCAGGCCCCAAGCAGGGAGCTGGATGGGAAGTGGAGCTGCTGGGATTAGAACCGGTGCCCATATGGGATCCTGGTGCATTCAAGACAAGGACTTTGGCCAGTTGGCCACTGTGCTGGGCCCCGAGGACTGTGTTTCTTAATATTTCTTTCTGTTCAAACTGTGAACTATACATTTTTTAAATTAAATTTGTTTTATGCTGACCCAGTGACGTAGTCGGATTAGGTAACTTTATTAGCTAATAAGAGAATTGGAAAATTAGAAAATTTAGGGTTTCAAGATACAGCAGGGACATATGATGAGAATTAGACTCAGGAATATTTCGCTACCTATCTAACTGCCATCAAATTGAAGATAAAAATGAGCTCTTTGGCTTGACTTTGAAGATGGGATGTTTGTACCTCTTTTATAGCTCTTTGGAATAAGACTCATTTTTTTCTTTAGTATGGAATCCTAGTTCCAAGAAACATGTGATACTGGCTGTATATTCAGTCCTCCAAACAGAAAAGTGACTTTAAAATAATCTGAAGAAATAACTTTTATATAGAGATGAGAAAAAGCAGAAAAGTAGTTTAATATTTGCTAGAGTGCAATAGTCATCTCTCCCACCATGTTATTGAAATCACAGGTAGCATGTGGCTGTTTTTGTCAGCAGTGATAGTGAAAAATGCCTTTCTAAGGTGGGAACATTTAGGTTGGACCCATGGTTTCCAATTTTGTTGGTACCCAAATTCATGGTGTGAGTTGCAAACAATCATTTTATCTCTCTCTTAGTCTTATTTTCCATGCCTGTAAATTAAAGGGGTAGACATGGTCTGTTCCTTTATATATTACTGTAGACTAAAACAATTTAGATTCATACGAATTTATATCCTTGGACAACAACAAACTCTGCAGTATACAAAAGCCTATTCTCCTCTTAAACAGTCCATCTTAGTTTTTTTTTTTTTTACCTTTATCTTGATTCCAGCATTTAATGATCTTCATTTAAAATGAGCTTTGCCTTGTAAATGCAATTGAGGCATATTTCTGCCTGTTCTTGCTCTGTTGGCGATGAAGTGCACAGATTTGGTGTTTTTGTCTGCTCAGAAACTTGGAGTGTCTCATCCTGTTGCTTTTTATTTTAATGTTCTTCTTTGTTTCACTGTGCTAGCTTTCTACTTTTTTCAAGACACGATATTGTATTATTACTATTCTTTTTTTTGCTTTTGCATTTTAAAAGATTTTTCATGATACTTGCGTAGTTGAGAAGGGTACATGCCCACGTAGACAATCACAAGGTCCCTGATGTGGAACATGTTCTGAAATGCTGTTGATTCCACTGCACCAAGGATAAGGAAATCCTTCCAAGGTCCATTGGCTGACACAGTCCATCTTAGACTCTCCATTCATCCAGATATTTGCTGTTAAAGATTGGCTGAAATAGTTGTACACTTTATTTTCCCGCTCCGTTCTCTGCCATGGTGCTAGATGTCCTCTGCAGGGCCTAATGGACTGCCATATCCCCCATGTGCACGTGGGCATGCCACGCGCTGCACCATCTGCAGCAGTTGAGGAGGCCCAGTTCTGACACACATACTTGATGATCAGACCACAGACCCTGGGATTCTCTCTGTGGTTGGGAGTTCTGAGTCCAGCGGTTCAGTTGGTGGGGGATGGGAGGGAGAGGTTCAAAAGAAACCTCATCTGAGGTGACCCTATACCTGACTTTCATGTGTGCCAGTCAGTATGGGATCCAGTTCATCCAGCTTAGTCCATCACCCATGTCAATCTGCAGACACACTGGTGATCGCAGTTGCTGGGTCATATCTGTCTCTAGCCCTATCGCGCAAACCAATGGATGCTGAATTCCAGACCAACCTTGTCCACCACACGCTTGGTCCAGTTGAAGTGAATCCCTATAACCCCACCTGCCCTGGTTCCTGTACATGCCAGCATGTGCAGTAGACTGGTCCAGTCTGTCCCACATCTCATTTGGCTTTTGTACCTGCCAATGGGTGCTGCACCCTAGCTCAGCCCAACTGATTACTATTCAGCTCATGCTTATGTTGGCAGGTGCTACTACCTATCTAGCCAGGTCCACCCTCAACCCTGGTTCTCATTCTCACCAGTGGGAGCTACCGCCTAGAAAAGGGGTGACCACATTTTCCCTACCAGGGCCACTCCCAGCCCTGCATCTTGCACTTTTCAGATGGTACCATGGTCTATCCTGACAGCACATGCCCTCATCCCCAGCACCCAGCACTGGCCAGCTGATGCTGCAGCAAAGCCCAACCAGGCTATAACTTACTCCGGCTCAAGTGGATACAATCAGTATGCCCAGCCTGCCTCTCTCCATAAACAAGCTTACAAGCAGGCCAATGGGTGTTGTAGCCCTGCCCAAGTCTGGTTTGCCTCTGGTCCCAGCTCTCACACTTACCAGCAGGAACAGTGACCCAACAGGGGAGTCCTTGCTGCTCCCCTACCAGACTTGCTCTTCCCCCCCTGGGTATTACGTGCACTGGTGGGTTCTGTGGCCTAGTCTGGCATGTATCACCTCACCTTGGCATTAACTGGTGGGTGCTGTAGCCTGGCCTGGTCCTGTCATGTCCAGTCCCAGCTCATGCTGGTGGGTGCTGCTGTCTATCCCAGCCCAGCCAGGCCCCAGTTCTGACCTTCATGTGAACTGGCTGGTGGTGTGGCCCAACCAGGCCTGTCCTGCACCCTGTCTTGGTTCTCACATCTGCCAGTGGGTGTTATGAACTGGCCCAGCCTGGCCTGCCCCCAGAACTGACCCACATATATACTGGTGGGTAGTGTAACCTACTGTGATCTGGGCTGCTCCCAGTCTTGATTCTTACACTCAGCTGTAGGAACTGTGTCCTGACAGAAGAGTTCCCCAAACTCCTTGCCCTGGTTCTACAGCCCAGCCCTGCCTGGTGTAGTTCAGTGGGTGAAGAGACTAAGCCCAGCCACTCTGGTTCTTGTAAGCACCAGTGGATGCTGTAGCCCAGCCAAGTCTGGCATACCCAGTCCACACCCATGACTGGGTATACTGCAGCCATATCATGTCCAGTTCACCACTCCCGTTCTTGGCTCTCACACTTATGAGTGGGAACCACAATCTAGCCAGGGTGTCCCCTTACCTCTCTGACCATGCCTGCTCCTAGCACAGATCTTGTGTGGACCATGGTTATTCTGAGGCAGCTTGGCATAGCCCATCCCTAGTATTGGCCTTTGCCTTTGGAAGCTTCATATCCCAACCTGGCCTACCACCCCTATCCAACTTTCACTGGTGGGTCCTGCAGCCTAGCCCTGCCCAGCCTGTCTCCATCCTTGGATGTCATGCTAACCAGTAGGTCTGATAGCCTTGCCCAGCAACATCCATTCTCCATCCTGGCTTCTGCACATGCCAGGGTGCTAAGCCTCGGTCTGGCCCTGTGTGGTTCCACCCAGACTCAGAACCAGCCCACACACTTGCTCACAAGTAGAGCAGTCCTGCCTGGCCTGACCAGTTCAAAGCCCTAACTGACATGCTCACCAGCGGGAGATACAGCTCACCAGGGGTGTTCCCCAAGTTTCTCCAACAGGCTCACTCCCAGACCCAGATCACACAAGTGCCGATGGTGCTAGATTTTTTACCTGGCATATCCTGCCCCCTCCCTTTTGACCTTTGTATGAGCTGGTGGATGTTGGGTCCTGGCCTGCCTCAAACCCAAAACCTGGGTGTGAATATGGATACTGCAGCCTGGACCTGCCCAGATAGTTCCCAACCCCAGTTCTCATGAGTACTGGGGAGCTTCCATGGTCATGCCATCTCAGCCCATCACCCACTCCAGCTCTTGAGCAAACCAGTGGATATTGTAGTTTTGCAGGTGCGAGCCCACATATGCCCCACAGAATCTGCCACCAGACCTGGTTCTCTTGTGTGCTGGTTAGTGTCATGGCCCAGCCTAGCATTACACATTTCCTGTTCTAATACTCACTGATGGATACTGTGATCTAACTCTGCTAGGTCGAACCCCTGTCCTAACTCTAGTGTGTGCAGGCAGGTGGTGGTTGGCAGTGGTTGATGCTAACTAGCTCAATTCAGGTCTTTCACGTGGGTAGGTGTATGGTTCTGACCCAGAAAGGTCCTGTAGCTTCTCTACTTTAAGCTGCTCAGCTTCAGCCCACTTGCTTACCTGCAAATACAGTGGCCCTGTCAGCAGAAGTCACCCAGAAGTCATTTCTCACCTGTAATGTACTCCCTCATTGGTTCTGCTCACACTTCCTATACCTCCTCTCCTGATCAATCCACAGCCCCCACACCCATGAGCACATGGATTCCCCAGCCTGGTCTTCAGGTTGGGCAGCATAGTGGCCTAGAGCCTTGTCTGCCTCTCCCCGTGGCACCCCAGAACCAGTCCTCTGGCACACATGCTGGCCTGGTACCCCACCCCTCTTCCGGCCAAGACTCAAGCTTGTTAACAAGTCCACAACCAGACCGCCTTCACAGCATACCACACCAGCATACCAGCCTGGGGTTCTAACACCAGCCACTCCACCTGCCCACCTTCCTGGTGCTCACCCAGCACCAAAGCCTAGTGCTCATCTAATTGAAAAGATTAGATGGTTGGAAGTATTATTAATGCTGGTCATATTTCACTATTACAACACAGCTTACAGCTAAATAATTGAAGCTAAGCAATTATCAAGGAAAATATAGTTAGTGGAAAGGTATTTGTGAGTTTTGAAATTTCCTTTTATTTTGTATTTTAAAATTAAAATGATTGAGAGAGAGAGGGAAATCTTTCATCTTGTTCACCCCAAAATGCCTTAGAATACCATAGGATACTATGCATTTATTCAAAACAAGCTAACATACTGGGAAGAATAAAAGTGGTGTGAAAATTATTCCCTACAGCAGATGTTGCAATTCCTTTATGTCCTGAAAAAGGCAATTGGTTGGGGTTCCAAAAGAGTTGAAATTACAGAAAAGGACCAGGAAGGTGAGTCTGTCATTGTATCTTTTCTCCATTTGTTCCATTAAGTTATGGTGACTTTGGAGTAAGAGAAAAACTTACGATGCCTTGAGACTCTGGAGCGGGAGGCTATTTAGGATGCCACAGTCTCTCCCCAATGTCTAAATTAGCTCAATTTCCCTTATTAACTCTTTTAGCAAAAATAGCAGTAAGATGCTTATTACGTAGCATCCTTTCCTGCTGAGGAAACCCTGTCAGAGACAGGCTTAGGAATCCGTCTGGCTAGTTTACCCTAGAATCAATTTCCTGACATTGGGAAGGGGATTTCATTCTCTTAATATTTTGTTATTTTTGTTCCCTTGGATAGTTGAACTTGGTTGTAGCCAAATGTATGAAAGTCAGTGAGCTAATCCTTCCTTACTGACGCTCCGGTCTAAATTTTGTTTGTTAATAAAGAAACTTTGGCCTTTATTCATATTTTAACGTTCAGCTGGATCTGGGGAAGAAATAGATTCTTATTCCCACAAACCCATACCCTACCAAGTGGCTTGGGCCCTGCAGGGAGGCAGCACGGTGGACAAGGAGAGCCGTGGCTGCTGTCAGACACTTGAACTTGAAACTTGAATCTGATAGTTATCATCTTCGTGACTGAAAAATTTATTTCATTTCCATTATGTATATTTTCTCATATGTGGCTTGAAAATATGAAGATTTGTCAATGCTGTTGACAAGATTTAAATGGGAGGATGAACGGGCATCTTGTTGCTCTGTCGGTTCTCTCCCAATGTTCTTTGTTATAACTGGGTAACCTGGTCCATTTTGTGCTTCAATCCCTACCCACTATCTCTCACCACACTTTACCTAACAGATTTATCCAGGATGATTAGACAGAGTTAATCTGACAGGGAACATTTACTCCAGCTCTTGCTGATTTTGCTTTTTAAAATAAAGTAGTTGTTTGCAGCCCGGTTTGGTAGCCTAGTGGCTAAAGTCCTCGCCTTGTGTGTGTCAAGATCCCATAAGAGAATCGGTTCTAATCCCGGCAGCTGCGCTTCCCATCCAGCTCCCTGCTTGTGACCTGGGAAAGCAGTCGAGGACGGCCCAGAGTCTTGGGATCCTGCACCTGGGTGGGAGACCCAGAAGAGGCTCTGGGCTTTAGGCTTCGGATTGGCGCAGCTCTGGCTGCTTTGGCTACTTGGGGAGTGAATCAGCAGGTGGAAGATCTTCCTCTCTGTCTCTCCTCCTCTTTGTAGATCTGACTTTCAGGTAAAAATAAATGAATTTTTTAAAAAATGACAATAGTTGTTTAATATAGATTTTTGTCAAATTGGATGCTTCTCCCCCTACTTCATAAGAATGGTAGATAGGCAGTTCTGTTATCAATAGACTTAGCTATTAAAGATGTTTCTGTGAAAAAAAAGATGTTTCTGTGGACATCCTCTTGTAGTTTTGACTGGCATTCACAAGTTAGTTCACTGAATATAGGGAAGCCATCAACAAATGATTTCTGTATACAATTTATTTATCAGACCAAATCAAGTCAAATGAAGGGTGCCATCTTCCATTTCCTGTTATGGAGAATCTGAAATAAATAAACTATTAAAAAATAAACATTCCTTTTATTTTTCACGCAAATCCCTTTTGTTAGCTTCTTATGAGAAATGTAAGAATGATTTAAATTATAATTACATAACTATAAACTTTTAAAGACTATAGACCTGATTTACATAGTATATAATGCTGTTTTTGTGAGTTACTGCATTTCAGAGACTAAATATATGTTTGGAATATAAATCATGTTTTATACTGTTGGGTCTGGAAAATTTATTTAGAAGATTCACTTGATTTGGTGGTTGGTCTGATTTTGTAGAGTTACATTGTTAGATACAATGTAACCTGTTGTTACTAATATATATGTGTTAAAGGGATTTCTTCATATATGAAGAAAATATTCTGCATGAATTTTTGGGATGTTAGGAAGGGGTTGCTATCAGTAAAAATACTGCAGTACTTCATAATGACAATTTGAGTAGACAAAGAAAATGTATTCATTTGGCATAACATATTTCTTTCTTTGAAGTTAGTGGTATTTTGAAAGGAGTGTACCAGGCATCTTTTGATCAATCTAATGAAAATTCAGTTTCTTTTGATGTTGTAAATGATCTCCTTGGGTGGTTAGAAAATTTAAATGAGCAAATGAGTTGCTGTGCCCAAGCTACTTGAAATGTTGAACATTAAAATCATTCTCTTATCTATAAAATATTAAGTCACTGATTTTGCTTTATCTTTTTTTTGTTTTTTATTCCATATTAGCCATTTGAAATGGAGGCAAAAATAACCTTCATTACTTTTTCTAGTGTGTGTACATTTCTTTGCTAATAATTTAAACATCTTGGGGTTATAGATGTCCTGTTGGTAGATATTATTTCTCAAAAAAAATTACAGCTCAACTTTATTGTGTATCCACTATTAAAAAAACACAGAAAAACAAAACTTGTGTTTGAGTCAAGTCTCTAATTAAATTATTCTCTTGTTTTATAGCCACATATGGATGATGTAAACCTTTATTTAGAGCAGTGACTTCACTGGAAGTGAAGAGTAAAATTAAGTCCAACTGGCCATTCACAGAACACTTTAATTATATTTTAATTCCACTTTCTGAGAACTCTATGAAGTCCCTTCATATAAAAATATAAAGTAATTTTAAGAAGATAATACTATATGAGGGTGCTGAAGGGTATGCGTATTGTAAGTGTATTGTGATGTTTTTCTCTGTACCTGTAAAATTCACTCATAATGTTCTCAATCAGAAGTTTTCCATTATATATAGTTATTTCTGAATTTCACATAACCTAAGATCCCTTTGCCTGTCTTCCTCAATGTTAAAATAATGTTCTCCTTTTTTTTACCATTATAATTTTTCAGTTTACTAGTTTTTAGATATTAACAAGTTTGAATTTCATGTGAGTGACAGCAGAGTCAGGTTTTTCCATAGATGTTGAGCTGGATGCCTGAAGAGTATTTGTTACATTTGTCACATTTATTGACACATACTTTTATGAAACTTGTATATAAATGTTTTCCTATATTTATGGATTAGTATTTTCTTTGGTCTTTTTTCATATACTGGTCTTTACCTTTGACCATGTCAATGCTATTTTAATCATTATAATTTTTATTGATAATCTTGTTCAATATAACAAATTATTCCTTAGATTTTTTTATCTTTAAACTTTCTTGATCATTCTCATAAATTTATTCTTTTTCATGAAATGAACAGTTGTCTGGTAGCTGTCCTGTCACTCATGAGTCCCATAGTAAATTTAATTAGAAGTATACGAAATATACAAATTATATTGGATAAAACTGATACGTTTAGAACTTTATTGACTCTTACTATGTCTGTATATTAGTAACTTATTTAGAGGTTTTTATTGATCTAAAGCAATTTTTATAGGTTTTTATAGTTGTATATGGCTCTTTTCATATTTATCTATGAGAATAATACAGTTTTTATTTCAGTAGTACTTTGAGTAGCCTCTTTCAATCTAGCACCTACATAATTATAGCTAATGTTTAGAATTTGCTGACTTTTATCTCTTCACACTATAATTTAGTTGCCTAGTGTACTTACGAATTTCAAAGTTTTTCACTTGATTCTCTTGCCTTAATAATTCTATATTTGCAAAGCATAATAATTTGCAGGTTTGATTTTCAACACTTAGCCCTCTTTCTTTTTCTCGACTTACTCTATTTGACTAGAAACTTGAGAGAACAGAATTTTTGAAATAATGTAAGCTATAGCAAATATCCTTGTGTTATTTGTGCCTTAAATAGAAACAGCTCTAACTCACTAGGGAGAATGGTGATGCTTCTTGTTTTTCTCTCATTCAGGCTAACATTAAGGAAATTCATAATCATGTAAGTTACATTTAATGGCTCCTAACCATCTATAGAACTACATGTGGCTGTATGATTTTATGTCTGGCTTCCTGATGTATAACCACACTTCATTACTTTCCTTATTTGCAGTTTTTTCTTCATCTTTTTCTTCCTCTTTCTTCTTCCTTTCTTCACATGGGGATTGTCTGCTATGCGATCACATTAGCAGTGATAGGTTTGAATGATTTATAATAGATGCTAACAGGTGTCTTTCACTAGCAGTTATGCAGACTCGCAATTATAGCCTTATTTTAACAGAAAATACAATTTTAAAACTGGTGAAAGATGTAGCCTTCCTAGCTTTAAATCTCATAAAGTAGTTGACAAGCAAGTCTGTAGTATTACAAATTTATGCAAGAAGGAACAATTTAATTCATCTGAAGTGGCTGATACAATGTATAGTCACTGCAATAGAGGGAAAATAGTAGTTAGTATACATGCCTAGAACCCTGTCCTCTGCTTTCTTACTTCCCTAGGGATGATTGGAAGCATCCTCCCTGTGAGGCAGAGGGAGCCAGTACAGTGACTTTTGACGCCTAGGCCTCACCTTCCACGTGCCCACTGGACAAGCGGTTGTGGATGTTTCTAGCTGGTGAGACTCCACTTGAGTTTCTCTACTGCACAAACCAAACCCCAGAATGTGACCTACCACCAAGGGGCTCTGGTACACTCAGGAATTTCTTGTTCATGCCTCCAGTTGGTTTCCAAAGGTAGCCCTCTTTAGAAAAGGCAGTCTTTCTCTCTTTTTCCTTTTCACTTACATAAAGACAACACATTTCCTGTATTTTTTTATCTACGATTATAAGAACATAATGCTACAGCCAAGCCTACCCCTCTTCCCTTCCTTGCTGCTTTGGCTTCACTCTTTTCCTCCCTAGCCTCGTCCTCCAGATAGGATAATTAACATTATCCTCCAAAGTGATTTCCAAATGCTACCTGCTTCAAGATTTTTCATGGTTCTGAGTTGGAGTTTATTATTTCAATTTAGTAAATTTTAAAATTATTTTTGGCAAGTAGTTTTTAGAGTTGTCTGAATGGTGTGTTTTTTTGGGCATTACCATGGTTGAAAGAACATTAGGTTATTTTTGTTGTATCATTGAAGTGTTTTTTTCTTTAATGGCCTGTTTGTGTGTTACCTAGATTTGACCTTCACAAGTTCCAGGAGTGAATAGGATGGCTATCTTACACAATTACAGAGAACATTCATTTAGTAGTAAAGAAAAGAAGAAAAGAAAATTACCATGTTGTACTAAGTGCCAGGGACTTCTGGATTTTTCAAATTTCTCTATAACTTTGTAGGATAGAAGGAAGATAGCATTATTTTTGACAGAGGAAGTAAGTACTTAGAATATTTAAATGCATCCTTCTTGGTCATGCAGCTAATTAAGTGGCAGAACTTGCAAAGAACAGAAGTCTGTGTAGCTGAATGCCTCATATATTTTTCCAGTACTTTACTGCTTTTTCTAAAGCATTTATTGAATAACTATAATACTTTGTAGCATATTTAATGAGAACATGGCCAAACAGTTATTAATGGCTTATTTGAAAGTTATTATTTTTAATAAGGTTTGGCTATTTTAATTTCTTAAAAGCACATACTAATCAATTTTTTTGCTTCCAGCTCATAATGCAACAATAATTTCAAATTAATTGAGTGTTATCAATAATTATAAAAGTTCTAATGGAAACTATTAACTCTGAGCTGGGATGTCAGTACTGACAAGCCATTGAACCATCACTGCGCTTTTCTTCAGATGAAATGTTTAGTGATTCATAAGGCTCTCTTGGAATTTACGATACTTTGGATCCCAACTGCTAACAGAAAATGAAACTTCTTGAGCTCTGCTTTATATGCATTACCTAGTCTAATCTGTCTTTTTGAAACAAAGCATATACTCCCCTATGGGCCTGGTGTGGTGACCTAGTGGCTAAAGTCCTCACCTTGAACGTACCATGATCCCATATGGGCACTAGTTGTAATCCCAGCAGCCCCACTTCCCATCCAGCTCCCTGCTTGTGACCTGGGAAAGCAGTTGAGGATGGCCCAAAGCCTTTGGGATCCTGCACCCACATGGAACACCTGGAGGAAGTTCCTGGCTTCCAGGTTCGAATTGGCACAGCACTGGCCATTGTGGTCACTTGGGGTGTGAATCATCGAACGGAAGATCTTCCTCTCTGTCTCACTTCCTCTCTGTATGTTTGTCTTTCCAATAAAAATAAAGAAATTAAAAAAAACCCCAAAACAAAGCATATACCCCCATATACACACACGTACACACACATACACGCAAGCATAATAAATTTTTATCAACTGAATGGTTCATTCCTTATCCTTTAATTTCCCAGACTGATTTATAATACTTTTCTTGAAGTTTTCATCTTTTGGTCCATACTGTTCATGGATGTTTACATGTTAAGTTTCAGTTAAGTTTGGTGGTTTGGTGACTTCCACGACAGCTCTTTTGGTTCAATAATTTATTTTCTAGTTTGGGTCTTTGTTGGATAAGAATTTTAGGAGTCCAGATATTTGTAGATTGACATCTCCAGTGATGGAAAATTCTGATAATTTTTGTGCATATTGTGATTTGTGTAAACTTTGAGAAGACCTTGCAGTGAAAAAAAAACTTTCTGCAGGTCGCTTATGGCTGCATCTGATGAATAAACTATTGTTGGTTTTAATCAGAAAAATTATAATCTGTTGATCTCTATTCCATCTTGATGAGGCACATCATATACTTCATGATTGAAATACTGATTTTTATTAAAATTCCCTTAAAATATTGAAATATCTAATTTTCTAACAATGAGAGTGACTGAATGCAATATTGATAATTAGCAGAAAAACCCATTGTTTCATTATTTCTTTGAGTGAGAAGTAATACTTTTTTTTTTAAAAGATTTATTCATTTTTTTTTTTATTACAGCCAGATATACACAGAGGAGGAGAGACAGAGAGGAAGATTTTCCATCCGATGATTCACTCCCCAAGTGAGCCGCAATGGGCCGGTACGCGCCAATCCGATGCCGGGAACCTGGAACCTCTTCCGGGTCTCCCACGCAGGTGCAGGGTCCCAAAGCTTTGGGCCGTCCTCGACTGCTTTCCCAGGCCACAAGCAGGGAGCTGGATGGGAAGTGGAGCTGCCGGGATTAGAAGCGGCGACCATATGGGATCCCGGGGCTTTCAAGGCGAGGACTTTAGCTGCTAGGCCACCATGCTGGGCCCGAGAAGTAATACTTTTGATGGAAAATGGCTCAACAGTTTGTGAGATAGGGGAGGTATCCTAAGTGATAATTAAGTTGCCACTTAAGGGGGCTGCTTTCCATACTGGGGTGCACCTCTCCAGTCCCCGCTCCCCTGCTGCCAATCCTATTTCCTATTAATGTGTCCCTTTGGGGGCAGCCAAAGATGGCTGAAGAATTCTGTCCCTGCACCCATATGGGAGAGCTGGTTTGAATTTCAGGCATCTGGCTTTGGCCTGGCCCAGTCCTGTTGTAGGCATTTGAACAGTGAATCAGCAGATGGAAGATCCGTCTGTATTTCAGTGTTTCAAATTTTGTGAAAATAAATAAATAAAGTCAAATAAAAAAGAATTTATGAGCTCAGACGCTTCAGCCAAACGTGAGGTTAGTGAAGAACAATTGCACAAAGGTCTGAATTCAGAGGATAAAACCTAACATACCACAAACCAGCCGGGGACTGAGTGTAGTGACGGTTTGTTTTGTTTGAATTGGAAAAAAAAATGCCTTACATGTACTTTGGATAGTTGCCAACATGCAGAAATTGGCAGTTTTACTGAAAATCCAGTTTTTTCTTTCTTTTTTTTTTTTTACTCTAGTGAGAGCTGGGAATCATGGAGCCCAAATCCAGCAGCAGAGCTCACTCTAGCCATGTTCCTTGTTTGCCTTAGGAAGACTGCTTCAGTTGCCATTTGCAATTGCATTTGATATACTTAAATCTTATCAAAATAGGGAAAATAGATGGTAAGCTAGAGGTTACCATATAGGAGGAAAGCAGATTTATTTTCAAAAGTGAAGATCTGTCCTATGGGTTTAATAGGCAAGATGAGATTTTGTGCCAAAATTCACTTAAAATACCACCATGTAAGCAATCAGAGTAAGAAGCATCATGGACACATGAAGAAGTTCTTTGATGAGAAATTTGATGTGAGAAAAGCATCTAATTTTTTTTTTACTCGGTTTGTTTCTGAATTGAAAAAAAAAATTGAGCAGCACTGTTGTAAAATTCAGCTAACCATTATCTCCAAAAGCTACCTAAGCATCAGAAACATTGTTACAGATGGGGAGTTCATAAAGGATTTTGGATTAAAGACGTGAAATTATGTGTCCTCAACAGCAAAAGAAATCATTTAAATTGTCAGATTTAGTTCAGTCCAGAAATATGAGTTCATAACATTCAAGAAATAGCTGAGAATCTACTGGATATGTCAGGGGAAACAGCTACAATGTTTGAGTCATGTTCTATTGAAGCAAATGGAAGCTCAGATATAAGGAATACCACCTGGTTAGTCATATTCAGATGTTTTAGAAATGAAACTGAAGAATTTTGCATGAGAGGCACAGCAACAGAAAACAAGGTCTCTCGCTGTGTTGAGGAGCATTGAGCTACTTAGGGAAGATTTGCCAAGCAACTGGAGGGAGCAATTGCAGATGGCACCTCTGTGGAAATCTGTGCTTATGTCAAACTCCTTCTGAGATGAATGTCTCATTTGAAGGGACATATTGAAGATTTCCAGGAATTACTTTTTAAAAAATTTGTTTTTATTTTCCGTTTTAAATTTTGCAAATACATGGCTTCCTCCCTCTGCCCTCCCGATCCTCTTCTCTCCCCAGCAAAATTGCCCATCAGGTATAGTCTTGACTCTAGCTTTCTGCCCTTTATCTGTGGGTCATGGTACTATTGGCATAGCAATGGCAGAAAGTTTAACATTTTGTTGTTTAGGTGTATTTAGAAGTTTCGCTGGGGCCCACCTTTATTCAGTGGTAGAGATACATTCTGTCGATTTTCTTTTGTAGCAAATGAAGAAGAAAAAGTAACCCTACCTTTGTTGGAGTAGATAACAATTCAAGCTGGAGGTGCTCCTGTGATTTGAAATGTAGGGTTTGAAATACTAGAAGCACATCACTCAGTAAGTTATCTATGCCTGCTGCAGACACTGGATGACCCAGCTATGCCATTTTAGCTTGCTGATCTTAAGTCTTGAAAGAAATGGGCTTGATTGTGCAATTTTGGCAAAATCTTTGCTTCAGCTCACCAGAGGCTAAGGAATGATAAATCTCAATTTTTTATGTTAAAATTTATCTAGCTACGATAAAAAAAACCTCCACAATGGTTACAAATGACTTAATGTGTCCATTTCAAGTGAAATCATGTCTTTGGGAAACTCATCTGACAAAGAACTATTGGTATACTTTCCTTTGATCAAAACTCCTTCCAGAAATGACAATGAAAGCTTAAGCTGTTTCCCAAAAACTGAAGTTAAGACTGAATTCTAGGAAAGATCCCTTCATTTTCAACTTAATTAAAAGAAACCAATATCCAGTGTAAACATTCTCAATTTACATAAACCATATGATGAAAGAGCTTCAAATGAGAGTTTCTGAATTGCAAAAATAGCAAAAAACTAAATAGAAATTCTGGAACTTAATATATATTTCTGTGAAGTTTTCCTAGTGGTAAAAAACATTATGCAAAAATTTTATATGTGTCCAGACATACTTCTGTGTATGAATGGCTAGTTTTTTTCCTGAGTAAAACTAAGTAAAAGTAAAGGATTCAATAGTGACTTTTGTAATGCGTATAATAAAGAAGAATATGCAATTAGACGTGGCTGTCTTGGTGTAGAACAGGTACATTTTCCTGTTCTAAATCAAAGGGGCAATTAACCAGAAAAGAGAAAATGAATACTTATTGATATTTCATTTTCATATGCATATTTAAATTTCAAAACCTAATCTCCAGCATGTTGCATGTCTGTAGGATAATGTGTTTGAACCATAATGCAGCAAAGGTAAAAAGCAAAGATAATGCTAAGGGAAATGAGCCAATCCCAAAAGGTTAAATACCACATGTTTGCCTTAATTTAAGATGATATGATGTTATGTATAACATGTTATGTTTTGAATGTTATATGTTGTGTATAAACTAAAATTGAAGTATAGGTGAGGTGGTCACAGAAGGTGGCTGGGAACCCGCATTTACTTTTAACATATTGGTTACTCATTACTATGTCAATTAATTCCATAATGATGTAAATTTTTGCTGATGGTATGTTGGAGCTTTCAATTGACTGGGATGATACTCTGCTGGCTCTGTCATCAGACCAGAGAGGGTATACCTAAGAAGCCGTTGAACTTGACTGGACAATAAGATGCTGGACTCTATGTTTGGTATACGCTTGCAATGGGGAAATCTCAACTGAACTTGAGCTGTGGTTATGCAACAAGGTGGAGGAATCCACCATGGTGGGAGGGTTTGGGGAGGGGTGGGGAGAACCCAAGTATCTATGGAACTGTGTCACATAATACAATGTAATTACTGAAGTTAAATAATAAATAATTTAAAAAAAAAAAAAAAGACTAAACCTTCAGCGGCTTGATGCTTTTCATTTCTGTTGACCATTGGTTTACTTTAAATCTTTTATCACTTTGCCGAAGTACAGGTTCTTGGACTTCAGATCTTCGACTCAACGTTTTGTCTTAGCGCATGATAAACAATCCAATTTTGCGCTCTGTGTGCCTCTGTAATAATGACTGGGAACTAATGAAGACTGCATTTTCTGGACTGGAGCAGCCTGATCACTCTATCTGACATGACAATGGCCTTTGGCTGTGCTCTGCCTAGTTACTTCTGTATTTACTTTTCTTTAGGATTGCTAAAAGTGTGTGTGTTGTTTTCCAAACGCTGTAAGTTCTAAGTAATTTGAAGACTTGAGTGGCATGTAAATAGATCACACATTATGTTCCCAGCTGTGGTTAGCATATTGTAATTTTGTGTTTTAGAAAACTTCACAATGACTGCAGTTTAGAAAACATTAGTGCTTGGAACACAGTGGGTACTTCATCAATGTCTGTTGAAACAAAATCTCATCTTCGTCTAATATACAATAGTCAGGCCAGGCTAACGTGTGTTGTCGGTAACACCCCAGTGATTTAACACGCAAAAGGTCTTTCTGGATTCTGCAATGTGTCATTGTGATTGGCAGAATGTTCTTTAGCGGGGCTGGTGGAGGCCTCACAGATTTGTATCAATGTCCTTTAGAACAGAGATCTAGGTAGTGGAAGAAAAAGACCTGAAAATCGTGCATAGACGTTTCAGCACTCATGTCTTTTTTAAAAGGACTTTTAAAAAAAAAGATTTATTTATTTATTTTATTACAAAGTCAGATATACAGAGAGGAGGAGAGACAGAGAGGAAGATCTTCCACCTGCTGATTCACTCCCCAAGTGAGCCTCAACAGCTGGTGCCGCGCCCATCGGAAGCCGGGAACCAGGAACCTCTTCTGGGTCTCCCATGCGGGTGCAGGGTCCCAAAGCATTGGGCCGTCCTTGACTGCTTTCCCAGGCCACAAGCAGGGAGCTGGATGGGAAGTGGAGCTGCCGGGATTAGAAGCGGCGCCCATAAGGGATCCAGGTGCGTTCAAGGCGAGGACTTTAGCTGCCAGGCCACCACGCCGGGCCCTCAGCACTCATTTCTTTTGCCAGAAGTAGTTACCTGTCTTTACCAGGCTACAAAGGGGAGCTTGAGAGGTGCTGAGGAGCAAATGGATTATCTGGTCATTGTTAACTGTCCCTTGTAACGGTGAGGAAACTAGCAACCAATTGTTACTGAGTAACTAATTGTTGCTGTGTAAGACTTTAAGAACTGTTATCAAGCTCTTGGATAAACATTTCCAAATGTGAAAAGGAGCTTGTCCCCTGAGAGAACCACAGGGGAGGGTGCTGTGTCAGACATCGGAGTTTTCTTGAAATTCACGGTTTTTGTCACATTGTAGGAAGTGATTATTTGAAGTGCTCTTTAGGGACCTATGGAATGTTAAGCCATATCAGTGATGCTGGCATCCGGTATGGGTGCAAGTTTGAGTTGCAGAGGCTCCATTTCCAATTCAGCTTCCTGATAATGTGCCTGAGAAAGCAGCAGAAGATGGTTGAAATACTTGGGCCCCCGTTTTTCATGTGCGACAGCCAGAAGCTCCTGGTTCCTGGCATCAGCTTGTCCCACCCGTGTGTGTGTGTGTGTGTGTGTATGTGTGTGTGTGTGTGTGTGGTGGCGGCCAATTGGGGAGCGAACCCGCAGACTGAAGATCTCTCTCACTCCTTCTCCCTCTGTAACTCTGCCTTTCAAATTAAAACACCTAGATCTTAAAAAAAAAAAGTTTCTTTGAGTCATTTTGATTATCAGAGGTACATGGGCACATGCAATTTGATAGACGAAAGTGGATTTTGTTGGAGGTCAAGAAGATGGGTCTCACATATTTCTTCTTTTTTAAAAATTTTCAAGTAAGTTCAATTTTGTGCCCTGAAATAAAGACCTCAGAAGTAAGACCTGTGGAACTCATTTCTAATTATGTTGCAGGCTTTGTTAAGGATACTGGGTTACTTTCCACACGGATGATATGGTCTTGGGGCCTTGGTCTAGCTTTTTCCAGTGGAAGTCAGATATTTCTAAAGTTGATGCATATGGAATTTCACTCCTTAAACAGAAAAATGGTGCTAGTTACTAAGAAACCAACATTCTTGTATCTATAGAAAAATCTAACTCTTTACTTCTGAATAAAATAAATCTGTGTTCTATTCAAATTATTCTTTCCATAAGTATGAATCTTCACTAAGGCGTTTATTGTGAAAACCATAGAAAAATCGGTAAAGAGCCTAGAGGAAGGAATTAAAAAAGATAATCCAGGCAGGACAAGGCTGCATGTTTTGAAAACCATTTAACAACTTCAGTAGTCAAAGCAAAACTTTGGGATGGTTAGAACTAAAGCAGTAGGGGATCACAGGAAGGGATTTACTGAAAAGATCTATCAGCGTTAGAACGGACATGACCTAGTGGGGATTTCTTGCAGAGGAAGATTGGGAAGTTAACACATTTTCTAACTCCGGTACAGACTAATGGGTACACGGTGATGCCGTTAACTGAAGCAAAAATTACAAGAGGAACAGATTTAGGGAAGAGGAACAGGATACAATAAGGTGAAAACCATCAGCAATACTGCTTGTCAGAAGTGAATTATAAGGATTTGGCAGGTCTCTTGTACGGGAAACGAACTTCATAGCAACCTTTCCGCGTAAGGTTGGAAATCACAGCATCAGTACAAAGCCTCTGTGAAGAATGCCCTGGATGAACTAGCAAACAGGAACTCAACACCTTTTTAAAAAATTCTATTTCTTTTAAAAATTCCATTTTTTTTTTTTGGAGAGGAAGAGAGGAACAGAGAGCAAAGGAGAGAGGGAAGGGAGAAGAGAGAAAATGAGAGGCATGGTTTCCCATGCACAATTTTAATCCCCAAAGTCTGCGTCTGCCAGGCTGGGCAAGACGGAAGGCAGAGGCAGGAAACTTGGGAACCAAGGAGTTGCACTTGAGTCATCACCTGCCCTCTTCAAGAATGTGATTTAGCAGAACTGGGAGCAGAACGAGGACTTGACTCCAGTCCTGGTGTGCCATGTGAGCATCGCCATTATTTTAACTGCTGCACCAAATGTTGACCCCCAGGAATGAAAATTAAAGTGAAGTAAGCCTGTATCTTTAAGCTATATGCTGAAGGATTTTAAAATTTTATTCAGGACAATCAATCAGGAAAGTTGTGTAGCACAACCAACAACTGGCAAATTGTTTGAGAAAATTATGTTCATAAATAAGCAGTAATGGTTCCACTTTTGTGGTGATATGACAGGAAATTGTCAAGCAAGATAACAATAGTCATTGATTTAATTGGGAGTGGCATTCCTATCACTGCAAGGGTATTGTATTTGATTCTTCCTAGATTTTATCCATTCTTAGAAGACTGTAACATAGTTTTCTTTTTGATTCCTCTTGTTATTTCTTATCCAGTAACAATTGCCCAATTGTTAGTATATCAAACTACTGGCTTTTTTTTTCTGATCCTGTAAGTTTTCTGACAAGACTTCAGTCCTGTGGTTTTTACACCATCTGGGTCATCAACGACGAGCTTCAAATAATGCATGGCCTATGATAGTGCTCTCCTACTGTGCTGCCTGCCCTTGGGTAGATTGGCCTTCCTGTGTTGATTTTTCTGAGAGATACATTTGGGATGAATGGAAAGGGTGCAATATGCTCACTAGAGGAGTTGAGAAATGAAGCAATACATTTTTATTTAGAGTATTTTGTTGTATAAAGAAGAGAAAAAGTCACACCAAAATGAGGGGTTGTGTAATATCAAAATGAAAACAAAAGCAAGGCAAAACATGCACTTCAAAGCCTTGAGTTTCATGATCTCAGGAAAGCAAAGGAAAGTAATTATAACCTGCAAAGCGCAAATTAAATAGGATGTTAGTAGTAATCAAAGCAAAAAGTTGAAGTCCAAAAGTGAAGCCTGGGCTTTACAAAACGTACTGTTGGAGGGACAAAAAGAGATCAGTGACTGAGTCTCCTGTAACCCAAAATCTATCCAGAAACAGTAACATCTGTGTAACTGCTATTTGTGATCTTTTCTCTTGCACTGTTTTCTCTGAAATGCAAGACGTCAAATGCCATAGTGGAGGCCTGCAGTCTCCCTGCAGCAGTGCCTATTCCAGAGGATAGCTTACAACATCCTTGTGATTTGTGCATGGGGTTATTGTATTATCAAACTCAAGAGGCCAAGGGAGTTAGTCCTTAGAGGACAAAAACACTGTCATTCCCAGAAAGCACTTTCATGGCACCACAGCTATTCCTGATGCAGCTGGACATTTGTATGTTCTCTGGAAGAATGCATCCGCTTCCAGCCTTCCTGCAGGGACTGCACTTCAGATACTGTACACCACAATCTCCATCTACTGTATCAGCAAGATGGGGCAGATCCTGTAACCGGAGCTTCAGCGGATGCTTGAGGTAACTTAGGAACACATCACATCCACTCTCTTTGTCATTTGGGCAGCACTATCTTAGAGAATGCTTGATGAGCTAGGTGATAGTGAAATGAAGTCTCCCACACAACGTATGGGCATTGTCAGTTTGTTGTGAGCCTGAGGTGAGTTGTGCTGTCAGTGCAATTGCCAGTAAGCTAAATCAAGACAGAAATCCACTCATTAAAGGAATTGTTCTCACTATGGGAACATGCTGGTGGTTTTGTTGGGAAGATGGTATGTTTTCAGAGAGCGGCGAAGCGCAAGAGAGCCTTAAAATTCTTGATGCTTCTGAAATAGTTTTGATTTTAGTCACAGTAAAATGTCACACTTCCTATTTTAATCTTAAAAAATGTAACTCCTGAAAATGAAGGTATTTTCTGGGGCTGTGTGTGGTGGTGCATCAGGTTAATCTACCTGCAGCAACAGCATCCCATTTAATATGACTGCATGTCCTGGCTGTTCCACTTCTGATTCAGCTCTCTGCTTGTGGGCTAGCTAATCAGTGAAAGATGGGCTAAGTCCTTGGGGCCTAGACCCATGTGGGAGACCCAGAGGAATTCCTGGCTCCAAGATTCAAGTGCAGCTCTGGCCATTGAAACCCTGTGGGGAGTGACTCCATTGATGGAAGACTTACCTTTCTGTGTTTCTGCTTCTCCATAGCAAATGATCTCACTCTACTGAATATGCAGATCTCTAATTTGGAACTATAACTTTCATGTTTCTAAACAGGGATATGCTTTTGCATTGTAGTCCCACTTACCTTCATGCTTGACAACCCTTACAACTGTTTGGTCCTTTAGATAAGTCAGAGGTTAGTATGATCAAGGAAGAAAGGAGAGTTCATTTAATGAGTACATGGTACTGATATGGATATTTATGACCATAATGAGTGAAATAATGTTATTGCTTTCAAGGATTCTGATCTGAGCAAATGGTCTCTAGTTGTGATGATTTTGTTGCAAATGGGGGAATTTCATTCTTTTTAATGGATGAATAATGTTCCATGAAGTAGATGTACCATAGTTTCTTTATCTATTTCTCTTTTGACGGGTGTCTGGGTTGTTTCCATATCTTCACTATTGAGGATTGTGTTGCTATAAATATAGGGTTGCAGGTGACTTTCTCATATGCAGATTTCATTTCCTTTGGATCTATTCCCCAGAGTGAGATAGCTGGGTTATATGGCAGATCAATTTTCAGTTCTCTTAGGACTTTCCATGCTGACTTCCATGAAGGTTGTACTAGCCTGCACTCTCACCAACAGTGAAGTTGAGTTCCTTTCTTCCCACATCCACACCAGCAGGTGTTGTGAGTAGATATTCGAATTTAAACCAATTTCACTAGAGTTAGATGGAACTCAATGTGGTTTTCATTCGTAGTTCCATGATAGCTAGGGATCCTAAGCATTTTTTCATATGCCTATTAGCCATTTGAATTTGTTCTTTTGAAAGATGTCTGTTCATTTCCTTCACCCAATTTCTTCACAGGGTTGTTTGTTTTTCTATTATTGAGTTTCTGAAGCTCTCTGTAAAATCCTGGATATTAGTCCCCTCCAGGTTGTGTGGTGCACAAAGCTATCTCCCATTCTTTTGGTTGCTTCTTCACTTTGTTGATTTCGTGCTTCTTAGTTTGATGGAATCCCATTTGTTTATTTTGGCTTTGAATGCCTGTTCTTGGGTGATTTTTCTGAAAGTTTTTACTAATGCTTATATATTGTAGAGTGCTTCCTACATTTTTTCTCTGATGCTTTGTTGGCTTCTGGGTGCAGATTTAGGTCCTTAATCAATTGAGAGCTGATAATGTGAAAGATGGGGCTCTTGCTTTTTACTCTCGCAGGCTGATATCCAGTTGCACCAAGAGCATTTGTTGAGGAGACCAATCTTTTTTGGCTGAACTATTTTCAGTTTTCCTGTCAAAGATTAGTTGGCTGTAAATGTGTCGGCACCGTTCTGTAGTTTGTTTCTGTTCCATTGATCTTTGTTTCTGTACCATTACCAAACTATTTCGATAATCACTACTCTGTAATATGTCTTGAGGTCCGGAAATATGATTCCTCCAGCTTTATTTTTAATTCTTTAAGATAGATTTGGATATTCATGGTCTTTAGTGTTTCCAGATGAATTTTTGTATCATCTGTTCTTTTTCTAAGAAGAATGTTGTTGGAATCTTGATTATTTTTTTGTAACACAGACATTTTGATGATGATCCTATCAACACAGTAACATGATAACACAGGAGCATGGGAACAGCACAGATAATCAGTTGCAGTAATAATTGTTACTATGACAATAAGGTATCTATATTTAAATGATTGTCTCTTGCAGTGAGCATTTATCCTCTCCAAAATGACAGATTCTACAAGCTTTTTCTATTGAAGTGTTATTCTTTCAGAATTTTGAAATGACATTTAATTATGTGCAATGCTTATCAAAATTCACTCAACTTCAAGTTGAAATGGCCTGCTGTTTCATATTTAATTGTTGAATAAATTTACCATGATTTGTTGTAGAATATAGAGACTTGCTTTCATCAAGCAGGTATAAAGCAAGTTTCATGGTTTGACTTGAAGACTCAGATGATCACTCCTTTTTTGTTATAATGAATTTACTCTATTTACTTTCAGGATTTAAAAACAAATAATGCATAGTTGCTACATTGATTGTTCCAGAAAGATTAATGAAAATGTTAAAAATCATTTTCTAACTATGCCTTGGAAGACTACTGATTTCTTGGAATGATCACAAATGTAAGAATCTATTTCTAGTGGGTTTTCTCTTGCTAATTCTATGACTCACTGATAGGAGTATCTCTTTGCTCAAAGGAGTACAATTCTACTTGTCTTTGGGTTGAAGATTTATTTGAAGAGGCTCTTTTTAGGAGCTCTTAGTAGTTGTGTCTTTGCTTTGAGGTTTTAATTCAGTATGTTTTTGCCAGTGTTTCTAATTGTTTTTGTCTTACTCTTTCATGTTGCTGTTAGATAAGAGCCATTTAGGCAATGTTTTGTTACCTGTGTTCCTTGAATTATTTCTTTCATGCCGGTAAAATGGCCTTATTGTATGATATTGTTCTATCATATTGTTTTAATATTCAGAAAATTCTCGAAAGTTATCAATTCATCTTTTTAAAGATGAAAATGTGAAAAATGTGATAAAACAGGAGTTTTCCTCTAGTGGCCCTGGTAATGTGAGTATAAAAGCAATATGCTATGTGAAGCAAAATCAAGTTTTGACTTACTTAGCTTCTAATGTCTTCCTTCTGCCTTTGAACTATGAAGACAGTAGTTTACTAAGCAACCTGGAGTTTATAACTCAGCTGGTTATAATTGAATGGGAGGTTATTTTCATGGCATAATCCCCTTGGCTGGATTTCATTTGTAGTCATATATAATTACACAGTTGAAGAGACTGCATTTGCTTAGGAGTCTATAATATTTTTCTATAGCTGAGCAAGTGACAATCTTCCAACGAAAAAAATCTCTTTAAAAAGGTTTCTAAGAGAAGAAAAGGGTTGTCAGTAATCTTAAGCATTTTGCAGTGGCAAGCATCTTTGATTCAAGTTGAGAAACTGAAAGTTAAGCAAGACGTGGGTGAGATGAAAAAGGAAAAGAGAGCACTAGGAGATTATTTTTAGATGTGTTTGTAAAACAATGGCATTGTTGTGGATCAAATAGTAAATTTGGTGCCAAATAACTTGTAGTTTATTACTCATGCTTGCATTTGTAGGGCCATTCACCCAGGAAGTCTTACAAATTATAAAATGGAGTCATCTTCATTATATCCTTCTGAGATAGATGGGATTTTTATTATTCTCATCATTGACTAGGTGGGGGAAATTAAAGGATGCTGTGAAGGCAGAGAATGACTTTTCATATTTGGGTAACAATAAGTCGGGAGACTTACAAAATATCCTCATTGAAACCTTGAGCACGAGTAATTCCAGACTGTGGCGAGGCATTGCATAATAGATATTTGGAAGTCAATCAATGAGCACAACAATCTATTTGGCACTATTTCCACTTCTCTATCTCTAGTTGCTAACTGGAGTTTCCAAGACATGCTTTTTGGTGTTGTTGCTGCTGAGTGATTCTAGGAAATGGACTGTTAGAAAGGGACTAAATCTCCGTATTCAGTTCATGTTTCTGTGAATTATTTTCTCGGGGGAGGGGGATCTTTCTATGTCCTCCTCTTTCTTATGACCTTCCCTGGGACTTTGTTTCTTCCACTTACGGGATTAAGGCATAGGAAAGCATTAATTCTTTCTCTGCCCCTTACTCTGAGAGCCTCTGTGGTCTTTAGCAAAAATGATTAAGCTTCCTTTATGATAAAAGTAAAATATTTTCAGTGGTCTTTTAAATATATACATGTACCTATATGTATGTATATATTTAAACTCAGATTTCCAATGCAGTAAAACAGCTTCAGGTGCAGTGCTTTTATGTCGCTGCCAACAGGTAATAGGAGTCAGGAGTCAGAGCCAATCCTCCAGGCACTCAGCAGAATGCATACCTTGTAGTTGACAGATAGCAATCAATGAAGCTTTAGTTTCAATGTGACACAGTTGCTTCAGCATTCACCTTGGGTTTAATGTTCCTGGAGCTTCATCCAGTATACCAATGTATCTGTAACGAATACAAGCATCTGAAATGGTATCTAGGTCCTTTTATAGGTAAAAAGATAGGAAACTAGATTGTTTTAGAAAACCGAATGTCAAGGAAGTCTACTTTAGCTTCTAGATATTTGCTTAAGAGGTTCCTTGTTTTTAGCAGGAACATTCTTGTGGTTAAAAAAGAAAGATAAAGGGAATCCTAAGGTGGTTTTTAGAAATGATGCTTTTTTACCCTCTTTTCTTTGAAGGGTAGAACTACAGAGACTGGGGGTGGAAACACAGAAAGAGATCTTCCATCTGCTTGTTCACTCCCCAGATGAGCACCAGGCCAAAACCAGGATTCAGGAGTTTGATCAGGGTCTCCGACATGGGCACTGGGTCCCAAGAGTTCGGCCATCTTCCATTACTTTCACTGACATGTTAGCAGGGCGTTGATTCAGATGTGGAACATAAGGGCATTAATCCAACATCCCTATGGGATACCTGACCCTGAATACCACAGTGCCAGCCTCAACCCCATGGTATTTCGTGAACTGTGCCAATCTTTCTGCAGGCAGTTCTTTTCAGTGTAGGATAAGCCTAACTGATTAGAGGTTCCATTTGAGTGTCTGTGGGGCTTATTTTAGAAAATAGTATGAAAATATTAGTTAGAAAATTAAAATCTTGTTTTTGCTTCTCCTTTTTCTCCACCTCATCCTCTTCCTTCTTCTACTCTTCCTCCTCCTCCTCCTCTTCTCCTCCTCCTCCTCTTCTTCCTCCTCCTCCCCCCCTTCCTCCTTTTTCTTCTTCCTCTTCTTCAGAGTTACTTATTTTTATTGGCAAGGCAGATTGACAGAGAGAAGGAGAGACAGAAAGATCTTCTACCTGTTGGTTCACGCCTCAAGAGCTGAGCGTATCTGAAGTCAGGAGCTTGGAGCTTCCTCGGGGTCTCCCATGCAAGTGCAGGAACCCAAGGTTTTGGGCTGTCTGCTACTGCTTTCCCAGGCCATCAGCAGGGAGCTGAATGAAAAGAGGGGCAGCTGGGACATGAACTGGTGCCCATATGGGATCTTGGTGCTTGCAAGGCGAGGATTTAGCTGAGCCATTGCACTGGGTCCCAAATCTTATGTTTTGAAGTAGTGACTTAAAATTCCTAAGTCTGAAGTATTAAAAAGAGTTAAGACTTATTTAAAGGATTTTGTGAAGAGTTAATATTCTTCGTGGTAGTTAAAATTCATAATAAAAATACATAAGTTTAGCTAATATTATAGTGTAGTTATTTATGTTGGTAAAAGACTTTTTATATATGTTGGTACAGACTTGTAATGCTAATGAGGAGGACCGCATAACATGGCTTGCTTTAGTGCCTGTGCCATATTTTATAAGTTTTCAGACATTATTTGCTTCTGAATAGCTCACAGGTCAGACTTTCAACAACTGGATTATTTATTTCTAATGACCAGGGAGAATTACTTGTGCATTTTTTGGTGTTGTTTTTGCTAGTAGGTACCTTCAGCGTCCTTGATACATACAAAAAGAAAAGAGAGAATTAAAAGGACATTTTCAAAGCAGGTATTTTACTTTCTGTAACAGACACTTTTTAAACTTACTTTCCAAATATGGATTAATTAGTAAAAGAAGGATATTACTCAGGTGTTAACGATATGAAATTTCTAAGTGGATTGTCCTAGATGTGTTTTGAGAAGAATAAAACAAGCAAATGGATTCCATCATCCTTTTCTTTTGCTAAAGCATGCTTGAGAGCTCCCTTAGATGGCTTGGGACTAACAGGGTTAAACAGTGATTTCTTGTCTGCTGCTGTGTCAACATGGCCCTAGTGGTAGAGGTGTGCACTGCAAAGGAATGTGAGATGATCTCTCCTCAAACACCAGTTGTCTTTTCCTTTTCTCATTTGCACCTGGCTTTTTGTGTTTGTTAAATGAAATGACATTCTCCAATCTGATACTGATCTAATATTGTACAAGTAAATAAGAATATAGAAGTTTGAAGTTCTCTTTGTATCAAATAATGATTTGATCGCCAAAACTAAGTGATGTAAGATAATGGCTTCATCCTGTACCTTCTCTTAAGTAATAGGGCTCTAACAAATGGCTGCTATTTATTTTGAATTATTTTTTCCTTTATGATAAAAACATGGAAATTGAATGAGAAAACTTTATAAGGTTTTCTTCAAATATCTTTGTTCTTGTTTTCTATTCTATTTTACAATTTAATTGGTGGTGGGATTTCCCTAGTCTCTTTTTGAAATATTTCAGAGTACCATGGATTTTCTGGTCACTGTTAGTAATTATATCATGTTAAGCTGAATTTAATTCAGAAGATACGATCTCAACCAATAAGCGTATGTCCTGAAGTAATCACATTTTAAACTTGATTTAAATTAAATATTGTTTTATCTTCCTAGCTGGAGTGTGCTGCAGGATAGAAGTCTTTGGTTTGAAAAGAGAATAAGTAGAAGGATCCTTCACTTACAAATTTCAAATCACAAATAAGCAGATACCCTTCCAATACTGCCGATTGGTATAAAAGATTGGGGTGCTCCCCTTCCGTCCCCAGGCCCAGCAACTCCCACCAAGACCCATGTATTAGAGCTTGGTCTAGAGTTGGGAAGTGGGGGAGGTGTGGGAATGATTTAGTTAGATTAGGTTGTTGGGGTGGAGCCCTTATGATCAAATCATGGCTATTTTGTAAGGAGACTACATAGAAAGGGACCTACCCACTGTCCCTCTTCCTCCCATCTTTTCATGTAGCCCTTTTCATGTAGCCCTTTCTTTCCACATGTTCTGCTATTCACCACCCTGTTCAGGGCTCTCTGATCTTGAACTGTGAATCTCCAAAACTGTGAGCTGAAATAAACCTTCCTTTATAAGCAGTTCCATTCAAATACTTTGGTTGTTACTATGAATGTTGACTAATACCATCAAGCTGTTTTTTTTTTTTTTAATCTCTTCCCTATTAATTTGATTTCTACCCTTATCTGCATCGCTCTATCTACATACATATTTAAAATGCAGAGACAGATGTTGCTCATTTGCTGCTTAACTCCACCCTGACACTCCACCACAGCCAGAATCCAGGACTCAATTTACATCTCCCATGTAGGTGACAGGGACTGAACCTGTGTCTTCCAGGGTGCACACCAGCTGGAGTTGGAAGCAGAGCAGGGAGTCAAGCTCAGGCATTTTGATAAGGTCACCAGTGTCCCAAGCAGGGATGTTCCACTGCACCAAAGTCTCCCTCCTCCCTATCTTTCTAACCAAGGCTTAAAGAACCTGTGTGCTTTGTAGTAGGCTGTCACTGAGAGTAGTTCCAATGAGGAAATCAATCTGTTTTCTTCTACCTGCTTCTTCCCACATTGCTATCCTTTGTTCGCTTTCTGTTTTCCTAGAAATCTTCTAGAGAAGAATGAAAAGTGACTCCAGGCTACAAATCCTTCTGTGTGAAATGTTAACCTATCTTTCTCTGAAAAAATATTGAGGCTTCAAGCTGATCTCAGTAAATGTACTATATTTTTTGCTTTCTCTGCTTCCCAAAAGAGCTGGGAAACCCTTCTATGCTTGTCAGGGTTCCCAGGCAGGTGGAAGTCAAGCTGCTTTGTGCCCCAGGCTCTGGGAACAGCAAGGACCTCGGAGAACTCCTGCTGAGGTCCTCTGAGCACACCTGCAGGAGCGTTCTGCATTCCATCCCCCCACACCTGCACTGTCTGGATGCTACCCTGTACTCTCTGCTGCCCATGGACCTTCTGACTCACCAACTGAACAAGTTCTTGGTCACATCTTGGAAAATTTGACTTTTGGTGAGGTAGCATTTGTTTTTTTGTTGCATTTTGCTGTCTCAGTGAAAACCCTCAATAGTACGTTATTTTTCAGAGGTGTCTTTTAGAGCCCTTCAGATCTGCTTCTTTGGTTAGTCTGATGTTTTTCTCTTGGTTGTTGTTCCAAAGTTTGTCATCTGTGTTGCATCCACTGACTTCTGTGTCCTGACTTTCTGAACCTTTCCTTATCTCTGCCTTCCTTTGTGCTAGTGTCTTTTTCACATATGTCATATTTACTTAGGCAACTTCATTTAGAAACCAGTTTTTTTTTTTCCCTGAAAGTGCTTCGTTTCCTAGATAATTTATTGATTTTAACTGGAAAGAGTGAGCAATATGGATGCTTTGGTAGAAACCATGGAAAACACTATGTACTATTCGAAGGTCACAGCCACCTCCGTGCATGCCTGAGGCTGGCTTTGCCAATTCTCCACCTACATAGGGCCACATTAAGAACAGCTAGCCCTTCGTGTTAGCCGTAGCTGCAATCCTCTAAGAAGAACCACAATTAGAAGAAACGCTAGCTGGTTTTCTACCAATCATTATCAAATCTATTAAAATAATCCCACATACCTTAAAGTCGCAATTTCACAGCATTAGATTTGGGCTTAAGGCATGGTATCATTAGTCCTTTGTTATTTTTACTTGGGGAATGAGAAAGGAGACTTGACCAATCAACCAGCAGGAAAAAATGATAATCTCTGGCCTCTATTCAGAAGTGAGGGAGGAAGCACGCAAGCCTGCTGTACCCGTCTACAAGCAAGTAAATGGAAACAAACTGCATAGCTGCGTTGTCAGGAAAAATGAAGATTACAATAAAGTTGAAGTCAGAGAGGCTTTTGACATAATTTGAATGATGAAAAGCATGTTTCAACAAAGGAAATCAAGGTACAGAGCTGATGCACCAAATTTTTTTGTATTTGTGAATGTAATTAGTACCGGTGAACATAACTTTTATAAGGACATGGATTGGATTTATCTATTAGTACAGCAAACCAAAATCACTAAGCAATTTAAATTTTGCAGTTTGTAATAAAATAATGCATTTTATAATGAAACAATAGATTTTAAGAAGTTTGACATAGTGGTATAAATTAACTTTCAGTAAGGTTTAAACATCAAAGGGCATCCAGTGAAGTTAGTAACATTTAATGTTTATTTGGTTAAAAAAAAATATATAGTATGTGATCAGCATTGGTTTGGATGTAAGAAGAATGAAAAATAAACAAAACTCATTACACCAGAGAGAGAAACAACCACTTTCTATTCTCTATCTTTTTTGCTTTTGTTTCAAACCTTTTCTCCTCCTGACAAGAATCTTACCCCATTAAGTTTTCTTGGTGCAATCTTAGTGGATCAGGTTAATATGGTTCACAATGAATCATTTCTGTGTTGAACATGTCATACTGCAAACTAAGCGACAACTTTTTTTTCTGGAGTAAGGAATAAAAAAAGCATGAAATAAAAAAATCCTCTTGCTACATTCACAAAGTCATTTTTACATCTTCATAAGATGTAAATATTGTGTCTAGAAATGGATCATAGTCAGTCACTAATTTAATTCCAGAACTCTGAATTTCAATAATAAGGATGAAATTGAAAATTATGTATTTTAATCTATTTAAATCAGCAATGGCTTAGAAAACATGAAAAAGTATATATCAATGATTTTTTTTTAAGAAAAGGAAAATTACAAAGAGCTAGGACAAAGTCTCAGTGATGTATCAGCTGGTAGAGGGAGTATCTAAGGAAGATAGACAGTTACCAGTACGTCATTCAGTCTTAGACCCTGGAAGAGGAGCTCTCTTAAGAGATCCTATAATCTAACCCTGGAGAAGCAGGGTATCCCAACCTCTTTCTAGTTTGAACCTCCAACCCTCTTAAAGAATTTAAAATAAACAATCCAGCTTTCCAGCTAAACAGCAAGTTTCTGAGTTCCTAATGTGTGACAAAGTTTAAGATAGAGGGTAGGGTCAAATTAACTAGGTCTACCCCCTTAACTAGACATAAGAAAGTACAGTTCCACCATATCAATAGCTTGGTCAAATGTACAATAAATTCTGGAATTAGAAGAATCCTTTATTTCCATTTAGATTTGTGAAAAAGATGTATGAAGAGGCAAGGAAGAATATAATAAATGTGTCGGCTATGTCTACAAAATGTACATTTAGATACGTAAAAACAGAGATCTAAAGGAAAGTGGAGGATGCAAAGATAAATAATTGAGAAAGAGAATAACTGTTTTGTGGCTTTTCATTTAAGGGGGTGTATAGTAACTGTGTAATGGAGACTATCCTATCTAGTAGCATGTTATTTAACTTCATGGTGTTGTAAATTTTTATTTTTCTTCCTGTTATTGATTTTGTATTATGGCTTTTCACTTAAGGGGATGTACAGTAATGTGTAATGGAGATTATGATAACCAGATGTGAGGATACAATGCAGTATGCATCTCTACTTCCAGATTAAAGATGCACTCCCAATGGAACTGCTCAGCATATGTTGACAATAGGATGCTGGACTCTCTGCCATTGTCCGTGCTCACAATGACGGACATATGACTGTGTATGAATAACTATACTATAGTAATGACATAGGGGAACTCAGTGAGGGGGGAGGGAATAGGGGAGGGGATAAGGGAAATCCCAGGGCCTGTGCAACTGTATCATAAAACGATAAGAATAAAAAGGAGTAAAAGTAAAATTAAAAAATAAAGAACAAAATTATTTTAATTTTGCTTTGTTGTTCTCGCTTCAGTTTAAAATTTTATTTATTAACATGTATCATAAATACATTAAGTATCTACCTAAGAGCTTATGAGCTTTTACTAAGTAAATACTCTCTGGTTACCTTCATCTGAAATAGCAACTAAAGCAGTACACCCTTGAGTTTTGTTGTTCACCCACCCTTCCCAGTATCACATACTCTCAAACATAAGTGGTATTTCACTTCAAGTTCCAAAGAATAGTTTTTTTCTTTGCTTTGCAATTTTATATAAACAAAGTTTTACTCTTTTGTGCCTTGTCTCTTTCATTTTACATGTCTGTGATTCATCTAAATGGCTGTGGGCAGCAACAATCCACTGTAAGAATGTATCACAACTAATTGTTGTGTGTTAAATAAATTTGGGTTATTCCTATCTTTTGGACTTTAATACTGTTTCATAAAGATTCTTGTATATGGGCTTGGCACGGCGGCCTAGTAGCTAAAGTCCTCACCTTAAACGTGCCAGAATCCCATATGAGTGCCAGTTCTAATCCTGGCAGCTCCACTTCCCATCCAGCTCCCTGCTTGTGGCCTGGGAAAGCAGTGGAGGACGGCCCAAAGCTTTGGGATCCTGTACTCGCATGGGAGACCTGGAGGAGGTTCCTGGCTCCTGGCTTCGGATTGGCACAGCACCTGCCGTTGTGGTCACTTGGGTAGTGAATCATCGGATGGAAGACCTTCCTCTCTGTATATCTGACTTCGCAACAAAAATCAATAAATCTTTAAAGAAAAAAGATTCTTGGATATGATTTGCACACATATTTAAACCTTTATTTTGGCTTTATATCAAGGAATAAGATGACTCATAGCTAACGCTTTAGCACATTTTTATAGTTTTCTAACATGTTTGCACCGAGGCACAGTGTTGCTAGCATTCCATGAGGATCGCATTTGCTCGAAATTGGCAGGCCTTTCCATTTAGTATTTCTTGTGGATGTTTAACAACAGTTCACTGATATAATTTGCACCTTACTGAAAAGTAATTACAAGTTGATCACCTTTTCATACACACACTGGTAATTTACATATTCTCCTGTGAATTGCTTTTTCAAGTTGCTTATCTGTTTAAATCAGAGCCTACTGTCTTCTTATATAGTTTTTCTCTTCATGTATTGGATATAAGCCCATCTTCTGTGTAATTATTATAAATATTTAAGCTATCTCCTACTTAACATGCTGCATTTCTACTTTGGTTTTAAATAATAATTTTAACATAGCTTAATTTGTCAAAAAGTTATTTCTATATATTGCTTTCTCACAGCTTTATGATTTGAATTTTCCATTTAGGTCTATGATTGATCTGATTTTTATGCATTAAATGAGGGAGGTTGAACTTTTTTTGTGAGGAGCCAGTTAGTCAAATGCCATTTATTTGGTAGACATTATTTCTTTGTAATAGTATTTGTGCTTAAGTTACGTAATTACATCTCTGTGGATCTAAATCCAGACATTTTCTTCTATTTAACTGGTGTTGTACCATATTTAAAAATTTACTGCAGGAGGTGGCGCTGTAGCCTGGTAGGGCAAACCTCTACCTGAGGCACCAAACAGTGCCAGTTCTAATTCAAGTTGTTCCATTTAGATCCAACCCCCTGTGTATAGTGTAGGATACCAGCGGGTAGCTCAGGGCCTGTGCCTCTGTCCCAATGTGGGAGACATGGAAGAAATTCCTGGCTCCGAGCTTTGGATCTGTCCAGCCCTAGCTATTGCTGCCATTTGAGGAGTGAACTAATTGATGATAAACTTCTCTGTCTCTTCATTTTGTAACTCTGCCTTTCATGTGAAAATAAAATAAAAATCTTTTAAAAAATTCACTGTATCCTGTGAATTGGTGTTAACATCTCCAGTATACTAGGTAGATATACTAATGGGTTTTGATTGACAAATTTATGGGTCGTTTAGAAGGGTCACGAAAAATGTGCAAAGGTCAAGAAAACCTATGCATGGGCTTCAATAATGTTTTGCACAAGCATTAGCTTATCTTTTTAAATGAAAAAATTATTTATTTGAAATATGGAGCTAGATAGAGAGAAGTCTTCCATCTACTGCTTCACTAATTTAATGCTCACAAAAACAGGCAGGGCTGGGGGCTGGGTCAGGTCAAAGCCAGCAGCATGGAACTCCACTAAGGCCTAGCTCAGCAGTGGTAGGGATCCAAGTGCTTGATTTATGGTCTTCTACCTTCTAGACACAATAGTAGGAAGCCAGATTAGAGGCAGAGCAGCTGGGAGTTGAACTGGCACTCAAAAATACGATGTAGGTGTCCAAAATCATGGTATAACCCACCCTTGCTTTGTTGTTGCTGTTGTTATTCTTTGAATTTTTTTACTTCTTTTAGGACCAGCTTGTCAATGTCTGTAAAACCAGCAGTTGTGATTTTGATTGGAATTCACTTTTGCATCTAAAGATTGAGGACTGAGTTCTTCTGGCCATAAATATGGATATTTTTCTATTTTCTGAAGTTATTATGAATGTCATTTGAAATCTGATACTTTCGTTGCTGGTATCTGGAGAGATAATATTCAGTGTTATATGGTGCTCTTGCAACCAAAGGTATAACTTAAATCTACCTAAACCTGTCAGTTCTAATAGTTTACCAGTAGATTTTATTGTTAGTTGTTTATATCATTCACAAATAAAGATCATTTTAAAACTTGTTTTTAGTTCCTTTTGTCCATTTGCTCTTTTATTGTTCTGGCTAGAACATCTCACAGAATGCTCACAGAAACCATTGTTTCGTTGTTGTAATGTTAAGGGGCTATAGCTTACAATTGCACTCTTAACAAAAACAAACAGAAAAAATTCACTGCTAAGTTTGCTATTTACCATGACTTCTTTTGTAGGAAATTTACATGGAATGTCTTGTTCAGAGTTTTAAGCAGTAATGCATACTGAATTTTATGTATATCATTGACTTCATCATAATATTGATTTTCCTTTCTTTTCATGATGCTATGTTGATGGATTTTGAGTATTAACCTAACTTTGTATTTCCAGGATAAATCTAACTTATTTGCTATATATTATCCTTTTAAGAGGATTATTAGATTCAACTTCCTGAGACATTACATTTTTGTGCTTAGACTAAGGAGGACAACTGATCTCTAATTTTCCACAATGCAATATTTTTATTAAGTTATGTTATCAAGTGTATGCTAGGTTTTTAAAACAGGTTGCAGAGTTTTTCCTCTTTTCCTATTTTCTAGCAGTCAATTTATTTAAATGGTAGTATTTCTTTCTTAAATATTTGAAGTAATTAATTAGTGAAGCCACCTGGGACTAACATTTTTTTCTGGAAAAGGTTTTTAAATCAGCAGTACATTTATTCATTAGATTTGGTAATTGCTGTGGTTTCTACTTCTGATCGAGTTAACTCTGTTTTTCAAGGGCTTGTCCTTTCACTTCAGCTCAACAAAATGATTCATATTATTTTGACCTGAGAAGACATGTTTTGGCATGAAAAGACATGCTTTGGGTATATCTGAAATAATCCAATGGTTCGTGCCTGGGAAGATGTGAGTTTAATACAAGGTATGTTGTAAGAGAACTTCATTTAGGCCAGCTGTCCAACAGCATGCTTTAATAAAGGGAGATGGTCCTCCTGGGTCTGCTCTCAGGGCCTGGAAAGATAAAAAGCAAGTATCCTGGCAGGGAAGAGCTCCTTCGACAGAAGTTGGGAGGACTGTGGAAGGAGTAGGCAGGGCTTAATGAGAGAAAAGGGGAAAAGCAAAAAGATTGAGGTGTTGTTAGGGAAATTAATGTGGTATCCAGGGAGGTTACTGATAACTAACACGGAAAGCTAAGGGCTTTATGTTAATTACCTCTTCTCATCCTCATAGCAACCCCATGTTTGCATCAAACAATTGAGCTGGGAAATACATATAGCATTAACTTATCACAGAGATGGTAGCTAATAAAAGACAAGGAAGACTTCCCAATAAGTTGGCATTCTTTCTAAGACCTACAGATATGGAAAGTTGAGAAGATGGCATGGTGGTGGTAATGGGTTCTGGGGAAATCTACAGGGAAAGAGAGGTGAATGGAAAGGTGTTGGCTGGGCATCTGAGGTACAAATTACTCAGCAGAAGGGTATTAAGTATGGGGAGGACTAGATGAACTTCAAAGCAAATAGTGAAATGATAAACTGTACAAAAGTGCAAAATATGCAAGGTATTTCAAGTAGCTATTGGAAAACTGAATTGAAAGATAAGCTTATTTTGCTGTAAAAAATTTTTTTGAAAGCGATTCATTTGAGAGGTCTTCCAGAAAGTCATGAAAATGCTTGTGATGTCAGTATCACATGTTAAGTATTGGTTGCAGTCCTGGCTATTCCACAGCTGACTCAAGCTCACTGGGAAGACAGTGAAAGATGGCTTAAGTCCTTGAGCTCCCGCCATCTATGTGGCAGACCTGCTTTGTCCTGAGTTAGCCTCAGACTTTGAAGACATTTGGGGAGTGAGCTGTGTATAACTCTCACTCTCTCTCTCTCTCTCTCTCTCTCTCTCTCTCTCTCTCTGTCTTTCTGTTTGACCCATGTTTGTCACTCCGCGTTAAAATCAGTAAGCCTGTTTTTACACAAGGAAAATAAAATGTTTAATATATAAAAATACTACGAGTAGATTTCAATTTTTTGTCTACTAAAATCAACCTGCCTTTAATTCCACTTCTCATCTACTTTTGGAAGTGCTCTTGTAATTAAACCTCAGCTTGGACTAAATAACAGAAGAAGCCCAGGAGAAAGTCAGAGACTTTCTAGAGTCCCTGCCAGGGACAAGAAACTGGAAGGCTTTGACTATTAAAATGATCAATAAATTTATTGGAAGTAAATAGAGAAACAGGCCAAGACGGTTTTTCCCCCTTACGGAGACCTTATTCATGGAAAACAGAGAAGAACTGTATTGAAGTGGGACTCTGCCTTCCTTTCTGTTTTCCCACACCCCCAACCCACATAAACAACACAAAGCAACATACTTATATGCACACACACACATAACTAAAAATAAAAGGATTTGGGGGCAAGGAAGAGGAAGAGGCATCCTTTTTTAAAATTGTTTAAACAAAGGAATTACGATGTTAGAAGATGTGTTACAAAAAAGTGTTCATCAGCCTTTGTGAACATGTTGGATGGAAACAGGAAAGAAGTTCCAAACCAGTGAATCTGCAACAGGCTGCGGGAGGCGTGGTGTGGTGCACGGACCCAGTGTTCTCCAGCAGCCTCCGGAGGGGGAAGGCAGCCTGCTCTGCTGCTCAGTGTGGCTCAGGGACCTGCACTAGCTGCTTCATCTGAGAGTCAGTTAGAAAGACAAATATCCTAGGGCACAGCACACCAATCCTTTACCTGAGGTATGGCATTCCATATGGGCACTGGTCTGAGTCCCAGCTGCCCCACTGCTGATCCAACTCCCTGATAATGGCCTGGGAAAGCATCTGGGAAAGCTCAATTGCTGGGGCCCCTGCACCCACGTGGAGACCCAGAAGAAGCTCCTGGCCCCCAGCTGGGCTTTGATTGTTAGGACTGTTTGGGGAGCGAATCGGTGGATAGAATGTCCCTGTGACTCTCCCTCTGTGTAACTCTTTCAAGTAAAATAAACAGTGAATCTTAAAAAAAAAATCCCTAAAATAATAATAATAAAGCAATGGCAAATTTCAAGGTCCTTTTTAAAAAAAGATTTATTTTATTTTTATACAAAGTCAGATATGCAGAGAGGAGGAGAAACAGAGAGGAAGATCTTCCGTCCGATGATTCACTCCCCAAGTGACCACAACGGCCGGTGCTGTGCCGATCCGAAGCCAGGAGCCAGGAACCTCTTCCAGGTCTCCCATGCGTGTACAGAGTCCCAAGGCGTTGGGCCATCCTTGACTGCTTTCCCAGGCCACAAGCAGGGAGCTGGATGGGAAGTGGAGCTGCTGGGATTAGAACTGGCACTCATATGGGATCCTGGTGTGTTCAAGGTGAAGGCTTTAGCTGCTAGGCCGCCGTGCCAGGCCCCAAGGTCCCTTTCTGACCTAATGCCTCTGTATCCAGGAGTCCAGGGATTGTGCTGCACACTGAGGTGTGAGAACCCGGGTTTAGGGGCCATGTGACACAACCCCGAAGAAACACAGGAAAGCCCAAAGGGAAGAAGACTTCAATAGAGCAGTTTATTTGTTGAGCGAATATTATTGATTGCTGTGTATTCAGGATCTGTGCATCTCAGCATTTTCACACAAAGAATCCCTCTTGTTATCCTTGTTAGCCTGTGACCCATGTTCACGTGTGTGTGTATGAGAGAGAGTGCTTCCACAATAGTATCACTGACTTTTTCTGTCTAATAAATCTTTGTTGTGTGGCTCTGTCCTGTCCATTTAGGACAGCTATCCACTTGCCGTTAACAGTATTCTCATTTGTGTCAACCAGAAATGTGTTCCGCCACTGACAAATCCCCTGGGAGATAACATTATTCTTGATTGAGAAGAACAAAACAAGACAAAACCAGCCAAAGCATATTTATTAACATAATATTTTCTTTATTTTTAGCCATCTAAAACACAAGCCGTTAACAACAAGAAGAGCAGGAGGCCCCTCACAGCACGGTCACTGCATGTGGTTCAAACCCTGGTTATGTAGTATATTTAATCATGGACACTACAGGGGTACTTTTCAAAAGCTGTTTGCTATGTGATGATTAACTGCAGTAAAATACATAAAGTAAACAGATAATTTGACTGATAGTTTTCAATAAAATTGATGTATCTATAATTACTAGGATTGACTCCATTTCACTGTATCACAAATCAAAATAACCCAGATCCATCATATTAAGCAGCCTTATTGTAGATGAATGTGCAATTTCCTGTGCTTTCAGGATTACTTGAAACAGCAAATGCTCCAATTGCTGGTATCCCAGAATTTTAAGAGTTGGCTATGCAATGGGAGAACCAAACTAACTCCCTTGTAAAGTTTCCAGGTTCTAAATCCACTGGTTCTGTGTACACGTTCAACTGTGATTGAAGATTTTCTTGTTTTGTTTGAAGATTCCTCTATGAGCTCTCATTAGAAAATTGCACATATGCAAATTTACATATCATTTTTTTTTCTGCAATCACAGGAAGTTTTCATAGCTGTTGAAGTCCATCTGTAAAACTCAAGTTAAACCCCCCTGAAGGCTACGTCAACAGTCTACCATTTCCTTCCAGCCAAAGGTGTGGGCAGACAGGGCTGCCAAGATTTGTGTGAAAGGAAGAATTGAGATTGACATGGGGAAGGTAAAAGATGTCACTCTTCTACCCTTGAAGTAGAAAAAGCTTGAATGAACATTTTAGCATTTGTTTGGCGTGGCAGTGAAGGAGAAGACCGTGACAGGATCTTATTAGAACAGCAAGAAATAGAAGATCCATCAAGAGGGACAACCTGGAGCAGGTGAGCCTTGTTATCTGGAAGCCAAAGATGAAAACAAAAGTGAGTGGCATTGGACTTGGGACATAAAATACAGTTTCCATGTGCTTGGTGCGGGGGCGCGGGGAGCATGAACACTGAGAATAAATTATGGAAGAGGTACCATGTGAACATTTGCACAAACCATGTGGGAGAATTTCCAGAGAAAGACAACTGCTCCTTAACTAGCTGTTGCTTTTGACCGGTTCACAAAAGGAGTGTGGAAGAATGCATGTGTCTGTACTTCAGTTTCAGTGCAAGAGGAAGTAAGTCCTAACAGGTGCAAGGACCTCACAGTGCAAGGACAAGCAGTATGGAGTGAGGGCTGTAACTGTGAAAACCTGGGGGGATCTCTCATGACTTTTGAGAATACAAAACCAGCCTTAATTACGAAGTCCTCTAACACATTAAAAACAAAAACAAAACCAAAAAGATGGCGCACAGAGTGGAGCCACTGATATTCTGGATATATGGATATATTTAAGGGAACAGGAAAGCCTGAACGTGTACACTACTGATCACTGGATTCATACACAGAAATTCTGACACAGAATTCAGTTGAAAAACAGAAGCCATGCTGTTAGGTGGACACAGCCTAGTTAATTGGATGTGAAAACGATAAGCAGGGAGGAAAAATAACGAGTTGGGCCAACCTATGGGTTTTGAATCAGCTGGAAATAAATTCAAATTATTCCTTGGCAAAACCTTTGCAAAGGGCTTCCTTTTGTAAGCCTCTGTTTCTTTGGCATCTATGGGGCACAAGAATCATGCATATGAGGTTTGCCATGAACATTAACTAATACATGTGCAGGAAAAGAAATGAAAATATTTGAATCATAGAAAATCCTTAAAATATACACTGGCTATTGTTATTATTCATTGTTTACTATGTTCTGGGTATTTTGCATGTATTTACTGGCTCAAAGCAGTGCTAGCCACACAATAAGATAAATAAATATTCTCTCCATCCCTATAAATGTATGAATATATGCAACTTTTTGTAAAAATATGATATAAGAACATTAAGGTCGTAATATTAAAGTCACGGTAAGACTTTTGTAACTTTATAACTTTAGTATTCCTTTTAAAAAGATTTATTTTATGTTCTTCGAAAGGCAGGGTTCTAGAGAAAAGGAGAGAACAAGAGAGAGAGAAGAAAAAGGAGAAAGAGAGATCTTCCTTTTGCTGTTTCATTTCCCAAATGGATGCAATGGCCTGCTGGAGCTGAGCTAATTTGAAGCAAGGGTGCAGGATCCTAGCACTTGAGCCATCCTTTGCTCCTTTTCCAGGTTGCAAACAGGGAGCTAAATGGGAAATGCAGCAGCTGGGACACAAATCAGCACCTACATAGAATGCTCAGCCTACTATGCCGCGGCTATTAGCCCCCAACTTTAGTATTCTTAGTATATGCTAATTAAAGCAGCTTTTCAGGGACACAGGGGATAGGTTGCCTGTTTCTCTCTCATGTTACACCCCCTGTGTGGACTGATGCCTATTTGCTAGTTAAAATGATGTTTCATAGAATCATCTAGAGCACAAAAATCCTGAGTGATCTGATAGTTTCACTTGCTTCATAGAGACAATAGGATTCCAGAAAGAATTAAATTCTAAAGGTGATGATAATTGGTCAAATTATAAAGTATCCAAAATTTTTTTATTTCCGATGAAAAATCTATTAGCTTCTGGAAGTGAGTGGTGGACCCTTTGAGGGGCATGTAACCTTGCCCATGGAATGATTTCCATTGGTTTCCAGAACAAACCTGTGCTATGAGCAAGTCCTTGGCAGAGGATTTGTGTTTGTCAGCTGCTGTGTAATCGTTCACTCCAAGACTAGTTTTTAGAGTTCTTTTGATGTAAATGATAATGATAATCACTTCCTGCAGTTGCATGTCCCAAATGTGCCTGCTGTATGAGCAGAGAAAACTGGGTCATTGCCAGCCTAAGCCTAATGCGTCCTGGTCCCAGAATTTCTCAGGTGGGAAAATCAGTAGAATGCCAAGCCTTTTCAGAGGATGCGGGAGGCAGATGTGTCGAGGTTGAAAATATCAGGAAGGCTGTATGTCATAGGATTGACAATGGATCCCGCTAATGAAATTCCAGAAAAGGTAAAATTTTACTGCATCCCTTCCAACCTCCCACACTCTCCTTTTCAGTGTTTCCATTTTGATTGACTTCTTTCATTTTCCCTGGGAAATTTTTCAGTATCAGTCATTCCCACTCCATCATGACTCATGACAACCAGATCTGGTTCCTCTGAAGGTTCTTCTTCTTCTTTTTTTTAGTAATGACTGATGTTTTTATCAGTAATCTGATAGTTTGATTGCATCATCACACACTAGCTAAACGGCATTCATTTAGATTTCACTGGCTTGATACAGTATAGACTTTAAATTGCAGTTTTTTCATGAACCACTGTTAAATTTATTTTTGAAATATTTAGTTTTTATTTGAAAGGCAGATTTACAGAGAGATGAAGAGAGAGAAAGATCTTCCATCTGCTGGTTCACTCTTCCAAATGGCTCCAATGGCTAGAGCTGAGTTGACTGAAGGCAGGGGCCAGGAGCTTCTTTTGGCTCCCACACATGGGTGCACGGTCCAAGGACTTGAGCCATTCTTCTGCTGCTTTCTCAGGCCATACACGGGGATAAAAAAGTGGAGCATCTTGGACATGAACTGGTGTCTATGTGGGATGCTGGCACTGTAAGGTGGAGGATTAACCGGCCGAGCCACTGAGCCTGCCCGACTGTCAAGTTTATTACACCTTCTGTAGCATTTTAAAATTCCTTTTTCATATGCCCTATCTAAAAGTATTAACATAAACAGAACAGTTTTGGTTTGTTCCATAGGTACAGTCCTCAGAAACAACCATGCTTCCCTCACGCCGCTGCTCTTCTCCAATGCTCCTTCCTCCTCTCTTTGCATTAATTTTTGCAATGACATAGCTTTAATCCACTGTAAATTCAGCCTTGGCTTGACACTAATTTACAAATGCTGCGTAGTCTTGGATCTGCACAGTCTCAGCCTCTGAGGTACAGGAAAGTGCCTGAGCTTGTCTTCTGTTTTGCTTCCCCAGTCATCACATGAGTGTGTATTAGTGCGTATCTCACATCGCGGTGGCAATTAAATGCTCAGTTACGCAAACATGGGTAGCACTGGTTTTGCTACAGAGTAGGGTCCTGTAATTTTTTTCTGAAAGTTGCTAATAATGGTCCTAGGAAGGTTCATATTAGAATGTTGATCTCTCATCATGTATCATAGAACACTGGCCTCCATTAGAGGTGTGGCTAGGGCAGCCATTTGGCTTGGTGGTTTAATAGCCACATGGGATACCACATTCAGTATAGAGGCCCAGGACTTCAAGTTCCAGATCTTCTCTCAATTACAAGTTTCACGTTAATGCAGCAGTAATGGCTCCAGTGGCTTGCTCCCTGCCATTCACATGGACCCTTGGATGAGTTCCAGGTTCCCAGCTCTGCTTGGCCTCCAGCACATACAGATTCTTTGAGGAGTTAACCAGAAGATGGAAGCACTCTGGGTGTCTGTCCACTCCTCCAACTAAAACAAAGAGGTAGGAGACCTTCAGCTTATGAAAGCAGGCTGGAGATAGTGGGAATAAGAGCCTCATTCATTTATCTTTGTTAGCTTTTTTAAGATTTATTTTATTTTTATTGGAAAGGCAGATACACAGAGAGGAGGAGAGACAGAGAGGAAGATCTTCTGTCTGATGATTTACTTCCCAGGTGACCACAATGGCTGGTGCTATGCTGGTCCGAGGCCAGGAGCCAGGAACTTCCTCCAGGTCTCCCATGCGAGTTCATGGTCCCAAGGCTTTGGGCCGTCCTAGACTGCTTTCCCATGCTACAAGCAGGGAGCTGGATGGGAAGTGGAGCTGGATGGGAAGTGGAGCTGCCAGGATTAGAACCGGTGCCCATATGGGATCCTGGGGCACTCAAGGCGAGGACTTTAGCTGTCAGGCCACCGTGCCGGGCCCCATTCATCCATTTTTAAAGCATTGCCTATTCCACGACCACAGACCTGTTTTGGGGCATCCGTGAAGCTAACAGAGAGAATGATCACTGTGTAAGTCAGAGTGTGTGGGATGTAAAATTACAGCATCTGAGAAGACTGTTTTTTGCTTCAGGACTGCTTATGATGATGCGGGCCATCTTTGCAGCTGCTGTAATTACCGTATGGCTGCCATTTGAACAGCGTGCTGCCGATCTTTAGGAAAACAAAAGCGAGAGACCCTAACCTGCCTGTGGCTGGAAGAAGCGCCCCGAATGCCTCTCTTTCCTCTTAGTTGTTCTCCGTGTGATGGTTTCCTCAGCAACCAGACAAATCCTGGGCACGAGGCTTATTTATTTTTCTACTGACAAGACCTAGCAAAGTTCTACAGTTCTCAATTAGTATTTGTTGAGCTGGGTCAAAATATCCAACCTGCTATTTGGGGAGTTTGCAAGGTAATTTTTATATTTGTGAAAAGAATACAAGCTGGCTGTCGCCATGAAAGGTGCCAATTATATCTTTGACTTGTAACTAAGAATGTTTCTCTTTGTTCAGTGCGACTCAAGAAATGCTGTTTAAGTCCTGATGATGATAATGGTAGGCCCTATAACAGCATGGCAAGTGCAATTGAAAGGTCCCAAACAGTGTGACAAGCCTGTAATCAGGGAAATTTGATAAGAGTCTTTGATCCAAAGTTTGGTGTCAGAATCTGTGTTTGAGAATAATTTACCTTTGTTCATGAGCCTAGAGGACAATAAGAGGTTGCAAGGACTCCTCTTTCCCAGTGTCCAGATCTCACCTGGCTTGGTGTATTTAGTTGAGTATCTGGGCCTATTAATAGATACTCAGTAACCTTAATCAAAGATGGTATTCTATCAAATAAGGCTTGTCTAGGGAGTAGTTACCATCTACACTGCATATGTATGACCTGAATTTTGTGCTGTAATAAAACCAATCCCTAACCCAGGCCATTTTATACAGGTCTGTGTCTCTTGAAAGGAGAGGAAGGTTTGATACAATTTCCTTCAACGTTTAGAGTAGGGCCTTGTGGAGGCTACTATTGCTTCCTCTCCAAATGTTAGTATCATATAAAGACAGAGAGGATAAAATAAAAATATGTGTGCACACACACAGTACAGAAGTGATGGCTGAGATTCAGAACACAGGTAAGGTCCAACTCACTGTGACAGATGCTGACAGTCACCTGGGAAATAGGTAAGACTGCGAAAGCAGAACTCAGGAGACCTGGGTCACCTCAGACAGGAACAGTGATCCATGTCTCTCTTGAACATCCTCATTTGCTAGTGCCCACCTGATCTCGAAGAGCAAGAAAAGACACTGGCAGCTATGTGACACATGGTAACTATGTGAGGGGCTAGATAATTGGATCACACCTTATAGCCTCTGATTGGTAGACTAGATAATCAAATTACAGGTCATTTCTTGTTTGCTTTTCCTGATCTTTTAGTCCGATTTAATTTTTACCTCCCTTCATATTTGTCATGGATCACAGAGGGAAATGGGGAATTTCTTGTTTGAGCTTTACTCTTGTTGCAGTTTCACCCTACTGAAACTTCTTCTCCCTCCTAATAAGGTCAGAAAGTCTGGAATACAGGGCATGAGCAACAAGTCCCAGAGCAAAGGTAATGTTGAGGACACAGAATGTCCCCATTAGGATATTCTGCCACCACTGACTATCTTGAGGTTGTCACTTTTAGTTTCATCAAGGATGCTCGCTTATGTTTCATCTGGCACGGAATTGATTATTCCGGGATACTCTTTAATAAGTTTGAGGCAATCTTTTTCCACTTAGATTATATACTCCTTGAAGGCAGTCATTTTGCTGTCTTAATAAAGTTTTTACACAATGATTTGAACACAATAAATGTGTTTACTATTTATTTAAATGTTAGGTTAATTTGGTGCTGGCAATACACTGAGATCTTATCACAATAGTGCTGTATTTCCTTCATCTATCAGATCTTTTTTTGCAAAAGCATAGAGATTGCTGGGCTCCAGGATTTGAGTATACTGACAGGAGCTGTTAGGGTCCTATCCATTGCCTCTCATTACTTAGCGTTCATGGTACACATGCTGAGATCATCCTCCAGGACTCTCAAAATTAGGATTTCTTCTCAACTTGGCATCTTGAAGGGGCTGGGTGGTTAATGTCCCTGGCAATAGTTCTCAGCTGTTGAGAGTTGAAGACTGTGCCAGCTAATTCGTTGCCCAGGTGGGACAAGCCTGGGCCATTGGCTTTTGTCCCAGGGTTCCCCAGTGAAGCAGAGATTCAGTTGATTCTGTTGTTAACACTGGCGACCTGATTAATAACAATCAATAGAATGATGATCTCCAAGATGTACATGACGTAGTCTCCAGTGCTTGAAAAGTTATGTTATGTGGTAAAAAGAGGCTTTAAGATGTAACTGAGGCAATACGTTTTAAGAGAGGGAGAATAGCCCATGTTTTTCAGAGAGGCCCAATCTAATCACCTGTGTGCTAAAAGCAAAAAAAAAAAAATTTTTTTTTTCGTCAGCTGGAGGCAGAAGATAAATGGTAGAAAGAGAACGCGTTGATGCATAGTTGCTGGCTCTGAAGTATAATGACCAACGTTCAAGGAACGGGGTGGGGGCGGGGCTCAGGAGCTGGGGGGGAGGGGCAGCCCTCACTGTGACAGCCTGACAGGAAAAGGGATCACAGCCTTCCAACAGGAAGGAAAGGCAGTTTGCCAACAACCTGAATGAGCTTTATTCCCAGGTAGGAGGTGTTCCCCAGAGCCTGTAGATAAGAGCCTAGACCTGCTGACACCTTGGGCTCAGTTCTGTGACGTCTTTGCAGAAGCAGCTCAGCCACGCTGGTGCTTGGAGTAGTACACAACACTAGCTATAAGAATATGTATGTGATCTGTGTAAAGCCAGCAAGTTTGTTGTAGTTTGTTCTGATAGCAATTGAAAACTAACAGGATAAGATGCACATTCATGGTTGGCTTCCTTCCCTGGTTCCTCTTCTCATTCCCTATAGATGTTCCCTGGGTTCCCCCAAAATGTCATTTGCATTCACATTCCAGTTGGCTTTTCTGGAGGCACATTCCTGCTTTCTTGCTTCAGCAGAGGACGCTGTCCTGGCTCTCCATAGGTTGCCTTTGTGCTGGTATCTTGCTGTCCTGTGGGAGGCTATTCCAACATTGATCCTGCATTTACCATCTACCTTCTCAAGGTCAGGCCTAACTTGCTTTCTGAAAGCTCTTTTTGTCTTCTTACTCTCCCCTGGAGCTTTCCTATGCATTCAACTTGGCTTAGCTTGACAGAGAGTGGAGAGAGAATTGGAGGGAGAGACATCTTAATGGCTAGTTTACTCCACAATTATGGTTTACTCCCCAAAGCTGGGGCTGAGAAAGAGAATCAGAAAGAAAATTCCAGTCTCCCTGCGGCTGGCAGGAACACAATCACTTAAGCCAACAGTGTTTCGTCAAGGTGCTCCTTGAGGCTAGATTTAGGAGCTGGAGTTGGGATGTCACCCCACATTCTCTGTGTGGGACATGAGCATCTTAACTGACTGCAATTAGTACTCAGTCTGTTAACCACTAGGAGCAACATCCTTCTCAACCCGTTTTATGCTTAAATTCTGTCTTGGCTTTGGTGTCGCCAAGAACCAACACAACATTCAAACTACGTAGAATGTGGTAAGTCTTATATGAGAAGGTGGAGCTGACTTGGATCAATTTATCACATTGAAATAAAATCACAGAGAGGAAGTGCATGGTGTCTCCACACCTGTTAAAGACACAGTTATGGCACCAATTGTTAGTTATTTTAAAAAGATGGTAGAGTTCTAGTTCATACGATATTACGATATTATTACGCGCAGCTAATTCCCACAACCTGGTTCTTTACCGTGAGCTGAAACACCAGACGCAACGAGGTATATCTTAGGAGGTTTTATTCCAACGGAGCAGGAATGGATAGAGGGGAACGGGAGAGCAAAGAAAAGCAAGAGAGAAGAGAGAGAGAGAAGAGAGGGGTAAGAGCGGGGGTAAGCGGGGGAGGGATAAGAGCCGGGAAAAGAGAGGTAAGAGAGCGGGCCGCACCTGGGGGAGCCTTTTTGTCGGCCAGGTGTAGGGGGTGGGGATTGGGAGGGATTGAGGGCAGGCCCCCAGGGGATTGGCGCCTGCAGGTGAATGCCTAGGGATGATTGGCAAGTGGGCGGAGTTGGGGAGGGGGCTGGAAGATTGGGAGGTGGGATTCAGGTGGAAAGCCAGGTTACATCCGATTGGTGGATAGCTAGGCCGGCGTGAACTTCATGAGCTGTGAGGAAGGAATGGCGCCGGGTCCAGGGAAGGATATTGGAATAACTCCTTACATTCCTCCCTTTTGTTATATATAAAGGAAGAGGGGCATTGTTCTCTATGGCTTCTAGGAGCTGGTCTCTCTTGGCAGTGGTTGCATCCTGGTGGGAAGAATTGGAGACGGAGGGACGATTCTAGTCCTGCAAAAGAAACTGGTTAATGGTTTGATTAAAAAAAAATTTTACATTTCAGTGGCTGGGAATGGAGGGAAGGGTTACTAAGAGTCCTTATTGAAAAGCTGGCTTGAGTTGATTTTCTCTTAGCCAGGCCTTCTTGTACTTGATTCTGCATTACTCCTGAATGGTCAGCATAGACAGGGTAGCTTCACCAGGAACCAGAGACCCTGACTACGTGAACAGGGATAAAGGACGACGACCGCTCTAACTTCTTCGAGCTGAAAGGGGGCGTTGTTGAGTAACTGCAGGAGTAGGGGGTTCTAGAGGTTCCTGGTAGAAGTAGAAGTCATCAGATGTCTGAAGTACTGCCTGGCACTTGAAGGTTTCTCTTTCTTGAAGTCTAGATAACAAAACAAATCATAATTATAATCTTTCCCAACCTAGCAAGTCATGAGTTCAGTTAGAAACCCAGCTGGAGTACTTGGGCTTTCAAGCTTAGATATAAAAGAATTGTCAGGTTTCATACTTTGTCAGAGTAAACATTAGTTTAAAATGATGGACTAGATTTATAATTACTTCAAATCCCAAATTTTGAAACATACCCATTGAGTGCAATGGAACACATTAAACCTTTTGGGTTGCATGAAATTGTTATCTGAAACAATGAAAGGATTAGTGTATGGCATCAGAATACAAACCCATCACAGGACAGGTAAATGCAAGCTGACTCCTTGAGTAACTTAACAATTATTGCATTTGATGTTTATAGTAACTTTGAATCTAGCTAGGAAGCAGGCAAGTGCTAGATTTAATAATTATACTTTACCAATCGTTGCAAGCCCTAAGAGTTTCAGGAAGACAGCCTGGAACATAAAGCACAGTACTTAAAACATTCTGTTACAAGACTACTAGTCACATTGTAGATGGCACAAGATTTTAACTAGTTTTCATTTACAATAACTCAGCAGTTTATAATATTCCAACAAGATTTTACAGAACTTTATACACTTTAAGGCAGAGGCAAGCAATCCACTAACTTATAGGCTAACAAGTCATGTACTGGCAATTGAACACAAGAATCTTAAATAGATAAGCTGAGAAGTCCCAAATAACTTGGCAAATTATGAGCAAGACATGAAGTCTGCCTTAGGGCAGTGAGGGTATCCTACCTAAGAGAAGTCTAACAAAAACTGAAGAGGGAGATGGCAAACATGTCTATCAGGAGCCTGGTCATTGAGGCAGGCTGAACAATTACAGGTTAACTAAGTTTTCCCTAGGAAAGCTGATTTTTTGAGCTTCTAGATTAATCTGTCACCTAAGCTAATCTGGGGCTCCTGAGAGACCCTGAAGGTCACTGTAAGAGAGGGAAGAAGCCAAAGCTAGCTAGGACAGAGAAGGCAGTGTCCAGATGGAAACTTACAGTTTCCCTTCCACTGTGAGAACCACTTGGGGCTCCTGGGTGCTGTTCCGAGGTGTCACCGAAGTCCATGGATGGCCTTGAGCCTGTGCAGGTTCCCGAGCTGCTTCAGTCCCATGTGGGAGATCCAATGGGAAATGACTGACCTGAAGTACTTGGCCTTCAGGGGCAGTCACATCTCCAATGACCTCCTTGGCAGTTGGGACATGGCCCTGGGTGTCCTTTCTGATGATCCTTGGCGAAGTGTCCATTGCTTCTGCAATGAAGAGCACTTGGGAGGCCTCCGGGGGTCTCACTGGAACCAGGAACACATACCTCTCATCCTGCTCTGCCATGGGCTCCCCTCCTGGTCTCTGAGGTAAAAGACCATAGTGACCCCTTTAAGAGGATATCAGGGTACGTTCAGGTCCCATTTGTAAGTTTCTAAAGTTCTTTCCTAATGTCCAGGGCAGTTAAGAGTCTGCTATCTATACATCACCTATTCTTCTCTACATAGAATCTAATGGAATATACTCAAAGTCATTCCTCAAACATTTTAGGAAGCTAGAGGATTACTCTGTGGCCCTAATCTCAAGGAATTGTTTAAAGCAAAATTAAAAGATTTAGCTTAGCAATTCTCATCTATGAAGATTTTTATCTATAAGTCAATTAAAACAGACCACATAGTTTGCCACATAAACATGTACATGCATACCAGCTAACATACATTATAAAACAAAACAGGTTTTGTAACAGCTTTTGAAAAATCTCTTAGATGCTTTAAAAATTACCAGTTATTTAGAATTACATCTTGCTTTCAGCAACCCGAATTAAAGATGCTTTCAGTTGGAACCTGTAGCTTACTGTTTAACTTTAGCTCTATTTGCAGTGGATGCAATAGTATCTGTTGGAACTAGAAGATGAAGCATTCATTGTTAGAATTATAATATCGACAAATGTAAACATCTATTTACTACACACTTGTACCGTTTAGGCCTCTAGGCCTTGTTCATTTGGATAACAATTGTGAATAATGCAATAAATTCATTACACTTTAGTGATATTTTGACAATTATAGCAAAATATCATGTATAAATGATACATAAAATATAATAGCAGTTTGTTAACATTTCATTACTATAATATAAAGTTTATATCACTTCACATCTTAACAGCACCTTTTGACAAATTCCAAACAGCCTAATTAGTGGTCATCTCTACAAAATGAGAGATAAGTTCTTTTTGACATTCCCATGAGGCCTCGCTGGGAATATCAAAAATCAGTAAGTTTGAAATGTTTGAGTTTTTAAATGACTGTTAAGTGACTGTGAAGGGTGTCAAGTAAGCTTAAAACGTCTGGTTGATCAATTGATTGTTGAACCCAAATAATCCCACAACTTGGAACAACTCCACAATAAGAAAACATTTTGACCAATGCACATAAGCACCAGTATACATAATTTATACCAGTGTATTTTATATATAACTGTTACATTACATTTAGTTACAGAACAAGTTGCATTTTTTTTTTCCTCTTTTTTTTTTTTAAGAAAGGCTAAATTACTTATCTCTTACTCCACCCCTCAAAGCTAAGGGGTGGGAGGGAAAGTTAGAGAAATTTAGGCCCTTAGGATGGCTGGGTGTGGTCAAGTCAAAAGTTAAGTTAGGCCAAAGGTTAAAACAGAAAAAAAAGTTTTAAACAGGAAATCTTTGCTACCCAGTGAGGAGAGCAAACGGAGACCTTCAGACAGAGGGGGATGGAAGGGAGAGAAAAGCAAGATGGCGGACAGAGGGATGGGGTGGGGCTGACTGCAGATGGAGGATAAGATGGCGGTTTCTTAGATGACAAAAGAGATAGGGAAAGCATGTGGCGCCAGAGCCCCGGAAGAGGGGACTGGGGTTTCCTACTTCATGGCTAGAAAACTATGGAAAAGACAGAAAGCTGAGTGAAGAGGGAATGAGACCTCCCGCCCATTTTTCCGAATGCACACACTAGTCAGCTAGATTCCGAAGAATGTCCGGATCCAGAGTGCCATTAACCGGCCATTTGGAGGAGTTAGCTAGGGAATATTGAGGCCAATCCACATTACAGAGGCGTATTAGAGTTTTACGTTTTAGGTAACGAGCCAATTAAAGGGTTTCTAAATTTGCCAGAAGACAGCCCAAGGGAGTGTTAGGAGGCGCTGGCGATGAAAAAATAGCCCCCACGATTAAGACTCAGGACTGATTACCACAGTGGACCCGGTGGTCCATGAAAACGACCCAGTGGTCCGACCCAGTGGTCAAGAAAAATGGCTCTCGTAGAAGGTCGTCACCCTCTACGTAAGGGACAAGCCAGGTCCCAAAACACCGCCTGTATCCGAAGTTGTTAAAAACGACCCAGTGGTCCAGCCCAGTGGCCCAACTCGGAGGTACAGGGGGCCCCCGTAGTGACCCAGTGGTCGGGGGACTTCCAGCCCAGTGGCTAAGAGACACGGCACCCGGCCGGGGTTTACAGAACCGGTCTCCCAAAAACTCCCAGAAGTGGAAAATCAGACCCGGTTAGAGGAGCACAAATGTGCCGAGCCGCACCCAAAACTTCAAGGGCTGAGAGGGAACCCTACCTATAACAGTGTATGCATGCAACAACTTAGCATTCGGAAAGATGGGGAATACCTCGTGTGCTCCACGTGGAGATGGAGTACCGGGGAGCACGCGTCTGGGCTACGTCGTTGCTGGATGGAGGCAGATGGTAGCACCGTCAGGTCAGATGAACTCAGGAACGGCCACGTGGAGGTAGAGAATTCCGGAACTGGCAGGCGAAGAAGGCGAAATCGGGAACAGGCCGAAGAAGACGAAAGCAGGAACAGGCTGTTGGAGATGAATTTACGAACCAGCAGGCGGATGGAGATGGATTGTGACGGCTGCTGGCGAGTCTCGGTGGCAGTTAACACAGATCATAGTTCTCACGGCTCGGGTCCCGGTAATGGCCGAAGGCCCGAAGGCCACGCAGCCAAGTGCCGGGGGAAACCGACCAGTCACGGCACCAAATGTTAGTTATTTAAAAAGATTTAGAGTTCTAGTTCATACGATATTACGATATTATTACGCGCAGCTAATTCCCACAACCTGGTTCTTTACCGTGAGCTGAAACACCAGACGCAACGAGGTATATCTTAGGAGGTTTTATTCCAACGGAGCAGGAATGGATAGAGGGGAACGGGAGAGCAAAGAAAAGCAAGAGAGAAGAGAGAGAGAGAAGAGAGGGGTAAGAGCGGGGGTAAGCGGGGGAGGGATAAGAGCCGGGAAAAGAGAGGTAAGAGAGCGGGCCGCACCTGGGGGAGCCTTTTTGTCGGCCAGGTGTAGGGGGTGGGGATTGGGAGGGATTGAGGGCAGGCCCCCAGGGGATTGGCGCCTGCAGGTGAATGCCTAGGGATGATTGGCAAGTGGGCGGAGTTGGGGAGGGGGCTGGAAGATTGGGAGGTGGGATTCAGGTGGAAAGCCAGGTTACATCCGATTGGTGGATAGCTAGGCCGGCGTGAACTTCATGAGCTGTGAGGAAGGAATGGCGCCGGGTCCAGGGAAGGATATTGGAATAACTCCTTACATTCCTCCCTTTTGTTATATATAAAGGAAGAGGGGCATTGTTCTCTATGGCTTCTAGGAGCTGGTCTCTCTTGGCAGTGGTTGCATCCTGGTGGGAAGAATTGGAGACGGAGGGACGATTCTAGTCCTGCAAAAGAAACTGGTTAATGGTTTGATTAAAAAAAAATTTTACATTTCAGTGGCTGGGAATGGAGGGAAGGGTTACTAAGAGTCCTTATTGAAAAGCTGGCTTGAGTTGATTTTCTCTTAGCCAGGCCTTCTTGTACTTGATTCTGCATTACTCCTGAATGGTCAGCATAGACAGGGTAGCTTCACCAGGAACCAGAGACCCTGACTACGTGAACAGGGATAAAGGACGACGACCGCTCTAACTTCTTCGAGCTGAAAGGGGGCGTTGTTGAGTAACTGCAGGAGTAGGGGGTTCTAGAGGTTCCTGGTAGAAGTAGAAGTCATCAGATGTCTGAAGTACTGCCTGGCACTTGAAGGTTTCTCTTTCTTGAAGTCTAGATAACAAAACAAATCATAATTATAATCTTTCCCAACCTAGCAAGTCATGAGTTCAGTTAGAAACCCAGCTGGAGTACTTGGGCTTTCAAGCTTAGATATAAAAGAATTGTCAGGTTTCATACTTTGTCAGAGTAAACATTAGTTTAAAATGATGGACTAGATTTATAATTACTTCAAATCCCAAATTTTGAAACATACCCATTGAGTGCAATGGAACACATTAAACCTTTTGGGTTGCATGAAATTGTTATCTGAAACAATGAAAGGATTAGTGTATGGCATCAGAATACAAACCCATCACAGGACAGGTAAATGCAAGCTGACTCCTTGAGTAACTTAACAATTATTGCATTTGATGTTTATAGTAACTTTGAATCTAGCTAGGAAGCAGGCAAGTGCTAGATTTAATAATTATACTTTACCAATCGTTGCAAGCCCTAAGAGTTTCAGGAAGACAGCCTGGAACATAAAGCACAGTACTTAAAACATTCTGTTACAAGACTACTAGTCACATTGTAGATGGCACAAGATTTTAACTAGTTTTCATTTACAATAACTCAGCAGTTTATAATATTCCAACAAGATTTTACAGAACTTTATACACTTTAAGGCAGAGGCAAGCAATCCACTAACTTATAGGCTAACAAGTCATGTACTGGCAATTGAACACAAGAATCTTAAATAGATAAGCTGAGAAGTCCCAAATAACTTGGCAAATTATGAGCAAGACATGAAGTCTGCCTTAGGGCAGTGAGGGTATCCTACCTAAGAGAAGTCTAACAAAAACTGAAGAGGGAGATGGCAAACATGTCTATCAGGAGCCTGGTCATTGAGGCAGGCTGAACAATTACAGGTTAACTAAGTTTTCCCTAGGAAAGCTGATTTTTTGAGCTTCTAGATTAATCTGTCACCTAAGCTAATCTGGGGCTCCTGAGAGACCCTGAAGGTCACTGTAAGAGAGGGAAGAAGCCAAAGCTAGCTAGGACAGAGAAGGCAGTGTCCAGATGGAAACTTACAGTTTCCCTTCCACTGTGAGAACCACTTGGGGCTCCTGGGTGCTGTTCCGAGGTGTCACCGAAGTCCATGGATGGCCTTGAGCCTGTGCAGGTTCCCGAGCTGCTTCAGTCCCATGTGGGAGATCCAATGGGAAATGACTGACCTGAAGTACTTGGCCTTCAGGGGCAGTCACATCTCCAATGACCTCCTTGGCAGTTGGGACATGGCCCTGGGTGTCCTTTCTGATGATCCTTGGCGAAGTGTCCATTGCTTCTGCAATGAAGAGCACTTGGGAGGCCTCCGGGGGTCTCACTGGAACCAGGAACACATACCTCTCATCCTGCTCTGCCATGGGCTCCCCTCCTGGTCTCTGAGGTAAAAGACCATAGTGACCCCTTTAAGAGGATATCAGGGTACGTTCAGGTCCCATTTGTAAGTTTCTAAAGTTCTTTCCTAATGTCCAGGGCAGTTAAGAGTCTGCTATCTATACATCACCTATTCTTCTCTACATAGAATCTAATGGAATATACTCAAAGTCATTCCTCAAACATTTTAGGAAGCTAGAGGATTACTCTGTGGCCCTAATCTCAAGGAATTGTTTAAAGCAAAATTAAAAGATTTAGCTTAGCAATTCTCATCTATGAAGATTTTTATCTATAAGTCAATTAAAACAGACCACATAGTTTGCCACATAAACATGTACATGCATACCAGCTAACATACATTATAAAACAAAACAGGTTTTGTAACAGCTTTTGAAAAATCTCTTAGATGCTTTAAAAATTACCAGTTATTTAGAATTACATCTTGCTTTCAGCAACCCGAATTAAAGATGCTTTCAGTTGGAACCTGTAGCTTACTGTTTAACTTTAGCTCTATTTGCAGTGGATGCAATAGTATCTGTTGGAACTAGAAGATGAAGCATTCATTGTTAGAATTATAATATCGACAAATGTAAACATCTATTTACTACACACTTGTACCGTTTAGGCCTCTAGGCCTTGTTCATTTGGATAACAATTGTGAATAATGCAATAAATTCATTACACTTTAGTGATATTTTGACAATTATAGCAAAATATCATGTATAAATGATACATAAAATATAATAGCAGTTTGTTAACATTTCATTACTATAATATAAAGTTTATATCACTTCACATCTTAACAGCACCTTTTGACAAATTCCAAACAGCCTAATTAGTGGTCATCTCTACAAAATGAGAGATAAGTTCTTTTTGACATTCCCATGAGGCCTCGCTGGGAATATCAAAAATCAGTAAGTTTGAAATGTTTGAGTTTTTAAATGACTGTTAAGTGACTGTGAAGGGTGTCAAGTAAGCTTAAAACGTCTGGTTGATCAATTGATTGTTGAACCCAAATAATCCCACAACTTGGAACAACTCCACAATAAGAAAACATTTTGACCAATGCACATAAGCACCAGTATACATAATTTATACCAGTGTATTTTATATATAACTGTTACATTACATTTAGTTACAGAACAAGTTGCATTTTTTTTTTCCTCTTTTTTTTTTTTAAGAAAGGCTAAATTACTTATCTCTTACTCCACCCCTCAAAGCTAAGGGGTGGGAGGGAAAGTTAGAGAAATTTAGGCCCTTAGGATGGCTGGGTGTGGTCAAGTCAAAAGTTAAGTTAGGCCAAAGGTTAAAACAGAAAAAAAAGTTTTAAACAGGAAATCTTTGCTACCCAGTGAGGAGAGCAAACGGAGACCTTCAGACAGAGGGGGATGGAAGGGAGAGAAAAGCAAGATGGCGGACAGAGGGATGGGGTGGGGCTGACTGCAGATGGAGGATAAGATGGCGGTTTCTTAGATGACAAAAGAGATAGGGAAAGCATGTGGCGCCAGAGCCCCGGAAGAGGGGACTGGGGTTTCCTACTTCATGGCTAGAAAACTATGGAAAAGACAGAAAGCTGAGTGAAGAGGGAATGAGACCTCCCGCCCATTTTTCCGAATGCACACACTAGTCAGCTAGATTCCGAAGAATGTCCGGATCCAGAGTGCCATTAACCGGCCATTTGGAGGAGTTAGCTAGGGAATATTGAGGCCAATCCACATTACAGAGGCGTATTAGAGTTTTACGTTTTAGGTAACGAGCCAATTAAAGGGTTTCTAAATTTGCCAGAAGACAGCCCAAGGGAGTGTTAGGAGGCGCTGGCGATGAAAAAATAGCCCCCACGATTAAGACTCAGGACTGATTACCACAGTGGACCCGGTGGTCCATGAAAACGACCCAGTGGTCCGACCCAGTGGTCAAGAAAAATGGCTCTCGTAGAAGGTCGTCACCCTCTACGTAAGGGACAAGCCAGGTCCCAAAACACCGCCTGTATCCGAAGTTGTTAAAAACGACCCAGTGGTCCAGCCCAGTGGCCCAACTCGGAGGTACAGGGGGCCCCCGTAGTGACCCAGTGGTCGGGGGACTTCCAGCCCAGTGGCTAAGAGACACGGCACCCGGCCGGGGTTTACAGAACCGGTCTCCCAAAAACTCCCAGAAGTGGAAAATCAGACCCGGTTAGAGGAGCACAAATGTGCCGAGCCGCACCCAAAACTTCAAGGGCTGAGAGGGAACCCTACCTATAACAGTGTATGCATGCAACAACTTAGCATTCGGAAAGATGGGGAATACCTCGTGTGCTCCACGTGGAGATGGAGTACCGGGGAGCACGCGTCTGGGCTACGTCGTTGCTGGATGGAGGCAGATGGTAGCACCGTCAGGTCAGATGAACTCAGGAACGGCCACGTGGAGGTAGAGAATTCCGGAACTGGCAGGCGAAGAAGGCGAAATCGGGAACAGGCCGAAGAAGACGAAAGCAGGAACAGGCTGTTGGAGATGAATTTACGAACCAGCAGGCGGATGGAGATGGATTGTGACGGCTGCTGGCGAGTCTCGGTGGCAGTTAACACAGATCATAGTTCTCACGGCTCGGGTCCCGGTAATGGCCGAAGGCCCGAAGGCCACGCAGCCAAGTGCCGGGGGAAACCGACCAGTCACGGCACCAAATGTTAGTTATTTAAAAAGATTTAGAGTTCTAGTTCATACGATATTACGATATTATTACGCGCAGCTAATTCCCACAACCTGGTTCTTTACCGTGAGCTGAAACACCAGACGCAACGAGGTATATCTTAGGAGGTTTTATTCCAACGGAGCAGGAATGGATAGAGGGGAACGGGAGAGCAAAGAAAAGCAAGAGAGAAGAGAGAGAGAGAAGAGAGGGGTAAGAGCGGGGGTAAGCGGGGGAGGGATAAGAGCCGGGAAAAGAGAGGTAAGAGAGCGGGCCGCACCTGGGGGAGCCTTTTTGTCGGCCAGGTGTAGGGGGTGGGGATTGGGAGGGATTGAGGGCAGGCCCCCAGGGGATTGGCGCCTGCAGGTGAATGCCTAGGGATGATTGGCAAGTGGGCGGAGTTGGGGAGGGGGCTGGAAGATTGGGAGGTGGGATTCAGGTGGAAAGCCAGGTTACATCCGATTGGTGGATAGCTAGGCCGGCGTGAACTTCATGAGCTGTGAGGAAGGAATGGCGCCGGGTCCAGGGAAGGATATTGGAATAACTCCTTACATTCCTCCCTTTTGTTATATATAAAGGAAGAGGGGCATTGTTCTCTATGGCTTCTAGGAGCTGGTCTCTCTTGGCAGTGGTTGCATCCTGGTGGGAAGAATTGGAGACGGAGGGACGATTCTAGTCCTGCAAAAGAAACTGGTTAATGGTTTGATTAAAAAAAAATTTTACATTTCAGTGGCTGGGAATGGAGGGAAGGGTTACTAAGAGTCCTTATTGAAAAGCTGGCTTGAGTTGATTTTCTCTTAGCCAGGCCTTCTTGTACTTGATTCTGCATTACTCCTGAATGGTCAGCATAGACAGGGTAGCTTCACCAGGAACCAGAGACCCTGACTACGTGAACAGGGATAAAGGACGACGACCGCTCTAACTTCTTCGAGCTGAAAGGGGGCGTTGTTGAGTAACTGCAGGAGTAGGGGGTTCTAGAGGTTCCTGGTAGAAGTAGAAGTCATCAGATGTCTGAAGTACTGCCTGGCACTTGAAGGTTTCTCTTTCTTGAAGTCTAGATAACAAAACAAATCATAATTATAATCTTTCCCAACCTAGCAAGTCATGAGTTCAGTTAGAAACCCAGCTGGAGTACTTGGGCTTTCAAGCTTAGATATAAAAGAATTGTCAGGTTTCATACTTTGTCAGAGTAAACATTAGTTTAAAATGATGGACTAGATTTATAATTACTTCAAATCCCAAATTTTGAAACATACCCATTGAGTGCAATGGAACACATTAAACCTTTTGGGTTGCATGAAATTGTTATCTGAAACAATGAAAGGATTAGTGTATGGCATCAGAATACAAACCCATCACAGGACAGGTAAATGCAAGCTGACTCCTTGAGTAACTTAACAATTATTGCATTTGATGTTTATAGTAACTTTGAATCTAGCTAGGAAGCAGGCAAGTGCTAGATTTAATAATTATACTTTACCAATCGTTGCAAGCCCTAAGAGTTTCAGGAAGACAGCCTGGAACATAAAGCACAGTACTTAAAACATTCTGTTACAAGACTACTAGTCACATTGTAGATGGCACAAGATTTTAACTAGTTTTCATTTACAATAACTCAGCAGTTTATAATATTCCAACAAGATTTTACAGAACTTTATACACTTTAAGGCAGAGGCAAGCAATCCACTAACTTATAGGCTAACAAGTCATGTACTGGCAATTGAACACAAGAATCTTAAATAGATAAGCTGAGAAGTCCCAAATAACTTGGCAAATTATGAGCAAGACATGAAGTCTGCCTTAGGGCAGTGAGGGTATCCTACCTAAGAGAAGTCTAACAAAAACTGAAGAGGGAGATGGCAAACATGTCTATCAGGAGCCTGGTCATTGAGGCAGGCTGAACAATTACAGGTTAACTAAGTTTTCCCTAGGAAAGCTGATTTTTTGAGCTTCTAGATTAATCTGTCACCTAAGCTAATCTGGGGCTCCTGAGAGACCCTGAAGGTCACTGTAAGAGAGGGAAGAAGCCAAAGCTAGCTAGGACAGAGAAGGCAGTGTCCAGATGGAAACTTACAGTTTCCCTTCCACTGTGAGAACCACTTGGGGCTCCTGGGTGCTGTTCCGAGGTGTCACCGAAGTCCATGGATGGCCTTGAGCCTGTGCAGGTTCCCGAGCTGCTTCAGTCCCATGTGGGAGATCCAATGGGAAATGACTGACCTGAAGTACTTGGCCTTCAGGGGCAGTCACATCTCCAATGACCTCCTTGGCAGTTGGGACATGGCCCTGGGTGTCCTTTCTGATGATCCTTGGCGAAGTGTCCATTGCTTCTGCAATGAAGAGCACTTGGGAGGCCTCCGGGGGTCTCACTGGAACCAGGAACACATACCTCTCATCCTGCTCTGCCATGGGCTCCCCTCCTGGTCTCTGAGGTAAAAGACCATAGTGACCCCTTTAAGAGGATATCAGGGTACGTTCAGGTCCCATTTGTAAGTTTCTAAAGTTCTTTCCTAATGTCCAGGGCAGTTAAGAGTCTGCTATCTATACATCACCTATTCTTCTCTACATAGAATCTAATGGAATATACTCAAAGTCATTCCTCAAACATTTTAGGAAGCTAGAGGATTACTCTGTGGCCCTAATCTCAAGGAATTGTTTAAAGCAAAATTAAAAGATTTAGCTTAGCAATTCTCATCTATGAAGATTTTTATCTATAAGTCAATTAAAACAGACCACATAGTTTGCCACATAAACATGTACATGCATACCAGCTAACATACATTATAAAACAAAACAGGTTTTGTAACAGCTTTTGAAAAATCTCTTAGATGCTTTAAAAATTACCAGTTATTTAGAATTACATCTTGCTTTCAGCAACCCGAATTAAAGATGCTTTCAGTTGGAACCTGTAGCTTACTGTTTAACTTTAGCTCTATTTGCAGTGGATGCAATAGTATCTGTTGGAACTAGAAGATGAAGCATTCATTGTTAGAATTATAATATCGACAAATGTAAACATCTATTTACTACACACTTGTACCGTTTAGGCCTCTAGGCCTTGTTCATTTGGATAACAATTGTGAATAATGCAATAAATTCATTACACTTTAGTGATATTTTGACAATTATAGCAAAATATCATGTATAAATGATACATAAAATATAATAGCAGTTTGTTAACATTTCATTACTATAATATAAAGTTTATATCACTTCACATCTTAACAGCACCTTTTGACAAATTCCAAACAGCCTAATTAGTGGTCATCTCTACAAAATGAGAGATAAGTTCTTTTTGACATTCCCATGAGGCCTCGCTGGGAATATCAAAAATCAGTAAGTTTGAAATGTTTGAGTTTTTAAATGACTGTTAAGTGACTGTGAAGGGTGTCAAGTAAGCTTAAAACGTCTGGTTGATCAATTGATTGTTGAACCCAAATAATCCCACAACTTGGAACAACTCCACAATAAGAAAACATTTTGACCAATGCACATAAGCACCAGTATACATAATTTATACCAGTGTATTTTATATATAACTATTACATTACATTTAGTTACAGAACAAGTTGCATTTTTTTTTTCCTCTTTTTTTTTTTTAAGAAAGGCTAAATTACTTATCTCTTACTCCACCCCTCAAAGCTAAGGGGTGGGAGGGAAAGTTAGAGAAATTTAGGCCCTTAGGATGGCTGGGTGTGGTCAAGTCAAAAGTTAAGTTAGGCCAAAGGTTAAAACAGAAAAAAAAGTTTTAAACAGGAAATCTTTGCTACCCAGTGAGGAGAGCAAACGGAGACCTTCAGACAGAGGGGGATGGAAGGGAGAGAAAAGCAAGATGGCGGACAGAGGGATGGGGTGGGGCTGACTGCAGATGGAGGATAAGATGGCGGTTTCTTAGATGACAAAAGAGATAGGGAAAGCATGTGGCGCCAGAGCCCCGGAAGAGGGGACTGGGGTTTCCTACTTCATGGCTAGAAAACTATGGAAAAGACAGAAAGCTGAGTGAAGAGGGAATGAGACCTCCCGCCCATTTTTCCGAATGCACACACTAGTCAGCTAGATTCCGAAGAATGTCCGGATCCAGAGTGCCATTAACCGGCCATTTGGAGGAGTTAGCTAGGGAATATTGAGGCCAATCCACATTACAGAGGCGTATTAGAGTTTTACGTTTTAGGTAACGAGCCAATTAAAGGGTTTCTAAATTTGCCAGAAGACAGCCCAAGGGAGTGTTAGGAGGCGCTGGCGATGAAAAAATAGCCCCCACGATTAAGACTCAGGACTGATTACCACAGTGGACCCGGTGGTCCATGAAAACGACCCAGTGGTCCGACCCAGTGGTCAAGAAAAATGGCTCTCGTAGAAGGTCGTCACCCTCTACGTAAGGGACAAGCCAGGTCCCAAAACACCGCCTGTATCCGAAGTTGTTAAAAACGACCCAGTGGTCCAGCCCAGTGGCCCAACTCGGAGGTACAGGGGGCCCCCGTAGTGACCCAGTGGTCGGGGGACTTCCAGCCCAGTGGCTAAGAGACACGGCACCCGGCCGGGGTTTACAGAACCGGTCTCCCAAAAACTCCCAGAAGTGGAAAATCAGACCCGGTTAGAGGAGCACAAATGTGCCGAGCCGCACCCAAAACTTCAAGGGCTGAGAGGGAACCCTACCTATAACAGTGTATGCATGCAACAACTTAGCATTCGGAAAGATGGGGAATACCTCGTGTGCTCCACGTGGAGATGGAGTACCGGGGAGCACGCGTCTGGGCTACGTCGTTGCTGGATGGAGGCAGATGGTAGCACCGTCAGGTCAGATGAACTCAGGAACGGCCACGTGGAGGTAGAGAATTCCGGAACTGGCAGGCGAAGAAGGCGAAATCGGGAACAGGCCGAAGAAGACGAAAGCAGGAACAGGCTGTTGGAGATGAATTTACGAACCAGCAGGCGGATGGAGATGGATTGTGACGGCTGCTGGCGAGTCTCGGTGGCAGTTAACACAGATCATAGTTCTCACGGCTCGGGTCCCGGTAATGGCCGAAGGCCCGAAGGCCACGCAGCCAAGTGCCGGGGGAAACCGACCAGTCACGGCACCAAATGTTAGTTATTTAAAAAGATTTAGAGTTCTAGTTCATACGATATTACGATATTATTACGCGCAGCTAATTCCCACAACCTGGTTCTTTACCGTGAGCTGAAACACCAGACGCAACGAGGTATATCTTAGGAGGTTTTATTCCAACGGAGCAGGAATGGATAGAGGGGAACGGGAGAGCAAAGAAAAGCAAGAGAGAAGAGAGAGAGAGAAGAGAGGGGTAAGAGCGGGGGTAAGCGGGGGAGGGATAAGAGCCGGGAAAAGAGAGGTAAGAGAGCGGGCCGCACCTGGGGGAGCCTTTTTGTCGGCCAGGTGTAGGGGGTGGGGATTGGGAGGGATTGAGGGCAGGCCCCCAGGGGATTGGCGCCTGCAGGTGAATGCCTAGGGATGATTGGCAAGTGGGCGGAGTTGGGGAGGGGGCTGGAAGATTGGGAGGTGGGATTCAGGTGGAAAGCCAGGTTACATCCGATTGGTGGATAGCTAGGCCGGCGTGAACTTCATGAGCTGTGAGGAAGGAATGGCGCCGGGTCCAGGGAAGGATATTGGAATAACTCCTTACACCAATGACACAGTGATCCAATATATGCTGAAATCTAATCATGTGGTGAACAGTTCCACAGGGAGGCAAGATGGCATTAACTAACACTGAGGGCACCTCCCTAGTGATCTAGACACATTAAAACCTTCTGCCTTTCTTGTATTTTACTTCAGGGCCTGTGTTCCTGGCAGTGTGATCCTGTGAGAATAAAAAAAAATGGCATTCAGGGAGAAGCGAAGGAGGCACAGCCGAGTGACACTATGTTCTGTAGTGTTCCCACAGATGATGGACGGCTGATTATGAAACCCTTCCTAGAAAAGCTAGAAATGTAGCCTTATTTCAAATAGGGGGCAGGAGACTCTGCAGAGGACTGTATTTTTAAAAAGATTTATTTATTTTCATGAAAAAACGCAGATTCACAGAGAAGGAGAGACAGAGAGAAAGATCTTCTGTCTGCTGGTTTACTCCCCAAGTGGCTGCAACTGCCAGAGTTGAGCCTATTTGAAGCCAGGAGCCAGGAGCTTTTTCTGGGTTTTCCATACAGGGATTAGGTTTCAAGGTTTTGGGTCATCTTCTACCACCTTCCTAGGCCACAAGCAGCGAGCTGGGAGGGAATTGGAGCAGCTGGGACATAAATCAGCACCCATTTGGGATCCCAGTGTGTGCAAAGTGAGGATTTAGCCACTGTGCTATCACACCCAGCCCCAGAAGATGGCATTTGAAATGCATGAATACAGTTATGTGGGGTTAAATTTCAAAATTACACTTCTATTTGAAAGCTATTTACATTATGTGATTCAATGCTGGTAATCAAAGTTGTATTATAGGTAAACAATCAGGTACCTTAATTAAAAAGACAGGTTTCAATCTAAGTTGTGATGAGTTAATGAAAAGAAACTGATAGGTGTACTCAGATCGAGATGTGTACACTGATGTAAGTGTGGATCTTACCAATTCAGACAAATTATCATTCATAGCCTTTTTCTTACAATGTTTCACAAGGAAACTCAAATGGATAATAGTGTACCATTCAAGGTCCTGTGTCCAGTGGATTTACATTCAGTTTGTTTCTGAGAAGCATCAAGAATGTAATATTTGCTGCAGGAATGACTAGTTATGAAAATCCTTTATGCAAAGAAATTGGTTTTAGAAATGTCAAACCCTGACTTATTCTCTAGGTTATTTTATCTCTGAGATGGCTTGTCATGGAAAATTTCTAAATGCAAGAAAACAACCCCCTCTATTTGTTTCATATAAGAAGCTATTATGTATTACTCTCAGATCAGGACCTGTACTGTTAACCTCTTCTGGAATCCCCGATGCCTCCATCTGTCAGACTATTGTGCATAGAAGACATTGGGGGTACTGATTTATGGGGCTTCACTGCTTGAAAATGAGTATGGAAGTGTTGAACTCCAAGGACTTAGACACGTAGAACACTTGGCCACTCCTTGTCACATTGTAGCATACCTTTTACATTTCCCTCCGGACACAATAATCAGACAGTTTCCCACAAAGGCTCTTCCTGAGACTTTAGTTCCTGCTGAAGCACTTGGACTTGGAGGTGACTCTCGTCTAGTATTAGGAATGTAGTATGAAGCATAGTGGCTCATCCAATTGTATTTGTTTACATATGTTTGGTTCCTGCTGTAACATGACTAGCTGTTTAACCTGAGATTCCTTACATGCAATATGGAGTAAAATGCTTGGTGATGAATAAATACTTGACAAAATCTGCTGTTTGATGAAGTTTGGAAATTTAATTGAAATATCCCTCTCAGACACTGCCTAGCCAAGCAGAAGCACTGAAGCAATGATGAAGATGTAATGGCTCAAAGAAGTAATGGCTTAAAAAATGGCTTAAGATATAAAGGCTAAACTCAGTAGAAGATTTTTTTTTTTTTTTGCATAACAATTTAGCATGGGTGCTCCAAAAACGATAGTGCCATCTTGAGCTTGTGGTGCTCTGGCTGTCACCGTGTTTGTTAGCTGGAACTGGAATCATGGAGGAACATGAAAGCATCTCCCTGAGGGATTTTATTTGGGCCAGGTCCAAAAGGCATGTGCTACTTTTGCTTGTATTCTATTCTGCAATCCTTAATTGCGTGGCCATGCTTATCTGAAACAGAGATTGGGAATTCCAAATATGTTGAATAGGATGAATTTTTTAAAATAATTTTACTTAGTTGATTAGGGTACAAAGGGTCAAGGGCTACAGGGTGAAAGTGGGTAATACCATTGTTTCCACACTAATATTGTCATTTTTTCCCTGTATCTGGGGTTAGGGGAGAAACAAAGGGAAAAGCCCCACCCAGCCTCCCACCCATCCCAAATCCCCAGTGTGAGGAGTGCTCCGAGGGTCCTGCTCAAGCAGTTTTGATAGTTCAAAATTTTTGGATTGCTGCCAATCTCGCCGTTCCAATCGCAATGAAACCTATTCAGAGTCCACTGACTGACATAGTCTCTTCATGGTTGGGGTTCTGAGATCAGCAGTTCAGTTGGAGGGATCTCCAAAGAAACTTCATCTGAGATGATCCCAGACCTGATTCTTGCGTGAGTTTGCTAGTACAGGGTCCAACACCGTCCGTCACGCCAATCAGCTTATGCACATGCTGGTCATTGGCTATTGCTGGGTCAGTTCTGTTTCCAGCCTGGTCTTCCTTGTGAGGCAAAGGGTGCTATAGTCCAGCTCAATCCTACCCACTTCACTTTCCTCGTGCAAACCAGTGGGAGCTGCAGCCTAGTTGGGGCGACTGCCCATGACCTCCACCAGTTCTGCCACCTACCCTGGTTCCCATGCTTGCCAGTATGTACCGCAGGCTTGTCCAGACTGTCCCACACCCCATTTAGCTTCACACATGTCAATGGACATTGAAGCCTAGTTCAACCCAACCAACCTATTATCCAGTCCACACACTTACTGGCAGGTGCCTTTCTGTCTAGCCACCCCTGCCCCTGTTGTGGTTTCCGTGCTGTCCAGTGAGAGTGGTAACCCCGAGGGACATGCACACTATCTCCCTTCTAGGCCACTCCCACTCCCAAATTATGCACTCTCCAGGTGGTTCTGGCGTTTGACTTGACAGAATTAACTCCCAGTGCCAGCCTCTGCCAGCTAATGCTGCGGCTAAGCCCAAACAAACCTCATGCATTCTAATTGTTGCTTGCACCAGTTGGAACAGTCAGCCCACCATGGCTCTTCCCTTATCTAGCTCACATGAGGCCCACTGGTGTTATAGCCCTGCCTAGTCTGATCTGCCCCCATCCCAACTCACGCTCTCCAGTGGGAGTGGTTGTCCAGCAGGGGAGCCCACATTCCCCTGCCGGCTTTGCCTCCTCCCCCTGATTATCACATGTGCTGTTTGGGCACTACAACCACATCTGGTACGGCTCATCTCACCTTGGCATTCCTTAATGTGTACTGGTTATGTGTCGCAACTGAACCTGGCCCGACCCACATTCTGTTCTGGCGCTCGGATTCGCCAGCAGGTGATGTGAACGGTTTCAGACTGGTCTGCCCCCAACCCATGCCAAGTGTATGCCAGTGGGATAATTTCCATAGCCTGCTCTGGGCTGTTTCCTATTGTGCTTCTTGCGCTTACCTGCAGGGACTGTGTCCTGCCAGAGAAGTTGCTCAGGCTCTTCCATCAGAACCTCTCCCAATGCCAGATTTTGTGCATACCAGTGGGTCCATGGGCCAGCCTTACTCAGTTCATCTCCTGCCCTAGCAGGAACAGTGGGTTTTCCTTACTGGCCTTCAACCCAATCTGGTTCTTGTTGTTGGATGTTTCAACCCAGCCACGGCTCTTCCATACCCCCATACAGCTCACACATGGTAAAGTAAGGGCTGAGACCTAGCCTAGTCTGTCACATATCTCCCCTGGTCCTCCAAAGCACAAGATGGTGCTGGAGTCTAGGCCAGTTTGGTGCTTCCAGTCCCAGTCCACACTTGTGCTAAGTGAGATTACAACCACATCCTGATCAGAACGCAGCCCTCATTCTAGCCCATGCACTCATTGGTGAGAAACTCAACCCAGCTAGGGTGTCCCCTTAGCTCTCCAACCGGGCCTATTCCCAGCCTTAGATCATGCGCATGCCAGTGGTTGCTCTGACTCAGTATGGCAGAGCCCCTCACTTGTCCTGGCTCCTGCCTTAAATGCTATGGCTTAGCATCCCTGGCTCACACAGATCAGTAGGTGCAAGGGCCTACGCTGCATGACCCGTGCTCCAACCTGATTTCTGTTGTTTCATGTGAGTTAAGGTTTGTTCAGCCCTGCCCATTCTGCCCCCTTCCAGTGGCAGCCCGGCCCACCCCACATCCTTTTTTAGGATGAACATTCGGGTCCTGCTGCCTTGACCTGCCCAGACTGTTGTGGGTTCCTTTACCCGTGAATGATGGCAGGTGCCATGGTCACACCTAGCTTAGTCCATTGCAACCCCAGCTTGCGAGCTAACCAGGGGGACTTGTATTTCCACAGGGTTGCGCCCACACAACTCCACAGAGTCTACCCCCAGACCAAGTTCTTTCGTGTGCTGGATAGTGTCTTGACCCTGCCAAATGTGACCACTCCACCATTCTACCACCCAGTTGGGTAATGGTACCTCCCCGCCAAACAGGCCACCATCCATAACTTTGGTGTGGACTGGTGTGTGGCCATCAGTGATGTTCTATGTTAACAGCCCATCTCTGGATTCCTAATTGGGCTGGTATCAGTCTAACCTAAATTATCTTCTGGATACTTCCCTCCAAACCATCTGGTCTCAGTCCCCACACATGCCTGAAACTTTCATGACCCTGTCACTGGAAATCACCCAAATTCACCTCTCTCCTACACTAAAACTGGCCTTATTCATGGGTGTCCCCAGGCAGCAACTACATATCTTAAAAGCCCCAGAGTTTGCCGCTCGTTTTGGCAGTGTCTTTGGCTTGAGTCCCCAACATTGGGTCCAACCCGGCAGGGGCACACCCCCCCCCACAGCTGCCACACTGCAGGGAGCTGTAGTTGCCCCCAAGGATGAATTTTGTGGGCAGCATTTAGTGTCCACTAATATCGTGCTTTCTGGTGCAATATGATTACTTTTGAGTCATTTATAAGATAAGATTTTTCTTTAATTTTAAAAAGCTTTAATATTTCAGCATATTATAGTCAAAATGTTACTGTAAATCTATAGGTAAACTTACACAGGTAGTGTTTAAAATTTTTTAAATTTATACACGATTTATATACAATGAGTAGATTTCACATTTTTCGTGATACAGATTTAGAAGCATAGATGTTCCCCCCTCACCTCCCTCCTTACTATTCATTCATTTCACAGTAACAAGCTTAATTTTCTGATATTTAATGATATTATGACATAGCAAATTGAGGAAGGAGAAAAAAAGGAAACAATATTACATATAATAAAAATGAACTAAAATAAAAATGGATATCCCAGTTGCTTGTTACTAGAGACTCTTGCTGTATAACCTCATTTTTTATTTTATAAATGCCATAAACACCTACAGGAGACAGTCACCGGAGGGTGTGGACACTATGTAGCACAACATTAGAAATTTATTCAGAAAGTATTCAGACAACTGGTATTTATGAAAGATTGTATTTTCTCCAAGAATTTTGCATTTCTATGCATGATACAATAAGGCAGATCTAGTACTCAAAGGGCTTGCAGTCAGCTAGAGAGCTGAGGTTATGTTTTTCACAAGCTATCATCAAATTTGAAAATATAAGTAATAGAGGATATCAGGTAAAGTCAAGAAAAAAAAAAAATGAACAGCCAAGTTCAGTTGGGCCATCACGTCCCTTCTGTTTCCTTGGCTCCTGAGGCCCCTCCATGGAGCCCCTACTGTGCCAGGTCATCTGTTTCCATCCACATCTGTGGATGCTTGGGTACGGTTGCCTGGGAGGCGGGCACTCCCAACATTCACCCTCCACGCTCACACGCTTGTCTATTTATTTATTTTTTTAAACTCCAAGAAAGAGAACCAAAATTACTTGAACCAAAATTACAGTTTGATATCTTTGGGGGTTTCCTTAGAAATCACTTCTAAGAAAATTATTAGAATTCCCCAAAAATATGTTTTTAAGCTTATTTTTATATATGTTTTAGGCAGATTTAAAAAATTCTACCTATTGTTACACCCAGATTTTGAGATCCCCAGATATTATCAGGAGTCTGAAGTTGAAGCCAACTCATAAGGGCAGCTTATTCAGGCTAGCTTAGGCTCCCATCCATCACCCAGCCCAGCGGGATGCTGCGGCCTCGCAGCCACAGCAGCAGCAGCAACAGCAGAAGGAGCAGAAGGGCCGAGGTTGGACAGCACAGAGCGCTTATACATTCCAGGCCAATTCCACACAATTCCAGAGTCATGATTGGTCAGTTTAACTGTTAACTTTTTTTTAAAAAAAGCAAGTTGGCAGGCTTCTATTGGTGGGTTTGAAGCAAGCAACTTTCATGTTGTACAAACTAGTGGGCTATAGGATAGTGAGCAAGTTTTATCTAACACCTGGGGCCTCCTTCCTGAGGATGCTCTGCCTATGTGACCTGCCAGGTATCATGTGGGCTGCCAGGCCTGGAGTTCACACAGCAGCCCAGCCAGGCAAGCAAGGCAGAAACCACAAAAGCAGAAAATACTGAGGTTCCTCACGAGCGACAAAAAAATTTACTTTTCGAAAAAGATTCTGGTGAGTTTTTGAGAAAACCTATTCCACCAAGATTTATTTAAAGACAGAGCCAGAAATAGAGACAATCTTATAATGAATTAACAGGATATCTAATTAAAACACTCTTAAAAAACTAAGAACAAAATAATTTTCTTTTTCCAAAAGTGAGACACAAGCACACATTGATTATAATTATGCAGCTACTGATTATGAAAAGAAGATATCAGTAGAACTAAAACTGAGCTTTCTGGAAAATATCACTTCCTATTTCAAATAAAAGGAAATTTGAATGCACTGTCTGTTCTTTTTAACAAGATGTCTTGATTCTGTAATTCTCTAGGCACGGAGTGTGTGTTTTTGGCTTGTGAAAGTAGCGAGTGCCCTTCTAGATCCTGAGTTGTATCAGCTTCTCTTTGAAGGTTCCTTTTAACATGCCACAAAGCTGAACTGCTTCCCACAGCATCTCATTTCCATTGTTTCTAACACAGACCATGCATTGTATGGTTTTTGTCATTTAGCTTTTTCTTTTAAAATAGTTTTTTTCTTTTTTTTCATGATAAAAGGATGCTCTTCAGCTAGCATCCAAATAGAAGTCATAGGTCGTATTTGTGGCTTTTCAACTGACGGCATGCTATCTCCACTTGTGCTAATATTTAGGATTTCTCCCTTAAACAAATCATTTCCTCTCCCTCAGTCTTACATCCAGGTGGCTCTAGCAGTCGTTTCCCTCACAAAGGAAAATCCTAGACTCACACCAAGAATTGTCCCACTTGCCAACATTTGAGGTAGTTGAAGTCCCTCGCTGTATAATTCTAGTCCTGCAATTTTTCCAAGTTTATTGAGATCTGTTCCCTTCTCACTACTGAGGTCACTGGTTATATAAACTTAGCCAACATTCGTACTTATGTCTCTGTCTTCACTTTTTGTACTTGCAGGTGTATCCAGCACAGTTAGATGCTTGTCGCTGTCCTGCAGCGATGATGTTAGTGCACGGAACCGATAATAACACGCGTGGAGCCTGAATGATGGTCAAAAGCCGTAGTTGATTAGTGGAATTAGACTTTATACACTGAGGGCCATATAGGATAAGGGAGGAAGTATTGAGCTTATCAGCAAAACCATCAATGCTTTTGTTTGGAACTCCTTTTGTCTTGTATATTCCACCAGGTGTTTTCATATACATACTGTCCACTCAACTGTTTTTACACAAATGACATCCAATCAGGTACAGAAAAGGTAGTCATTCGGTTGTTCTCATGCAAATATTATCCAATCAACTGTAATCCTGTGCTTGCTGACCTTCTAGGGTCACAATGTTCTCCTACAGATGCTATTTAGTTTTAAAATCCCTTTTTCCCCCTTCAGGTTTCTGAGACATGCTTGTGGTACATTCTCTGCTTCTGATTCAACTTCCCCTCAACTCTGTGGAAATTCTCATGACTCTTAACTCCTTACTCCAGGGACATTGTTCTGTTAGTTGTTTCCACCTAATTCTGTACCATGAAAACCACCTGTTGTGGACTAAGGAGTTGATTAGCACTCGTTAAGCTGAGCTCTACAGGAAATGGGTTTGAGGCTATAAGCACCTGGTGTAATCAGACTCATTGGCATCCTATTGTTCTGTTAAAGGGCTTGGGGAAAGAGCATATAAGGAGTAATAAAGGGAGGCTTGGGAGAGACTTCCACCATCACTGGTCTCCCTGTCGGTGCCTCATCCCCAGACCTTTGCTGTGTCCACGTTACTGGCTCAGCTGCCGGGAACAACCACCCTATTCTGTCTTTCTCCTGGGGTTAGACTTAAGTATTCATTTCCATGTGTATAGCTAGTGGTTACTATTGAGCAGAACCATTGATTTCTTGGCTGTTTGTTGCTCCCAGTCTTCAGAGTTTTTCTATGTAGATTGTTCTCAGGAAAAACTATCACAGCATGGGAGTCACATCACACTTTCTCTCTGACTAAGTCTTGTTGGCAAAACATTCAAAATAGATTATGATTTCAGCTACTCACTGTGTAAATCTGGGTCCAAGTCTTTATCATTTGTCACCTGGATGTGGCAACAATCTTTTAACTTGGTTCTCTTGCCTCCACTGTTGCCTATCAGCCCATCTTCACTGATCATCAGAATCATTGCTCTAAACATAACAATGATGACTAAGGGTTCTTGAGTATGCACTGTTTTCCAGGTTTGGTTCTGGGCTGCTTAGCTGTATCTGTTCCTTTAGATATTTCAAGGGATGGATGTTGGGTTCAGAGACAAAGGCATCACTTTGCATGCCTTTACCTGACATTGGAGTGCCTAGATTCAAGTCCGAACTCCATCCCTAATTCAAATTCCTACTAATGAGAACCATAAGAGACAACAGGTAATGGCTCAAGTGTTGTGTTCTCTCCCACCCACAGGGGAGACTCGAATAGAAGTGCCTGCTCCGGGCATCAACCAGGCCTAGCTCTTGCTGTTGTAGGCAACCAGGGAGTGAACCAACAGATGGAAGGAAGCTCTTTCTCTCTGTCTCTGCTTGCTGTGTCTGTCTCTTATGTTTCAAATAAACGTTTAAAAAGGGATTTTGAAATGTCTATTGCAACTGTCTATTTTTTAGTTGAGAAAATGAGGCAGAGAGAAGATAACAAGCTTGTCCTAGGGTGTGTTGTTAATAAACAGCAGAGCATGGATTGAATGTGGGTAGCCTAGTTCTGCTCCCCGAGCTCTTAAACGCTGTATTTCGTTGTTTTCACTGCACTCATCTGGTGAACACATTCTCAATGCTTCTCCTGGCAACTAGACCAAATGCAACTCCTTATTAGGACTACAAGGCCCTGCATGGCCCAGCCTCTGTCTACCTCTTTTATGTAATTTCCTGATCTACCTCCCTCTCTGTTCTCTTTCTCATTCACTGAACTTTATCCACGCTGGCCTCCAGTCTGCTGCTTCTTCACTGTAGGCCTTTAAATTTGCTGTTTGTTTTTTGGAATGGACCTTATATGGCCTTTGCATAGCTACCTCTTTCTAGACATTTAAATATTACCCAAACTGTCATCACCAAGAGGTGTCTTCTGCTAGATTAAAACAAACAAACAAACAAACAAACATGCACTGAAATAGCAGGTCCACCAAGAATAAACCAGGTTTATTGAGATCTGCTCCTGGGTGGGGTTCGTTGGTCCACCTGCATTGAGCCATGCATTCCTTAAATAGTGGTGGTGACAGGGCTTGAGGGAAAGGTATGTGTTACCTTCTGATTGGTCAGCTCCATTGAAATGGATCTGGGGCTGCTATTCTTGGCAGGAACTTTTGGCACCAACTAGGGGGCTTTCTGCCTGCCCCTGGGCCCTCTGGGCCAACATCTTCTAAACCCTCTGTCCCTAGTTATGCTTCTTAAAGCATTGAAACTACCCAAAGATGTCTCATTTACTTATTTGTATTTGCCATCGAATTTTTTGCATTGCAATGCAAAAGTTTTTAGGACTTTTCTCTCCTATTACTCGCTGTAACTTCAAAGGTCTGGAGAATTTCAGGCACATAGCAAACTTCACGTCTGCAATGGGGTGACACCATTGTTGTGGGGTGGCTATGAAGGGTAAGTGAAATTCCATCTGGGAAACCCCTTTGGAAACTATGAAGTTCTTTATATAAAGAGAATACTATTGTTTAAAGCTCAAAACTGATGGGGCAAGGGTTATAACTAATGCCAAGGCTTGCTCTACTGTTAAGGTGAGGATCTACATACCATTTTAAAAACTCCAGTGAGAAAGGAAGGTCCAGAACCTACACACAAGTTTGGCACTGAGACAAGGAACAGGATAGTTATCATCAGTTTGTATTGCATCCGGAATCTGTGACATGAACTTGGAAAGCACAGAGTAACTGCTATCTCGAGGGTATGCACATATGGCCATATCTATTTGTCAGTGCTTCTATCTTACATTTTATCTTTTGGGGAAGTGTGTTTTCTAATTGGAGAGTGTGGCATGTCTGGACAAGGCTATTAGAGCTAATTATTATCTCGAGTCCCTGCTGCTCAGTCAGCAGGAATATTTTTACAGTCCCACTTTATGAGCTCCTGGAGCCATAAACATCTCCACAGGTTTCAGAGCTCTATTGGGGGGCAATTAGCAGCTGGTTGTGAGAGGCACTGTGAGTAGTCTCTCTAGTGACACATTTGATTACACAGAAACAATGTGTCTCAGGTGGCTGTTGGGTGGTTGCCCCCAGTGCACTTTCATCTGCACAGTACTGATTCATCTAGCTCCCAGATATTTGCATTTTAGATAAACATGCAACCATGGCATGCATCTTCCTTTCCACTCAGCAAGCTAATACACTGCTTGTGTTTTATCCCTAGGGTTTTTTTCATGGCTTCGATTTTATATCCGCAGATTTAACATTCCCAGTCTATAAAGTGTTCTGAAGTGATCATGTGCCCAAAAGATGCTAGGGTGACCATGTGCTCAAAAGCTGGGATTAAGAGACCTAGAAGGCCCAGAGGAGAGCTCAAGAGAAGGAGACTCTGTCTCCTGTGGGATGGCAACAGAGGACAGGTAATCTATTTTCAGAGGCCAACACTATTTGACTTTTTTCTTCCAGCAGCTCCATTCTTAGTACCAAGTCAACAGCTTTTTCCTGAGAAGGTATAGAGAGAACCTAGGGGGACCTGAACATGCCTCTGCTGACTTTAGGCCTTTTTGTTTTCCTGAGTCCCTGGGTTTCTACACACAGACCAGGTTTGTTCTAAACAGGGAGTTGCTTCTGTACGGCTTTGCTGAACTCATTGTGTGAGCTTAGTGAAAGAAGGTCATGGAGACAGCCTTCTGTGCTTCTATTTATCTCACTAAGCCTTACGTGTTTTCCTTTTTCCCTCTGAAGTCAAACAAAAACAAGGGGAATTAAATTGAACGGAAACCAATACATGAGAGTAATCGGTATACTGTCTCGAGACCTTTCCCCATGAGCTCATCTTTCCAATCCAGGCTACAGAGCCTGCAGGTATGACTGTACAATGACAAGTTAGGTTGACACCCCAATGCTGGTATAAGCTTCCATGTCATGAAAATCAAACAGAAGAATTTTTTGGCTGGCACAAGAAGAATCTTTTGGGGAAAACAAACAAACAACAAAACCACTGGACTAAACAATCAGTGGATCTGAAGTTTTGCATTCATGTCTGTTCGATTGTTGAAGCTTTCACAGGATTGAATGCTCTTTCAGCCAAGAAGAGCTAAGCACAGTAGATGTATTGAAATGTTAGATCAAACAGTTAGTAGAGTTCGTATTTTGGTGGAAAATGTGTGGGTGTTTGTCTGCAATGTTCCGTCACATGTTCTCGTCCTTCAGGAGATCTGGACAGCTGGAGTGTTTAGCTGGTGTCTTGTGTTATAATAAACTCAGTTAGGGCTCGTGGACTTCCACACCTCAGTCAGTATCCACTGTAAGCTCAAAGTTAGCTTTCACCTCACGAAAACAAAGTATCTCCCTTGTTCCCATTCTGGCTCTGACTTGGCCTATTGGTTATAAATGAGGTTCTTTGCTTCTCATGAGCTTTGCCATGCTGCAGAGTTTTGAATGGATCGTCACATTGCTCGTGTTTCTGAGTCAGAATCATGAGATTTGCTGAGTTGCTAGTGCTCCATGGCTCTGCTTGCTGCTGGTTCTGGCTACAGGTTTGTTCTACAGGTATGTCTGAGAGTAGGTTTTATTCTTCCTTACACTTGAAGGAAGTTTCCTGATTCCTTCTAGTCTCTGCAGCAAGGTTTGGCCTTTTAATTAATTAATTAATTATTAATTAAGAGTTGAATGGTCTACTTCTAGTCTGGATCTTTTACCATCTCTCTCATCCAGGGTAGTTACTCATTAGAATGACTAACTAGGACACATAGCAAAGAAAGCGTTAAGGTACTAAGCAGACATCCTTCCTCCAAAAAGCAAATGTAGTCACACTCACATAGTTACTGAGCACCTGTTTTGAGCTATATCCTGTGTTGGGCCCTGGGGATACAACAGTGTGGAGACCAATATGCTTAACATCCTTACAGATGATTCTTAGTGATGAGGGGAAGCAAAATATGAAAACTGACAAGAAAAAAATGTTTACTGATGAAGGGTGCTTCAAGACAGGTTGAGAGATCTGTGGCAAATATGGGAAAACAAACCCACACAAAACCTTTTTTTTTTTTTTTGCTTTTGCTTTTTATATTTTCTCTGATACAATTTTGTAGGTAACGGGATGTGTTTGTGTTATAGCTGTCTTCTGATGGAGGGAACAGCCTCACTCTTTCGGTTATCTGTGAATATGTCTCATCAGAACTGAAATTATTCCAAAGAGATAACCTCAAGCATTGGAAGTCATCTTGTGATGCCAGGATGCGCTGCACTGTCTTTTAGGCTCTGGAGCTGGAAAAACAACATTGTTTTCTGAACAAATTGTGCAGTTTGACCTTGGGACCTGCCACAGACTTTTCATGGACATGGGAGGAGTTATTAGAAGCATATTTTTTCATAGATTTTCCAAGAATTGGGAAACGTGATACCTTAAGTTTTCAAGGATAAGCCTGATAAAACGTAATTGATTTTTTTTTTTTTTTTGTAAAGTACAAGTGTAAAGGAAATACAGACGTTTGGACTAGTCTGCTCCAGAATTTTTTTCTCACAATTAAAAGAATTTCAGAGCAGAATGGCTGCAGTGGAGGCACATACACAGAACTGGGTCCATCTGTCTGCAGCCACAAATAGAAAGCTTGTCACAATGGAGACAATATTAGTTAATCTTTGCCCAGGAAACCATGGAGCGGCAAGTGTTAGGAGCATCCCTTCAAAAGCACATTGATGCTTAGTTGTGGCAGGAAAATGATCTCAACAGGAAAATATAACTGCTTAAGATATGGCTTATGAGGATCTCATTAATTAAACTTTCCTTGGTCTCAGTGGTCAATTTTATATAACCTTAAGTCTAGGCAGAATCGTGAAGAGGTGGAATAAAATTATTTTACTGGTTTGTTTAAAAACACCCCCTCCTTCTTCCCAGGATAGACCAGGGGAGTGACAGCTCTGGATCTGGCTGTGTGGTCAATGGGAACGAGGAGGCGGTAGGGGAACCAAGATAGATTCAGCACCTACTCCTCAGCTACCGACTTCACTGCTACAACCTGGGATTTACTGAAGGTGCAAGAAACGGCAATAGCCAGTATGAGATGTCCTTGCTGTGAGTCCTCCTGTGACCTTTATCAAACACATAAACTTGTTATTTTAAGGATCATATCTGTATAAAGATAACCTAGATATAGGAAAGTGGAGTACCTTCTCATATACCCAGTTTCCTTTGCCTGCAGTTGGTTGGGATGCGGGGAGAGTGGTTAAACTAGCAAATATCTGATAATTATTTTTGCTCTAATTCTGCTTTGAGAGGCAATCAGTTTACAAGTAAGTAGCAGCAGTAGCAGTTATAACCTGGCTGCTGCTGGTTTAGGTTTATAGCCTTGCATTGTGCCCATGGTGGGAGTATTTTCACCAGGACATATGCAATGGTTGTACATCATGGTGTTTTCCTCTTTCTTCTTCCTCCCCAGAACAGTTTCACATACATGTCTTTGGATAAAGCTCAGGTGCTATGCAATATTCACAGTGGGAAGTGACTTTCAGTTCACTGTGAATGTGAGAAATCTTACTAAACAGTGTCATTTGTTTATGTACTTTGAGTGTTTTGCCCTGGGAATAGCAGCAAATTCAATATTTACTCCAAGTAAAGGCAGCCTAGTCTCTAAAAATCTTAAGAGATTTGGAGAATGATCTGGTATCATGAGTAGGAAAATTGTTGGTGGTGCGCATCTTTTCAGCTTGCCTGTAAACCAAAGATTTTCCCTGGCTGTTCACTGGCAGGGCTGGTAGAAACGTTCCCAGGCATCTGTCTCCTACTTTACCATAGGTAGCTTATTTCTTTATTATATTTACTGATAATATCTTTGTTCAAACATATTGGTTCCGTTTTGGAGACTTTTATTCAAAAGAGAGATGACAGTGGGGATAGAGAAATAGATGTGGAGAGTTAAGAAGATGTTTCTTGCTCTGACAATTAAATATCCTCAAAAGCATTCTATATTAGATTTTGACATATTATTGCTAAGTTATTTGAATGTTTCTTCTTTATCTTATGTGGATTTTTGCTTTGATTCAACTTGATAACTCAGAAAAATTTATTATAAATGGTCAGCTATAGAAAGATAGGGATGTTGCTAAGGGGATGCAAGGCCAGAAGGAAAAAAGGAGGAAAAAATGTAAATAGCTTATCTTTCTACCTCTTTTCCCCCTACTTTTTTTTCACAATTTTCTCCTCCTTGAGACTCTCAGGACCTCAATCCTTCCCTGTAAGTAGCTTTGCTCTCTGCAAGTAAACCACTATACCTGTTCTTCAAATGAAAAATATACCAACTATGCAAAGTGTGAGCCTCCACTGGACATTATGCAATGGTTGTATTTCTAAGGACTTGGCATGTATTTCATCCTTGAACTCCGTGTGGAGTGGGGAGGGGATTTGGGGAGTTGGTAAGGGAAATTCCAGGGCCTATGACAATGTATCATAAGATGATAATAATAAGAACAAAAACATAAAAAGATCATATCTTTTATTTCCAGATATTTGTGTTTCCCATTTCAGAGAAAAACTGCTCACATAACATCCTGTGTGATGTGTGTATTCATTGTGAATTGTTGTAGTGATTAGTGGATGGGAAAATTGAAGAGAGGGGTCTGAACAGAGTAGGTATGTTGAATACATGGTAGGATAAATATAACAGGTTTTTGTATTGTGCAGAACATTGGGGTGACTAAGGCTCAGGGAAATTTATAATGTTCTGTATAAATAATGGGAGTAGAAGAGATGGCTTGTTCTAAACACAAAGGAAAAACAAGGGAGTATGTTATGGAGTGCAGCCAGTGATCCTACACCACTCCCCCCATGTCCTAATTTAGCCAGGATATTGGGTGCAGATAAGTTCAATTAGTCTAGGTGTTTTTAGCTACAAGCCCAGTTCCTGTTCCTGCCTATCCCAATGAGCACTAATCAACTCCTGAGCCCACAACACTTAGGTATTCACTCCTGCCCACCTGTTACTCACCTATCAACTGAGAGAGGACGGTATTGCATTGTTGTGTAACCACTCCCCTCACAAACCCCTTAAAAGGCCCATGAAACAGGGGCTCTCGCTTTCTTTCTGGTCAGGTGCTTCAGTTACTCCGGCACCTCGACTCTTGGCTGACCCAGGACAGGTAATCCCTGGAGCATGGTCTCTGTGTAGTGCTTAGATGGGACAATGGATATAATAATGTTGTTTCTGGTCTGTGTATTATCAGGAGTTCCAGGAGAGGAGAGGCCTAGCAGTAGTGGAATGTGGGCAGAGAAGCCAGGGAAAGGCGAATGTCTGCAGCTTTGTAAGTGTGTCCAGGTTATTCATTGCATGTCTCTTAGGATGACTTATATTGTTGGGGAAGCTGGGACATAGGTCTTCAACTTAATGGATGGACTTAAGGATGATGACCATTTGTTCCTCTTTGGATTATGTTTGATTGGATTATAATTGGTTGAATTGCCATATGGACTTGTGATCATCAAGCTTGGTTAATGAAGACTCCTTAATAAAATGTTAAACATGTCTGGTGTGATCTCGCCCGCACTCTGCAACAAATATAAAGACATTTTACCTGGTAGGTTTAAGCTATATATGTGTATTGAAATGTTGCTTTGTATGCCATAAAACTGTGCAAATATTACATGCTGATCCAAACTTAAGAAATATTTATAAAGAGTTATCTATATACATTATCTCAAAATTCATGTGTTCTATTTGATTTTTTATGTTATCAGCAATACTCTAGTTATCAAAGATAGAAATAGATCTCTAATGAATTCAGATTTAATTTTTGATCCCTAATTGTCTGACACCAATCATACATAAGCTTTCTCAATCATATAACATTCTGAGTATCCACCTTTTCCTGGGCTATGCCAAGTATTGAAGGAACACTCTCTGTTTCGCTTCCTTTTTTTGGTAAGATTTCTTTATTTTTATTTGAAAGGCAGAGTTACAGAGATAAAAGAAGAGAGAGAGAGGGAGATCCTCCATTCAATGGTTCATTCCTCAAAATGGTTTTAATGGCTGGAATTGGACCAATCCAAAGCCTTCCAGGTCCCCCACGCAGGTGCAGGGTCCCAAGCCTTTGGGCCATCCTCTATGGCTTTTCCAGGCCACAAGAAGGGAGCTGGATGGGAAGTGGGGCAACTGGAACACGAACCTGCTATCGGAAGCTGGCACATTCGAATTGAGGATTTAGTTGCTGGGCCACTGCACGGGGCCCAAATTGTCATTACTTTTAAGGAGAATAAAGTATTTTACTGAGGTAACAGCTTTCACAAAGATTTACATTTTCATTTGAGTCTACAAAGATTACAATCTTATTTTAAATTATTACTTTTTTAAGCCAAGTATGTTCTTTCCACTTAGAAATTGCCAACAAAATATCTGCTTGACTATTCTGTGAATTCAAATAGAAATGTATTCATTAGGTTTATAAAACTACTTATCTAAGAACGTGTTTTATCTATACATAGTCAAACATCTAGAGAATGTTAAACTTAACACTGTTAGTGGTTTAATGTTTTCATCCACATTTCCATTGCCAACACTAATTACTTCCTTTTCTAAAGTCAGAAATCCTTACTTAATTAGAGGTATTACAGGTAATGAATAAATGTGCTTGAAAAGCTACAGCAAACCAGATATAAAAAGCATTTTCATGTGGAAAAATCAGTTCATTTGGAATATAAATATTGACTTAAAAATAGTTTACTTTTCCAAAACCTGTTCTGTGAGCACATGTGTTTGTATGTAAGACTCCATTAGAAATGCAGGTACATTTATGATACTGTAAAACTTATGCACTGTATCTTCATAAACTTGGGAGGCTGTGGCTTATAACTGTTTTTGCCTCATTGTCTAATTTGTACATACAGGGTTCTTACACTAATTCAGTTCCAAAATTCTGAACAAGTGATTACAGCATGCAAGTCACAGTGTTTAGGTTTTTAATGCCTGCTACAATAGCAAGCATGTGTTTGTGCTTTGATGGGACTTCAACAGAGAATAAGGTAGGGGTCCTCAGGGCAGTTTTATTCCATTGAGCTGTATAACATTTCAGCATGTCACCCGTAGTCACTCAGATCTGAGAGCCATGGGGACAAGTCCAAGTGAAGTCATATAAACAGTGAAAGGACAATGCTCAGAAAACTAAACAATAACAGTAGCAAAGCAGCCGAACTATACATCACAGTCATGGTCAACAGGCAGAAGACTGGAACGCTAACTTCCAGAATAAAAAGAAACTGGAAAAGTAAAAGGTGATCCCAGAGTAATTCCAGGTAATACCTTTGTGGTATCTTCTCATTAACTACATTGCTAAGTAGAAATGTGCTGAAAGAATCCATATGGTGCAAAATTGACCAGTATTTCAGAAAAACAGCCAGAGTCAGACAAACCAAACCAAACCAAACCACATTAATAAGTATACATTCTGAATAATTATTTAACCTTAAAGTATGAAAAACAGGCATATCATGAAATCGTGGATGATTCTGTATCAATAATCTTTCTTTTAGGTAGATGTTATGATTTTTAAAAATGACTTCTAAGAGTCAATAAATAATTAATAATTTTGTAGGATAACCAATCAAATTATATATGAAAAATATATCAATATTTTAACAATGTGCCTTATGATAAAAATTTATTTTAACCTTTGAAAATTTGATTATTTACAAACTGCATTATTGTACACTTATACTATATATGTATATGATACTAAAAGGAAAAAAGCCTATTAATTAAAAAGGTGTTGCCCATATTTAATAAAAATACTGACATAATTCTCTTTGTCCCAGTGTGTTTTTGTCCTTCAGTTCTTTTTTCCAAGAATAGTTCCTGAAACAGCTCAGTATTTAGGACTCCATCTTTACTTTGATGTAGTCATGAAGTTGAACACGATTCTACGTAACATTTGCTTGGGCTTTTGCTCTTTCTCAGCCCACATTGCACTGGTTCCTGGTGTCAGTTGGAAGTGCCAGTCTCAAGTTGAACGCTTTCTCATTATAGTGCTTCGAGCATGGAAGTCTTGGGACCAGCAGCAGCAGCAGTTAGATTTTTAGGATTTTTTTCATAGTCCCTTAACATTTCTATCATGTTTTTCTACAGATTTGTCAATCAGATTTTGCATCTAGAAATTCATTTCTACAAATACCCATTTCTAAAATGTTTGTTCTTAAATTTTTCTTAGCATATTATCTTTCACCATATGTTATAAATCTTTTTTAGAACTCAGAGGTATTGAAAATTTTAAGTTAAATCCCAAAAAAGCTATTAAATAAACAGAGTAAATGAATTTCCATTTGCTGCCCCTTATTCTGTTGATAGCTTCTGAGGTTTGAAATGTTGAGATTTTAAAAATCATTCATGTTTCGTTGTAAACATAACTTTGTGACATTACATTGAACAACTGAACCACAGTTCATCTTTTTCTGGGCCCCTAACAGTGCCCCCTTTTCTCTTAACAACAGGAATATTAATATCACAGTACCGAAATGAGGCTTCATCTCTATCCAGTTAGAATAGCTACCATCCAAAACTCAAAAAACAGCAAGTGCTGGAGAGGATGTGGGGCAAAGGGAGCCCTGACACAGCTGAGAGGTAAGGATGTGTCTGAGTACAGCCTTGTGGAAAACTGTAGAGAGATTCCTCAAGAAACTAAGAACAGGTCATCCTCAGGCTCCCACAAAAGTCATGGGTTTTAGGAAGTTCATATACATTCATCTCTTACTATACTTATTATTTCATTTTCATCTCTGATCTATTTCCAATTATAGAAATCTATTTTTCTCTCACACCTGGAAAACAAGATTTTCTTATAAATCTGCATTTTAAATGTTTATGACCAGTGATGATTATGTACACAAATATTTTGTTAAATATCTCATGCTTTGGAATCTGAGTAGACTCACACATTACAAATGTCTCAGTAACAGATTAAGCATATCATACCTCTTCTTAAGTATCGTAGTATACAAAGAAGTTCAAGACATTTGGATGGAAGAATCTTCTTTATTACTTTAGGGAAGATGTTTATAGAATGGACTTTTCCTGAATTTATATGTGCATTGCACATATATGGAAAATACGTATAGAGTGAACAAAGTGCAGTTTGTATTTGGACAATATATTAGCAATCTTTTTTTCTGATACCATAAATAGTTGTAGAAATCAAGAACTGGGAGGGTTTTGTTTGCTTGGTTTTACTGTTGGCATTTTACAGAAAGAAAGAATATTAGTAAGATCTGAAGAAATGAGCTCAACCCTGTCTTTCCTGAGATTCGATGCTCAAAATGTTCTAAGACTGGCTGCAACCTCGGAGACCAACTGCTGTAACACAGGGTCTTTAGGGGAATAATGCCATAATAGAACTCTTTTCCCTTAGATTGTCAAAGCTGATTCAGGATATATTGTTTTCAACTGAACAGTTATTTTTGGAAGAAGAAGAAGGAAAAACATATATGCTTCTGTTTGACTGGCGGTATTTGCAATCTCACCTTGACTTTTTTGAGCCATTTTCCATATGTACTGTCTCTGCCATACCCAACCACACATCCTTTTTTTCATCTTGCATAGCCCTGTTTAGCACTTCTGCCTATTTAACCCTGCTGTTAGTGTGCTTCCTGCTATCAGTAAAATAGGACAGTCTTGGCACCGGTGTGATGGAAGACCTGGGAGAGGTTCCTGGATCCTGGCTTTGGATCAGCTCAGCTCTGGCTGTTGTAACCGTTTGGGGAGTGAAGCATCAGACAGAAGACCTCTCTGTTTCTCCTCTCTTTGTAAAGTCTACCTTTCAAATAAAAATAAATAAATCTTTTAAAGTTAGTACAGTTATTTAAAGTTGTTTTAAATAAAATTTGGAGAATGCTATAATTCATTCTTACTTTCATTTTAACTCTTAGAAAATACCATTTTCTAAAAATAATAGCATTTCACAATCTTCAAAGTTAGAATAACAGTATGTTGATATAAAGGACAACAATCCATAGGCAAAGTCAAAAACACATTGTTAACACGCATGCTCATGATTGCTGTGTACTTGATTGACTTCTGACTCTGCAAAGTGTAAATCATGGTTACCAACACAAATGATCAAGGGGAGAGAAGAGAAGAAAAATAGTGATTACATCTATAAAAAGTAGATAATCTAAGCTATATTAACTGAACACTAAAATAGAAATTTTTTAGCCCCTAATTTGAGGCCCTATGAGTCAATTAATCTTTCTCCCAAGTCTTCTTCACTTATCTCTGAAAAGTAGGACTTGCCATAGGCCCTCGAAACATTTGTTAAGACTTTAGAAATTTTGTACTAAAACTTCGATAGTGCCAAGGAGACTTGGGGTGACAGGTTATCGGCATGACAGCCAGAGGCACACTAACAATCAGTTATAGCTACGGACCAAAGTCCTGCATGAGCTTATCAGCAACTACTTTGCTTCAAAGAGGTCATTGGAGTGCTTGAAGTATGTAAATACAAATTAAGAAATCGTGTTTTAAGAGTGTAGCAATTTTATGAGTACCTGATATATTCTTGGCTGAAATCAACTTGTATTCTGCGGATGTGGGCAACGGACTCACTTTGTAAACCAGAGAGAACTTAAAGTATTTGGTAATATGTCTAAATGAATAAATATGAAAATTTGAGCTCCATATTACAACGATACCTATAATCCCCAGTAAATTCAAAGCTGTCAGAGGAATTTTCTTATGTTATATACGTTATAGGCAAGGTTTTGTTTTCTCTTGTCATGGGGACTGGTTTAGTTTGTCATTCTGACAAGTTCAATGAAGTAAATGTAATGATGTTTAAATCAGTGAAATGACTAGACCAACCTGGCCTTAAAAATATGTGTGTGCATCACATCTGTGCAACTGCAGGATTTTCACAGATGGAAATTCAGCCTGTGGAGGAATTCTAATTAGCCCCTCTTACAGATCTATAGGCAAAAAACTAAAGATGAAAACTTAGCTCCGAGATACTTGCACAGTTTGAATTTTTAATGATTACTGAACTTTATACACTTTAAGGCAGAGGCAAGCGATCTGCTAATTTATAGGCTAACAAGCCATGCACTGGCAATTGAAGAACACAAGAATCTTAAGTAGATGAGCTGAGAAATCCCAAATAACTTGGCAAATCATGAGCAAGACATGAAATCTGCCTTAGGGCAGTGAGGGTATCCTACCTCAGTGAAGTCTAGCAAAAACTGAAGAGAGAGATGGCAAACATGTCTATCAGGAGCCTGGTCAGTGATCCAGGCTAGGCAGGTACAGGCTAACTTTTCCCTAGGAAAGCTTCTTTTCTGAGCTTCTAGATGTCTGTCTGTCACCTAAGCTAATTTGGGGCTCCTGAGAGACCCTGACGGTCACTGTAAGAGAGGGAAGAAGCCAAAGCTAGCTAGGACAGAGAAGGCAGTGTCCAGACGGAAGCTTAGTTATCTCTTCCACTGTGAGAACCACCCCGGGCTCTTGGGTGCTGTTCTGAGGTGTCGCTGAAGTCCACGGATGGCCTTGAGCCTCTGCAGGTTCCCGGGCTGCTCCCGTCCCATATGGGAGATCCAATGGGAAATGGCTGACCTGGAGTACTTGGCCTTCAGAGGTAGTCACATCTCCAATGACCTCCTTGGTAGTTGGGACATGATTACTGAAAGTTCTTCTTTTCAGTTTCTACTGAAGTAAGAGATTTTCAAAGCACCAAGTGATGAGTGATACTTCATTTTTTAATAGAGAGCTTGATCACAGTGTTGCTTAACCAAGACCACCATCTTCCCTCTGAAAGACTTTGAAGTTCTGGTTCCAGGAAGAAATTCAGATGATTTCAAAGAATCCAGAATCCCAAACCTCCAGTAGAAAAGCACATCAATTCATTCTTTCAATTTCGTTCTCCCATGTATTCTGGATACAAGGAATTATATCCAGGATAAAAAAAATTGAGATCCTGATGTTTGAGGAATAACCATTTTTATAGTGCACACAGCAAGTTATTTCCGTGCAATGCCTCTTTGTCAACTGTTTGTTACAGAAGTCCTTTTCTTCACAATTAATAGAAAAGCCAAGCAAACAGCCCCTGTCTTAGTCCAGCCTTTCTGGCTTTACCTTCAGTTGAATTCATGTAATGAGGTCCACCTGTCACCAGGCCAGTGAAGCAAAGTCTAAATTATAACTGTCCTATGTGTGAATTTCACCTTCTAATCAGATTTGGAAGAGTCCTGCTACAGGCGTTTTCTCTTGCTGCTGATGGTGCTGAAGAACTTGTTTCTGTACTTCACAGCCCCAGCTAGGTAAATTAACATGTAATGCTTTATATGTAAGGCATACAAATGAAAATTGAAGTCTGGGTCATAAAAGTTATCACGTAAGTAGATACTACAATGTAACGAACTGTGGCTCTAGGTAGGTAGGCTGGATATTTCTGAACTCAGTGGCGATAAAAAACCTTGGATTTCTAATACTTAGAAAATCTCCTAAATGATGAAAATTAGTCAAACTCAGGGCAAAGAGCTTTTCTAAGTACTTATTGTATATCAACTCAATTCTTTTCTTGATACTCTTTTTGAAATAACTACTATTATCCCCCATTTACAGGTGAGGTTTAAATAATTTGAAATAAGCCACACAGCTAGGAAGTAGATCAAATCCTCTCTGACATTCTAAGAATGCATAGTGATGAGCTGTATTCAGTAGTTGATACCTGTATGCATGCTGCTTTAAGAACACTGCAGAGAGTTCAGTATGGTATGCCCAGCAGCCAGTGTGACAACAGGCCATGTTGCTCAGTATGGAGAACACATGGACATCAGTTGCTCCAAAAGTTTAACAGACCACCTTTATCTTTCCTAGAAAACCTCTTTTCTCCTCAATCCAGAAATGTTGCCATTAGTAACCTCTTTCAATTTATTTACTAAAAATAAATAAATAAATAAATAAAAGCTCCAGTTTTAGGACCTAACCATCAAGCAGAGCTGTTGGCTAGATGGTGATTTTCATGACTTCCAGCAGATTGCATTCTGTGTGGAATCGCTCCAGCCAAGTTGGATCATGGAGATTTTCAGTTAAATGTGTAACAGTTCCTCTGTGGTCCTTTTTTCATCTTGCAGTTCTTTAAAGGTAATCAGAACATAAAAGAATATAACAATTAACAGACACTTTTAAAGCCATCATGAAGATCATTTTTTTTTAAGATTTATTTATATTTTTATCAGAAAAGTAGATATACAGAGAGAAGGCGAAAGGGAGAGAAAAATCTCCCATCTGTTGGCCCACTCCCCAAGTGGCCACAACGGCCAGAGCTGAGCTGATTTGAAGCCAGGAGTCAGCAGCTTCCTCTGGGTCTCCCATGTGGGTACAGGGTCCCAAGGTTTTGGGCCATCCTCAATTACTTTCCCAGGCCACAAGCAGGGAGCTGGATGGCAAATGAAGGAGCCAGGACACAACCTAGCACCCACATGGGAGACCACCATCTGCAAGGGAGCACTTCAGGCACTAGGTTACCGCCTAGGTTCTAAGTTCATTCTTTAAATCTCTGGTTCTTTCTGTGAGGAAACAGAGGCACAGACATGCAGCTTCCCCCATCATAATCCAGCTACCCAGTTACAGCATTTAAATTTGCTCAGCTAATTATTAACACATACTCTGACAATGCTTTATAGCTGCCTTCAAGGTTCTTTTTTTTCTTTTAAAGATCTATTAATTTTTTATTACAAAGTCAGATATACAGAGAGGAGGAGAGACAGAGGGGAAGATCTTCTGTCCGATGATTCACTCCCCAAGTGACCGCAACAGCCGGTGGTGCGCCGATCTGAAGCCGGGAACCAGGAACCTCTTCCGGGTCTCCCACGCGGGTGCAGGGTCCCAAAGCCTTGGACTGTCCTCGACTGCTTTCCCAGGCCACAAGCAGGGAGCTGGATGGGAAGTGGAGCTGCCGGGATTAGAACCGGTGCCCATATGGGATCCAGGTGCGTTCAAGGCGAGGACTTTAGCCACTAGGCCACGCCGCAGGGCCCTTTTTAAAAAAAAAAACAAAAAAAACCCACTAGATTTATTTATTATAAAGGCAGAGACACAGGGAAAGGGAAAGGAGAAAGAGACTTTCTACTTACTAGTTGAGTGCCCAAATGACTACAACTGCTGGGGTTGGGCCAGCCAGGAGCCAGTGAAGCTCCAATCTAAAAATGTACCTAAATGTTTTTACGTTATATCCCAAAAAGGTGTTGGGTGGTGGGGGGCAAGCAGAAAAATTAGTAACAGAATGGAGACAAAGACTCAAAAATCAGCTGTCCTTGTTGCCAGTCCCTAAACATATTGACTTTTGAAATTATATAATCTTGGGAAAACCCATTACTTTAGTCCCCTTTTACCCATAGAGAAAATGTTCCAAGACCCATAGTGGTTACCTGAAATTATGGATAGTACTGGGCCCTAAATCTATATTCATGTACCTCTTAATAGGGAGGCGTCCTGAAACAAACATCCTTAGGAGAGTCTTAAGTAGTATAAATATTATGAAATGTGTTTATATAAGCCTGAATGGTATAATCTATGGCTTAGCTTGGCCATATATGTCATGTGCATTGGAACAAGGACATGATGTCATCAAGAGACAAGGTAAACCTAAGACATATGTAGCTGCTGTTCGCCCAACATGGCACACTGTCTTACAGTAAATATTTTCTTACTAAATAGAAAAAGCATACAATGATAACGATAAAATATATAGTGCATCAATATGTAAACCATTAACATCTTAGCATCATTGGCAAGTATTATGCACTGTAAATAACTGTTCTACATTTTGTACGACTACGAGTGCAGTAGATTTGTTTACACCAGCATTACCACAACCAGCAATGCACTAGGCTATGATGCCATGATGGTTGTCACTAAGCCTTCTTCAGGTCAGTGACATATGTGAGCCATCATTGACCAAAATGCCTTTGTGCAACATAGGACTACCATTTTTCCATACATAGTATATAATGAAATCTGGTTTTTATACTAGACACAGTAATTGGTTAATTATAATAATATTAACAGAACAGTTATATCCTGCTGTAATGAAAGTTACGTGAATGTGGTCTGTTCAAAATATCTTACTCTATTCACTTTTCAAATGTGAGATGAAATGAAATGATATGAGATTTTAGTACTGTGATAGTGTTGAACTATTATGTCAGGGATACTTGTGTGTTCAATTATGTACCAGTAAGATTTGATTGACCAGATGGTTGTTGACTGATTATCAGGGGAGGATATGCTGGACATAGAGTGTGGATACGCTGGACAACAGGATAATTCGTGTTCAGGGTGAAGCAGAGCAGGATGGTGTGAATATCCATTCTGCTACTCCAAATGGCAAGTAGGTTGAAACTAGAAGTCGCTGACTTCTGGTATTTTTTCATTTCAAAAACATGGGACTTTTAACATTTCAGACCCTGGTAAGGGAAATTACAGATGTATGGGAAATTGCAGATAAAGAGTGCTTTCTGTATCGCTAGTGTATAGTGTACATGAGAAATTTCCTTAAGAACTTCGGATGGAGACTGGAGGTTTTTAGAAGTCAACGTAAATGTAACTCTTAGGAGTGGAGGAATTAGGAAATAATTTGAGTTCTATCACCACTTTGCTTAGTGACCTAACTTACCTGTGCCTCTCATCCATCAAAGTAGTATTAATTAAATGTACCGCCAAACAATGAGGCATCCCCCAAAGCGAGGTCTGCTAGATCCAGTTAGTGAAGTTGGCATGGCAGGGCTGAACAAGGCAGCCGGAAGACCTCTGATGATGTAACAGCCAAGCGTGAGATGTGTGAGGCAGGACAGGGCCAGTCCACCCCATCCAGCATTACTTCTACACTAAGGAAAGCCCGTGGTTCAACCCCACAGTGCACGAGGGATCTAGCAGGATTGGCTAGAGCCCAGAGAAGAGCCACCACAATGATTAAAGGACTGCCAACAACTAAGGGACAGAGATCAAAAAGCCAGTGCTGTTAAACAAGAACACTCCTTGGAAACTTGGTAATTGTCCTTAGGCCTGCTTTCAAAGGGCTCCTCGTCAGCTACCTTCTATCACCACTGAGACTATAGCCAAGAAAATGAATTTTAAAAGCACCTCAGAAATTTTAAAGAGGTAAATGGGGTCCCATCCAAGAAACAAGAGTAACTGAAAACAGTTGTGGTTAATGCATTTTTAAAAGAGCTTTTCTAGTCAGTTGTCTATGCTATATGGATTACAGTTAATTCTGCTTTTACTGAGATGGATTATAGTTAATTCTATTTTTTCTAAGTCTGAACTGCAGAATAAATTGGTAGGTCTTATTTTTTTTTGGCGAGATTCAAAGATTTCTTTGAGAGCCTTATGAAAGTTGCAGATCATCTCACAATATGTTCACAGTGATTCTCAGTCTCTGTTAAGAACCCTGGGTGGGAGGATACCTGAGATTCCTTCCTGCAGGATGCCCTGGGATGCTGGGGAGAAAAGAGCTCTTTGTGCTGTGAATTTCACATTCTTATCTCCAATAATCACTCGCTTTTGGTAACAGGCTGTGGTCTCTAAGCTGCTGTTTAGCTCATCCAGGCAACTGCAACTGTTAGCATAGCTGAAATGGCGCTTGCTGTTTGGCCAGGAAAAGAGGCGGGGGAAGAAACATATTCCTGTTAAAGCAAAGACAACAGATCAGTGCTATTCCAGAAAATACCTTCACTAAACAATGACGCTCAACATCTCAAGGAAAACCCTTAGGGAAGCAGGAAACCCTAACCACAACCATCCTCCAACCATCATCCATATGCTCCTGCTCAGAAATCAACCAAAGCTGTTACACCGAACATACTCATGACAGGGCCCAGAGACCCTTTCTCAATCAGCTCAACCATTTAGACTGGCATAGCTGAAGCACTTTTAAAGTCCTTGTTTAGCTTGAAATTAATGTGCCTTAACACTATGAATATGGAGCATCAAAGACAGGAGAAATGAATAGACTCTATGCTGTATGTCTCCCCTTGTATTATCTAAGGTTTTCTATGTACCCATTGTAATCATGACATCAAACTATTAACTGAAAATTTTGAATTTTTTGATTGACAACTGTACATAAAATAGTTCCTACTTGGGCGGTGTTCTCTATGAAACCTCTAGAGGGGCGTAAAGCATTGCCTTCATCCTCTGGAGTTAGGCTGAGTTAAGTGTCAGTGCTACCAGCTACGACCTGTGTGATTTGGAGTCATGCCTTGGTCTCTCTGTATGTACTTCAGTTTTCTCACCTGTGAAACAAACAAACAAAGAAAAAAAACAAAACGAAAACCAATTCTTGTTTCGTAGAACTGTGATAGCTAAGAGTGATAAAACGCATGACGTTCTTTTAAATGTGCCTGGCACATAGCTGTTGCTCTCTGTTACATATTTAGAGTAATATATTTAACATTTCACATGTACAACTTCATTTCATTCCCATAACAGCAGTTGTGGAGAAAGTGAGATGGAGTTAATTGCACACATACTGGAAACAAAATTTGGAGAGATTAGGTGCTGATCAAGATCACACACAACATGTTAAAGTGCAATGCTATTATTTCCTTTGTCTCTTTGTTTATAAATTTCACTGGGCCATAAACCCCTTCAGAATTTTATGAAATTTATGGGTCATTTCTTCTCTTTCTCTCAAAAGTGCGTATCAATGAATCATGCAATTTTTTGCAGATATATTGGAGGGCTCATGGACAATAGTCTGTTCATGAACCTTGATTCAGAATTTCCTATACTTTTCAAGAATTTTAGGAGTTCACGTTCTTTTCCAGGAAGATCAATCTTTTGGCAATGTTGATATCCCAAAGTTCAAAACTCCAGTCTGACAATGACTCCCAGACAATACGGCAGCTAGAGTTCTTTTTTTTTTTTTTTTTTTTTAAAGATTTTATTATTATTGGAGAGCCGGATATACAGAGAGGAGGAGAAACAGAGAGGAAGATCTTCCATCCTATGTTTCACTCCCCAAGTGAGCCGCAACGGGCTGGTACGCGCCAATCCGAAGCCGGGAACCTGGAACCTCTTCCGGGTCTCCCACGCGGGTGCAGGGTCCCAAAGCATTGGGCCGTCCTCGACTGCTTTCCCAGGCCACAAGCAGGGAGCTGGATGGGAAGTGGAGCTGCCGGGATTAGAACCGGCGCCCATATGGGATCCCGGGGCTTTCAAGGCGAGGACTCTAGCCGCTAGGCCATGAGCAGCTAGAGTTCTTGAAACAGCTTGAGCTGTGGATCCCTGATCCTGGCTTCCATTTTTCATTCAATTTTATTCTATGCTTGAATCCTTAATATCTATTATACTTATTTTCTGCATCATTTTTCCTGTGTTTCTTGTATTACTGTTCTTCTATACCAGAAATGGATACAAAAATCACATGCTCTTGGACCTGACATTGTGGCAAAGCAAGCTAAGCTGCTTGCCATGTTAGCATCCCATATCAGAATATCCATTATAGTTTTGGCTGCTCTGCTTCTGGTTCAGTTCCCTGCTAACATGCCTGGTCACTTTCTATGAAACATGAAACATGACCCACACTCTAGATTTTGGCCCCTGCCACTCCACCCAGCTGGAGTTCTAAGTTCCTGGCTTCTACCTGTTCTATCCCCTATCCAACCTTTAAGGCCATTTGGGGGCTGAACCAGCAGATGGGAGATGTCTTGGTTTCTCCCTCTCTTTCTCTCACTGCCTTTCAAATGAATAAGTCTAGAATAAAATATTTCCAGTTGATATTCCATTCCAACTGTAAAAATAGAATTATCTAATCAAAACTAAAGTTGGCCTAAATAAGCTTGAGGAATCCTTTACAAAACTTGATCGTTTTTTAATAAACTGGAAAATTAGAATGTTAGCTTATTTTATCCAATTCTTTAGAATTTTTTTTGTCTTAGATTCACCATTTTTCTATTCAACACGCTATTAGCAATCAGTATCACCATGAAGCTAAAATATGTCTAGTTTGTTTTATTTTTCTGATTTTTATGTGAGTACACAGTGGAGAGAAAAAGCTGTAGTTACCACGCCTTCAACAAGATAATCTCACTAATTTCAAATCCTCATATTAGTGAGTCATCTTCTTAGAAGACAGGCCATCATGTCAAGGGCACAGCTGATACTATGTGAATTTCATGCCATCCCAGAACACCACAATAGCAAAGGTCTAACTCTGGAGTCATTGGCATGTTTCCATAGAGGATCTAGAGTAATAGTTTCTTGAAAACAAAAGTAAAACTACACACTGAACTGGAACTGTGATCACTTTTCCTAGAAACTCAAATTTCCTATGAGGGAAACTGCAGGAATAAGATCTCTATTAACAGCATTTGTTGCTATCCTAGTTTCAGTTAAAGCCATTTTCACTCATAAGCATGTTCATAAGCACAGGAAAGCTTTTAAAGTCAGTGCTTGATGTTCTAAAGAAGGAAAACAGTTTGATCAGTAAGGAGAAAAAAGTTTTCAAGATTGCCAAACTACTCCCCGTCCCTTAGTTACATGGACAAGCAAAAAGGCCTGCATGAAGGCAGCGTATCTGGTATGGAATAGCACACCATAGATCTAAGCACCGGGTCCAGGAGGGTGTTGCCATTCAAAAGGCAGAGTCTAAAACACAGAAGCTTGGAATTGAATCTAGCCCTAGCCTTTTAACCCTGTGAATGAATAAATGTTCATTGCATTTTTTGAAACACTTAAAAAAATGTTTTCATTTTGTAAGACAGAATTAGAGAGAGAGAGGAGGGAGAAGGTGATCCTCTATCCATAAGTGACCTCATCCATTCATTGCCCTGGTGACCTCATCCATTCATTGCCCTGGTGACCTCATCCATTCAATGCCCTGGTGACCTCATCCATTCATTACCAAGGTGACCTCATCCATTCATTCCCCTGGTGACCTCAATGGCCAGTGCTGGCCTAGACCCAAACCAGGATCTTCAGGTGGTTCTGCCATGTATTGGTGGCAGGGGCCAAGGCACTTCATTAATGTTCTTTCATTTCCCCCAGGCCATTAGCAGACAGCTAATCAGAATTGCAGTAGCCAGGAGACAAACCCAGGTCCATAAGGCATCACAGGCAGTAGCTTTACCCACTACATCAAAGCAATGGTCCAAATTTAAAATACTTTTAAGATTTCACATCCTGTGGTTTTTGTGTTATCTAAAGAGAAAACAACATTCCTCCTGCTTAATTATTATTTATCATGTGTGATGTTTCATTTATTATATTATAGCTTTAGGTAGATTGTCAATAATATATACCAGCTGTAATACAAATAGAGGAAGGAAGCTGCACTTACCGTGTGGAAGACACAAGACAGAACGAAGTGTTTTGGCTCCTTCTAGGTTCTACTAGGTGTCCTGTACCATCACATAACTGAGTGAAGAAGTGTTGAGGAAGGCAGTTTTCTTCCCTATGCGCTAAGGTGTTTCTCACCACGATTCGCACCCATCTCAGAACCACTGGGTCCATTAACCACAGAGCACAAATGGAAACTTCTTCAGAAACACCACCAAAGAGGGATACTTTCAAAGAGGGATATTGCCTCTCATCCTTGTTAATGAACTGCGAACAAGACTTTCCTTAAAGTCCTGTCTTGAGTAAGCTTGTTTTGCTTAAATAAAAAAAAAACCTTTCCATTTCGTCTTTGAATCAATTTGCTAAAAATATCAGAAGCAGAGTTAGACAAAAGTGTCTAGTGCTCTCTGAAGTAATATCAGCATTGTTTTAATCAAAGAATTTCAATTTATTCTAACTACATAGAATAATCAGAACGTTTTCTAAAACATGAGCGATGGGATGAAAGCAGATGCCAGTGTCCACTGTGATAAACATGAATGCAATTACCTAAGAATTTGCTTAAGCATAAGAAAACTTGGGAAGGTTTCTTTCCCCAAGATTTGTTTTCTGTGATCCCTGCCTAGTATTATGTTTCAAAATCTATTGGTTATTGTGAAGGCAGAGTTTCAGACAGCGAGAGAAAACACAGAGAGAGATCTTTCGTATCCTAGTTGACTCCCCAGCTGGCAGCAAGAGCCAGTACCGGGCCAAGAACCAGCAGATTTAGCCACTCCTGTTTCTCGGTAGCTAGGGCCCAGGCATTTGGAACTGGCTGATTTTCCAGGCAGAGTAGCAGGGAGCTGGATCAGAAGTATGGAACCCAGTACGTCAACTGGTGTCCATAAGGTATACCAGCAGCATAAGACGGAGGCAGTGTTACCTGCTCCACTACATGCTACACTCTCCAACACCCCCAACCAGCTTAGTATTGTAAATGGTCATATTACTAAGATTTTGGATTTTGACCCTGAACCTGTTACCAAAACAGCAGGATCCTTTCATGACATCAGACTAAGGTACTATAAGCAAAAAGCTGTTTGGCCAAATAAAAATATCAGAAAAGTTATTAAACTCTTGACAGTGCCCTGAAGGAAATGAAAAGTGAAACAAAAACTTCTGGAAGATCAGTTACAAAGGTTGGTCAATATCCAGTCCCGCTCTCCTGGTTGAAGCTCTCATCTTTTATCTCTGTTACTAATTAGCTCACTGGCTTTCATGTCTTCAAATTTTTGAGTTTCTGATTCATCCTTTGACTGCCAGTGGAATGACAAATCTAAAAAATAAATCTGTTCCTATCATTTTCACATCATCTATAGTTCCCCATCCTGAAGCTTCAATCCCAATTCCTCAGCATATAGTTTAAAAAAGAAACCTGCTTCCTACCTGCTCTCCGATTCACATCTTTTATTCTTCCATGGACAAAAAATTGTGTTAACCAAATGAAGCATGAAGGATTTTCTATCATGCACTTCTCCGTATTTTGCAGCTAAGATGGCAATACTGTAATTAAGGCTTTTGATTCCTTACAAAATTTTAGACTATGATAAGTGCTTAAAATATCTTCTGCAACTCTTCCAAATCCAAATGTGCATCCTTGTAATGTGCTGTATTTTTTTTTCTTGGAGAAATTGAGGCTTGTAGTAATTAAGTAACTTGCCCAAATAGTAATAAGTAATAGAATTAAACCTCACATTCATATTTCCAAAGCATAGGCTCACAGAGACATCACAATGACTATTAGACATAAATTTAAAATGTTGAAACACTCCAGGTTCTAGCATGTAGATAAAATTTAAACTCACGCCACCCTTCTTCTTCCCAATACATAACCAAACGGGTGTTTTTGAACATGCAGTATTATTGACATAAGGGACGAGGTTGTTCCACATTATTGTTTCCCAAATCTAAATTCATGAATGACTCATTGTAAATAGTAAGTATGGACAGAGTGAACAAGTACAAGACCACTTGTTTGTGATTATTCTGATAATGTTTCTTTTCCCAAGAGATTATTGGGCCTTAATTTTGCAGCTGTGAGCCATGGCATCATTATTTTTTTCCTTCTCATCATGTCTACCAGATGTCTTACAATTAAATGTCTGAACTTCCTTAAGCAAAAGTGTTTAAGTACATTATCCACGATTTAACCTGAATCTTGAATTCATTTTATAATGCTACCTTTGTTATTCATAAGTCTAATTTTCTCTGTTACAATTGTGTTAATTTTGGGGTCTTTCATTCATCAGCCAATAAGTCAGAAGTAACCTTGTAGAGTTTGTAGTTGTTCATTTGTTCTACACATTATTATAGCTCTTGTTTTTAGTTTTCTAAATTACATTAGTTTTTTTTTTCTCACTTTGATGTGTCATGGATTCTCAAATTTAACAGAATGCCCAAAGCTGGCTCCCTCATCTACTTGAAGCCAGCATCCACTTCTGTTACCATACTGCTACTATTACTATATTTTAACATTTCCCCCCATGTTCCCGATATACATTTGTATAAACAGTGCATTTCAATGATCCTTTTTGTGGCTAAGATCCTGGACAAGATTTAGGTTCTGGTTGAAATGCATTCATGAGCATTTATGAAGGTATAGGTGACTCTTCTCTGTAGTGATATGGACACAAAAGCAGCTCTGTCAGACCACAGTGCTGGGAGGTGGTGCTGTGTACTGCTTGGTTCATGCTCCTGGTTTGATGTGGGCAGCAGTGCCCTTTCTTTGCAATGGAAACAGGAAAGTCTTCATTCAAAACCTCTGTTTTATACACCAAACACTGCCTGACACACCCCTGCAACTGATTCTCACTGGATAATATAACCGCCAAGTATACCATGACCCAAGCCAGTCAGTAGAGTAGTGGCTTGCATATCCTATTCTCTAACTTTGACCTTTGAACTTTCATGTGATTTCACATCTCCATTTTCTTGTTTGATAATTGAATGAATTTTCTGACCCTTTGTTAGCTTATATATATGACACACTTAAAATAATCCTGCTTTGAAAAAATTTAGGAAAATGATATTGTTAACAGAAATGAGCAATAGCCGCTACATTTTATTCTGCAGTGTTACTCTCACAGATTATGACTTTATGAGACCATTTTGAATGACATATATTAATTACCTTAATAGTAACAAAATTATTGTGTTATTTTAAATGATTAAAAATTAATTGCTTCTCGTGGTCAGGGTCTTATTTTAGACTCATATATCCCAAATCTTTAGATATGTTGCATCAGAGATATGGGAAGCAGAAAACCATGAGCAACACAAAAGATGTGACTTCTGCAAGACTTTTGATTTACTTTCTAGGATTATATATTGATTTAAAGATGATTTTATCCATTATGTCCTTTGGCACCTTGTACAGAAGAAATAAAAAGGGTGAGAGAGATGTTTATATTGAATGAACTTTCTGAGAAAATGGCATTAGCAGAAGTGAGCAGACAGTCAGGACACTTTGGGAATGCACTAGCTATTGCTTGTGTATCTTTCTGCTCCTTAACATAGTGGTTTAAGTAGCACATTGATCTTCAAAGGACAATACATTGTGCATACTCTGCAGCAATCTCATCTGTGTGCTAGCAAAATGTGTACTGTGCAGAAATGCGTTCTTCAGGAGAAACTTGTTTTAAGGAAGAAAGCCTTGGCATCAGCTTTCAGGTACTGACTTGGCAATTGTATCACATAGGAACAGGGAATATTGATGTCCTTCCTATTTTCAGTATATTTATTTTAATGTGACTTAATAAACAATAGATACAAATTAATATTACTTATGTAAAAAGAATACCCAATAGATAGATATCTAGGTGTCACCAATCTAAGCAATGGAACATTAATCGTTACACTGTAATTCTCCTTTAAGTTCTTCGTTAAGACCACATCTCTACCTGCATGTGTATCTTTCAGGTAGTGTCTGATTTTATGTGTTTTTGAAAGCTATACAAAGAGAAGCATGATGCATTTATTATTCTGCGGCTTGCGTTTTTGTACAACATAATGCCTGTGGTACCTGTTTTGATGAATTTGGCTATAATTTGTACATTTCTATGTTGTAGATTGCTTGATATGACAACACTCCCTAATCATCCTACATATTAGCAAATATTTACAAGGGTTTAATTTTCTTTGTCTACTCTCTGGTGCATTTGTTGCCTAGCTTTGCCAGATTGTGCACTAAGAATGGAATTACTACACAAGGCGATAAGGTGATGCATCTTTAGATGACAGGGTGTCAAATTTCACTCATTGCAAACCTTCAAATCCTAAGTGTCCTTGCCTGTATTTTAATATTTTCTGGCTTTAAATTTTCTGCAATCTATTGGTCATGGGAAGTTGGCTTCATTTATTTCTCTGATGATTAAGGAGGCATTTTATTGGTGATTCTATTTTAAAAATCCATTTGAGGAGAATCAAGATGGCAGAATATGGTAAGGACACATGTAAACAGATGGTGAAATATTAGCCAGTGTGAAGCAGAGAGGGCACATTCCAGGAAACAGAGGACAGAACAACAGCAGAGGGGTACCCAGAGACTGACAGACACAGGGAAGCAGCGGACACAATGGTGTGGTGTTGCAGTGATACCCCAGCGGCATTCAGCAAACAGCAATCTGAATCCACCAGCAGCCATAACAACACCAGCAACAAGGTGGAAAGGGACATTTACTGGGAGTTCAGGAGGTGAACCCAGACAAAGAACTGCTCATCCTGCTGGTATGTTTGATTTGACGAGTAGCAGAGACAGAGTGGCAGGTCCCAGACAGGCAGTGGCAGAACAGGGTGGATTTCACAGTCTAGTTTACCTCCTAGAGCCAAATTAGGTGCCATTTTGTTTAAGGAGGCAAAGGATTTGGGGCAGGACTGTGCATGCACTGAGCTGTGAGTGAACTCATTTCTGGCCCAGTGAACTGCAGCAATGTGGCATTCACCCAAGACAGGTCTGGGTAGCCATCAGACTTGACAGCCAGTAGATCAAGAACTCTAGTAGTGACACATCAGGTGCCATTTCTTACAGTGTGGCAAAGGCTTTAAGACTGCAGGGACAACAGAGAGCTCCGCATGTGAGGAGCTCAGCGAAAATTCGCAGAGCTCAGTGCATTGCACTGGTCCCGCAGGAAAATAATATCGTCTACAGCATTGTATGGGTCAAAATAGGTCCGTGTGGCCCTCAGACCTAATGGCCAACAGGTTCTGGCAAGATGAACACCACCAACAACCTAGCTACGTAGGACACCTGATGTCTCCCTAATCCTGGGACCTGCTCCAACCGGAAGTGGGAGAAAAGTTGTATAGACAATGGTGTAGCCTCAGCATGGTATCACAGGATGTGGAGACTCGTGAGCCAGGAGCTGGGGCTCTGGAGACCATGGTGGAAATCTAACATAAGAACCCAGACCTGGAACTCATTGGAGGTTGTGGCAGAAGTGACTGCAAGCAAGAGCCGTGTATCAACCACAATAAGTAAAAATTGAACTGTGGACCTGTGGGTGACACAGCTTAGAAACCTGCCCCAAGGAGAAGAATCTAATAACCATAAAGACAATGAAAAGAACGAAAGAAGAAAGACACAATGAATATTACTGAAGACTCCCCTGCAAAGGAACAAAAGCTTTTGAAGCTTATGAGTTAAGTGAGGAATAAATTGTGAAAATGGGGAATACTGAATTCAAAACACTTGTTATAAAACCTCTTATCAATAATGAGGAGCATGTAAACCAGGCATTCAAGGAATTCAAGAAATATGTCACACTGGAAATGAATCAAATGAAAGCTGGTATATCAGAAATGAAGAATAGAATGGAGCAAAGTAAAAGTACAGTGAAGAGTCTTCAAATTAGAATGAAGGAGGCAGAAGAAAGAATCTCAAAATTAAAACTCATTTCCTATTGCCAGGGGGAAAAAAACATAGAGTAGAGCTGGATCAGGCTAAAAACAGTATTCAAGAATTCAAAGTTGTATTTGATTTTCTTTTCCATTTCTTCAGCGACACTAGTCATTCAGTAGCATGTTATTTAACTTCATGGCACTATAAATTTCTGGTTTTTTGCCTGTTGTTGACTTTGTATTGTAGCTTTTCACTTAAGGGGATGTATAGTAACTCTGTAATGGAGACCATCATATCCAGACGTGAGAATATAATGCAGTCTGCATCTATACTTCCAGATCAAAGATGGACACCCAATGAAACTGTTTACTATATCTTGACAATAAGATGCTGGAATCTCTGTCACTGTCCATGCCCACAACAATGGACATATGATTGTGTATGAAGAATTATACTACAGTAATGATATAGGGAAACTCAGTGATTGGGGGAGGAGATAAGGGAAATTCCACGATCTATGGAACTGTATAATAAAATGATAATAATAAAAAGCAGTAAACTTAAATTAAAAAATCCATTTGAAGTGTCCGGCTGCGTGGCCTAGTGGCTAGAGTCCTCACCTTGAATGTACCAGGAGTCCATATGGGCTCCAGTTCTGGTCCCGGCAGCTCCACTTCCCATCCTGCTCCCTGCTTGTGGCCTGGGAAAGCAGTCGAGGACAGCCCAAAGCCTTGGGACCCTGCACCCACATGCGAGACCCAGAGGAAGTTCCTGGCTCCTGACTTCAGATAGGCACAGCACTGGCCATTGTGGTCACTTGGGGAGTGAATCTTCAGAGGGAAGATCTTTCTCTGTCTCTCCTCCTCTTTGTATATCTGACTTTGTATAAAAATAAATAAATCTTAAAAAAAATCCATTTGAAGCCATCACTTTCCTGCTGTAATCCATTTAGGTGGTGAGTTACATTAATTAGTTTTGTAGCTTTATATTTCATGGAGAAATCCTATTTGATTATGATGTGCTCTACCCTTACTATATTGTTGGGTTCAAATTACTATTGCCTTGTTTTTTGTCATTGGTAATGATTGTACTCTGTCATACTGTTCTCCGAAAATTTTTGTATGAAGTTTATCTTAATATCTTAAAACAAATTTGTGCAACTTTTTTATGCTACTCTAATGGCTCTTATATGATAAAAATTTATAATCTCATAGAATTTGTTAACTTAATGGCCTCAGAATTTTATTCTATTCATGGGAAATTTTTTTTTTTTTACAGGGTGAAAGTGGGTAATATCATTGTTTCCACATCAATATAATTTTACCCTGTATCTGGGGTCAGGGAAAAAAACAAAGGGAAAAGCCCCACCCAACCTCCCACCCATCCCAGATCCCCAACGGGAGGCGCGGTCTGAGGGTCCTGCTCATACAGTTTTGATAGTTCATCAGTTCTGGATTGCTGCCAATCTCTCAGTTCCAATCGCAATGAACCCTATTCAGAATCCACTGGCTGACAGTCTCTTCATGGTTGGGGTTCTGAGATCAGCAGTTCAGTTGGAGGGATCGCCAAAGAAACTTCGTCTGAGATGATCCCAGGCCTGATTCTTGCGCGAGTTTGCTAGTACACAGTCCGACACCGTCCGTCACACCAATCAGCTTATGCTCATGCTGGTCGTTGGGATTGCTGGGTTCATTCTGTTTCCAGGCCTGTCTTCCTCGTGAACCAATGGGTGTCGTAGTCCAGTTCGATCCTGCCCACTTCATACTCGGTCCTCACGCAAACTGGTTGGAGCCTCAGCCTAGTTGGGGCGGCTCCCCATGACCCCCATCAGTTCTGCCCCCTACCCTGGTTCCCATGCTTGCCAGTATGCACCGCAGGCTTGTCAAGTCTGTCCCATATCCCATTTAGCTCTCGCACGTGTCGATGGGCATTGAAGCCCAGCTCAACCCAACCAACCTACTATCCAGCCCACACACCTACTGGCAGGTGCCCTTCTGTACAGCCACCCCTGCCCCTGTCCTGGTGTTCGTGCTATCCAATGAATGAGAGTGGTAGCTCCGAAGGAGGTGCCCACTATTTGCCTTCTAGGCCACACTCACTCCCAGATTATGCACTCTCCAGGTAGTACTGGCATTTGACTTGACAGAATTAGCTTCAAGTGCCAGCCTCTGTCAGCTAGTACTGCGGCTAGCCCAACCAACCCTCACCCACTCTAGTCAGCCCACCGTGGCCCTTCCCTTATCTAGCTCACATGAGGCCCACAGGTGTAACAGCCCTGCCTATTCTGATCTGCCCCCATCCTGACTCACGCTTTCCAATGGAAGTAGTTGTCCAGCAGGGGAGCCCACATTCCCCTGTTGGCTTTGCCTCTTCCCTGATTATCACATGTGCTGTTTGGGCACTGCAACCACATCTGGTACGGCTCATCTCACCTTGGCATTCCTTATTGTGTACTAGTATGTGTCGCAACCGAACCTGGCTCGACCCACACTCTGTTCCGGTGCTCGGACTCACCAGTGGGTGATGTGAGCAGGTTCAGCCTGGTCTGCCCCCAATCCATGCCATGTGTATACCAATGGGATAACTGGGAAATGTTTTGATTTCAGATTCCACTTACCTACTAATTTCAGAATTATTAACATGTGGTATTTTTGCGATAAATTTTGGTCTGTTATGTGTTTCTAAGAAATTGTCCCAATAAATTCTAAGTAAAAAAAAATTACACTGATTCTCCAGAGTATAGACAAGGCTATAAATAACAATAAAAATCTGAAAATGTCAATTTCACTTATTATGCATTATCCTGAAAAGAAAAATATCAGGACTCTCTGTATTAGTTACGACAAATCAGAAAAAACATATGCTGTTTGTCTTTTGGGCACTGGCTTATTTCACATTTGGATCTTTCTTTAATAAGTGAAAAATACAAGTGAAGACCACTGTTGGCAGGAGCTTTCTATCTTGGAAGAAGAGGTATCCCTGACACCTGCAGCTGTTCTGGAGATGGGCACAGGGTGGAAGAGAGGTTGAAGGCCTGTGCAGGAAGCAGCTGCTGCTTTATATATACATATAAACCTTAAGGCAGTTTTCATCCAATAGTTTACTCCCCAAATGTCTGCAATGGACAGGGCTGGGCCAGGCTGTAGCCAGAAGTCAGGAACTCCATCCTGGTGTTTCCCTTGGTGGGCAGGGACCCAAGAACTTGGGCTATCTTCCACTGCCTTCCCAGGTGCACTAGGTTTTTGTATTATTGGATTTTGCTTTTATTTTGTTAGTGTTCTCTTGTGTTCTGACAGTTCAATACTTTTCTGGTTTGATAATTATTTTTTATTGTCTATTTCTTTTAATTTTCCAATTTATTTTCTAATTTCTTAAATTGGTAATTTAGGGTTTTTTGTTTTGCTTTCAGGATTGCTTCCTTAACTGTGAGAATTATTAAAGTTACACATTTTGACTCCGAATTATTTTAACTTATTTTAACTTTATTCCACACATTTTAATATGTAGTCTCTTAAAACTCACTGACATATTCTGTCCTTCCTGAGTTCTTTAGAACTTAGGTTTGATTTTTGAATGTATGGATTCTTGATTTATGATTTTATTGTAATTGAGAGATTGTAGACTGGCCGTTTTGAAATTTTGGCTAATTGCCTAGACATGTATGAGTTCTACTCCTCAACTGTTGGGCAAAATGCCTCTTGAGATGTAATTACCAGGAGAGGTGGACCCTCAGGACTCCCATTTCGGTGAAGGCAGGAGCCTACCTTCAGTGGAACACTACCTCCTGTCAAAAAGACACAGTAAGTCTGTCTTTTTTTCTGAATCAAACCAAGCTGTTATAATAGATGGGTCACCACTTACCAGGTGAGATGAATGAGTGAAAGGGGGTGACGAAAGATGCAGTTGCTTAGGATTTGTTACTGAGTATTTTGGGAACATGTTGCAAAGTTCTGTGCTTGTTATATAAAAACCTGTGATCTCTCTCTCTTTCTCTCTCTCTCTCTCTCTCTCTCTTTTTTACAATGTTTTATGAGAAGCCTTTCCTTGAAAGTGCTCAAACAGTATAGAACTAATGAGATTATTTTGGGGGAAAAGTTTGACCACGGTGTCAATGAACTAAAAACACAAAATTCAGAGGAGTTGCTGTTTGCTGTAGCGCATATTATGCCACTTAAGTGACCAACTGCTTATCAGAGTCACTGGGTTGGAATACCTGGGTTTCAGTCTTTTATATGATCTTTATCCTCTTGTCAATGCGCCCACGAAAGGTAGCAGGTAACGGTTCAAGTTCTTGGGCGCCTTCCTCCTGCACAGGAGGTCAGTGTGCACTTCCACCTGATTGTTGTCGGTCTTTGAGGTGTGAACCTGCACACAGGAAATCTCTGTTTCTATCTATCTGAATAGTGAAGAAATAATTTTGAATTTCTATTGTATTATTTATCTTAAGAATGAGTGAATCTGACAACAGGCATTTCTTTTTTGTTTTTGTGTGTTTCATTGATTTTTAAAAACTTGCTGTCATATATAAAGGATACCATGCAGTTGTATTCTGTGTCCAACTTCACTCAACAAAATGTCCTAAAGTCCCAATTATTTGATGTGACTGCTAGCATTATATTCTTTTTATAGCTAGATAAGATTCCATTGTGTGTAAATTACATTTTTTATGTATTCATCTGATCCATTCTGCTGTGCCTGAATTCCGGTAGTTATCTGTTCTTAATAGTTAAATGGACACTATGCTTACCACAAGCCATTTTCCCATATTCACTTATTTCTTCTAAGTATTGAATGAGTCTTTTTAATATATCGTATGTTTTTAATTTACATTATAGTCAGAGACTCAATACTCCACTAAGTAAAGAGTTCAAAAAAATAAGAAGTAAGAAAATTATAGGTCAATAGGAATATAGTCAAGGGATATAGGCAATAACCAGTGAAAAATGTCCAGCTTCACCCATATAAAGTCAATTTTAAGATGACCACATACCATTAAAATTACAGTAGTATGTAATTGTTAAAATTTGTTTGACAAATATTTTAAACCAAGTGTTTTTATTGGAAAAGCAGATTTACAGAGAGAAGCAGAGACACAGAGAATGATCTTGCCTCTGCTGGTTCACTCCCCAAGTGGCCACAATGGGAGGAGCTGAGCCGATCTGAAGCCAGGAGCCAAGAGCTTCTCAGTACAGAGTCCCATCTTTGGCTCATCCTCTACTGCTTTCCCAGGGACAGGTAGGAAACTGCATGGGAAGTGGAGCAGCTGGAACATGAACTGGTGCCCATTTGGAATCCTGGCATATGCAAGGCAAGGATTTTAACCAGTAGGCTATTGCGCTGCACCCAAATTTAGTGTTTTATTATACTATCTTTGTACTACTGTTTTGTAAAAACCTTTTTTTTTTCATTCTATTTATTATAAAATAATCACATGTTTGTAATGAAATATAATATGAAGAATCAAGTGCTAGTTCTTTGTAATGGGATCTAAAGTTTTCCAAAGTTTACTTTTTGTTCTATTTTGCCATCTTTATAAATGAAGTTAATCTTACACAATATCAAAGATTCTTTTATCCAAAAGGTCAGCATAGCACAAGTGCCCTGAGATTTCCATTTAGTAATAATCAGACATTGGCTTTTCTTCTGTTTAAAGGTTTAAACACATCTTTGGACAGGCACAGGGATATTGATGCATCCTTGAGTTTCCCCTTGGGCACACCTTCTTTCTGTAAAAAACATCAGTGTCTGCAGACCTTCTGTTCATTTGAAGATTGTTCTTACAAGCTCTTTCATCTCTTCTTTCTGAACTCCTCCGTAAGTTCATTCACCCTTAATTGGGATGGTTTGCGTTTTTGTTATTCTCTCTATAAATATGTAAGTCAGAGTAGTAGGAGAATTCATCCTACCGTCACTTTCTCATGCTTGTATCATTTAGAGTTTCAAAAGATTAAGCTTGGAATTAATTGGCAGCCTAAAATGATTACTATTTTCAGAACTGATTAAACAGAGTGATAGGTCTTAAACATCAAAATATATAGGTTTTTTTTTGTGATTGTAATATGAAGAGAAAAATACATTTTAATATGGCAACTTTGGTTTGATTTTTGGTTTCACTACTTTAAGATGTATGAGAGTTGGCATATTTTTTTACTATCTTGTATTCTGTTTGTAAAGGTGAGGATTATAATGTGTATCTCATAGCATGATTTTTCTCCAAAATTCAGTGTTAAATTAATGTATGAAGCACATATGTTGTTAGGTTTTTGGACTCAATCTCTAAATTCACTGGTAAGAATTTTCTTTAAAAATTAGTGTAATTAAGCAATTTATTCACTTTTCCTGTTTTTAGGCACTACTCAATCAAGTCTTGATTTTTAAGTGAAGGCTCAAAGTCACTAAACCTTGTTATGCAAGTGGATGAATAGATGATTTGCCACAGTGGTTAAGAAGAGAGAGCTATGACCCCGTGCGATGACTCAACTGACTAATCCTTCCCGTTGCAAGCACCAGCATCATGTCCTGGCTGCTCTACTTCCCATCCAGCTCCCTGCTTATGGCCTAGGAAAGCAGTCAAGGATGGTCCAATTCTTGGAACTCTGCACCTGCACGGGAGACCTAGAAGAAGCTCTTCTTGGCTCCTGGCTTTGGATTAGTTCCGCACTGGCTGTTTTGGCCATTTGGGGAGTGAACCCATGGATGAAACATCTTTCTTTCTGTCTTCTCTCTGTAAATCTGCCTTTCCAATCAAAGTATATACATCCTAAAAACACAACAGAGAACCAGCGGCAGATTATGAGGTTCTGAATGCCTGTTTCTGCCTTTAGTTGTTGTGCTACTGTGTAAATTAACTGTACATTGGTTTCCCCATCTGACAAATCTGGATCTATAGTTTTTATGATCCAGGTTTTCTTTTTAAAGATTGCATGAGCCCATCTTTATAAAATTCTTAGGATAATTAGTGGAGTTATTTTGGATAAAACATTTTTCAAGGAAGAGTCAATTTAAGGGTAGTTTAATACAAATTTTTAATTTTGTGTTTTAATCTAGTCATTTTACACATCCTAGAAGCCCTTCTTAACTCTTTTATCTTTTTTTTTTTTTTTTTTTTTTGGCCTTTGCATTTTATGTTTCAGGTCTCAGATTAAACAAGTTTTCCTTTACCACGGCTTCTGGGATCCAAAGATGAGAATAAGTGATATCCTCACTGAAGTCTAGTTTCCTCTGTAACACATGCATAATCTCCATGAAGGCATGGTGTGGACTGTTTTGTTTGCCAATGAAAGACTTTTCTTTTTAAGATTTATTTACTTTATATTTGAGGGTTTGATTTACAGAGAGAGAGAGAGAGAGGGAAAGATAGAGATTACATATACTGGTTTACTCCCAAAATGACTCCACTGGCTAGATTCAGCGGGTCACAAGCTGGGGGCCAGGAGCTTCTTCCTGGTCGCCTATGTGCTTGCAGGAGCCCAAGGCCTTGGGCTATCCTCTGCTGTTTTCCTAGGCTATTAGCAGGGAGTTACTTCAGAAGTGGAGCAGCTGGGACATGAAACAGGGCACATAAAGGATGTTGGTGCCAACAAGCAAAGGATTAGTGTGCTAGACCACCATGCTGCCCCCACCAATGAAATCTCAGCCCTTAGCAATGTGCCCCAAGATATCTGTCCATATCGGAAGGTTTCTTTTACTGAAGTAGCACAAGTACCATTACTTGGAAGTTGGTAGATGTGAATAAAGGAGGATTGGGTTCCTCTCTCTCTCTCTTTGTTTTAAATATTCTGTTTCTCCAACGAGACCTGAAATCTCTAAATTCTCCTTGCCTCTTTCTTGCTCCAGACATGTAAACAGATTACAGTTCCATTTGCTGTCAACAGCTTCAACTTCGATAAAAAGTTCTTACTGGTAAAATGGATAATTTTTTTTCTACTCTCAAAGAAATAGATTTCTTTTTTAGTAGAAAAGTTATGATTTTCTATGTTTTGCTTGAGATTCACAGCCAATTTGCCTTTCACGACAGCCCCAGTATTTTCAGTTGAGGTGACTCATTGCTGGACTCTCCGGATCTGAGGGTGACTTTCATTTTCTGATGGAAGAGCTGGAGTCCCTTCAGAACAAAGGTGCTCAATCAGAGCACAAGATGCTCTCTGGGTACGGTCCCACAGTAGCTTTCACACAGGATTTAAATGGCATAGTCATCAGTGGGTATTATTGGCTTCTCTTGCAAGAACTGCTCCTCACAAGAACTTGTGTTAGATTCTTTCATCAATGAAAGAATATCCTTGGAGAAGGAAGTGAAATAACATCGATGACATTCAGATAATATGCGAACTAATCACACTTAGACACATGCATTCAATCAACTACTTTATCACGACTGATTAGGAAAGACAAATAGGCACTAATGTTAACATCATCATTTCAAAATATAAATGGATATAAATACGATCAAATGAGACTTCCTCATGATGAAGATACAGAAATAGAAAATAAATAGTTTCGGTTGTCTTGATTATCAAGAGAACTATTCTTGACCACAACAACACCCACAAATTCCTCTTCAGTGATGCTGACGTGCCCAAAGGAAGATAAATCCATAGAAAGAGTCATGTTAAATCACAGAGGATGCAACCTGGGAACGTTACTAAATGAAGTGTTGTCTTCCTTTGAAATCTGGAAACAAAGCATCAAATACTTAAAAACATTCATGTCCACCTCTCAGGTCTGTTTCTGGCTTCTCCTTACCCAGTCAGTTTGGAACTTACTGGCCACACTAAAAAGTTTTTTTTTTTAAGAAAACATTATTTGAAGTTTGTAGAAATAAAAATTTGCACAATAGAAATTCTACTTATTCTGAGAATGGTTAAGAGTGAATATCAGCTTTGTGAAATACCAATTTTATGTTTATTTAATTCTTTGCTGAAAGAATGGTTTAAATTATTTTCACTCTGTATTTGTGTAGTGTTGAAAACCAGTCAGTCACTGGCATTTAATGAGTGCCCACTGTGTACTCTGGGGAGCTATACAAGGAAGCAATTTATGTCCTGGAGGAATTTATAATGAAATGGAAAAGACAAGGCAAACAAATGGAAAAAAAATACAATGGTTGTCATAAAGTCTAGGGTTAGTTTTCTGATGGCAACAATAAGAGACATTTAGGTTTTCCAATTTCTTTTGTTTGGAAGTTCAGAGGAAAATGTCATTTATTTTCAATTGCTTTTAGAGGACTATCTGAATAAATACGAAGATTCAGTTTAAACATTTGGGGAAAAATCCCTCAGATTTGAAAGTCAATGTGAGCTTAGCACTGTTGAACCCTTCAGAACATCTTTAATTTTTCACTCGGATATAGGAAACTTGGGCTCGGTTTCTAAGTTTGGAATGAGGTGTAGGGATAATATCCCTGTTTTAAACGTGTTGATATTTCTGGGTTCGCGGTTTTAACAGCAGTTGGCTTTTGACTAAATTGCATTTTGGAAGTTATAAGTGATAGGAGGACCATGATTTCAGATTTTTCCTCGCAGACTCAATGGGGATGAGATCATGCACTCCAGTTTCTGTAGCCTGATTTCTGTGAGCTGTTGCCTAGGTGTCACTGGTAAGAATATGTGATTACTCAGCGCCGGGTAGATCTTACTGAAGGTGTCGTCCTGATTTCAAGGAGGACTGCTTTCTTTGTCTTATGCAGGTGTTTCAAGCCTGTCCTCAGTGGTCTTCTCTCTGTCAGCTCCCCCATGGCCTTTGGATTTAATAATTCTCTGCCCGAGATCCAGCACTACTTGTCTGAGCTCTCCTGCTGGAATATCCCAGCAAAGGGCAGCCAATTCTGGAGAAGATTCTCCTCCTGAACTTTCTTCCTTACTCCCAAAGACACTTCTTCCTTCCTGAAAACTGACAAGTTAATCCACATGTATTTGTTCACGGTTTTAATTATTTTTGATGATCTAATCTTTGTTCTATGGGAAGCATTTCTGAAAAGAAAATGAATCAGTCTTTATAGTTGAGTCTTGAAATATGACGTGGATGCCCAGGAGAGATCTTTCTAGTGGGTGGGCCTCTCTTGGTCTTGAATTGTGCCCTCATAGTATAGCTTTGTTCTTAACATGATGGGAAACCCATGCAAAGATTTATGGTGGAGGGCTAGTTACTAAAACACGTTAGATGTCATCACATTTCCAGAAAGCTAAAGTAACCCTTTCCACCTTCCAATGGTTTATATTCACAACCAGACCAGGGTCACATTCTTCCCCATGGCTTTAAACTTCATTTCACTTCATGTGGCTTCTGGGCACCTCTCAGATCTCATCTTCATCCTCCTTTTTCTTCACTGAAACCAAAGCCAACTTGAATTCTTCCAACCTCCCAAGCATCCCAGCTGTTTCCTTCCTTGGAAAGTCCTGAGATTCTTCCTTTGCCTTTTCCAGGCACTCGGGTTTCTTATCAAATGCCATTTCCTCAGAGAAACTTTCAGAAATGATCCCATTTTAACAAGGGGGGTTCACTTCCTCTGCCAACGTTTCTTTATAATATTCTGTTTTCTGGAGAAATCCAAATGATTGCTTCTCCTGTCATTGTGTTTATATTGTATTTACCATTGGAGGTTCTTAAGGGCTGAGACCTGGTCTCATTACTACCTGTCCTAAAGGTTATAATTATGCTAAACACATATTAGATGCTCAATGAACATTTGATATAAGCCTGTTGGCTAATTGATCACAGCTCCTATACGATACATTTCAGGTGAGGCTGAAGAAAAAGAACATACTAAAAAAAAAAATTGATCTCAATTGAGAGCTTATCCTAGATTTTTGATGCAGTAATTTTTAAAAAGATTTATTTATTTTTACTACAAAGTCAGAGATATACAGAGAGGATTAGACACAAAGAGGAAGATCTTCCGTCTGATTCCGTCTGATGATTCACTCCCCAAGTGACCGCAACGGCTGGTGCTGTGCCGATCCGAAGCCAGGAGCCAGGAACTTCCTCCAGGTCTCCCACGTGGGTTCAGGGTCCCAAGGCTTTGGGCCATCCTTGACTGCCTTCTCAGGCCACAAGCAGGGAGCTGGATGGGAAGTGGAGCTGCCGGGATCAGAACCGGCGCCCATATGGGATCCGGGGGCGTGTGCAAGACGAGGACTTTAGCTGTCAGGCCACCGGGCCGGGCCTGTTGCAGTAATTTGCAAATTTGAGTCCCTCCTAAAATGTTTGAATCCCTCCCAAAATTTTGCTTCTGAATATTTTCAGTTCACAAGGGAGGAAGCAAAAGAAGAGTAACTATAAATTAGGGAGAGCTAACTGTTTCTAAAGAAGACTGTGTAGTGAGTCACAGTATTACCAGCAAGTGATTGAGAAATCCTTATCTCAGGAGCAAAGCAGAAGAGAGAAGCTCCTGGCTCAGAGCCTGTGGCCAGTGAATATGCACAGCATTCATCCTGTTCTCCAGCCCTTGGAAGCCTGCAAAGTGTGGGATTTAGATTAGAGGTTGGATGATGCCACGTGATGTATAAGCAGAAACAAATGCTGCAGAGAAAGAAGAGAGGACCCAGGTAGCAACTGCTGACTTTCATTTGGCTGGCAGTTGGTTAGGGCACAGGTTGAAGGAAGAGAAATGGCTCCGATTTACCATGAGGACAGCAAGAAATCTACCTGGATGGACCCCGGTCCAACACTTGAAAGAGAGCCTGGCATGTGTCAGCATCACAGTAAGCAGTTTTCTCCCTGTGAGGACAGTCTGTACTGGTTATTTTAAAGGTAGAGTATATTTAACCCTACAGAGATGAACTAGTTTGCTTCCTTCTGTTGCCTTGCTGTACTCTTGTTCTACCCACCCCATGCCCACCTTCTACTTTCATCTGCTTTCTTTTCTTTATATGTTTTCCAATGTTTCTCAATCTTTCAAAAAAAAAAAAATCATCTTCTTTCGAAGGTTGTTCTTGATGAATATCAGCCGGAAGAAAACTCTCTCAACTTGAAGAGTTGACATTGGTAATATTTTTTCTTTCTTTTTTTTTTTTTTTTAAGATTTCTTTATTTTCATTTGAAAGGCAGAGTTACAGAGAGAGAAGAGATAGAGATCTTGCATCTGCTCGCTTACTCCCTAAATGTTTAAGTTGTTGGAGTCAAGATGATTCAAAGCTGGGAGCCAGAATCTTTCTCTGGGTTTCCCACATAGGTCCAGGGTCCAAGGGGTTTTGTCATCCTCTGCTGCTTCCCGGGGTATATTAACAGGTAGCTGGATGGGAAGTAGAACAGCGGGGATATGAACTGGTACCCAAATGGGATGCCAATCCCACAAGCAAAGGGTTAACTTACTACATCATTGTGCCAGCCCTGATATTTTTCTTCATTTATATTTATTTGATGAGTTATAAGTTAACCACATTTATATTTTTGCTATTTTTTTTCTTCCATTGAGTATTACTTTTCCATATTCTTAATCTCTTTATCTTCTTATCTGAGTATTCCTACTTTTCTTAATAGTTTAGTGGTTAAAGTCATAGGCTCGATGGTGTTAAGTTTCTGAGTTCTATGCTGGTTCTGCCATTTCTGTAGGAAACCAGTGGGCAAGTTACACAGTGATACTGTGTTAGTTCTCAACTTAAAATTGAAAAATACTGTGCAGGCTCAGTGGCATACTAGGCTAATCCTTTGCCTTGTGGACTGGCAGCCTGTGGAGGCACTGGTTTGTGTTCCGGCTGCTTTAAATCTTACCAGCTCCTTGTTAATGACCTGGGAAAGCAGCAACAGATGACCCAAGTCCTTGGACCCCTGAATCACCTGGGAGACCAAGAAGAAGGTGTTGGCTTCGGATATGCCCAGCTGATGTGGTAGAGACTGAGGATTGAAACAGTGGATGAAAGATCTGTTTCTCAATCTCTCCCACTCTCAGTAATTCTGACTTTTAATTGAAATAAATAAGTCTTTTATTTAAAGTGGAATAATACATATGACTATACCTCATGGTAAAGATATCAAATATATTGTTTTACAGCAGTGCCTAGGGCATAGAATATGGCTACAATCTTAAGCTGTTGTTAGCTATTTAAATATTAAAGATATTATCTCTTTGTTGGTCATATGTTTTTACAAATATTTGCCTTCCGTTGATACTTGCTTCCCTTCTTTCTGAGGTTTTGGTCTTCAGACTTGTTCAATTTAGGTGTTTTAGTCTGTTGATGTTAAACTGTACTTTCTGCTCTTACACCTTTTTGCTCGTAACTCCTTCCTTTAGCACAATTTTTGAAAGAATGGATGTCCCAAATTGTTTCTAATTTTTGCTTGCCATGTATGAAAACTCCTTCATCTGCTGCCATGTGGCATCTTGCATTCTTTTTGGTTATTTTTGTTTCTAATTGTGGCAAGGTGTACATAGTACACAATTTATCATTTTACCCATCTTAAGTGTATAGGTAAGCCATGTTAAGCACACTCACAACTCAATACTCACTAAATAAAAACTCCTCATTCCTTCCTTCCTTTAGTTCCCGGTGACCAGTGTTACATTGCCTATCACTATGAATATTACTGCTCTAGATTCCTTATACAAGTGAAAATCGTATAGTAATTGTCTCTGTAACAAGCTTATTTTACTTAATATGACATCCTAAAACCTTCTCCATGTTGTAGCACATGAAAGAGTGTTCTCCCTTTTAAAGGCTAAATAGTATTCCATTGTAAGTATATAAGCCATCTTGTTTATCCATCAATCTGTGGATGCTTAATTTGCTTTTAAATGCTGCTAAATTTGGAGTGTGGCCTCTTTGAGATTCTATTTACAATGATATTAACTATGCATGCAGAAGTGTAGTTATTGGATAATAAGGCAGTTTGGAATGCAGTTTTCTGAGGGATCATCATAGTGTTTTTCACAGTGGTTACATCATTTTGTATATTCTCACTAACAGTACACAAGGAATCTGATTTCTCCATTCTCATTGTTATTCAAATGGGATATCAAAATATTAGTCAAAGAAAAGAATATTAATATAATTTATTGTTCACTGAACTGAAGAAATGGAAGCATTCCACTCTGCACTTTAAGTTCAATTGATGTGAAACCCACTCCAGGTGAAGATGAGGGAGAAAGGATATCTGGGTTGAACTGCAATTTCATAACATATATTAGTAAATTTGTTTCAATATTAGTCATAATGATGGAGTTTTTTGTTTGTTTATAGATATAACTGTAGCAATGGCATCAAGATTGTGTGAGAGGTGTTCAGTGGAGATTTATACCATTCTGCAAAACTTCTTGGGATAAGGAAAAATATTGGATAATAGTTGTACTAGAAAAATTTACATTTTACACAATTGAAAATACAGCACTGTGATTAGCCTGTTCTTGTTGATGGGTCTCTCAATGCTTTTTATATAGCTGCATCTCACTTTTTTTTTCTCGATTCACCAAACAACAGATGTCAGTTTCCAACTTTATTTTACTACTGTGGGTTATGCTGCTATGAACATGTACAAGTGATGGAAAGAAAGCCCTCAGTTCTTTGTACATGTCTAAAACTGTAATTGCCAGATTACATAGAAAATATGTTTCTGCCAAGATGGCCCAGAAAGAGAAAGACAGAAATCTATCTCCTGGTCCACTCCCCAATTTATGGAAATGCCAGAGCTGGGCTAGGATGAAACTGGACTCCAGGAACCCAATTTAGGTCTTGTCTGTGAGTATCAGGGACCCTTCACCTAAATGGTCATCTGCTGCTCCCTCCCACTCAGTCCTGTCTCACTTCAGTATGTGCACTGACAAGAAAGAAGCTGGAAGAGGGTATATAGCTGAGACTTAAGCCCAGGCACATGGATATCAAATATAGTCATATCAATTGTCAGCTTAGCTAAGCCAAACAGTGGCCCCATCAAATTGTTCTTTAAAGTAAACACACTCTTTTACCCTTTAACATTCTCTCTGAAGTCATGCATGAGAATTCTAGTTCTCTTTATTCTCATCAACACTTGCTGTTGCTTGTCTTTCTTTAGTGCCATCTTAGTGGCTTTGAGGTTATATCTTACTGTGGTTTTAATTTCAATCATGCCCCCTTTGAATTAACAAAATCTTTGAAAACCTGATTGTGACAATACTCAGCCCCCTGGACTCCCAAAACTTTAATCTCCTGTTTAGTATTGTTTTAATGGTCACGTTGTGGCCATAATTTATTCATTGATTCATTGATTCATTGATTTATTAACTGGGCAGTGATTAATAGAATGCCTGCAATAGGGCAGACAATGTTCTGGGGATTAAAAAAATGGAATTAAAGTAATTCCTACCCTCAAGGTTTTGCTTAACCAAATTGGAAGCATGAAGCTAGACAGTAATTTTTATAGTATATTGCAATAGGTACAAGTAAAGTGCAAAACATTATTCAGGTTCTACTGTGGTTAATATTAATATGTCAAGTCCTTTTCAGTGCCTTTTTCCTTGTCATGAGGCCTCTTTCTCATATGCCCAAGGTTGATTTCTAATGCTGAGGGAATTAGGTTGGAATGAGATAGGAGCTGACTTGAATCAAACACTGCTGTGGGCTTCACATTTCACTTTACTTTAGTCCATTATCAGGGCTATTATCTGCTTTAGAACTTGATATGCCAAACACCCTAGTTTCTGTTCTTGCATCTGAAAGCAGAAAGATCAGATGCTATTTCCATTAGTTGTCCCTCAAACGATACCATATAGGCTATTCCCTTGATGGATTGAGTTTCACTACTCTACACTATTTTTCTTAAGGAGGAAGCAATTGAGACGAACGAGGAGTTGAATTCCGAGATTCTGAGGGCAGTGCATTTGTAAGCGATTTATAGAAGGTAAAGAAGAGCAATTCTTTAAATGACTTCCTCCCGTGATCTTATGGTTTCTGCTGTAATGCATTCTTCCCTCATCAAGCCAGCGCTGCAGACAGCAAGCAACACTGTCATTCTTTACAACCAAATGGATTCAACTGCACAACATTCATGAACAAATTTTAAACACAAATGCAATTAAGAAATTCCACTAATCATCTGATAGTTCCTTTCTTCTTGAGCTAAGAACTGGACATCATTTCAGGAAGATGTTTGCATTTTATTAAATATCTCCATGGTTACATTGTGTTTCAATGCAGTATGTGCACTTGTAAGAATTTGAGTCGGGGGCAGACCAGGCTGAATCAGTTCATGTCATCCACTGGCAAATCCAAGCACCAGAACAAAGTGTGGGTCGGGCCGGTTTAGGTCGCGACTAAAACCAGTCCACAATATGGAATGCCAGGGTGAGGTTGCCAGGATGTGACTGCAGCACCCATCCAGCACACGTGAGAATCAGGAAGGGAGGGGGCAGAGCCGGCAGGGGAATAGGGGGTGGTTCCCTTGCTGGACAGCTACTCCCACTGGAGAGCGTGAGCTGGGATGGGGACAGACCAGACTAGGCAGGGCTACAACACCTGTGCGCCTCATGTGGACTAGATCAGGGAAAAGCCAGGCTGGGCTGATTATTCCTACTGGCGCAAGCATAAATTAGAGTGGGTGAGGGTTGTTTGGGCTTAGCCACAGCTTCAGCTGGCAGAAGCTGGCACTGGGGGCTAATTCTGTCAAGTCTAACCAGAGAAGACCTGGAGAGTGCATAATCCGGGAGTGAGAGAGACCTGGGAGGGAAATAGTGGGCTCCTTCCTCTTGGGTTACCACTCCCATGGGAGGGCACCCAAAAAACTAGGACAGGGGTTGGGGTGGCTAGACAGAGAGGCACCCTACAACATCCGTGAGGGCTGGATAGTTGAGCTGGTTAGATGAAACTAAGCCTCAATACCCATCAACATGTATAAGAGCCAAATGGGATATGGGACAGACTGGACTAGTCTGCTATACACACATACTGGCAAACCACGGTAGGGGGCGGGCCTGGTGGGGGTTATTGTTTGTCGCTCTGACTGGGCTGCAGCTCCCACTGGTTTATGTGAGGGCTGAGTATGTGCTAGGCAGAACCAGGCTGGACTGCAACACCCATTGGTTCCAGTGGAAGTCGGGGCTGAAAACAGAACCAACCCAGCCATTGCAACCACCAACGATTGGGGCGATGGACTGTGGCGGCTCATGAACTTGCTAGTACATACAAGACAAATGGAGACTCTATGATGGACTATGTCAATCAGTGGATTCTTCAATGACCTCATCGTGCTTGGAATGGCGAGATTGGCAGCGATTCATAACTGGTGAACTATCAAAACCACTTGAGCAAGTATCTCAGAGCATGCCCCACATCCGGGACTTGGGGTGGGTGGGAGACTGGGTGGGCTGCTCCCTCAATATCCCCTTTACCTCAGATATATGGAGGAAACAATATGGAAAGTTTTACCCACTTTCCTATAGCCTTTGTGCCTTTTTACCCTGAATAACTATGTAAAGATTGTCAAAAATTAAATAAAATAAGAGAATTTGGGTGAAGCCTGCTATGATACAGTTTATTTATTGCATTCTATCAGTTTACAAGCCTCAGTTAGATATGGATAACGTATTATTCAATACACTAGGTCTGTGGATACTTAGACAAGAAGAAAGATGGTTTTCATCATAAAAGGTCTAACTCATTGAAAGACCTCTAAGCAAACAGTTACCACAATATGCAATAAATATGTAAGAATAAACAATAATAGTCATCAGGACAAGAATGAAAAGTTTCTTGAGCTCTGCCTTAAATAAATATTTTCTACTGAAAATGTGGATTCCTTACATAGTATTTTCACTGTTTGGTAATTTGTTAGGACCGAAGAATCTTGAATCCCACTTTGAACATGCCAAGACATCATCAGCTTTTTAGTAAGATCTTTGGCAGTATGCATGACTGTGAAATTGAAGGAATTTTGCCTTGAAAGATATTGATGAATGCCTGGATGGATATAAAGAGATTGAAGGAAGTAGGAAAGCGAAGTAGGAAGAACATTTTTGAAGGGCCCCCCGGGGTAGAATTTTCTAAAGAAGCAGCCTCAAAGATAGAGGTGAGTATAAGCTGTTTGTTAGGGTGGGAATTGAGAGAAAGTTACATGTACTGCAAAGAACATAGGTTTCCTCTATGAGCAATTGGTCTCTGGCCCTTGGGAACAGCCTGGAAACTAGTCTGAAATACAACCTGGAGAATTCTAGGGTTGAGAGATGCTTCCAGGACATGCTAATTCTCCAGCATTACAGATTTTCTATAAGTATGGTCCTCAATGGCTCTGTCTTTTAGAGGAAGACACCAAGCAAAGATTTACAGGTGAAAATTAGCAACTTGAGCTCACAGAAATATTGAATGCTGATGGCATTTCGGTGTGCTCCAGCGGTCACTGCTGTAGAGGCTGAGGTGTGAAAATATGCTATGTGGTATAAAGTGGTATAGAGTGCTAAGTATCAAGCTTCAAGAATGACTGTATAAATAGCAGCCCTGTGAGGAAGATGAGCTAAAAAAGATCAAAATTTATTTTGTAGGTCATTATAATTTTTTAATTGAGTGTCACGAGTGAAGGCTTTCAGCTTGATGGTTAGGTAGCTGCTTGGGTTGCCCACATCCTTCTCAGGGTTTCTGGATTTGAGTCTTAGCTCTACTTACTATTTTAGCTTCCTACTGATGCACAGGCAGTAGGTGAAGGCTCAGGAACTTCTGTCCCTGCCATCCACATGGGGAACCTACATTGAAATTCCAGCTCCTGGTCGTTTGGGGATTGAATCAATGGATGGGAAGTCTCTGAATCTTTCTTTCAAAGAGCAAAAGCGAAAACAAAATAAAGATGGAAGCTCACGATGGAAAGTCCAGTTTTACAAAGATTGTTTTGCAGCCCAGAAGACAAGTAGAAGAGAATATATTTCAGGCAGAGAGATGTAGTAAGAATTATATAACCTTGGATATGGCTTCTCTAGTTAGGCTATCACTATTAGTAGATTGATTCATCAGTGTCCTTATAGAGCTTCTCTCTGACTCAAAACATTTTGTAAGTAGCTATTTCAGATATAACATACTGTCTCTTCCTTTTTCATTAGTCCATTAAAATAATCTACTTACCTCTCTATCTGTTGGGATTAACTCACCACCTCATCCCTATGTTTACATTCTTTGCTCATTTTCATCATTAATTCCTTAGTTTTCTAAGAGCTAGAACTCTTTAATTCACAAAAGAAGTCAACATTTTGAGTAATACTTGGTGTGCATTTGATATTAAAGGTGAGAACTTCTTGGCTTCTGGATCATTTTTTAGTTGAAAACATCAATTTTATAATGGAAGAGTATAAGTTGGATGCCAAAGTAAAATCCCAATCCTCTGATATTACTAAGGCAGTTTGCTGAGAGTTATCTCCTCAAGGCTATTCCAGCTTAAACTAAGTGCTAAGTACTATATACACTTGTATGCTCATCTTCTTTGCTAAAGGATTGGATAATTATTGCTTGATATCAGACAGACTTCACTCTCTATTGGAAATATTATCATTGTCCCATGTTATTTTTACCAGTAAATGTTATTGATATTCATGCATAGCAATTTCTGTGGTGATTACAACAGGAAACTAGTTGGATATTTATGTTAGTTTATAGCACATTGATTGACTTGAAAACTGAAGCTAGGTCCCAGCATGGTGGCCTAGCGGCTAAAGTCCTCGCCTTGAAAGCCCCGGGATCCCATATGGGCGCCGGTTCTAATCCCGGCAGCTCCACTTCCCATCCAGCTCCCTGCTTGTGGCCTGGGAAAGCAGCGGAGGACGGCCCAATGCATTGGGACCCTGCACCCGCGGCTCACTTGGGGAGTGACTCATCGGACGGAAGATCTTCCTCTCTGTCTCTCCTCCTCTCTGTGTATATCTGGCCGTGATAAAATGAATAAATCTTTTAAAAAAAAGAAAAGAAAACTGAAACTAATTAAGATTTCATATATTGATGAAATAGGAAACTCCACTGGAGGATTTAAACAACAGACTAGTTTGTAAATATTTTTTTTTTCCCTCAAAGTGCTATTTACTGTATCTATTTGAAAGGCAGATTTTACAGAGAGGGAAGGAGAGACAGATAATGGTTTTCCGTCTTCTGCTCCACTGCTCAAATGAGTTCCATGGCACTAATGGCTGGAGCTGAGCCGATCCAAAGCCAGGAGCCCACAGTCTCTTCCTGGTCTCCCACACAGGTGCCGGGTCCTCAAGGCTTTGGGCTATCCTCTATTGCTCTCCCAGGCCACAAGGGGGGAGCTGAACAGAAAGAGGCTGCCAGGATACGAACCGGCGCCCATATGGGATCTCATGCGTGCAAGGTGATTACTTTAGCCGCTAGGCTACCACTCTGGGCCCAGTTTTACCTTTTTGTTAATGGAAGAAATGGTTTGAAAATTGATAATAGTATCCATAATAAAGGCCCTTGTTTTCTAAATTTCTTGTGACTTTCCCTTTTCTTTTACCCAAAGCCCTTGCCAGTGAGGTATTATTCCTACTGGAGTCATTATGGGTTACTAATACTGCTCTACACACATTCCAGTTCATATTCGAGTTCCTTTGTTCTGTGACATTAAGATTGTTATCAGAGTGTGAAGGTCAAAGTCATTGAGTCAAAGGAACTGAAGTATAAACGATTTTTCCCCCATTATCTTAAAACTTCCTGTGAAGAGATAAGGAAATGGACTCTTCCATGTCTTCCCCAATTTTAATCCTGTCTGAGCTTTCAATTCTGTTTATTGCTTGCAGTACAATTTGTAACACTGATGATAAGCCTTAAACTTAGCAAAAATAAATATTTCCCTTTCTATTTCAGCTGAAGTGAGTTTTTTTGGACATCTCTAGGTCAGCTCGTATTGGTGAACCAATGACAGCGAAGACACTGCACTTTGGAAACAACTCAACATCATGTTAAAAGAAGTCAAGAAACAAACATCAGGTAAGAAGATGAAGTTTGGTGGTCCTATACACTCCAGGCAGGTATTCTATCAAAACACCCTCTATCACTGCTCGGGACAACCCAGACATGTCCTAGTTAAAGTTAACTATTTTTTTTGTACAGAGAGCTTAGAAAGGGTGAAAGTAGGAAAATTGATTAAGTGGGGGAAAATTGCCAGAAAAGTCACTTTTTTGGTTTTCTAATGATATGATCTTCTATGCTACATATATGGAACTGTGGCAACCATCTGGAGCTATGGCAGCCATCTTGGGATCTTGAAGGGAAACAATGTAAGACAGATCACACCATTCCTGGTGGCAAAACAGGCAGGTCCTCATTTACTATTGTTGTTAAATTAAAACTCCTTAGAGACAGACATACGTACAGAGTGATAGTTAATTAAAGAAACCCCAACAGGGAACGTGATCATAGAATAAGAACGCAATACTTTGACGATAAGGTGCTAAGGGATAAGCTGGAAACTTCCATCTGCTTCAGGTTTTCTCCTATCTTTATTATGGAGTTGACGTTCCATTTGTGAAGGGGTGGCATGCTAGAACATAGATATTCATATCTAAACACTCATTAGGATATTTGTGACTATCTAATTACTCATCTTCAAAATATTATTATTATGTATATATCTTCATATATATGCCTTTCAAATAATGGGGAAATGCTATGATTCACAGCTGTGAGGGCATTTCAGTCTCCTGGCTATAAAATTGCCCATAAATATAAGACACCTGAGTTTATCATAGAGCCGTGTGGTGGAAGCTTCACATTGTTATTTTAGCATTGCGCGAAGTTCTTGCCAGTGTGAAGCGGGACAAAGCCAAACCAAATTCCTAAAAACCAAAAACTTGACGTTTTTGAAAGCTGATTGAGTTTGTGAGAAGCCTTTGAAGTTTTTAATGTAAAATTAATTTTAATTGGAAAATTTTAGGATCACTTTTTGTTTTTTTTTTTTTTCACTGTTTTGAGCCAAGCCATTTTCTTTTGGAACATTAATGGCTCCAAGGTAGAAGGAGAAAAATGAGGCACTTGCTGATGTGATTATGGAAGAAAGATTATATTTTCAAAATGAGAACCCAGAGTAATTACTTCACTTGAGGAGAAAAGGGAGTATGGCACCCTGGCACATTCCACCCATCAATTATGGGTTAGAAAAACAAGTAGCTTCAGAAATGTCACTTCTTTATGTGGAATATATTTAACTCAGATTTTAGAGATAAGCCCTACTTCATTCTTCTCACTCTGATTCTGTAAATTTTTACCTGTAAACAAGAAAATACACTTATGGTCATGGAAAATCCATGACGCAAGCAATGAAATGTAGTACGGTGTGTGTAGGTTCATTCTTCCAGGAAGCACAACGCGGCTGTGTGGGAAGGCAGACCCAGCCGGACAGCCTGACCTTGGGTGAGTCAGGCAGTCATGCTTTGCTGGTTTCCTCACCTGTAAAGTGCCATGATGGTGCTATCTACCTTTCCGGTAGTCTACAAAGATTGCTGGAATGTTATTGGCTACCACTTTGAAGGAATGTGCTATTTAAAAATGGCCCGATGGCTGTCTCTTCAGGGCCTAGAACTCCTCTCAGAGTCAGAAGCTGTTGTGCTCATACAAGGTGTCTCGAAAGTTTGGAAAGGGGAAGAATGTGGGTCATTAAAGCAGAGCTTGAGTTCAATTGTTTAAATTGCACCAGAGCAGTTCTTTATTTGTGGTGGGGAAACCTCATTTTGGCATCTGACAATGTCCACAAAAGAAAATGAGTAAAATTAAGTTATGTATCCCCAGAAAGCATTGAAAAATTTGGAACTGTTTAGAAAAGAGAAAACATATGTAAGTATTAAGGGCAATGAATAACATTCCATCCTACCCTGAACATGTACTAATTAATACTCTTGGAGGTTGCCTAGGTTTCATGTAATCTGCTTATAGCAACCTCACCTTCATTACCATGAGATTCTTTCTCTGTCTCTCTCTCTTTTTTTTTTGAAGGCAGGTCAGATTTACAGAGAAGAGGAGACAGAGAGGAAGGTTCCGTCTGCTGGTTCACATCCCAAATGCCTGCACCAGGCATAGTTGAACTAATCAGAAGCTAGGAGCCAGGAGCTTTTTCCAGGTCTCCCACACAGGTTCAGGGTCCCAAGACTTTACACCTCTGTTACCTTCCCAGGTCACCAGCAGGAGCTGCATGGAAAGTGGAGCAGTCAGGACACGAACCAGTGCCCATGTGGAAGCCCAGAGGTTGCAAGGTGAGAATTTGGCCATTGAACTGTCACACTGGGTCCCTACTCATGAGGTTATTAAGAAGTTTCATTAGAAACCAGTACTGAAATCAATAGATTTCAAGTTTGAATGGGAAAGGGCCAGACCTCCTATTGTTTCAGCCTTGATTTTCATCCCAAAACAGATGTGTTTAGAGTTAACTGCAGTAGGCACTGGGGGCATGGAAGATCCTTCTTCCAGCTCTATGACCTATCAGCTTGCATATGACCTATCAACAGGTGAAAATGGTAGCTTTTTAAAAAATCCCATGGATCACACGAAGAAGTAAGATCTATTGAAAAATGTACACTAAGACAAGAATAATAGGTCAAAACATTTTAAAGTGCTTACAGAGGATGAGGAATACCCACTGCTTGTTACTCAAATCCAACCCACAGGTGTCATGAGGGAGTGTACTTGTAGCTTTGAGTGCCGTTAACTGTCCATAATCCAGGCATGTTAAACCTGTAAGAGTAAAGGCTGGATCTGGGGTGATCTATGACAGTTTTAGATTAGTATCATTACTAAGTGTCAAGAACTGTGATGCTGACTCATGAATAGACTCAATTATTTGTCTATTCATAGTATGTGTATGTCTACTTTATTACTGCCTCTGTTTGGAGTTTAATTAACTGTCTCAGAAATTGAATAGCAACTCTTGTCATGTGAGGGTCTTAAAGAGAATTTTCTGGGTCAGTTAAGATTTGAATGTAGAGCAACTGGCCCAGGATAACATTTTTTTTTTCATTTTCCCTTTGCTCCTTCAGAATGCTCCACAGATTCGCAGACTCTCATGTTTCACAAGTTGTTTTTAGGAACTCAAAAATGCTAGCTGTGAAGGAAATCTTTATCTCTATCTATCTATTATCTATCTATCTATCATCTGTCTATCTATATATCTATCTATATTTTTTTACAGGGCCACACTAAAAGTAAGGAGGCAGCAAATTAAGCAAATGTCACCATTTACATCTATTTTTCCCACCCTAACTCGCACATGCATATGTACATAAAAATGTACACATTTTATACCACAATTGCCAAATGAACAACTCAGGCCATTATTGCCTCTTAACTAGCAAATGCACATTTTACTTGAGAAAGGAAAAGGCAGAGTGCTATAAAATTGTTCAGCTGCATGAGTAAACTCATAAATCATAGGTTGGGGTGTTTCAACATGGACATCCTAACATCCACTTCTCTGTGAATGTTGTTGGTGCCCAGAAGTCACTATGATGAGCTGTTAACTGATGAGTCACCTTGCCTCTGTATGTTCTAACGGCAGAATTGTTTGGCACCTGCTTGGCTTGTTAAGTAATCCTAGAAAATAGATGCTAAAGCCTTCTGGTGATTCAACAGTGGGCGGAAGACATTGCTGTGCTGGAAGGATTTGTTTCTATAGGCAAAAGGCTTTTATGTATTTGTCTGGTTATTTAATAACTCAATATATTTGGGTTTATAGAAGCCATTTATTCATGCTTTTCTGTCATTGGAACATTCGACTCTGTAAAATAAACACTGAACCAATCTGGCATGATACTCTTTTATACTTTAAAGTTTTAAACACTGAATTAGGGGCAGTCTCCATAATTAGTACACTAACTGTCTTTTTTTTTTTTTAAAAAAGATTTTATTATTATTGGAAAGCCGGATATACAGAGAGGAGGAGAAACAGAGAGGAAGATCTTCCATCCGATGTTTCACTCCCCAAGTGAGCCGCAACGGGCCGTTACGCGCCAAACCGATGCCGGGACCTGGAACCTCTTCCAGGTCTCCCACGCGGGTGCAGGGTCCCGAAGCCTTGGACTGTCCTCGACTGCTTTCCCAGGCCACAAACAGGGAGCTGGATGGGAAGTGGAGCTGCCGGGATTAGAACAGGTGCCCATATGGGATCCCGGGGCTTTCAAGGCGAGGACTTTAGCCGCTAGGCCACGCCGCCGGGCCCACTAACTGTCTTCTTTTAAAGAGGGTAATAAATTAATATTTCACTGTGTGGTTAAAACATTTGTTAAAATGCACTATCCTCTGAATTTTTCTTCAAGAAGTTTACATTAACTCCTCTTCCACCATGGCAAATTACACTTTTTAATTTTTTTAAAAATTTTAACTTCTTTTAAAATTACTATCATCATTCTATGATACAGTTCTATAGGCCCTGGGATTTCCCTACCCCCTCCCCAAAACCCTTCCCCCCCCACCATATTCCCCTGTATTATTTATTTTTTTTTTAATTTTACTACTTCTTCTTCTTCTTCTTCTTATCATGTTATGATACAGTTCCATAGGCCCTGGGATTTCCCTTATCCCCTTAATTCCCTTCCCCTCATTGAGTTCTCCTATATTATTACTATAATATAGTTCTTCATACACAGTCATATGTCCATCATTGCAGGCATGGACAATGGCAGAGAGTCCAGCATCATCAATCAAAAATCATAATTAGTAGACTGGAATAAAAAACAAAACCCATCTATTTGTTGCGTACAGGAGACACATTTCACCAACAAAGATCAGCGGAAACCATATCTCATGGATTTTGAATTTTTGTTAGTTCTAGCTCTTCAAATACTTTCTTCTGATTTAATTCTTCAATGATTCATAGATCAAACAGTAGCATCATTTTCTTCAAGAAGGTTCTTGATTTTCTGACATTTATTCAGCAGCAAATTACACTTAATATCAACTGGCTCAGCTAGTAGAGCATCTTATTCAATTTATTTCACAGGTATAATCCTATATTTGAAAAATGAGGCTAATTGTCAATTGCTGCCATAAGGTACTGTCCTTGCAGCTGAAAGCTGTCAGTTTAGAGGTAATGTATGGTTCTTATGACCACAAAGGTGTGTGTGAAACTTTATAAACACTGCAATCAAAAAAGACAAACACCACCCAGAAGTCTAAAAGCTAGCCTAAAAAGGTTGAGGGAAAACTGACGTCATTTCCTTTCCTAGGCCTCCTAGTCTACATAATTACTAAAATAGAATTACAAATAAAATGTATTACAACATATTACAGTCCTAAGAGGCATAAATTAAAGTGAGAAAGTCTTAAAATACATGAGTTTCATAAAATGACCCAGGGGGTCCCATTGATGCAATTTTCACAGTGAAAGAAAACCATTTAAAAGATCTATCATTACACTAGGTGCTGCACAAAGCAAATTAAACTGGCATACTTTCCATTGCATAGGAATTTAAAATTAAAGCTGGAACTTAAAATTGAGATTTTATGACAAGGGAGTTCTAAACAAGGATTCAGCAGAATTCTTTCAGTCGCTCGGCCTGGTGGGCCTGTCCTCAGCTGTGCTGTGAGCTGACTGTCCCCAGTGTATCCTTCAGTGCTAAGAGTCTTCTAGCAAAGAGCTCAGCGACACTCCAAAGCCATGTGTTGTCAAAGCAAGTGAGTTAATGCTAAAATACATCTAGATTTTAGAGCAAGACAAAAATAATATGAATTTTAAAATGGGACAAGATATGACATGCAAATAGAGGAAATGATTCTCAAAAATGGTTTTCTACTCATAAAATAATATTAATTAAATTGTTAAATAGCCGCCAAACTGTAAGAAATTCCATGTTATACTATCTAAAGAATAAATAATCAGGAATATGTCAAATAAGGGGACAGCAATAATTTTATGTTGAAAACTATAAAATGCCATTGAAATAAATTAAAATGACCTCAAAATGACATTTTGTAATACAATATTAGAAGGTTACTTACCATTAAACAAATAGCATTACTCCAAAGGAGTCTACAGATGGAATTCAAGTCCTATAAAAATGATAGCTGGCAGTTTTCGGAAATAGACAAACTGATTCCACCATTCCCATATAAGTACAAGGGACCCAGAGTGATCAAAACAATTCTGAAAAGGATATTAGAATGTTTCATGCCTACTGATTTCAAAAGCTACTATAAAGCTACAGTAATACATTTAATATAAATCTAGTCATTTAAATCGATGATATAGGATCAAATTTACAGAAATAAACTTTTCCATTTGTGGTCAGGTGCTTTTCAACAGGGAGCTGAGATGTTTCAGAGGAGAAAGAATTGCCATTTGTTAAGTGATTCTGCATAACTGCGTGTCCGCATGTAAACCAATTATGTTTGATATAAGACGCAGTTAAAAATTGACCATAAAGGGGAATCTAAGGGCTCAAAATACCAAATTCTTTGAAAAATGAAAATTAAGACCCATAGTTCTGGATTAGGCAGTGACTTTCTTAAATATGACACAGAAGCATGAACAAAAAAATAATCAGTAGCATCAGTAGATTTCATCAAAATTAGAAATATTATTCAAAGATTTTATCTTAGTCCACTTAGGCTGCCATAACAAAATGCTATAGGCTGAGTAACTTATAAGCAATGGAAGTTTATTACCCATGGCACTGGAAGTTATCTGGGGAGACACAAATTTTCAGGTTCTAGTAAGAAAATGAACTTACATATTTGGAACAAATATCTGCAGATCATATGTATTGTAAGTGGTGTATGTGCAAAATATAATAAAAATTCTTTCCAAATGATGCTGTTTAGCTGTACAGTTGAAATGATGGCATAAATATCATAGTATAAATATTTCAATGTATGAGCAGATGTTGAACGGTTTAATTTAAGGTAAAACAAGTTTATCATGAATGGTTTAAAAATTATCCATGACCAAGTAGGTGGATAGATGGATAACTTGTCATTTGGATAGCATTATGATTATTTTCCTTTAAAATTTTAAATTTAATTAGTATTTCACAAGTTAAATGTGATATATATATATATATATAAATATATATATATATAAAAATAACTTTGTTTTTGATAATGTTTACATAGTTGATTAGGGTGGGAAAGTTTGAGGATCCCCTAGGGGATAGTGGGTGAGACACTGTTAACACATTTTCATTTTCTTTTTCCCGTAAGTGGGGGACAATGGGATACAATAGGAGAAATCATGCCCAGCCTCCCAACACCACATTACCTGGGGGATGGCGATGCCGCCCATTGTCATCCCAGGTTCCCCAGTGTGGAGCATTTTCTGAGGGTTCTGTTCATGTGTTTTTGATAGTTCTGAGATGCTGCTGATATTGCTGCTCCAAGGATGAGGAAATCCTTCCAAGGTCAATTGGCTGTCATAGTCCTCCTCCGAGGTTCGATTGGCTCAGAAATTTACTGTCAAGCTTCACTGGCGTAGTTGATCAGTTTGTTGTACCCTCCATCCTCAGCAAACCAATGGGTGCTATTGCCCAACCTAGCCTTGCCCAGCACAAGCTTGGTCCTCAGGTACACCAGGGCGAGCTGTAGCCCAGTCAGAGAAACCCCCCAATTACCTGCATTGGGCTGGCCCCCTGCTCTTATTCCTGTACCTGCCAACATGTGTAGTGGACTGGTCTGGTCTCTCCCACATCCCATTGAGATCTCATATATATAAATCACTGGGCACTGAGGCTCAACTCAGCCCAACTAACTCCACCCTCTAGCCCATGCTCCTGCCTGTGGGTGCCACTGCCTGTCTAGCCAGGCCTGTCCCCAGTCTTGGTTCTCATGTTCACTAATGGGAGTTGTAGCCCATCAGAGAGGAGCCCACTATCTCCCCACTGGACCCACTCCCTACCCTGGGTATTGCACTCTCCAGGTGGTTCTGCAGTCTAGCTCAACTGGAATTGCCCCAGTTTCAGCACTTGTCTTTATTCTGCCTAATTCTGGCTCATGTTTTGTAACAGTAGATACAATCTGATACAACCCCATCTTGACTCTTTCCCTAACCCAGTTCACGTGTAGGCCAACAGGTGTTGTAACTCTGCCCAACCTGGTCTGCGCCCAGCTCCAGCTTTCACACTTGCCAACATGAGCAGTAGTCCAGCAGTGGAGTCTCCCCTACTCTCCTACCAGGCTCACCCCCTGCCTTGGTCTCACATGCCCTGGTAGGTGTTGATGCCCAGTCTGGCGTGGCCCATCTCACCTTGGCAATTGCCTGCAGGTGCTGGTACCTGGCCTGGCCCAGTCTATGCCCATTCCAGTTCGTGCTGTCTGGAGTTGCCACCCAACTCAGCTCTCAGTCTTGGCCCTAACGTGAACTGGCTTGTGATGCAGCCAGATCCAGTCTGTCCTGCACCCCATCCTGGTTCTCAGATTTATAGATATAATATTTTCTCTTCCCTTGCTTCCCCATTCTCCTCCATCCTCCCTCATTTTCCCTTTGCTTTTTAAAGTTTTTGAGACAGTAAGTTTCAGATTTATACTACGGTAAAAGGCTCAATAATTTATTATATGAGAAGTTTAACAAGTAAAAAGATCTTAATGACAATACAGAAAATGGCTATAAATGATAATTAAATAGAAAAAATAAACATCCACTCATATACAACAGATAATACAGTAATCACAGGTCACTAACCTATAGCAATATAACATTCTTAGTCATTGGTTTGACACAGGTGTAAAACAAAGTTTTACAAAACTATTTGCAGCAATCCTGATACACACACATACACATGGATATTTCTTTTTAATTTTAGCTTCCACTCATGAGCTATTAAATAATATTTGCCTTTCTGTGTCTGGCTTATTTCATTCAATATGATGTCACCCAGTTGAGTCCATCTTGCTGCGAATGATAAGATTTCATTCTCTTTAAATAGTTGGATAATATTCCACTTTGTATATATATCATGGTTTATTCATTCATCTGCTGATGGACATCTTGATTGATTCCAAGTCTAGGCTATTGTGAACAGTGCTACTAAAAACATGGTGGTATAGGTATTTCTGACTGTGTTAAAGTCTTGTGGGAATGTATCCAGTAGTGGGATTGCTGATGAAATAGTAAGTCAGCTTCTGATTTTTTAAGGAATCTCCACACTGTTTTCCACAGTGGCTGCACTTGCTTGCATTTTCGCCAACACTGTGTTCCCCTTTGTCCATATCATCTGTAGTGCTACGTCTTGGATTATAGTCATTCTGACATGGGTGAGGCCAGACTAAAGCCAGAAGCCAGGGACTCCATCTGGATCTCCAGTATGAGTGGCAGCTGAACGTAGAGTGCAACATCTGGGACCTGAGCCAACACCCATGCAGGATTCCATTGCCACACGTAGTGGCGTCACCAACACTACCTGAACCTGCTGTGCCACAATGCTAGCTCCAAAAAACAACTATCTCAAATAAGAATTTAAAATTATCTGTTTGCCAGAAAAATCCTCCCAAAGGCTTAAAACTAGATGCTAATCTCTCCCATATCACATGAAATTCTCGTATCATAGTCCGTAAGTAAGCATTCTTTTCTTTCCTCTCTTATTTATTCAAAGTTTTTATTACTTTTTTTCTGTAAATGTAGAGTGATGAATTAGATTAACATTTGGAGATCTTTGTATCTGCTGGCTTTTCAAGACTATAACTTTTTGGAACCAATACTGAAAAATTATTGGCTCAGGAATCTACTACTGTTTGACAGCAATACCTGGATAAATGTGTGTAAAAGGAGTTAGGATACTTCTGAGGGAGTAACTTTTCTTGAGGGGAATTTGAGTTTTTAAGAAGGTTTGTTTGAAAGCAGCGTGTTACAGAAGTAGTAAAAGTGATACACAGACATACACACACATGTAGAGAAAGGGAAACAGAGGAAGAGAAGGAGAAATAGAATAAGAGAGATAGAAAGAGAAAGAAAGAGATTCAGGTATCTTTCATCAGCGATTCACCAAATGCGCACAGCAAATGAGATGGTCAAAGCCGGGACTCAGGAATTCCATCTAAACCTCGGCAGATGGGTTACTTGGGCCATCACTGGCCATCTTTCAGGCATAGTAGCAGGAAGATGGATAGAAAGTGCAGTAGCTGAGACTTGAACTAGGCAGTCTGATATGAACGCAGACATAGCAAAGGACAGCCTAACTGCTTAGCCAAATGCACACCCTGTTTCTGGAGTCTTGTTATTGGGTGCTGACGTAGGGAGGAGGGTACACACACCTATAAAAATAGTCATGTAACAAGTGAGTGGGATTTAAAGGTCTGTTCTTAATGACATACTCTTTCTCCCATTTGTTCAATTTTGACAGATATTGCTTGGACAGTTACTCTAAGCCAGCTATGAGTCCATCAGAAGCCGCACCTGCTCTCATGGGTTTTCCAGCTGTCACCTTATGTCCAGGCAGTCCTGGACATAACGCAATCAAACCACAACTTTAGTTCTTTTTGCTTCAGACACTGCTGGTTTAAGATAAACGATTCTCCTGCTATTTCTGCCTACACTTAGGTAAAAGACAGTTCTATAGCCATCATACATTGTAAACAAATTTATTTCAGAGCTTAGTTTTATCAGTGAGAAACAATAATCAAAATCTCAAATGTTTTTTTTTTTTAAAGATTTATTCATTTTATTACAGCCAGATATACATAGAGGAGGAGAGACAGAGAGAAAGATCTTCCGTCCGATGATTCACTCCCCAAGTGAGCCGCAACGGGCCGGTGCGCGCCAATCCGAAGCCGGGAACCTGGAACCTCTTCCGGGTCTCCCACGCGGGTGCAGGGTCCCAATGCATTGGGCCGTCCTCAACTGCTTTCCCAGGCCACAAGCAGGGAGCTGGATGAGAAGTGGAGCTGCCGGGATTAGAACTGGCGCCCATATGGGATCCCGGGGTGTTCAAGGAGAGGACTTTAGCAGCTAGGCCACGCTGCCGGGCCCCCCAAATGTTGTTTAATGACAAAACTGCTTTCCCAAGACAGTTCTTACTCTGGCTTGGAAGATCTCAGGAGGATAATGATGGAAGTGGAGTGGTTTCTAATCTATTTTTCTGTCTCTTTCCTCTTGCTAGATCGTTTCTAACTAGTTTAGGGGTTGATCAGTAGCTGAGAAAAAAGGTGGCAGGGTGTGAAGCTTCCTGGAGCACAGTGAGTTGTCTTCTCACCTGCCAGTGATGACAGAAGCTTGGAAGTGGCCCGTCAGCCCATGGAAAAGTGTTCTCAGGAGCATCAGGGTGTGAGTATCTGGTCTCATTTTCTCTTTTCAGCGATGCTTTGGACATGAGCAGAGGCATCCTCTTCTGGGTGGACTTGGCACTTCAGGGGCATTTGCTTCTAGATTCCTGTTTCTGGGTCCCTTTTGTACCTGTGCACTGTGCCATTGAACAAAGTCCACAGTGATTCACATCTGCTCTGCCACCTCACCTCTCTCTCCTAACAGACCTTTCCTCCTCTCCTGACTTGAACCTATGCATTATTTCATTTTCACACTGAATTTTCCTAGCAGGCATTTCACCTCAGACTGTAATGCCTAGGAAACTCTTCAATGAGCACTGCAACTTACCTATATAAAGCTCTAGTTGTCCTGTCACTTTCCAAGAGTCAGAGCAGAGGGCTCCAAAGACACAGTTTCTTCAGCAATATATCAGCAAATCCTCCCTGCACTCTGGTCTCAATCCCCTACACTCTTACACATTTAATATTTTAAAGTATCTGGAAAGCTTTAAGAATTTTCGGGAAATTTCCTTAGAAAATTGGTACATAGTAATTCAACAACTCACAATGAATACCTCATGTTTGGTTAGTTAATGTTAAATTAAAATTTAGATTTAACAACTAATTTGCTTAGATGGATCAATAAAGGATATGCAATGACTGCTTAATTAGAGGAACACAGTAAAATCCAACAACGGGGTTTTTAAAAAAAACTAATAATTTTAATGAGATAGAATTCATATTCCATTAATTTCATCTTTTTAATAATGTGCAACTTACTGTTCATATTACATAGAATTGTTCTAAAACGAACAACCTGGTTTTAGGACAATTTCATTTCTAAATGATTTATTTTTTTATTTATTAAAAATTTTTTTTACATTTTATTATTATTATTATCATTTTATGATACAATTCCATAGGTTCCTGGTATTTCCCTTATCCCCTCCCCAATTCCCTCCCCCTATCTAGTTCCTCTTTATCATTACTAACATATAATTCTTCATACTCAGTCGTATGTCCATCATTGTGGGTATGGAGACGGCAGAGAGTCCAGCATCCTATTGTTAAGATACAGTAAACAGTTTCATTGTAAGTCCATCTTTGTCTGGAAGTAGAGATGCATACTACATTGTATCCTCACATCTGGATGTTAGTCTCCATTACACAGCTACTGTACATCCCCTTAAATGAAAAGTCATGATACAAAATCAACAATAGAAAGAAAAATAGAAATTAACAATGCCCTGAAGTTAAATGACATGTTACTAGATATGACAGTCTCCATTACACAGCTACTATACATCCCCTGAAATGTAAAGCAAGAAAACAAAATCAACATCAGGAAGAAAAAAGAAATTAATAACACCATGAAGTTCAATAACATGTAACTGAATGACTAATATGTCGCTGAAGAAATGAAAAAGAAAATCAAGAACCTTCTTGAAGAAAATGATGCTACTGCATGATCTATGAGTCATTGAATGATTTAATCAGAAGCAAGTGTTTTAAAGAGATGAAACCAACAGAAAACAACAAAACCCATGCGATAGAGTTTTCGCTGATCTTTGTTGAAGTGTGTCTGCTCCAGACAATAAACAGATGGGTTTTGTTTTTTAATCCAGTCTACTAATCTATGAGGTTTGATTGAGCTTAAGCCATTTACATTCAGGGTTTAATATGTATGGGTGGTACTTTGGTCCTGTCATTTTAGGAATGGGTTGTTCATTGGTTTAGTCTTCTGTTGTCATTTCACTGGGATGTTCTTCCCATTTGCCTTTGGTTTTGGTAGGTGCTATTCCTCTTCTCTGTGAAGAGAACATCTTGAAGTATCATTTGTAGAGCAGGTTGGGAAGAGGCAAATTCTTTTAGCTTTTCTTTATGTGGAAGAATTTGATTTCATTTTCTTTTTTTTTAAAATTTATTATTTTTTAAATTACAAAGTTGGATATACAGAGAGGAGGAGAGACAGAGAGGAAGATCTTCCATCCGATGATTCACTCCCCAAGTGAGCTGCAACGGCCGGTGCTGCGCCGGTCCAAAACCAGGAAGCAGGAACCTCTTCCAGGTCTCCCACGCAGGTGCAGGGTCCCAAAGCTTTGGGCTGTCCTTGACTGCTTTCCCAGGCCACAAGCAGGGAGCTTGATGGGAAGTGGAGCTGCTGGGATTAGAACCAGCGCCCATATGGGATCCCGGGACTTTCAAGGCGAGGACTTTAGCCGCTAGGCCACGCCGCCGGGCCCGGATTTGATTTCATTTTCAAAGACAAAAAAAGCTTTGCTGGATATGTTATCCTAGGCCGACAATTTTCCTCTTTTAGAATCTGGAATATGTCACTCCATTCTCTTCTTGCCTGTAGAGTTTCCTGTGAGAGATCTCCTGTGAGCTTAATTGGCATTCCTTTATATGTCAATTGTTTTTTTTCACGTGCACATTTAAGGATCTTTTCCTTATATTCAATTGAAGAGAGCTTGATTATCATTTGTCTTGGTGAAGATTGGTTTTGATCAAGCCTGTCGGGAGTTCTGTGCCCCTCCTGGATCTTGTTTCCCAATTCTTTCTCCAGATTAGGGAAATTTTCCTTTATTATTTCATTAAATACATTTGCAAACACAGCTTCTCTTTCTGCACCTTCTGGAACTCCCATAACTCTTATATTTGGCCTCTTAATAGTGTCTTTCAATTCTTGAATACTTTTTTTGGCCTGCTCCAGCTCTGCTTCCAGCTTTTTGTTTGCTTCCACCTGATGACAGGAAATATCTTCCAATTCTGAGATTCTTTCTTCTACTTGCTTCATTCTATTTTGGAGACTCTCCATTGTACTTTAAATTTGCTCGACTGTGTTCTTCAATTCTGATACATCAGCCTTGATTTGCTTTATTGCTTCCTTAACTTCTTTGAACTCTTGCATGAGCTTCTCATTTCTGATCAGAAGTTTTAAAATGAATTTTATGGATTCTGTGTTTCCCATTTTCTCGATGTCTTCCTCAGTTAACTCTGAGGTTGGCATAGGGTTTTGCTCCTTTGCAGGGGAGTTTTCAGTAATATTCATTGTGCTTTTGTCTCTTCTTTTGCTCTTGGTCATTGTACTTCTTGCTAGCAGAGTCTTCTCCTTGGGGCAGGTTTCTAAGCTGTGTCACTTTCAGGTCTACAATGTGATTTTACTCATTGCAGTTGGTACACAAATCTTTTCGTGTAGCCACTTGTGCCACAACCTCCAGCGAGTTCCAGGTCTGGGTTCTTAAGTTAGATTTCCACCGTGGTCTCTACAGCCACAACTCTTGGCTCACCACTCTCCACCTCCTGTGATACCGTGCTGAGGATACACTGTTGTCTCTGAAACCTTTCTCGCACTTCCGGTTGGAGCAGGTCCCAGGAATAGAGAGACACCAGGTGTCCTATATAGTTAGGTTGTTGGTGGCATTGATCTTGTCGGAACCTGTTGGACGTTAGGACTGGGTGCCACATGGACCTATTTTGAGCCGTATGATGCCACAGTTGGTATTATTTTCCTGCGGGACCAGTGCAATCCACTGACGTCAGTGAGTTCTCGCGAGCTCAACACATGCGCAGCTCACTGTTGTCCTCTGCAGTCCTAAAGCTATTGCCACAGTGTGCAAAATGGTGCCTGACGTACCACTACTAGAGCTCTTTATCTGCTAGCCGTCAGGTCTTAGGGCTACCCAGACCTGTCTTGGGTGGAACCTGTAGAATGCCACGTTGCTGCAGTTCACTGAGTCAGAAATGAGTTCACTCCCAGCTCTGTGTATGCTCAGTCCTTTCCCTTGCCTTTGCCTCCTCATGCAAAATGGCGCCCAATCCAGCTCTAGGTGGCTGACTGTGCTGTGAAATCCACCCTGTTCTGCCACTGCCTGTCTGGGATCTGCTGCTCTGTCTCTGCTCCTGGTCAAATCAAACAGTCCAGCAGGATGGAGAGTTCTTTGTCTGGGTTCACCTCCCAAGCTCCCAGTGAAAGTCCCTTTCCACTGGTTGCTGGTGGAGTTCTGGCTGCTGATGGAATTCAGATCATAGTGCTGGAGTATCAGTCACTACAACACCACACCATTGTGTAAGCTGCCTTCCTACGTCTGTCAGTCTCCAGGTACCCCTCTGCCGTTGTTCTGTCCTTTGCTATTTCCTGGAATATGTCCTCTCTGCTTCCTCCTGATTAAATGTTTTTCCATCTGTTGTAACGTGTCTTTGCCCTATTCTGCCATCTTGATTCCTCCACTTTTCTTAACACTATGTGTATTTACACTGTGTCTTAGTGATTTACAAATATTAGACCTTTTCTATTGATTTTTTATCTGTGATAGAGAAGAAATTAGCTCATTTTTCTTTTTTTTTTATAATCTATTTTATTGTGTTGTTGACAATCTTTACATAGTTAATTACAGTTATAGAAAGAAAAAGAAAAGAAAAAAAAAAGGTTCAGGGGTATAGGGAAGTGGGTAATACTATTATGTCCACATTGTTTCCATCATGTATCTGAGGTAAAAGGGGATATTGAGGGAGAAGCCCCACCCGGTTTCCCGTCCACCCCGAGTCCCGGATGTGGGGCATGCTCTGAGATATGTGCTCGAGTGGTATTAATAGTTCTCCGGTTATGAATCACTGCCAGTTTCGCTCGATGAGGTCGTCCACTGATTGATATGGTCCATCATAAAGTCTCCGTTTGCCCCATATATCGCTGCCAACATATAGCTGAGATGAATGATTGATCTGCTCTGTCTTCTGTCTTTTCTTGATTAGAGTTCTGAGTCCAGCAGTTCGATTAGGGAGATCTCCAAAGAAACTTTGAGGTATTCCCAGACTAGTTTCTTGTATGCTCTAGCAAGCACAGGGCCCGGCACAGTCCATCACCACGATCAGCTGGTGGTTGCAATTGCTGGGTTGGTTCTGTTTTCAGTCCCGAGTTGCACTGGAACCAATGGGTGTTGCAGTCCAGTCTGGTTCTGCCCAGCACGTACTCGGCCCTCACACAAACCAGTGGGAGCTGCAGCCTAGTCGGGGCAACCCACAATAACCCCCACCAGGCCCGCCCCCTACCCTGGTTTGCCAGTATGTGTAGCAGAAGACCAGTCTGTCCCCCATCCCCTTTGGCTCTTGTACCTGTCAATGGGTATTAAAGCTTAGTTCTATCTAACCAACTCAACCATCCAGCCCTCACAGGTGTTGTTGAGTGCCTCTCTATCTAGCAATCCCAGCCCCCATCCCAGTCTTCATGCCCTCCCACGGGAATAGTGACCCAAGAAGGGGGAACCCACTTTTTCCCTCCCAGGTCTCTCTGTCCCGGTTTATGCACTCTTTAGGTGGTTCTGTGATTTGACTTGACAGAATTAGTCCCCAGTGCCAGCTTCTGCGGCTATGCCCAAACATCCCTCACCCACTCTAATTTATGCTTGCACCAGCAGGAATAATCAGCCCAGCCTGGCTTTTCCCTGATCTAGTCCACATGCAGCGCACAGGTGTTGTAGCCTTGCATAGTCTAGTCTGTCTCTATCCCAGCCCACGCAATCCATTGGGAGTAGCTGTCCGGCGAGGGAACCAGCCCCTTAACCCCCCCGCCAGTTCTGCCCCTCCCTTCCTTCCTGGATCTCATGTGTGCTGGTTGGGTGCTGCATTCATATCCAGTACAGGCAACCACGCCCTGGCATTCCATAATGTGTACTGGTTTTGTCGCGACCAAACCCGGCTCATCCTACACTCTGATCTGGTGATCGGATTTGCCAGTGGGTGATACGGACTGATTCAGCCTTGTCTGCTCCTGACCCATGCTGAATGTGTGCCAGTGGGAAACTTTCCATGGCCTATTCTGGACTGTTTCCTATCTAGCTCATTTTTCAATTCTCATTTCTGTCTCTAAGTATTTAGTTTTCAGTTTCTCTATTAGTAAAATATACAGCTACAAATAGTATACTTGTAGCCCTGCCTTATGTTCTGTTGATGATGGGTGGTGTCTTTGGGTTCCCACTTTGTTAATTGAGATTATTCATGTCTTTTTCCTGTTTTTTATCTTTCTTACCCTGACCTCACCCCCACCTCCTCTTCTGTTTAGAACCACAAGGAACTCAGGTCAGGCAGCAAACTCTGTGACATAGGTTGAAAGTGGATTTTCTCCAAACTGCCCAGAAAAGAATGAGGCTTCACCAAAGCCTTGATCAAACCCTTAGGAAGTCAAATCAAGGGATCCAGCTGAGCCCACCAGGAATTCTTTCCTACAGAAGCTACTAGATAATAAATTTGCATCATTTCAACTTCTTAATTATTGAGTTATTTATTTTGGCAGCATTAGATAACTGAAACAGAAAGCCATTAATTAAGATATTGTGTGAAGGAGATGCTGTGGTGGCTCATCAGATTAATTGTTCAACTGCAGTGTTAGTATCCCACATGGGCACCAGTTCTAGTACATTCTGCTCCACTTCCCATCCAGCTCCTTGCTTAATGGCCTGGGAGGCAGCAGAGGATGGCTCAGGTCCCATGTTCGCACATGGGAGATTTAAAAGAAGCTTCTTTGTCCTAGCTTCTGATGAGCTCAGCTCTGGCTCATGTAGTAATTTAGGGAGTGAATTGACAGGTGGAAGATCTCTCTCTGTGTCTCTCCTTCACTCTGTATAATCTGCATTTCAAATAGAAATAAATATATTGTAAGAAACATTATATGAAAATGAAACTTATGATCTTATCTTTTTCTCCAATGCCCTATCTAAAAAATGCTGTAATTAGCTTACCCTTATAACTCAAGCCAGAAAAAACAAAACAAAACGGAACAGAACAAAACAAAACTCTTGTAATTATTCTACAAAACTATTTGTACTTCATAGTGGAAGGAGATTTTAGTGACTTTGGTAGTTTACCTTCTGCACTCATGGCTCAGGTTCCCTTCAACATGCTGGCCAGTTTTCTTCTTTCATGCCAGAAAACATCACCTGCCCATTGACAGTTCTAAAGAATAAAAATAGTCTTCTAGATTAGTTATATTGAGTCTAAATTGTTAAGCAGAGGCAAGTGAAGTAATGGTGAAAAAAAAGTGATTACAATGTAGAGAGAAAACTCGCTGAAAGAAAAACCTTTATAAAAATTCAAAGAAAATGTCCAGTAGTAAAAGACTAACATGCGGGCTCGGCAGCGTGGCCTAGTGGCTAAGGTCCTCTCCTTGATCCCATATGGCCGCTGGTTCTAATCCCGGCAGCTCCACTTCCTCTCTATCTCTCCTCCTCTCAGTATATCTGACTTTGGAATAAAAATAAATCTTTAAAAAAAAAAAAGACTAATATGCTAGCTATCTGAGAAGTTTGCATCAATGATGCAAGAATGTTATATTAAACAAAATAAAAACTATAAAATATACAGAATCTTTAGAAAGCCAAAATATAAAGGCAGAAGCAATGCGAACAACAAAAGCATCACACTGTAGGGCAGAGAAATCTACCAGTAAGTGAAAACAAAGGGTGTGAAAGATCCATCCCATTGAAAAGTATTAGAAAGTGTTACAAACCAGAGGAGCAAGTCTGGGAACTCCAACTCCAGTTAAAAAGAGTTTCAGATAGAATAAACAAACAAAATGGATGAAATTTTGAGAACTAAAGCACAAAATCTTTGTTAATTTTTATGAAGGATATGTCTACAGATTCAAAGAACAAATTCCAGTGTGTAAGTTCCCCTCACCTAAGTAGAAAAATCAGATTTTTTTTTTTAGCATTTCATTGCTTCATTTCTCCTGGCATGTAATAATGGTGTTTACCTTTAGGGTACAATGTGCTGTTTTGATACATACCCATATTGAGTAATTGTCAAATCAAGATACATGGCACACCCATCATTTTAAATATTCATCATTTCTTTAGTTTGGTTGACTGAGGCTGCCTCTGGGGGAAAACAGGGAGGGAGTAGAACACAAATGGTAGCAATTCATTCACAAACATTGACTGCCTGGTTAGCCTATGTTGGTTGGATCTTCTGGCCAGGAACAGGACCAGGAGAAAGTTTAGGGTCTGCATTAGTGTGGACACTGCTGCTTCTCAGTCTGTATCTGAGTCACTGCATGTGTCAGTGTCAGGGAATTAAAATAGAAAAACAGAAGCAGAAAGTCACATCAATCTTTTTAGAATCCTCAGATTTTGCTTGTTTATTTCAAGTAGTTATAGATGCAGTCAGTGAGAGAGAGTTAAGCAACTTCACCTTGGCTGTCTCTGGAAGTCTTAACCCTTTTTAAATACTTAAACATCTTAGGCACAAAATGAAAAATTGAGCTGACGATAAATATTACACAAGAAGAAAAGCTATCAATTACACGTGGAATGTTCATTCATCAAGTAGAGTTGACAGTGATGTTGCTATCACCATTCTGTGAGCTGGACAGACACTTCAGCTTGGGAAGTCATTGAATTGATGTTAAACAAGTGTGAATTCTGACATCAGGATGAAATGGGGGTAGCCAAGGAACTGCGGGCTTGAGGAGGTCCATTAGTCATGCAGGCTTCAGAGAGTCAGGCTGCAAAGTGTTATAAGAGTTGTCAGCTGAAGACCACCTTTGTACACGTCTGTCAAAGAGAACTTTCCCCAGTACTGCAGACATGGGTGAGATGACGTGGATGTCCAAACAAAGGAAGGTGCTTGACATGAAGTGATTGTGCTGGTCTGCGAAAGATCACAAGTCAGTCCCGTCATGACCCTTCTAGTCAGGTGATGAGACTGGAAAAGATGGAGACAAAATGGACACATGTCCTTGAGAACATCAACTGAAGATACGAGAATGAAGCAGGCGGCAGAAGCACTGACAGACCAAAATACTAACTTGTCAAGTAACTCTACTAGCACCTTATAATATTTGCTACTTAGGCACTAGTTCCAGTTGTGTTTGGAGAAATGAACGCTTAAAGATCCTGATGTGTATAATTTTAATTTACTGGGAGCCATAAAGCTTGAACATTGATGGTATAATCTTTTCACGAACTGCCAGTTCCATTTATCAAATTCTGCTTGTAATTTTATTGCATCAAATAATAAAGTAGAGATGATTTAATGAGTTCTTTAGCTTTGGTTTCTGAAACTTCATTTTTAAAAATTATGTTCATAGGGAATTTTAAGCACAGGAAACCCATTTGAATAATCAAGTTTTCAAAAGGAATGCTTCCATTGTGTCTTTATTCAAATTAGGCTACATATAAAAATTAAACCACAGAAAAATTTAGCAACAAGGCTTAAAAGGATACTAACCCTAAGAAAAAGAGGACAGATTTGGCCACATTAAGGGGACACCTTTAGGGATATTGTGGTGCTGCTAATAATCTATGGCTTATCACATCGATATCATACTTTGTTATACTGCTTGAGTTCATATTATGGCTTCTCTACTTTCATCCATATTTGCTTTTGGCTAAAGTTCCTGGGAACACATAAGCAATGGCTCAAGGACGTGAGCCCCTACCACTCATGTGGGAGACCTGGGTGGGATTCCTGGCTTCTGGCTTCAGTCTGGCCTAATTCTGAGCTTTGTAGCCATTTAGTGAGTGAGCTAGCTGATGGAAGATTCTCTCTCCATTGATCTGTGTTTGACTGTCTCTGTCTCTCTCTGCCTTGCAAACCAATGCCTTTTTTTCTTAAAGAAAGAAAATATGCCTTTAGTAAAATAAGGCAAGTAGGGTAACAAACCATCTCAGTTTGTCAGGGTGAAGGAGTTTTGGGAACACAAGGTTTCTATTGCCAAACCTGGAAGACTCATCAGGATGATCATTCCATAGGCAAGCAAATATTTATAGAATTTCTTCATGACAACACAATTCACCCCTGAGACTGCCTATATTCACATAGCTTAATCCTCCGGTTTGACAAGAGGCCACTTAAAGTTTGTCCTGAAAATTTTTTTTTTTCAGGGGAAAAAAAGAGACTTTAAACCAATGAATAACTTCAGTATTTGCTTCTGCTGGCTCATGGAAAGCTAATAGCAATAACTAAAGTAAACTAAAAACTAACAAAAAAGCTAATAAAAACTAACAATTTGTGTAACAGATTACTCACCTGGGAAAACAGTCCACTTCTCAAGACAAAGGTTTGCTTCCCAGTCTCAATCAGATATCTATGTTGAAAGATACAACACAAGGGCCCGGCGGCGTGACCTAGAGGCTAAAGTTCTCTCCTTGAATGCCCCGGGATCCCTTATGGGTGCTGGTTCTAATCCCGGCAGCTCCACTTCCCATCCAGCTCCCTGCTTGTGCCTGGGAAGACAGTCGAGGACGGCCCAAAGCTTTGGGACCCTGCACCCACGTGGGAGACCCGGAAGAGGTTCCTGGTTCCTGGCTTCCGATGGGCGTGCACAGCCCGTTGCGGCTCACTTGGGGAGTGAATCATCGGATGGAAGATCTTCCTCTCTGTCTCTCTCCTCTCTGTATATCCGGCTTTCCAATAATAATAATAAAATCTTAAAAAAAAAAAGAAAGATACAACACAAATCACTTGGTTTTAACTACAGTATCTCCATGAAGATACAGTTTGACTTTATTTTAAAAATCTTTTTGATTTACTTGAGAGGAGGTGACAGAAAGACAGGGAGAGACACACCCAGAAAGAGAGAGAGAGAGAGAGAGAGAGCACTCTGCCATCTCCTGGTTCACATTCCCTTCTCCTCCTACACATGCTTGCAGGAGCTGGACCACACGGAACAGAATGAACCTGGGAGCTGGGTTCTCAGTCCAGGTTTCTAAGTGTGTGACAGGAGCCCAATTACTTGAACTATAATCCTTTCTTCCTACAGTCTGCACTGGAAGGAACCTGAATTTGGGTGTTGAATCTAGGTGCTCTGGCATGGAAAGCAGACATCTCGACCTGCAGCCTAACGCTCACTTCTTGACTTCCCTACCTGAGCCTTGAGACTGTCACAGTAGTGCTTTCTCTTACTACAGCAGGTTCATAAAGTCGGCTTTCCTTGAATTAGATTATTCTGGTTATTTTCCAGGGCAATTGGCAGTTGAAAAATTTCTGACAGATTATGTAGTGAACAAATAGAAAAAGTCAAGACCACTTAATTTAAAAATTGGGAGTAATGTAAGTTCGACAAGTAATTTATAAAAGAATATGCAAATATCTAGCCAATGTCCAATGGGCTGAACTTTGTTAGACATAAAGGGAATGGATAATAGAATGATTCAGCGGAGTGGCTCACAGTGAGGTGTCGCTAAACATTTGTTCACTGTTAATGGGGCTGTAAATTGGTCAAAATCATTTTGAACAATCATTTGGTATGATAAATAAAAGAAATATTATGTATCACATAACACAGCATTTCCATTTCCTGTTATAACCTCCTCCTCAAAGTGATGAATATGCTCACAGACATAAGAATTTAATATTTAGTTGTTTGCTGTAACTCCAAGAACTTATTAGCAACAGAACAGAGAAAATATTATACGCTCTTGCAAAATAATAATACACAGCAATGAAACTGAAGTCAAGCTCCATTCAACAATATAGATTTATTGCCTAAACATATTACTAAGGGAAAGAAATAGCATCTTGAATGTAATCCTGTTAATGTACCTTTTTCGGGCTGCAACTAGGAGAGGAGTGGACAGGCTTCTGAGTTTTTAGTAGTGTGTTAATTCCTGACCGAGGTGATGGTACCCAGTGTGCCCAGTTAGTGATAACTGCCATGCATTTTTCTGTATGCATGTGTTAGTTACCTATTGCTATGAAAAAACCAAACCAAAACTTAGTGACATCAAGCAAAATTAATCATTACTTTTTATGTGTAAAAAACAAACATGGTTCAAGAAGGGGCAGCTTGGCTTGACTTCTTACTCCAATCAGATGGGATGGTTGAAGACGCAGGGAGATTGATGGCTGGGATACTCTATGTATTCCTTCACTCGCATGGCTGGTACTTTATCTGGAATATTTACAAACTACCTCCTGTTTTCCTGCTTAGTTTTCTTGCAATATGGTGTCTGGGTCCAAGAATGAGGATACTAATAGAACAAGGTCCAAAGGCATGACACTTTTATGATCCTAGTGACTTAATATAATTTCTACCACGCTTAAAAGTCAAGACAGTTACAAAAGCCTATCCAGGCTCAAGAGCTGAGCTGCTCAGTGGAAAGAATGTGAACACTGCTACTCACAAAAGCATGTGATTCCACATAGCCTTCTTTGGAAAACAGAATTTGCTGCATTGTGTTAACATTTTGAAAACGTCATGAGAAAGTCATTGTAAGTTTATATATGTATATATGTGTGTGTGATATATATATCTCACATAGCAACTTCTGGTGGTGGTCTTAAAGTAGTGAGAATCCATATGATACGCAGTGAACCAAAGGAAAAATTTAGCACCCTGGAGTTGTCTGACCTCACAAATTAACATACGTGTTGAAATTCAGGGTTTTCCAAATCCTGGACAGTATAAACATGGATAAGACAAGGTCCTTACTCTTATGAGACCCATAGAATAGAACAGTTTTGTTATTATTTTAAGGATTTTGCTTAACTTTGAGGGCCTTCTGGATGCTGGGACTGTGTCTTAGAAGAGTTGATTTCTGATCAAAATTACCATTCAGTATTTCTGATCAGATTGCTGTTCCCAATCTTCTATTCTTTGGCCTGATAGTCAGTGTGTGTCCATAGTTGGAATCCAGTGTATAAAATTGTCAATCACTTGCATCCAGCAAATCCCATGATTGCTGTTTCCATTATCACTGATTTAAATAATCATGGCTCTTGGCTTCTGAAGGATACCACTCTGGAGAGTGTATAGATTTAGCCAGGGTGAAAGTAAACTGGGGCAATGTATTTGGTTACAGAATATAGCATTGTGTCCTACTAAGGGCAGCTCCTCTATCAGGGGAAACCTATATTTAACTCACTCTTTTTTAATTGCTTTGATGTAGTTCTATGAGCATTGAAATTTAATCTCATTGGAAACTTTCCCTTTTTATAGATACATGGCCTTTCCCAGATTTAAAAAAAAAGCATGCACTTACCTAATTTTACAAAGAGCAAATGCTCCACCATGCAAAGCAATATTAGCAGGAAATGTATTACGATGCATGTTTCAACAGTATCTAAAACACAAAGCAGAGAAGTGAATAAACTTGGATAAAGTATTTGAACAGTGATTTCCTCTTTATAGCTCACGTGAACATGAGGCATGAAGGATATTTGTGTAAACCAGGGACACTAGCTGGCAGGGTGCCATAAAGACTTGTAATGCAGATGATGAAGATAATCAGGACATACAGGTGGTATTTATATTTCTGTGTTTATATTTGTGACATAAAGAACATGAAAATATGAAGGCTTCTTGTCAAAACCTTCTGATTAGCAGGGGGCAGAACATTTTCAACTGGAAAGTTGGTATGTTTCCTCCATGTGGAATATTTAGACGCATCTAGAAATCACATAAAAGAATCTGCTAAGGGCAGTAGTCATGCAGAATTAGATACCTGGTGGCAAAGGCAATGCTGGCTTCTCCCACTAAAGGAAAAATTCTCTATCATTTGTTCAGAAAATTGCAATTACTCCTACTGCCCTGGTCCTTTCAATTGCTAGAACATTTCTCATTGGTCTGAATCAAAACCTATAACTATCAACACTTGATCTTTGGATAAATGAAAATCCATGTTAGCTAGACTAAGGTTACTGATTGTTGAGTGCATCCACTTGTCCCAATGAAAACATCTAAATGTCTCGATATCATTCAGCAGTTCTCCATGCAGTAATCCTTAGATCCTCTGTCACTTTCCCACAGTTGGTATAGATAATAGCATAAACAACAAAATGCTTACTTTGCGTACTGTGCTAAGTACTTACAAACATGTCTTCACATTTCACTAAACAAAGGATTTTCTTCATTTTATCATTTTACTCGAAAGAGTTATGGGAAGAAAGGAGATGGTGAGAGAGAGAGAGAGAGAGAGAGAGAGAGAGAGAGAGATCTTCCATTTGCAGGTTTACTCCCCAAATGGTTCACTCAACAACAGTTGGACCCAGGCTTCTCTGAAGCTAACAGCCAGGAGCTTCTTTCAAATCTTTCACACAGGTACAGGGGCCCATGGCTTTGGGCCATCCTCTGCTGATCTCCCAGGTGCATTATCAGGGAGATGGATTGCAGATGGAGTAGTGGTACAATCATATGTAATGCTGACACTGCAGGTGGAGGATTAGCCTGTTAAGCCACCATGCCTGCTTATTTCATTTCATTTTTTGTAGTAATAAAGTCACAGGACAGTGAGGTGAGCTGGAAGTCACCAGAAAAACTTCTGACATCCTCTTCAGGGATGCCCCACCTCTCCACAGCCACCAGAGCAGTGAGCAGTGACGAATTTAGAGCAGTAGCCCTTAGTCTTCAGTGGGTTCCGTTATTGAGGGCGTGGTGGAACATGATTGCTAAGCTCCAGAGTCTCCGACCCAGGATGTCTTGGGTGAGACCTCAGGGTTTGCATTTCTGCTGAGTCTCAAGTGATGTTGCTACTGCCAGGATGAAGCTCACACTCTCAGAATCATCGATTAAGAGAGTTTTCTGGTGCTTGTCTCAGGAATTTGTCATCATAGCAATGCATTGATGGTTAAAAGGAATAAAACAGAAAGTTTTGTCTTTTCCAGGAAGTATATCCTGATGTAGTCATGCTCTCTGCTTTTTCTCATCTCCACAGTGCACGAAGTTTAAACCCCGGAATCCACAAAATGTATCTTTTGTTACTGCATCAGTCACAATGTTGATCCGAGGTGTATTTCTGTTTTTCTCCTTGAGAGTGTAGGGCTTCTGAGAGCAGAGGCTCCTATCAGTGCCCCTGATGTATGCCCAGTGTGTAGCATTCTGCAGCAACTGATTTTTAGAATGAATTTAGGAATAATAAGTTTGATATAGCAGTTACATTTGTGTGTACTAGAAAGCTATGAAATATCTGTTATGTCTTTGTGTCATAAAAATTCACAAAATATTTGAAAAGTATGGGCTGAAAGAGGGGAAACATCGTAACAAAATTGGAAAAATTTTAAATTCAGATTCAAACATCATGTCATTAAACACAGAGTGAAGACAGATAGTCTTTGTTGAAGTCAATGTAGAAAACTCTTCCGAATTTTAGTTCAATGTGAATCAATAGCATCCACCAACAGCTAGTGCAGTCATTACAATCATGAGCCTTACGGAGAAAGCTAGAGCACTTTCATATGATAGTACTAGCCACTTTTTTGTTTTAAAAGCAGCAACAGTGTTTGAAAGAAAAGAACTCGCAGGAGGCTAGATTCTTGTTCCTAAAACCCTCCTTATTATATCAATGTCAGGTTAGTTCTGAAGTAAATAGTCTTTTGTCTGCTCCCGTCTTAATTTTACTTCAGGAAGATTTCAACTTAAAAAATTATGAACAGCAATTTTAACTGTGAGCTCCCTTTGCCTTTAGTACCTTAGAGGAAGCCGGAGTCATCTTCTTATTAGAGCACTTGCCATTTAACGTAAGCTCCGTTTGTTCACACCTCTTTTCATTAACTCCTGATATTTTGAGATGGGTCTCTTCTGTATTTCAAGTTCGTACATTTAGTTTTAGTTCAGGTAAGGGTATTACTGAAAGAAAGAATAGTTGACATGAAAACCATTTTTTCTAAGAATCTATACAGAGCTAAGTTCCCATTTGAAAAATAAACTGATAAATCTTTCAGGAAACTTCGAATTCAAAAGGAACTGACATTTGAAATGGAAAAAAATTTACGTTCAGACAGGAGTGAGAAGCAGAAATGAAAATACTGGTAGCTGGTCTCCTGCTTCCTCTTTGTGTTTGATTTTGGCCAGTTACAACAAATGTTAGGGAAAAGCTGGTGTTCTCTTATGATATATTTCTGTTCCTATTTTCCCTACAGGTTTCTATGCTCTCCGTTTTCTTGGTGAAGTATTTTCTAATGAGCCTTGAATCATCCCTCCCTTGTAGTTGTGCTCAGATTCTCCTTTCTTCCTGTCTAGATTTCCATTCAGAAAAATCCCTTTTCATCCACATCCTTTAAATATTGTTTTGACCTCTGTCATGCACAACTAGTTCCAGTGTTTACTACTTTCAATTCCAGTTGTTACCACAAGTTAATTCCTTGTGTTTAACTGTGTACTTAGCTCCATGTGAATGTCTCATCATTCTGTTGCTTCTTGTTTTCCAAGTGGGATCTTTGGATTTTTGTTCCCACTAAATCTCCCTACAAACTTATCAGCCCATACCAAAGCATCATCAGGTTTTACATTATGTGTCTTTAAACTTTTATATCATGTTTAAATTATTTTCTTTTCTCATCACTTTTTCATCAATTTCCCAACTGTGTTTTTGTTTTTGTTTTTTTTTATTCCTCTCTCTTTTCCAGTCCCATTGATTTGGTTCAAGTTCCACCACTTCCAGATCACTCCATCTTTGCACAGTCCTCCCCGCTAAACCCTATCACTCCATCCTCCTAAACTTGAGTTGTGAGATGATCTGTAACATAAACCTAATTACATCCTGACCGTGGCTGATTGGAGCCTAGCTGGGCAATTGAACGAAACCAAAATTTTTAGTTGGTTTCTTTTTTTTTTATTATTCATTAATTACATTGTATTATGTGACACAGTTTCATAGGTACTGGGATTCTCCCCACCCCTCCCCAAACCCTCCCACCATGGTGGATTCCTCCACCTTGTTGCACAACCACAGTTCAAGTTCAGTTGAGATTCCCTCATTGCAAGCATATATCAAAGATAGAGTCCAGCATCTTATTGTCCAGTCAAGTTCAATGGCTTCTTAGGTATACCCTCTCTGGTTTGAAGACAGAGCCAGCAGAGTATCATCCCGATCAATTAAAAGCTCCAACATACCATCAGTAAAAATTTACATCATTATGGAATTAATTGACATAGTAATGAGTAGCCAATATGTTAAAAATAAATGCTAGTTCTTAACCACCTTCTGTGACCACGTCATTGACATTTCAATTTTAGTTTATACACAACATATAACATACATAACATAACATGTTATACATAACATCATATCATCTTAAATTAAGGCAAACATGTGGTATCTAACCTTTTGGGATTGGCTCATTTCCCTTAGCATTATGGTTTCCAGTTTGGCCCATTTGGCCACTTACTTGGTTTCTTAAATGACAGTTAAATGAGGAAAAGGTCGCTTTAGATTGAAACAGATACTTGTTGCCCATGTGTATGTAAGTAGCAGACAGGGTTAAATGCTCTGAAAAAAGCAGGAATCTTAGCCTCTTCGCATGGAAGAGACAGTGAGGGAAGCCCCTTGTTTTTCTGGTCCAGCGTTGCTTCCACGTCCTGAGATGTTTGTGATGTGTTTCTAAGCAGCCTAAGTTCTTCTGTCAAGTCTCCCTTTATTTAAAATGTGTTAGGAGTGTGGTTTCTTTTACAAGCACATCCTTTCCAGATGATCCTCTCTAACAGCACATGGACTGTATTCGGAGATTTAAATAATCCATGCATTCATCTGCTACTTTATTTTTATTATTTTTTTAAAAATAGATTTATTTATTGGAAACTCAAAGTTACAGAAGGAGAGGAAAAGAGAGATCTTCCGATCCACTAGTTCACTATCAAAATAACTGCGATGGCGAGGGCTGGCCCAGGTCAAAGCAGGATCCAGGAGCTAAGCAAATGTATAACTCCTGACACAAAATGAAATCTGCTAGACATGCTCCTTTAATAGCTAACTAAACTCAAAGACCCCTTTCCTGATTTTACTACTTAGAAAATGCAGATTCTGCTTTACCTGTCTAGTCTAAATCCTCCCTACTATCAATACAAGTGCTCCATACACCCAGCTGATTTGTCTCAAATATACTGTGTCAATACCTCATTCCATGACTTAACAATGCTGTCTTCACTTGAAATGCTTTCCCACTGTCACTTCTATCTGTCTAGGTCTTACCTATTAATGATACACCCAGGCCTGATAGAAGCCCATGCTCTAATGAGCACTCAACTTGTGAAAATTCATTCAGGCACTGATTTAGGAATATTGTACATAGCCTAGTGCTTCAAAAATACTCCCCTCTACTATGCTGTTGTAATAATATAGGGGAAAAGTGTGTGTGTGTGTGTGTGTGTGTGTGTGTGTGGCAGGAAATAGGGAGGGTTAAAGGAAGGGTGGAGGAGGGAATCACTATACCTACAAAACCATTTCATGGAAAATAATAGTAACAATAAAAAATATAAAAATATGCTCCCCTCTTCCTATGATTGCAAGTGTTGTGTTAATATTATGTCTATATATTTATTTTTTCTTATAATGTGACTTTCTGCTGTTAGCTAGAGAGTCCTGATAAATTTGGGGAAGATTGTTTTTCAGAAATCATTCTGCATGATGTCCATGATTCAAATCAGGACTGAGAATATTGATGTGTTTCTTCGCAAAAATAAAAGCTTGACTTCATATTTTTAAATCAGAAATACTTTAGAAGCTGAGAAAAAAAACAGTCTTTGCATAATTATTTTTTGCAATGTATCTAATTTTAAATGAGTATTCTCAGTTAAAACTATTCATGTTGGAAAAAGTAATGTGCCCTAATTCGTGTAATATTATTAGTATTCAAATGAGACTTGAGAAAATTCCAGGCCATTTCAGTCATCTTCCTGTCTTCCGATGTTTGTGAGTTTACAGGTTACTGGACACTTGGAAAGAATCTTCCTCTTGTCTTTCTGAACGGAAGGATGGCTTGCTGTGCAGTGATGCCGTAACTGTAGCAACCACATGCTGATGAACCAGCCTCTCTCTGAAATGTGTTTTAAAAATTCCCATGAGGCTACAGCAGCTCAGGAAGCCAAAGGGGAACATATTTCAAATTAATTGTTCCCATTTTATGTGATAAAAAAAAAATCAGCCAGGCTCCTTTGTGACAATCCTGCTTTACTGTGTCAGTAATGAAACCACACATTTAATTGACAAGTGACAGTTCCTTGCTGTTCTGTTTCCTTTGCCATTCATTATATTACCAGTGGGTGTCTGCTGCCCTGAGAATGCCTGTGGTAGTAGGGAGACAGTGTAAATACGGCCAGGTCTGTTATTGTACTGTTAGGGACCCTTATTTTCGCCTAAAATTATTGTTCTTTCCCAGGCATTAGACCTTGAATGTTAGTTAAAAAAAACTTTTAAAGCGTTTTTAATATAAATACTAGGGAGTTTGCTCTGTAAGGAAATCGTGTCATGACCTTTGGTAAAGTAACTGAGCCCTTGGGTACTACAAATAATTACTCAAGACAAAAGGAGAACAGAACTGCTATTCAGCAGGGTTATACATCAGGAGAACCAGCTGGAAACTCTAGCCAGAGATCAGCCATCATCTGGCTTTGTCAACTGGAGAAAATATAAACCAAGTAAGACTATATCTGAAAATCTTATTTTTAATCCCTCTATAAGAGAGGTAGCTTCAAAAGTTGAAGTTTTGAAGTTACTAGAGTTTTTAAAGGATAGGTATACCTGTTTCAGGCTGCTGAAAGAGAAATATCATAGGTTATACCTATGTGGCTTTAACAGCTCACATTGATTTCTCACCATTCTTTAAGTTGGCAAGTCCAGGATCAAAGTGACAGATGATCCTGTGTCTGTGTTCCTATGTTGTGTACAATTATCTCGAGACAGAGAGAGACAGCAATAATGCACTCTGGGAGCTTCACTGTCATTGCCTAATTGTCAGCCAAAGTTCCCATCTTAAACACAATCACACTGGGCATTAGGATTTTAACATGAATTGTGGAGGACCACAGATTTTAGTCTATAACATTTGTAATATACTGTACAATAAAAAGAAGATAAGTTTTTGCACAGGATATGATTAGAGAACTGTGGATATCAATAATTTTTAAAATGGTTATCTATTTGGAAGAGTCACATACAGAGAGGAAGACACAGAAAGAGGGGGACAGGGAGTGCCCCCTGCTCCACGCACATGACCTCCTGTTAAGAGGTTGTCAGGATCACACCCGATTCCCCCCTCATGCATTGGTATAGTAGTTTTACTGTTGTTTAGTGCCGCTTTGAGTCTGTTGTCTATGAATTACCAGATTTGATCATGATGGGCTATATTGTACTTTTTCCTCACTCTTTTTATGGTCCTGAAAAACTTCCCTGCACTCCCTCCTCATTACGGATTAAGATAGCGTATTGAGGGTATAGTAGGTTTTACAGTTTTTCGATGTAGATCTTAAATATTCTGACATTAATTGTTGGTTTATAGATTATATCGCATTATCTCATTGCATTGGATACAGGTTGTTAGAGATTGCACTAATATTATAATATACAGGTACTATCTGCCAAGTTGTCATCTTTTCGTCTCAGATTAAGGCAAACATGTGGTATTTAACCTTTTGGGATTGGTTCATTTCTCTTAGCATGATGGATTCCAGTCGGGCCCATTTGACCACAAAGAACTGCATTTCGTTTTTTTTTAATAGCTGAGTAGTATTCCATAGAGTAGATGAACCATAGCTTTCTTATCCAGTCTTCTATTGATGGGCATTTTGGTTGCTTCCAGGTTTTTGCGATTGTAGATTGTGCTGCTATGAACATAGGCGTGCATGTTGGTTTCTTGTGTAGGAGATGTTTTGGATATATCCCTAGGAGTGCTATTGCTGGATCATATGGTATGTTGATTTTCAGTTGTTTGAGTATTTGCCAAACTGATTCCCATAGAGGATGCCTCCCTCGCGATGACCATCGGGATCGCTCTGAAAACCCTTCATAGCAAACAAACAATCATACAAACTAAAAAAACCTAAAATAAATAGACAAACAACAAAAAGTAGAGCTTGGAATCTGACAGGAAAGAGCTGGCGTGGATTGGCTCATGCCTCGCTGGGTGGGACACAAAGATTAGTCACTCCTCACCATGGTGTTGGGGATTTTCCTGCACACCCCCCCCAAAATGTTCTGCACCTTAATTGTCAACAAATGTCTTGTTAGAGTTACAAGCCAGTCTAGATTATCCTAAAATCTGCCAAGATCAGCAAAATTATACTTCAACACAACAAATGGCTAAATACTAAAATGAAATAGACACGAGACAGCTGAATGGTACTTTATAGCCATTTTAAGGTATATAGCAGCCGGTCCTGTATATAAACTAAAATTGAAATGTCAATGAGCTAATCATAGATTGTGGTTAAGAACTTGCTTTTTTGTTTTTTTTTTTAACGTACTGGTTACTCAAAACCATGTCAATTCCATAATGTTGCAAATTGCTGTTCATGTTATATTGGGACTCTTAATTGACTGGGATGATATTCTACCAGCTCTAACTTCGGACCAGAAATGGTCTCCCCAAGAAACTGTTCAACCCATCTGGACAATAAGTGGCTGGACTCTATGCTTGGTATACGTTTACAAGGAAAGAATCTTGATTGAATTTTAACTGTAACACTGCACCAAGGTGGAGGAATCCACCGGGGGGAAGGGCGTGGGGAGGGGTGGGGGGATTCCCAGAGCCTATGAAACTGTCACGTAATGCAAAATAATTAATAAAAAAAAAAAAAAAAAAAAAAAATAGAAGGAGGGAGCTGGTTAACTCTCCAGATGACTGCAAAGGCCAGAGCTGGGCGACTGAAGCCAGGAGCTTCTTTCGGGTCTCCCACATAGGTAGAAAGGGCCCCCGAATTGGGTATTTTCTGTTATTGGGTATTTTCCCCTCAGGCAGTTAGTAGGAAGCTGGATTTGAAGTGGAACAATTGGAACATGAACTGATTCCCATATGGGAAGGTGGTGTCACAGGGTGCGGCATTACTTGCTATGCCACAGTGGCAGTCCTAAACAAATATCAAATCTAAATCTATTAGAAAGCTGAAATCCTAAATTAAGCAGGTGTCCTGTAACGTCACCCCTTCAAGGACATATTTGATTCATAGGCCATCTCACCCGTGGGATGGCAAAGTAAGAAAGGGCCAGCATGCCAGAAGGAAGAGTTTGTCAGAGGATAAGTAGTATCAGCTACTATAGAAAGCATAAACCACTGGGAGCCTAAAACACAAGGACACTTCAAGCACGCTCACTACCTCTTTTCCATTTCAACAAGTGCTCATGAGCAAGGATATGGGGGGAGAGTGATGTCAGAACATTTTCAAAACAAGGGTGCAAGAAAAGAGTCAGTGCTGGGGCCAGCATTTGGCTTAGTAGTCAAGGTGTCTATGAAGATGCGTAGTTCCTGACTCCAGCTTCTGATACTAGCTTCCTGCCAGCGTAGGAAGCAGCAAATACTGAGCTCCAACATGCTCGTGTGGGCAAACCAGAGTGAATTCCAGCTTACTGGCACTGACCAAGCCCAGCTCCAGGCATTGTGGTTGTTTGGGAGTGAATCACTGGATGGAAAAATCTCTGTCTGAAAGAAAGGAAAAGAAAGGAAAGAAGGAAAGAAGAAAGGGAGGAAGGAAGGAAGAAAAAGAAACAAGGAAGGGAACGAAGGAGAGAAAGAAGGCAAAGAAGTAAGAAAGGTAACCAACTGGTTTCTGAATAATTATAGAGACAACAGTTTTCCTGACTAAAGAACAGTAAGAACAGTTCATACTGATACCTCTTGAGATCTTCCAAAAATTCAAACAAAGCATTCTCCTTTATCAGGAACTATGCGGCACATAACAGAGTTTGATTGCCATGAGGATGAGGGCTTCCATGAGACTGAGGCTGCATACGACAAAGTCGCCTCTACCAACCTGATAATCAAGAACAGGCAATTGTTGGTTAGCAATGAGCAAAGTGCCTGGAAAGACTCCGCAAGCCTTCAGGTCTGTGGCAAAGGAATACAGGGCAGAAAGAAGAGAAAGGCGAATGATGGGTATGGAGATACACTCTCTAGCAACCCACTTAACAGCCTAAATTCAAGGCATCTTTAGCGTAATCCAATAGTCACAGGGCTCTGACAGAAATCATAACAAAAAACCCCCAAACAACTAAATCCCTAACTAGATTGATAGAAATCCTTTCCATTAATTGCTTGAAATAACATTTAATGAGCTTGAATGCTCTTTGATTCAATATTTTCTAAACAAGTCCACAGACTGGTCTAAAGCATGTGCAATTATACTCCAAGAAATAGGACAGAGAGATTAAAACAGAAAAAATCATATTCTAGATTTTTGTCAGACATTGAACACAGATTCAAGAGGTATCAAAGTGACCAAAAAGACACCAAACACACATATTTGAACTGCTGAAAATGAAGGATAAAAGGAATATTTTAAGGTAGTCAGAATGGGAAAACATTATACATGGAGGAAGAAAGGTAAAATGACTACATTCTTAAACTATGCAACCTGGATGACATATGAGTGACATCTTTGAAGTTGTGAAAAGAAAAAATTCCTGACAAAAATTATGAAAGAATTCTGTGACACTGAAGGCACCTTTCAGACTAGATGTACTGAAGAATTTTAATACAAACTAAATTTAACAGAAGCACTTGCCATTAGAAGAAATATTTGAGAAAATCAATCAGTTATCAATCAGAAACATATATCTGCAAAAAGTAATGAAGAATTACCTATTTTGCAAAAAAGTTAAATGCAAAAACAGTTCATGTAAAAAATAGTAAAGTAAAGTATTTATGACATAAAATTAAACGTAAAACAGCAATTGCACAAAATAGACAGGATATACAAGCACACTGAAGTTTCTAAAGTCACGTTGACAATGCTTATATTATATAGATTTTAAATTTTTAACTGGAAAGGTAGATTTTCAGAGAAAAGGAGAGACAGAAAGATCTTCCATCTGCTGGTTTACTAAGTGGCCACAACAGCTGGAGCTGAGCCTATCTGAAGTCAGGAGCCAGGAATCTCCTCCCAGTTTCCCATGCAGGTGGAGAGTCCCAAGGACTTGAGCCATCCTCCTCTGCCTTCCCAGGCCATAAGCAGATGGCTGGATGGGAAGCAGAGCATGTAAGACTTGAACTGGCACCCAAGTGGGTTGCTGGTGCTTGAAGGTGGAGGATTAACCAGTTGAGCCATGGCACGGGGCCCAAAACATATATGTTCTTATATAAATGCAGAGTGTAATAGGCTAAGATATTTGTTAGCTGATAATAATTGAAGTAAATAGCAACGTAAATCAGTGGTGAAGCAAAATGGAATAGTTTTTAAAAGTAGTCAATCCAATAGTGGGCAGAAAAAGAGAAAGAACAGATGGAAAAAGAGAAAACAATGAGCAATATGGTGGTTTTAAATTTAACCATGTCAGCGATTACATTAAATGATCCTGTGCACCCAAATTAAAAGACAGAGATTGCCAGGTCTGGGGGAGGCAGCAGGCAGGGCTTCCTTCAACACATTTATTCTTAAGTATAAAGGCATAGATAGGCTCAAATTAAAAGGCTAAAAACATGCATACCATAACATTTAATCAAAGCAGAGCAGGAGAAGCTGTGTTGATACCAAGTACATTTGATTTCAGAAAGAAAAGTATTTCTGCAAATAGTTTGTACAGTAAAGGATGATAAAGTGGTCCATTCACGAAAGCAATGCATAAAAATCTTAAATTTATATGTATATGCAAAATATACAAAGCATTTACGAATCGCCTGAACCAAGAAATAAAGGCACACTTCCTACTGAAAATTACAACATGCTTCTTCCAGTAACCAATCAGCATGTATGTAAAATCTCACTAAGGACAGAGAATGTCTGGAAGTCAGCGTCATCTAATTGGCATTACAGGACATCTAGCCCAACAACTACAGAATGCGCCTGCTTTACTTGGACTGTTCACCAAAACAGACCAAATCCTGGATGATGAAATAAGCTCAACAAATTATTTTATTTCTGCTAAGGAAAATTGCGAGCCAGATTACTGGGAAATTCTAACAATGTAAAGAAGATTTTAAAAACCCACACTACTAGTCTTACAATACTCTTTTAGCAAAAGTACAAGAGCTGAAAACATTCTCCAATTCATTTTTTAAAAAGGTTTACCTATTTTTATTTGAAAGATAGGTTTACAAACATAAGGATAGACAGAGAGAGAAAGATCTTCCATCCACTGGCTCACTCCCCAAATGGCTGCAAAACTCAGAGCTGAACTTATCCAAACCCAGGAGCCAGGAACTTCTTTTGGGTTTCCCATGTAGACACAGGGGCCCAAGGACTCGAACCATTCTCTCCTGGTTTCCCAGGTCGTTGAATCAGAAGTGGAGCAGCTGATACAACAATCAGATGTGAGGGATCAGCCTGTTGAGCCACTGTGCTACCGCTGTGTCCCCTGCCGAACATTAGTTTTTATGATGGTCTTTTGTTATTTCACATCTTGAAAAAAATGTATTTGGGTTTATGTATTAAGTATATTTCCTAAGCATATTGCAATTCAGAAAAAATAAATCTTTCTGCATAATTCCATTATATTTAGAAATTAAGCAACGTAGGTCTCACAAACTCCCTGGTTAAAGTGGAGAGCACAAGAGAAGTTGAACTAGCTATTTTTAATTGGGATGAAAATAATTGTATATTTGATTCAGACATACTAAAATTTGAGTGAGACATGTAAAGTGGTACTCATTGGTAGCAATAAATGAAGAAAAGTCTCAAATCAATACTTTAATTATCCACATTAATAAGCAGAAATAAATTGGCCAAATTACCCTCTGTCTAATCCAGAAGAGAGGTAATAAAGAACAGAAATCAACGAAGAAAAAGCAATCGAATAAAAACAAAACTAAAGTTAAAGCCGGTTCTCTAAGAAAATTAATAAAACAATTTTGGCACAACAGGATGTGTGGTTAGGGTCATTTACATAGGATATGTAGTTACATTCTTGGGCTCACCCATTAGAAGCCTGTAGCCCCTCTACCCAGGTTAATCATATCTAGGGATATTGTCAGATGTGCTCTGTAAGTCAGTGTTACCTCTAGCTTAGAGCTATTTTTTCTAGAAATATTAGTACCAGAAAAAAAAAAAAAAGGAAAGTTAAAACAATCCATATCAGGAATGAAAGTTGGGTCATTACTACAGATCTTACTGTTGCTAAAAATATAATAAAGGAATATATAAAAGTAAGTTTTTGGACAACAAATTAATCTGACATGAAATTGACACAATTTTGAAAAACATGAACTACCAGGCATCACAAAAAAAGTAGATTTGAGAGATTCTCCTAAGATAAATTGCTAGTCAGACAAATTTCCTGGAAAAGTCTAACAAACATTTAAAGAAGTAATATCAGTTCTACAATACTCTTTAGAGAAAACAGAAGAGTAGGAAACATTTCCCAGTTCAGAGCCCAGAGTGGTGGTTCAGTGGCTAAACCTTAACTTGAGTGTGCTGGGATCACATAAGGGCACTGGTTTGTGTTCCAGCTGTTCCACTTCTCATCCAGCTCCCTGCTCACAACTTGGGAAGGCAGTAGAGTATGGCCCTAAGCCTTGGGCCCTGCACTTGTGAGTGAACCAATGGACAGAAGATCTCCTCTCTGTAAAGCTGTCTCTCCAATGAAAATTGTAAAAATTAAATAAATATTTTTAAAAATCTTTAAAAAATTTTTTCTAATTCATTCTGATGTGGGAAGGAATTTCTCTTAGAAGAATCGTTTAAATATTTTGCAAGAGTTTTCTCTCATTCTGATGGTTGCTTCTTCACTTTGTAGATTGCTTCCTTTGCTGTACAGAAGCTTCTTAATTTGATGGAGTCCCATTGGTTTATTTTGGCTTTGATTGCCTGTGCTCTTGATGATTTTTCTAAGCAGTCTTTCACAATTCTTATGTCTTGCAGAGTGCTTTTTTGCAACAAAATGGTCCCAACTAGAGACCACTATGCCCAGTGAAGTAAGCCAATACAAAAAGGACAACTATAGGTTCTCTCTGATATAAGGCAACCTTCATGCAGAAATACAAGTCCATGCATAATCATGCATACAGTCATCTAGAAGAATTGTGTAATGGAGACTCATATTGAGATATGAAGATACAATTCAGTGTGCACCTCTACTTTCAAATCAAAGATGGACTCCCAATGAAACTGTTAAATATATCTTGACAACAGAATGCAGGGCACTCTGCCATTGTCCAGACCTGCAATGTCAGGATACTTTGAATAGCAGATAGGACTTATGACTTTTTGAAGGACTAAACTATTGTAATGACATTGGGGAAACCAGTGGTGGGAGGGGATTTGAGAATGGGGGGAGGGGAATTCCCAGGTTTTATGGAACTGTATCATAAAATAAATATGCCTGCATACTTATAATGAAAGGAAATAATGGTATATCAAAGTATAGTACATTTCTGTGAAGTTCTGTTATCTCACCTGCCAGGCTACGTATCATGTACTTCATTATTATTAAAGTATGCTATGTGTAAGCACAAAAAAAGAAAAGAAAAAGGATATTGCAAGAAAAACACAAAAACATCTATCATGAACAAAACAAAAAATCAGCTGAAATCTGAATAATGCCATGTGTCTTGCAGGAGTCATTATGCGAATGAAAAATGGATTTGAAATTTTAAAGATTTGTCAGGAAAATTCACTGTATCAAAAAATACAAGAAAAAGAAATTATATGATCAACTTCAATGCAAGCAGAGAGGTTTTTTTTTTTGAAAATTCAGTATATATTATTGGATAAATTGAAAAAAAAAACCTCCCAGAAAACTAGAATGGATGAGAGCATCATTTATTTGAGAAAAGATATTTAAAAATCCTGCAGCCAACACACACTCAATGACGATAGACTGACTGCACTTTTTTCAAGATTTGAAACAACACAAAGATCTCAGTTGTCATTCTCCTATTCAAAATTATACTTTTATTCACAGCAAGAAGGGAAAAATGGGATATTTCATATTGGAAGACAAAAACTATAAAAGCTTCACAGATGATCCGATTGTTTAGGTAGAAAATTGTAGGTTTTCTAATAAAGCAAAAGGCAATAGAAATAGTAAATAAGTTAAACTTTAGAATATAAAACTGATTGTTTCATTTTAAATTTACAAAGAGAATTTGAAATTTTATCAACATATCAATGTATCAAATCATTAATAGCAACATCAAAAATATGAACTACTTTCATAAACATGAAAAAATATATGCACGATTTCAATGCCGAAAACTTCAAAGCAAGGAGTAGGATGAGTATGATCAGAAATTACTAACATTACTAAAGGAATAAACTACTATGATAATGCAAGAGGAAATATGGGAAGGGAAAATGGGGAGGGAGAGAGAGGAGTTTTTATACCTATAAAACTGTACCATGGAAAATAATAATAAATATATGAAATATAAAACCCTGCAAACCTTTCATAAAAGGCAAATAAGAAAATTTTGGGGATTTTGTACTGGCCAGGATTTATGTGATAGGACACAAAACTCATGAACAATAAGAAAAAAATGCTGACTTGGACTTTATAATTACATATTTTTCTTTGTTAAACACATTAACACTGGCTAGTCAAATCCAACAACACATTAAAAAAAATCTGTCTACCCTGACCAAGAGGGTTTTATACCTGAGATGCAGGATTGTTCGACATAAACAAATCAATAAACATGAACAGCGCATTAACAAACTGAAAAATAACAAAACATATTATTATCTCAATCTATGTGGAGAAAATAGTTTGTGAAATACATATTTTCATGATAAAACCCTTGAAACAATTGAATACAGAACATTCCTCAACACAATCCAGGCAATATTTGATTAATATTTAATGCTACAACCAGCATCACATTGAAAGGGGAGAGTGAAAGCATTTCCACCGAGATTCAGAACCAAACAAAGATGCCCACCCTCACCATTATTATGCAACTTAGTTCCAAATATTTTAGCCAGACTCATTAGACAAGAAAAAGATGACATGATCTGATGTATAGAGAACTTTACTAAGAGATTATTAGAACTCCTAAGAGAGTTCAATAAAGTTCCAGAATATAAAATCAATGCACAGATTCAATAGCAGCTATATACAAAAACAATGCCGTGGCTGAGAAAGAACTTGTAAGACCAATACCATAACACAGCTGTAAGAAATTCAAATGCCTTGGGTTCAGTTTAACCAAGGACATGAAGGCTCGCCATAGTGAAAATTATAAAACTTTAAGAAATGGAAAAACTTTCCATGTCCATGAGTTAGAAAAATTAGTATCATTAAAATGTCTGTACTATCCAAATCAGTTTACAGATTCAATGTGATTTCAACTGAAATAATAAGGACATTCTTCTCATATCTAGGAAAAAAAAAGCTATCCTAGAATGCATATGAAATCACCAGAGATCCCAAATAGCAAAGCCACTTTAAACAGTAAAAACAAAGCTGGAGGTATCATAATGCCAGATTTCAAGAGAAATTTCAGGGCAGTTGTGACCAAGTCTGGTATTAACACAAAAATAGATATGTACAGTACAAAGCAGATTAGAAACCCCAGAAATGATTAATCCGTGAGTCTACAATCAACCAGTTTTTGACAAATGACCTAAAGTCACCCAATCACAACTCATTGAAAAGGCAGTTCAAAGGTTGGGAAAATTTTGTCTTGATATGCAAAAGTATAAAACAAGACCTATTTATACCCTACGCAAAAATCAACTCAAAATTGATCGAATGGTTTAAATTTGACTTGAAGCCATCAAACTATAAGAAGAACAGATGATGAGAGTTATTTGCAAGACCTGCAACAAAGAGCTGCATAAAACCGTAAGACTTGAAAAGCATATCCAATGGAAAGCAGAAATAACAAATGGGGTTACATCAAGCTAAGAAGCTTCTACACTGCAAAAACAATCAACAAAGTCAACAGGCAAATGACAGAACGTGGGGAAGTATTTTCAAATTAAACATTTGATAAAGGCTTAATATCCAGTATGTATAAATGGGGCTCAAGAATATGTAGAGTACAAATAATAATATGTATGAGGGAAATTGATATTTTGAGATTTGATTATTTATTACGCTTCTCTATACTCATAAGAAATAATGGTTTTTCTGTTTGTTACTGGCTTCATTCTACTTAGTGGATGATTAAGCTTATAATTATAATGCAATTGAAAGCATGTCATTGCAGAAATTAAAGGAAACAGGAGAATAGAAGGGAAGGGGGGAACAGGGCAGAGAGGGAAGTACCATTATGCCCTTAAAATTGTATGCCTGAAATACATTTAATCTATCCACTTGACATAAATAAAAAATGAAAAACAGACCATGTATTGACATAAAATATTGTGAAATACTTCTATGATAAAGTCCTGGTCCCAAGAATATAGAAACACCCCTCATACCTCAAAAGTAAGAAAACAAACATGATTTAAAGATTATTCATTGATTTATCAACTTATTTGAAAGACAGAGAGATGCAGGGAACCAAGATGTCCCATGAGCTGGTTCACTGTCCAAATGCTTGCCATGAGTAGGTCAGGGCCAGTTCAAATTTAGGCACATAGACATCAACCTTAGTCTGTCACAAAGATGCAGCTCCTTAAACATCATGTGCTGTCTGCTAAAGTGCACATTAGCAGGAAACGGGAACTCAAATGGAACTGGGATTCTAGTCTATGCAGGGCCCAGTCTCCCAAGGGCTAAGTCCACAGCTTAGCTTGTTCTTCAAGGGGTAACAGGATGCACAATCTTGGCCTGATACATTTAGTTCCTGGCTTAACCACAAGTTCCTACTTCCCTGCTTCCCTTTTATCAGGATGCCCCTGGGGGTCTTAGGAGCTGCTAGAGCATTGGAAAAATACTGGGAGGAACCAGAGAGTATAAAAGGCAGGCTAGAGTCCAATAAAGGCAGCATTCTCTTTGCACGCATGGCCCAGTGTGTTGTCTTCTTTGTAACCCTAGTCCCTCCGCTCGACTCGGGGTACACGGCGACGCAGGAGTTGCTGACAAGTCTAGGAAATTTCATAAAGGATGCAAGCATCCATTGCAGTTAATTAACCACTGTGCCAAAGGCTTGTCCCCATGACTTTTAAGACAAATACAAAATGAACTCATACTTCACTAAAATAAAATATATACATTAAAAATCATGATAAAAACTCGCCATCACATTGTCTTATTACAACGTAAGTTATAAGCACAAGTCTTGGATACAAATGGCTAAGCTATTAAAAAGTCTTAATTTTAAGTACTTATGATAATTGGAGCAAGTACAATTTTACACATTGTCAGTCTGAATGCAGACTTTTCCTACCACTTTGGAAAACAGCTAAGCAATTTCTTTTAAATGTATACATATATCTACCACTTGACTCAAAAATCTCCAAAAAAATTTACCCAACATAATGAAAATGTATGTCTACAACAAGACTTGTGATAAGTATTTATACTGAATGTATTCTTAATTGCCAAAACTTGAAAACAGCTGGAGTTTTCATCAGCTGGTGAACAGATAAGTCAACTACAGTAGATTCGCTCAATGGTCAATGGAATATACTTACTAATAAAAAAATGAAATAGTTACATATGCAAAAACATTCCTAACTCTCAAATGCATTAAGAGAAAGATGCCAATCTTAAATGGCTACATATTACACGATTCCACTGTCCTCTGAAAAAGGAAAAGCCGTTGAGACAAAGAACAGATTGGTGATTGTCAGCCCTGGAGCTGTGGGGAGGAAAGACACGCATAAAACCACTTTGGGATGATAAAATGCTCTCTCTTGTCTGCGGTGTTGGCAACACAACTGTATGCATTTGTCAAAGTTCACTTTAAGTTGTGAATTTCTAAACCTTCACATTATACCTTAATAACCTTGATTTTTAAAACGCTCAAAGGTGACATAAAAGAGGAGGTAAATCTTGACATTGAAATTGTCGTGTTTTTAAAAAATAGCTAATGTGCTGGCAATGTAATTTTTAATTTTCTTTATTATAAATTTGCTGGTGATTTTATTAGTGTCTTCAGTGGTGTTCACCGAAACGCAGCCTAAGTGTAAATACTTATTGTCCTTAATTGGCCTTTGTTACTACTCCCTTTCTCTGGCTATTAAAGGTGACTGCCTTGAATGAGCTGTAAGAAAATTATTAAGTGTTATCATCTCCAAAGGTGGGATCACAGCACATGACTTCTTTCTACATTTCTGTGTCCTGAAAATGTATTATGATTGCTGTGTGTTGTTATTGTCACCAGGAAAGTGTGGTGAAACACAGCAATACTCCAGATTACTTTAGCTTTATTTTTTAAGATATAGGACTTTCTCGAGCTGTACACCTACCCACGGTGTGTTCAAATTGTCACTCACTTCCTAGCAGTCACCTGTCTAATTTAGGTTGCTTCCTAAGGGACTAACAGATGTTGGTCACCATGCAGGCTTGCAGCAGAAATCTTTGCAAGTAGGCTGTGTGGAAATTGGTGCCTATTTCTGACTTTCCTAGGGTATATTCACCTACAGCATGAGCAATCTGTTTAAAATATCCCATCTTATGTTCAGAAGTATCTTACTTACACGCAAAGAAGATACTTGTAATATCTAGGTCACATATTCTGTTATATTTGTGAGGTCATTCATAGTTCAAGCAATTTTTCTCTATCTTGTACCATGTTTACGCAGAGTTGTCAGGGGTGATAGGCACATTTTCTAAAATAATTCTGCTAATGAAAAAATAATTGATGTTGTCTTTTCTATCATGAAAGAATTACAGTGAGACTCCTGTAAAATTGGAAAACACAGATCTCCCCCACTCTTCTATCCCTACTATTCAGGAAAATGCTGTGACAAACATTTTAGGATCTCTCTTCTCTGTGTGTAACCACAAATATACGTATTTAAAGCCATTCCTGCCTTGTGGCCTCTTTTCAGTAGTTACTTTGGTAAAATAAAACTGCAGCACGCTGCACTGTCTAGTCTGCAGCTCAGGGTTTCTTGACACAGTTTTTATGAGAAGAAACAGTGAGTTGTAAGACACAATTTGGCAAGATCTTGCGCCCCTTTCACTTACTTTGGTTCCTCATCTATTTCTTTATTTCTCTGCATTTATTGAGACCATTTTCTTTGTTTGAAGACTTGCTTGTTTTTATCAGAAAGGCAGAATTACAGAAAGAGGCAGAGACAAAGACTGAACTCTTTGTCTATCGATTCACTCCCCAAGTGGCTGCAACAGCCAGACTGAGCCCTCCGAAGCCAGAAGCCAGGAGCCAGTAGCAACTGGGAAATGAACTGGTGTCTATATAGAATCCTGGAGCATGCGAGGCAAGGACTTGAACCAGCAGGCTACCGTGCTGGGCCCACTGAGATCCTTTTTGTCACTCTTTTAGCTTAGTCTATCCATGACTGTAACAATAACAATCCTCCTGCCTCAATATGACCAACTCCACCTGTAAGTGAAGCGTTTCCTAATGAAATCAGCATTCTTGGGTTATTGATTTCTGCTTAGTAATTTTCTTTTAGTTTTTAAGTGGAATATCTTCTATGCTTTTCCTTTTAGTGCTTCCATTCCTTAAAAACTCGTCCTCTCTTTTCCCTGTTTATCTACAGAAGTTATCCCAAGGTTCCAGAACAGTTCTGTAGCCTGATTTCAAGCTATATTATTTCCTCCACCAGACATTAATTTTTTTAAAAAAGGGGCAGAGTTCTTAGATAAAAGCTATCTAGTCATAGGTTTTAAGAGATGTATGATTTTCCTTATAAACTTATAATTTCTAATAGCTAGGTGAACAAAGCTGTATTAGTAATGGAGTCACTGCACATTGTTAGAGTTCTATTCACTGTTAAATCAAAGCAACATTTACCTCTCTCTTTCAGAGCAGATGGAGACCTATACAATGATTCATTTCATAACCTTCAAAAAGAAAAGGCAACTGTTCCACCTTGGAATAAAATGGGAGACCAAAGAGACAGATCTTATTACTACCTTGAAGGTCAGTAACCAGAAGAACAACATTTTTTTATTAATGATTTTTTTTCTAAGTTACAGAAGTATAATAGACATAGAAATGAAACTCCTTGAACACAAACTGTATATTAAACATTAAAAGAAGTATATGTCTCTCTTTAAAACCTGATTCTTGCTACAGATGGACAATTCTACCCATTGGAGGCCACATGGGATCCACTGCATTAGAATGTCTTTATGGTAGTGATTATATTTCAGTCAAGGGTCAATGAAAAAGAAGCCAATTAAGGAGATCTCTGGCTTCTCTGCGTTATTAGTCAGATGTTTCAGAACCAACATAGATATCAGCTTGCTATATTTAAATGGCTTTTCAAAACCCCACGTTTACCTTTAAAATCTAGACCTTCTAGCAATAAAACAACTTTTCTCAGCAGTAACTCTGGGGGTCTGTTTTTGGAACATCATGAGATGTGGTTAAAATGATATGATGTAGTGACATTGCCACTGTGGTAGTCAGAATCACATTGAGGTCTGTCCTTTATCTGACCAGTGCTGTACTAGCACAAGAGGTTTTGGGGACAATGTTATGGGTGATGATATATTAGATTCTGAAATTAATGCTTGTCTGTCACTCAGTGGGCTATGAAATCTTTTCTACTTGGGCCATGCATTCCAGAAGGTCAGGGGGTAGACAGCTGTCAAAGCTATGTGACTTCTAACAGCATTACAAACTAGTATCTGTGAAGAAGAGTAAAGGGATTTGTATCAGTCAACAGCCAGTCAGGTACAGGTGGCTCAATTAAGATAAATTGGTGTAAGCAAATTTGTTGCAAAAGCATTAGAAGAGCTTGACAGAAAACTAAGGAAAGTGAGGTGACCGCCTACTACAAACTGTAGGAAGTCTGTGGAAGGTCAGTGGAGAAAGAGGAGTCTCCCATTCCCCGGAAGCCAACTCCCTTACTGGCCTGGGGAACCACCACAGGGCAGCCAAGATGTTGGCTCCTGGAGGAAAGGACTGTCTGGGGACTACTGGAACCTCTGTGGTGGGAACTGGAAGAGGCTCTCCTCAGGAAGGAGATGAGAGACACCATGCTGGCTTCTTCTACATTCATCTTTTGCCAGGGCTTCCCACTGCCCAAGTCTGACAGGAAACAATTCTGTATGGGAACATGAGTAATGGACCGTGCAGATGTCAGTGCACAGGAGAAGTATGCAAAGGATCTCACCTGTGAGAGAATACATAAATGACCAACATGTCACCACTGCAGGTAGTATCACACACTTCCTTGGTCAGACCTGGATATTGTTTGAAGTACATTCACAAGGAAACTTAAACATAAATGACCAGGACTCACTTCTGGGTTACGAAAAGTTACAAAAACACAAAACGTGGTGTTTTCCGAAAGTGGTGACAAGGAGAGGGAAGTTCTTCCTGCATTTGGGGCAGAATTGAGTGTGGCTTCTTAAGAGATGGTTCAGAGTGATCAGACTAGAAAGGTGGCAAAGGGACAAGGAGGGACAGTTGAAGTAACAGAGACAGCAATTATGAGGTAAAGCCAGGCTGTAGTGCTGGTAGCGGGTGGAAGTGAAGTTTGCAAGATAGAGGTGACAGGGGTCTAGGGACTTGTTTGGGAAAGGCCCAGTCTTAGCAAGAGGACAGTCTAGTGGCCCATCCAGGCCAAGTAACCATATGACCCCCACATCTGCAGGAAAGGAAGTTCAATAGGATTTCATGGACTTGCTTGCATTAGATGACAGAATGGGAATCAGCTTTTGCAAGAGTCATTTAATCCTGGGGAAATAAACAGCTCTATTGTTAGAACACACAGTGTGTATTCAACAATATTCATAAAAGTAACAGAAACAATTGCTAGTGTTTACTGTGTGCTCAAGTGCTGGGCAAAGTGATGAATTCATACAGTATCTCATTATTTCTCATAATAATATGGTACCATAGGTTCTCTTTTAAATCACTTTCTAGACCCAAAGAGTAAGACCTAAGTCAGATCATTGACAGTAAAAGATGGGCAAGAAATCTGAGTGTGGCCCATCTGATATCAGGGGCTTCTTTATTCAATCACCAGACTATGCTCTCCCACTATGTAATCGTTGTGGTGTGATTATATAATCTCATCTTCCTCAAGTCTAGTTATACTTTAGTACTTCTTTAAAGGGATACATTTGGAAGATTTTTTAAAGCCATGTGCATCTCAGGAAGAAGGTTAAGTTTCTTGAGAAGTATGCATTATCCCCAAATGCTAAGAGAGGCATACATCAACCTTATACTCCCAGAAGGGATCCTTTGGCCCTACTTGAATGTGGCCAGATGCCACCCATCTGGCTGTGCATCCTGCTTGAGTTATTCAGTAATTTGACTCATTGAAATAGTCTGCACCGCAGGCTCTACTTGGTAGTCCTCTACGGAACAGAAACAACAGCTCTGCAGATGTGACCACGCTGATGAAAAGCAAGGCTGTGTCTAGTTAGAAAGGCCTGTCAATCCTTTCTCATACTTCTGAATGGATGTCATCAGGAAGGCGAGCTTTCATGCAACTGAAAAGGGTAAATGTTTCTTCCCGAAGAACTCAGTCTTCTATAAAATGATCATGGAGAGAAGCCTGTGTGTCTCTAGCTTCATCCCGTTCATGTTGTAATGTAGCTGGGATTTAGAATTTCCGTTTCTGAAGCAAGTCATTGTATAATACCACCAGCCAAATTTTAACTGGTGATAGGATGTTCTGGAATCACTCTCCTTTTGCTTGGGGAAAAACAGACAAGCAGTTTAGTATGCTTGATGTCAAAGCCAGGTATGGAAACTTACAGGGCAATATCATTCCTCATTGGTGCAGTTACTGGGGCCACTCATTTCTGTTTTTTGTTTTAGATTTATTTATTTGAAAATCAGAGTTACATATGGGAGAGAGTGAGAAACACACAGACAGAGAAAGTGAGAGAGAAGACCCATCTTCCATTGGTTGGTATTTTCCCCAGAGTTAGACCAGGCTGAAGTGAGGAGCTAGGAGCTAGGAACTTTATCTGGGTCTCCTGCGGGAGTGGCAGGGTCCCAAACACTTCAGCCATTTTTGGTTGCTTTTCCCAGGCCATTAATAGGAAGTTGGATTGGAAGTGGAGCAGCTATGACTTGAATCGGTGACCATACAGGATGCTGGTAGCACAGGCAGCACTTTTTCCCCCTATGTCACAAAACCAACCCCACATTTATTTGTTTTAATCTTGATATTTTCAGTTAACAAAAAAGTGTTGTCGAAGATTAAAAGTAAGAACCCTAAAGAAAAAAAGTTGGTAAATTGGACTCCATGACAATAAATATATTTTTTTTTTGTGAAGAGACATTTTCAAGAAAGTAAACAATGAAGCACATATTAAAAGAAAAAATAAAACTACTCATTAAATGCCTACTAAGGAAAGAAATGGTATCCAGGGCAGGGAAAAACTCCAACAACACAAAAATTTGAAAGCAAGCTGATTTTAGAAAATGGACAGAAACTTGAACAGACTCTTTGATCAAAGAAGTGAAGACAAACAAGTAAACATACAATGGTGCTTAACATCATCAGACATTAGAAAATGTCATGAGAGGTAACAGACCTGTCAGAATGGCTGATACTAGAGAAGTCTGATTATCCTTAGTTATAACAATAATGTGGAGCAAATGAACCTTTCATGTCGCTCATGGAAATACAAGCCTTTGTTGCAAAACTGGAAGACAGTCTGAAAGCTTGCTTAAAATTTATATATGTATTTTTTCATGTGTCATAATTTGTATTGGAGTTTGATCACTTAACCGGATACTAAAGGGAAGGAAATAAAAGGCAAATTTCAAAAATCAACTTTAGATTTCTCCAGAATTTTTAACAAATCCATTGCATGCTGACTGTCCTGTGAGAAAATCCTGATGCTTCTGTGTCCAGTGGCTTGGTTATTTCTCACAGTAGTACAAACATGGCCATTTAATAGAAGAAGAAACGGAGACTCCAAACAGATGATAATTTTCCAAAGCCAGCCAAACAAATGTCAGAGAGGAGTTTAAAGCCAGTGTTAGTCCAATTTTAAACTCTAGTTCTAAAAGCCATGCTATTGACCGTATGTTTGGGAAAGGCCCAGTTTTAGCCTTGCTAAAAGCCAGGCTGCTGATGCTGGTGTTGCTGAGCTAGCTGGCTCCTCTTCTTACCTTACTGTGCCAGACTTACTGGAACAAGACTGTGAGGGTTCTACTGCTTAACTGCTTACCATAGAACAAAAACTGAAAATAGAAGGAAGCACAGAAATGTGCACAAAAATATATGAACCCCACAAATAATTTTTAAAGTGGGGAAAAAAGAAAGGCAACATATTAAAAAGTGTAATGATGAGACAGTGAAGCTATTTGCTTAGGCTGATTCTCGTACCATTCTTAAGAAGCCAACACCTGAATGAAGGTGGACATCTGTTTGTAGTCCGGGAGACGATGATGGCACAAAACACTCTAGACAGGAGGCTTCCTATCATTCTGATCTGAGTTTGAATGGATTCAAGAAAAATAGAAGCTGATTAACCAAACTTATCTTGATTCATTATGTTAAACTGATCTTAAAAACATCTGAAAAAATGATTGAAATTTAAAAATTTCTAATTTTAAAATAAAAAAATAATTTCAATCAGCCTATTGACATTTCTGTCACTTTCCAGTGACTCATTTTGCCAGTGACAAAAGCTTGGTCTAATTAGGGGTGATATTTAACTTCTCATTCACAGTACAAAGTTTGCATCTGGAATAGCGTGTTCATTAAGAAGTTTTTCAAATTGCATTGGAACTATTAAAAGTTGTTAAACACATGCTGGCCAAGACTAGAAACTCTAGTTTTATCCTTATTATCAAGGAGTGCTTCTTGTTTAATTTTCCTGCCATATATGTGAGTTTACATGTAAGCATGGATACTCAGACATTTGTTTTTCCAGCTGCAATCTGTTTAGAAACCCTCAAAATTAGTAATGAGCAAAGTTAAAATTGCATTTCTTCTTCTGGCTTTCATTTGTTGGGCACTTACTATGTGTCACAATATGTTCCAGGAATTTTAACTGAAGTGTTTCATGACAAGGAGCTTCCTATGGGAAAAGAAGCTGAGACTCCAAGAGCTCTTGAGGGTTCCCTGTGATTTACAGAGCTAAGACTGGCTGGATAGTATGAAAATCAGGTCCGTTTCCTGTTCCTAATGGTTGTGTTTAAACCTCTTCAGGTGTCTGGACCTCTTCCTAGACTATGAGAGTATTTATTCCTGCTAGTCTTTTCTTGCTTCAGATCAGATTATTTGTATTATCATCAATATCCCCCAAACTGTATTTACCTGTTAGACACAGCTACACTTATGGTAGCATATAAATTAGCAACATAATTTCTAGAATAAGACTACATGTATTCAAAATCAGACACATATGCTTGCTGTGAAGTCTTACCCAGTTTGTAGAACCTTTCTGTCCCTTCAGTGTCTCCATTTGCAAAGGATGCTAGTATGATCTACCTGGTGATTCTTGGTGTTTGGAGGATTAAGCCAGTTGAAGCCTGTGAAGCGGTTAGCATCTTCCTGACTCATGCAAAGTTTTCAGAATGTTATTGAAGTGTGGACATCGTTTTGAAGTAATTTAGCGTAGGAATGTTTATTTCAAGAGCCTAAAAAGAGGAACACTGGAATTCAAATTTTTGTAGAAGTTATAACAAGAATGTTCATTCTCAAGACTTTCTTACATACTGTTGTCATTTGTACACTTTATACTATTACACGCTATAGTCTATACATTGTTGTCAAACTAATCTGATTGTAAGCCTTGCTTCCCTAATAACTTTCCGCTTTGCAGAAAACACAGACAGAATAGGTTCAAAATAAACCTCCTTAATTACAGTCGGATCTGTAATTTGACAGTAATAAATGTTTCTACCATTTCTCTTTATATAACCAGTGTTTAAGGCAAAGCAGACCACTTGATGGTCCTCAAACTCTTTTAACCCTTGCTGCCTCCCATATATCTGCAAATCCATGCTGCCACTTTCCCCGCATCCTTTATCCTTTCCACTGCAAGTATTCTCTCTTACAGCAGTAATTTTCACTCTGTGATATGCATCTGAACCCCCCGGGGGATTATTACAACACAAACTTTGGCACCCATTCCTAGAAGTTCTCATTCACAGGGATAGTTTGGGCCTCAACATTTGCTTCTCAGGAAAGTTCCCCGGTGGTGCTGATACTGTGAAGCAAGAAGATGAGTATGTTAGCATGGTCCTGGAGAATGCTAGTTCACAATGTTGACTAGATTTGATGTACATGCTAGTGGACTACATTCACGCCATATCGCTTATAAGCAAAATCCAAGGTAAATTCATTTTTTGTACTTCTCTCTCACAAGTTTAGCAAATAAAGGGACATTTAATTATATTGTTCAGTTAAGTGATTGCTAGTGGCGTGACAACACTTCTTTAGCTGCTGGAGTCCAAAGAATTAAAAGTACCCTGCAGTTGAGATGTGGCCCATTTGTAAGCTGTAAGAGAATGATAACGATGCATTAGCATATGATATAATAATAATGATACTGAAAGAGAAGGAATCTTATTGAGGACTTGTGGTTGGCAAGATTCTAACAGAAGTATTTTACACATATTTTTTCTTATCCATTTTATGAATGAGAAGTAATTCCCCAAGATCACCTGGTTAGTAAGAGATAGATGTAGGATTTATCGAGATCCCAGTTCAAGGTCATACCCTGCTGCCTGATGATGAAGGATAAGGACTTTACCGAAGTCATGGGTTTCTATTCCTATCCAAAGGAGGTCTTTTAAGGTGCTTAGCAGGTAGGCCAATTACTCTGATACAGTTATGGATTTGACTTCCTTTGGCTTCTGTTCAGTTATGAACTACATTAAAATACATGATGGACTTTGAATGTGAAGGACAATACTATTGTAATAACATGAGGGAAATTAGTGGTGGGGGAGGGAGGGCAGGGATTTGGGGAGGGGAAGGGAAAATCCTGGAGCCTATGGAATTGTATTATGAAGTAAAAATTAATAAAAAGATATATAGGAACTACTTTGAAATGTTAGCAGGAATTCAGTTTATACTATCAAATTACATCATATATTTCAAAACGTTAGTAGAAAATTAAATAGAAATATAAGGATTTTGGTATAATTTAAAGATATATGTCTATGCCATAAGAGGAGTCTTCAAAAGAATTATGGAAATGAACAGTATGAAAAGAGTACACTTGGATTAAAATACTTTTGCATCAAAACAAATTTTTCTTTTTAAGAAAGATTATTTATTTGTTTATTATTCACAGTCAAAGAGAGGGACAAACATACACACACACAAAGAGAGGGGGCATTCTCCTTTTGCTGATTCACTCTCAAATGTCCAAAGCAGCTGAGTTGGGCCAAAGCAATATTGTGAGAGCAGAACTCAAGCTGGTATTAGGTATTAGGGTTTTCCAGGACCCAATTGATAATGCCAACACCTGATGCATTAGGATATGCATTGACCAGAAATTGGAATTTGAATGAATCCAGGATACAACCACAGGATGTGGGTATCTTTTTAGCAGCAGCAAATGCCTGCTCCTAAATTGATCTTCTAATTCCAATTTTTCCATGGACTTTTCTGAAGCATCATTGTATATAAACAGAATAACTAATGTCAACATGCTTGGTTCAGTAGTCAGCTATAGGACTATCAGTTCAAAATTGAAGATAAAATTAAATGCCATGTAAGATTCCCTAAAGTTGCATTTGCCTGATATAAGCAAAATAAGAAAAAGAAAAAAAAAGTGGGCAGCTAATCGTCCATCCTATAGTGCTGGCATCACACATGGGCATTGTTTTATTGCCCTGGCACCCATCTTCAAATCGAGCTCTCTGTTTATAGCTTGGGAAAGCAATGGAAAATGGTCCAAGTCCTTGGGACCCTGCACTCATGTGGCAGACCCAGGAGAAGCTCCTGAATCTTGGCCTTGGGTCAACTCAATTCTGGCTGTTCTGTCCATTTGAAGCGTGAACCAACAGATGGAAGATCTTCTCTCTCTGTCTCCTCTCTCAGAAAAAATATCTGCCTTTCAAATAAAAACAAGTAATTATTAAAAAGAAAAAAAAAACAGTAAAGAAAAACGCTGATTAACAGAGTTAGGCGTTTTTCCTAGGAAAGATAATTTGTTTTAAGATATTTTATGATTCTTAATTACTTTTTATACAATGACAATTTTAATGCTTAGTTTTAAAAATTTCAAGTTCAGAAAAACAAATAAGGAGCATCTTTATATAAAATATGCAAGTAAAATCATTTTGTGGGAGCAATGGGTATTTTGATCTGGTTTAAAACACTGAATTTCCTGATGGCTTGATTTCATAAGCTGAAAATGTGAGTTGTTAAGGAGGAGATGTGCTTTGAAGAACGAGAGAGCTGTGCAGTTCAGCTGTGGGACTGATGGGTCAATGGGACGGGGAGCACAGCCCATAGGAAGCTGTACCCAAGCGGTCAGGAGTAGCAGAAAAAAGGTCTGAAGCACTCCTCCCTCTGCAATGCAGTCTCAATGTTCCTCAGCTGGCTCCCTGAGTGGAAGATCATTACTTGATTATAATTAGTGAAATATCCTGCTGTTATGCTATTTCGAACAACCATGTTTGTACTCTGTTAAGAAGTAGATGACAATTAGTATAAGACTTGAAGCAATGTTTGACAATCCTCCAGAGTTTTTGCACCAAAGATTCCAGAAAATTCTATGAGATTCAGGGACCCATGCTATTAAACCCCAAATAAAATGAGGCACAAGTAATCTTGGTTGACTGATTTTACCCAACAGGTTTCCAGATTCAGTGGGAGAATTTATTATGATAAAAATTAAGTGTTTAATGTTTTATTTCTAGCTTAAGAAAAAGTTTCAACTAAAACATGTATTTATTAAATTATCTATGTAAAAGGGAAATAATATTTAGAATTATGAAAATACTAAGCAGCAATATTTCTGATTAGTATGAAAATAGGTTATATCAAATTTACTGAAGGATGTTATTATTTGGTAAATAGAGGTCGTTATTTGTTTATTTTAAGCATATCTTCACATCTGTGAGGCAGCACACACACACACACACACACACACACTCACATTCATTGATTCTGGTCCCCAAATGCCTGAAATTAAGGTGAGAGCTGAGATTTCTATCCAGCGAGTGGCAGGCACAGATATACTATAGCCATCATTGCACTAGCAAGAAGCTGAAGTCTGGAGCTGGAGTCAGTTACTGAACCCAGGCATGGAATACAAGACGAGTGGTCTTAACTGCAAGACTGAATGGTCACCCCACCCACTATTACTGACTTAAAGAGAAATGGAATTCAGAGCTGTATTTTGCCTAAGGAAAATACTGCATGTCTTGTTTCTTTGCATGGTAACTTGCAACACAAAATATTCTTCAATCTTCATTGGAAATGATGTGATTTGTGTTCGCCAACAAGACAATGTGATGGTCAAATAAATGCTTTTCAATCAATAATAAGAATGTACACACTTTTCCTCTCAGATTCATGTCTAAAATGGTTGGAAATATTTTCTACGAAAAATGTATGGATTTTCCTACATATCTTTCTTTAAAAAAAAAATGAGTCTTTTCCTTGGCAACATTGGGTATGTACTGCGCACCAGTACGTATTGTTCATTGATCAAAGGAAACGACACAGGCAAGGAAAAAAGATGAATAATGATGTCCTGCAGAAAGGTGAAAGAGGTAAGGAACAAGGAAGAGACACAAATTCCAGCAGAGGTTGTCTTTTTAGCTCAATGGTATGACTTCCACATTTTACATTTTTTCCTGAGAACACTGAAGGTTAAGTTCTTTTCACTCTATCTTCACAGCCTTATTCTGTGACCTCAATTTTCCAACAGCATCGGAACTCCTGGAGAACATCAATATGTTGCTTCCCATGAAGATAAATGTGAAGCCAATCCTAAATGCAGTTGGACATTTTGAAGCCCCAAATCTCCTGGACTTTTATTTGCCTGTGAAAAAAACAGTTTAAAGTTCAAACAGGGACAGATAATACATTCAAACATATGTATGTGTATCTATAGCCACAAATACTTTGAGAGTGACACCCCTTTGATCTTCCTAGGGGTTTAACGTCCAATTCCTTTCACTATGGATGAAAAAAAAAATACCAACCAAGTTACTTTATGCTCAAGGACATCTACTTTGGGATGGTAAATTAGAAATAATTTAAAAGAATCCATATTCATGCAAAAATTCTTAAAAATGCTATCATTGCTTTTGACAAAGGTACTCCTGCCCAGCATAAAGCAATGGTAGTTAGTCAATTTAACCCACAGCAAGATAAGTACGGAAAGACTTAAAATACTGGGTACTGGAAAGCAAGCCTGTGAGCTCTGTGTTGCCAGTTTTGTATTTGAACCATTCCGAAGGACCACGATCTGTATATAAATGCTGGCTGATTCTGAAAACAAAGGGTTTTTCTCACATTGTAGTAAAGGGAGTCAGAGTATAATCTTAGTAAACGAAAAAGAATAGATTGCATCTCAAAGAGACCGGGGAGTTCAGTGTTGGTCCAGGCTTGATCTAAGCCTCTTTAAACGTAGCCCATGTTTTTTCCCATCCAACCACAATCTCCAGCATCATCCATCGGTTTTAGGGGAATAGTTTCACAGCTAGACAGATCCTTCAGTGTCATCAGCTGAGCCACATTTTAGGCCAATGGTTTCACTTTTTCATTTTAGCAACTTTAGCATCTCTGCGGGCAGTGGACTGATAAGTCAACAATGCTCTACATACCAATGGACAAAGAAAATGTAGCTTTTTTATTTCCTATAGTTCATTGAACACCCTGATAAACAATACTTGGAGCAGGCAAGGAGGGATGCTTGAAAGTAATCCAGCTTGCTAAACTCTGCTGAATTAAATACAGTACATTTTCTCTTTATGTAAACTCAATCAATTTTTAATACTGTGCTATCAGATTTGCTTTTGTCCTATCTTATTACCCAAGATGGTGTTGGATGCTAGAAGCCATTTCATATGAGATGATGTCTCACAAAGCTTTCTGTCCTGGGAAATATAGGGTGGGGAACCCTCAAAGACACATATGCAGACCGTGTACATTTTGCTGAATTTTTTAGTTTGAATGGCAAAGTAACAGAAGGGGCTTGGAGAAAGAGAGCATGAGACAAAGAGAGAGAGAGAGAGAGAGAGAGAGAGAGAGAGAGAATCCTCTGATTCACTCTCCAAATGGTTGCTACTGTTAGTTCTAGCCGAAATCAGGAGTCTCCTACATGTGTGGTGGGGACCCAAGTATTTTGAATATCATCTGCTGCCTACGCAGGCACAACAGCATGGGGCTGTATAGGAAATGGAGCATATGGGTCTGCAGTAGGTTAACTCACTGTACCACAATGCCAGCCATAGTCTGTACTTCTTATGACCTCCTTGGGTCTTTACTCAGCATTCTTTGTGACACCCTCTGGTATTTGATGCTGGCAATACAGTGGGTGGGCATGCACCTAGCTCTCCTTGGCCCCTTAAGAATTTCTGATATTCAACTCACTTCATCCCTTGCAGAATTTTCCAGATTTTTGAGAGATTTTTCTTTGGTCTAAGGTACAGAACCCATGGTGACAGGGTCATTCTACCCTGATGGTAGCAGGCTTTGTTTAAGTTCCCAACTTAGACTCTAGAAATTTGCATGCCACTGCAGCCACTTCGAAAATCCAAGAATTCTTCTAATTTCCAGAGGAAGAAGAAAAAGGTAGACTGGGATAGCTACCTAAACCTCTGGAGCTACCACCTGTCTGCTGTGTTCACTGTCGGTTATTTCAGGAGCACCTTGTGAAGTCTCCTTGCTGCAGTTCCAAAGCCACTCCAATATGCACCACATTAAAAGTCCTCTCCCTGAATGGAGAATGGGGTCATCAGTCTACAGACTCTCCTCCCTTTGCTATAGTAGGAATCAGGGTCAAGTGTAGTGGAAGGTCAGGACCTGGGAAAAGATGGTAGAAGCAAGCTATCTCCTTGTTCCCTTTGCTGTTATGGAATTTTCCATGTATTCTACCAGCCTCTTTCATGAAATGGCTGAAAGGACAGAACAGCTTAAGTGGGCCCATTTTCTGTGGTTGGAAAAACCCCACACTAGTTTAATAGTTTCAGAACACCAGCCAACTTCCATGTGCACACAGATACACTTCAGAAATGGTTGCTACAGCACTGTAATGGAGTCAAAGCTCAGTAAAAATGGATTCTGAAGGAATAAATGAATCCTAAAAGAATCTCTGCATTTGTGTACAGTATCATTAAGTGTTCTCATTGCCAAAGTGAAAGACAGCTAGTATTTTAAATATTGGCAAGACTTTAGGTATATTGATTTTGAAATCACTCAGCAATTTTGCCTTTAATCGGCAGGTTTCCCACAATCCTGTGGCCTAGAAGATGGCTTTACTAATCTAATAATTCCTATGTTTCATTATTCTTTACGTATTAAATGTAAAACAATCATTTTGGGGGTGTACTTTTGAAAGCTTCTGCTTATCTATTACTTGTGCCACATTAGGGGTTATCAGTTTCTTTACACACTATAATTTGCTAATGTGTACTCACAAGTTTTAAAGGTTATCAAAGTGTCAGTGTTTGAAAAACATGGTTGGGGCCCGGTGCGGTGGCCTAGCGGCTAAAGTCCTTGCCTTGAGCATGCTAGGATCCCGTATGAGTGCCAGTACTAATCCCAGCAGCTCCACTTCCCATCCAGCTCCCTGCTTGTGGCCTGGGAAAGCAGTCAAGGATGGGCCCAAAGCCTTGGGACCCTGCATCTGCATGGGAGACCTGGAGGAGGTTCCTGGCTCCCGGCTTCAGATTGGCGCAGCACCAGTTGTTGCGGCCACTTGGGGAGTGAATCATCGGATGGAAGACCTTCCTCTCTGTATTTCCTCCTCTGCATATTTGATTTTGCAATAAAAATAAATAAATAAATCTTTTTTAAAAAAAAACCATGGTTGAATATATTATCTTTTTTTTTAAACAAGGATTGGAGGAAGGAAAACTAGGTCCCTTAGGGAAAGAGTGAAGTAAATACCTTTATGTTTATCTTGTTTTGTTTGTTTTCTTTTTTCTTTTTTTTTTTTTTAAAGATTTATTCATTTTATTACAGCCAGATATACAGAGAGGAGGAGAGACAGAGAGGAAGATCTTCCATCCGATGTTTCACTTCCCAAGTGAGCCGCAACGGGCTGGTGCGCGCCGATCCAATGCCGGGAACCAGGAAGCTCTTCCAAGTCTCCCACACGGGTGCAGTGTCCCAAAGCTTTGGGCCGTCCTCAACTGCTTTCCCAGGCCACAAGCAGGGAGCTGGATGGGAAGTGGAGCTGCCGGGATTAGAACCGGCGACCCTATGGGATCCCGGAGCTTTCAAGGCGAGGACTTTAGCTGCTAGGCCACGCCGCAGGGCCCTGTTTTATTTTTTCTTTTGCAAAGGGAAGCAACAGGTGAGAAATTACTTTCAATTGAAAAAAGTATTGATAAGCTAGCTTTCTAGGTCAGCAGCAATAAAGATAAATAAACTTGAAATAGAAGGTGAGTATACTAAGCAGAAGTAAATCGGACTTCCAGAAGGAAATCTCTAATAGACTTTTGAAGAAGATTATAGAACTGGAGTCTCTGCAGATTGCCTATCTCTTTAATAGGTTTGGGGATTCACCTTGTCAAACGTAGGGTGCCGCATCCAACTGGACTTGGTAGTAGCTCGTTCCCGTTCAGAAGCTTGTAGTTACCTTTGATCATCTGGATACTAATGGAAGCCCAGCAGCCATCGAGTCAATGAGGACTGAAGTTACACCTCCAAGGTATGACTGAGCTCTGGGATGGGAATTCTCTATTCTGTGAAAAAAGTCATCTGTGTTAGATTAGATCAAAACATCAGCACGTTTGCTCAGTGACCTGGGGAGTTGTCCATCCAAGCACCCTGGGTGGTTTTTATAAGATAGTGACTGCAGCTCTTGATCTGGATGCTTCCTGGCTCTGCGATCTTGTCCTGGCAGCATCATGGAGACCATCCAATACTATACAATGTTCTCCAGGCATGTGTTTTCCCAGCCACAAGCCCATCACTTTGGTTGTCTTTCTATTTCTCTGACTTTGGAAATTCACCTCGCTACGCTGCCAACATCTTTCACTTAGGGAAAGGTTTTAGATTGCAGGGAAATTTACCCAGGAGCCTGCGGAAAAATGTGCATGATCTCCAGGTTATTGGCTTTAAAGCGTGATTCCAAAACATACGATAATTTTTCAAAGGACTTGGCATGACTTTTACAGCCCGTTAAAGCTGAGTGATTTCTGAGATACCTGAAAGTTCATTATGTTGCTACACTCACTTTCAGGTTTTCAACATTTCTGCGTTAAATGGCCTGAAAAGAATGGAGATTTCCTTTATCCTGTGATGATAGGGTATGGCAACTCAAACACACAATTTCTTTTCCACGACCTCAGGATATGAATGCACTTTTCAGGCAACTGAAAATTATTTAGGATAAAAATGTGGAACATTTTATAATATGAATTTAAATGAACAAAAAACCCCCAAATCATATCTATTAAGTAAATATTTTAAAAATGCATGCATTTTCTTTTTTTTAAATTTATTTATTATTTTTAATTCATTAATTACATTGTATTATGTGACACAGTTTCATAGGTACTTGATATACAAGCATTTTCAACAGAATTATCAAAAAGCAACTTTATCTAGTTTTACATTTTTATTTCTTTTAAAAATATATATTATGTTTACTTGAAAGGCGAAGTTTCAGAAATAAAGAGGGAGAAATAGTGGGGGGAGAAAAAGATCTTTCAGCTGCTGGTTGACTCCCCAGCTAGCTATGACATTCAGAGCTAGACCCAACCAGAGCAGGTGCCGGGGATTCTCCTGGGTCTCCCACAGCGGATGGGAGTCTAAGCACTCGGACCAGCTTGCATTGCTTTTCCAGTTACATTAGTTGAATGCTGCATTGGAAGAGAAGCAGCTGAGACTTGAACCAGCATGTGTATGGGAGGCAGACGTTGCAGCGACTCAGTCCTACAGTGATTAAGACATAACTCTGGAATGCTGAATCTCATATTGAGGTACCTGAGCTTTAATCCTGCCACTACTTCCATCCCAGCCTCCTGATAATATGCACTGTGGAAAGCAGATGATATCTGAATTACTTGGGACTGTGCTGCTTATATGGGAGCCGATGATGAAATTCCTGGTTCTTGGCTTCAACCTGGCCTGTCCCCAGCTGTTCCAAAATGTTGGAGGTCTCTCTGTGCCTATTACCTTCATTGTCAAGTAAATATGCATAAATACAGATTATAAGCAATTTCCAGAAGCAGAATAAATGATCTAAAAGAGACAATATACCATCTTACGTGTGTATAGTGGTTTTTAGTTTATAAAAAAGTTTATCACTTATTTGATTATTCAACCCACATTGAAATAGTATTAAGATTTCCAATGTATATAAGTTAATAAAAATTATTATCTCATCTTCTATGGAGATTTCTATCCCTAGATAATAAGGGAGTTTTTTTGGTGCTTTGCACATGGAAAGATGAATTGCTAAACAATTGCAATTATTTTGGTAAATGTAGCTCAATTTGTGATAATAAATAAATCTACTTATTTCTTAAAATCATGTAGCATACCCCCTGAGAATAGCTCCAAGTTTACAAGTTTATGTGAACATGTTTATCCGCAAAATGTTCCCTGGGACACAGGCCAAGCAGATTTTACCACTTCCATTTAATGGATGGAAAAGCAGTTTGTGATAAGATCAGATAAGCTGCCCAGAATTGATTGGTTGACCAGAGTTGCCCTAGTTAACCCAGCAGAATCAGGACATGATCCTCCCACGGGGTTCCTGTGCTTACTCCTACACCTCCCTAGCGGCTGGCACTTCTCTCAAACCTCTTTATCAGGTGGACCATCCACATTTTGCCCAAACGTGGAACCATCTTTTCTCCCCAACCCAGCCCTTCGCCTTCAATCCCATCAGTGAAAATATGCTCGTTGTTTAAACATATGGGACCCTTTTACCCCCACTATAGAGCTCAGAGTGACTAGTAGATTTATGTCTGTCCCCACCAAATGATACAACATGATACTACACAATATGCTTGAATTTACCACAATAACCTCAAGGCCACTGAAGAAAGGAGACATCTGAGACAGCATGGAGTCTGTTAAGTCTCTAGCTTTGTTGGTGTATTTGTGTAAATTTGGATGTAACAGATTACAAGGCCGACCTTCCAATTCTTGAATGATATCACTCCTATGTTCAATATATGCTTCATTTTATGACTGTGGTTTCTAAAATAATTGGAAGAGGAACAACAGCTTCTCCTCCCTCCATTTCACTGAGAGTTTATTTTTAATTTATCGCTCTGGCTTATAGACAAATATAAGTAAACAGACATGTTAGGTACACTTATATGCCCAGTAGCCTCAGGAGAGTTATGCAATTAAAAAGTTCAATTTCCTTTATTCATTAAATGCCTATAACTACCAGAGGGACAGGTATGTTGAAATATTCATGGAAAATATCACCCACTCATGGTTTCGGATATTGAAAATTAGATCACTTTAATAATTTTTACTTTTGATTTACAGGTAGCTTAGAATTTCACTTTCAGGGATTGAAAACTACTTCGTATCATGAGTTAGATTACCAAGCAAGTGTCACAGAAATGTGAAAAAGCAACAGAAATGCCAGGTACTTAGTCTAGTGTTTAAGATGCCAGCTAGGCTGTGGACCAGGTACTCTAAAAGGTAATATAATGTGGGAGTACCTGGTCCACATCCTGGCTTCAGGTACTCCAATGTGGGAGCACCTGGTCTATATCCTGGCTCTAGCGCTTGATTTCAGCTTCCTGCTAATGCAGATTCTGAAAGACAGTGGTGATGATTCAGTAATCATGTTTTTGCCACTTATATGGGAGTCCTGAATTGGGCTCTCTGTTCATGGCTTTGGGCTAGCCAGGGTAGTTCACTTTTATGTAGCGATTAACCACATTTTTACAGGCATTTGGAGAATAAGCCAGTGGGTAGGATGTCTGGTTGGCTGTCTTTATGCAGCTCTAATTAATTAATCTCTTTAAGAGAAACAGAAACAACCCCATAACATGAACCCTCAACGTCTTTATTAAGATCTAAGTAAGAATTTCTTTAAGGGCACTAAAATTGACCTTTCCAAGGCATCCTATCCTTCAAGGAGGCAGTCTACCAAAAGGAGGTGCATTTAGAGAACACTTCACGTTAGACACATCCTTTTGGTTCCTTGAAAGATCCATCTTTGTCCTGCATGCAGATGGAGTGCACACTGTGCATTGCAAATCTTCTTCCATCCTGCTTTGGAAAGTTGCACTTACTGTTTCCCGTCTGTTTCTTCCATATTCTTCAAAAGTCTAGATGTCTCTTCAAGACTCACCTCAAATGTTGTCTCACTTGCTGACATACTCACCCCACCTAGGAAATCTAGTGATCGTATGCTGTTATCTCCTGAATCTTGTCTTTGTCTTAGCCATAATCATAATGTCTCTCATCCATAAGAGCTCATTATATACCACGTAATGGACTAACGTTTTTAGATGGATTACCTCATTCAGTGCTCAGGCTTCAAAACATAGCAGTGATCCTCAATTCACTATCAGTAAACACGAAATCCCTTACAACAGCCTGTGATGTTGTATGTTGTGTAGAGCCATGTTACCATTCATGTTGCTCTCCACAGTTGCCCTCATTCACTTCCCTGCTTGCTTCTTCAGTGTTCCCTACACACACTAAATGCACTCCTGCCTTGAAGTCTTTGCACCTGCTCTTCACTCTGTTTAGAATACTCTTTCTGGATGTACTTGAATGAGTAATGTGTCTGTGCTTTGAGTTCTTGTTCAAATGTGGACCTCTCAATGAAAACTATTCTCGTGCTCTATCTGAAATTTGTACCTTCCCCAACTCAAGCACTACTGATTTCTGTTCTTATTGACAATATTGTTTTATATTTTTTTTCTGTAGAAAATCATTCTTTTAACATGTGTTGGGTAATTTGTCTCTTAAGTATGACTGATTTATTTTCTCTATTCCCTATTTATATTCTAATTGCCTTGAAAAAAATGAATTTTTGTCTCCTTCTTTCTTTTATTTTTACCATAGAAAACTTGTCTTTCTAAAACATACTGGAAGATTTTTATACTTAGTGTGGCTGTATTTCACTTTCTGTTTTGCCGTTTATAATATAATCCCCTTGAGGGAGTGAATCTTTGTTTTATCTATTGATTTGTTTCAAGCTCAAGACAGTACTGAAAAATAACAAGAACTCAATACATGTTTTCCAAATGAATGGAAGAGTGACTCGTTTCATTTGCTAAAGCCCAAGACTTCAAGTTATTCCTCTGTCTTTTTCTTGTTTTCTACCAACAATCTAACAGCAAATCCTGTCAGCAGAACCAATAAAAATTATACCACACTTTTACCACCTCCATTGTCTCTGTTCCAGTGAAATCATTATCACCTCTTGCCTGATTTCTCTGCTACACCTTGTTTTCAGTAGCACTGAAGCTAGAGTGGGCCTTAAAATGCTGGCAAAATGATGTCACACTTCTGGTCTAACTCTTGCAATGAACAACAGTTAATACTTCAGCCTTCAGAGCTCAATGTCTCTGGTTCACTTCCCCCTCTGAAATCAGGCTTCATTGTTTCACTACATTGTTCTCCCTCTTGTTTCTTAAAAAGACAACCAGGTCCATGGTCCCAGGGACATTTCCTTGGCTTTTCTCTTTGCCTTAAATATAGTATTAAAAATTAAAGGAATTGTACCACAGGGCAAGCATATGATTGACAAGCTGCCAAGAAAATAATGGGAATGTATTCATAAACATAGATAATTTCGTCCTCTCCTCTCTCCTCTTCTCCCTTCTGCTAGTTATCCTCGTCTTTCTTGCAAGCATTGTTTAGTGTCGTTTAGGTGATCAAAACTTTGCCGGTTCCCAATCTTTTATTTTCTTATACCTTGGATTTTTTTCTAGTGATAATTGAATCCTTCATCCTTTCTGCATTACAAAACTACCATAGCATTAAACTTGGTTGTTGAGGTGAGCTGCCACTGGTGGATGAGTCATGGTCACTGTCAAGTCAATCATTTTAATTGTTAATTTCACTTTCGTGTTTGTGGGTGTATTGGCTATTACCTTTTTTTCCACATTACTTTCACACTCTTCCTGTAACTCAGACTTTATCTGTTCCGTTGTCACTTTAAAAATTTGATTATAAGCATAAGAACAAATTAAAATAGGATATGTTGTTTATGTCCTGAATATTTATGTCTTGATTTATTATTTGAGAAGAAAACATAGATAAAGTATTTAAAATATACAATAAGGATTAAAAAATACCCTTACTGAGGCTAAGGTTGATAACTCCAGTTAGGAAGGCAATAACCGCAGAATAAAGTCCTCTCCAATCAACCTTTTGTGATATGGCTCTGAATTTTCATAACTGTGATGAAGAAAGTTCTATAACAGCAATGGACGAACTCAACCTCTCTAATTTCTTTTCTTTTATCTGAGTATACCAACCTTTAAATAGGTGGTATCCCTACAGATTTTGGCCCCTGGTGTGTAATGAAAGCTGGGCACATGTGTGCTGCCCTCAAGTGGCACCAAGTATTAGTTGCACTCTCTGAGCTGCCTGTTTTCCATTGGACTTGCGGTGAATGTTGCAGCTGGGAGAAAAACAAAAGACACATAGCACAACTATGAATTTGGCCTCTACCGTTCACATTTCGGTGTGAAAGTAGCAAAATTCCTTGATGTTAAAATTTGACCTGTTTATAGTCGTAGAAATAATACATTTTTCTATTCTATTGATTCTCTGAGGAAGGGTAAACTGGGATGCTAGACCAAATAAGTCTTGTATCCACTTGTGTAATCACTGTAATTAGGCACCAATGTGAATGTAAAGGAAATATTAAATGTTTTTCCTGATTTCTTTGAACAACTGGCTCTGACGGGCACTGAAAAAAAAAATTACAGTCTCTCCACAGATTGCCTCAGTTGAGTACATGCTCTGGAGCTTGCAGTTAACTATAGTGCTTGCATGATCACGAATGATTAAATCCATACCAACTTGGGTTAACTGAAGTTTTTGAAAAAATATTGTAATTGAAAAGAGGTTATGGAAAGTGCCGTGTTTCATCTAAATTAAACTTGCAGTTAAATTAAATTCATAGTTTAAAGGGAAAGACCACCAGTACGTGTCAATAAGAAGGAACTGGATTATCACTGGTGGAAGAAAAGGACCTTTCAATCTAGTGAGTGAAAATGCCAGAGGTTATTGTTGCTGTCAGCTTGTAAGCCAAGAAAGTCCCCCTGATGTGAGCTTGGGGCTGTTATTATTGACTCACACTTATTGAGTCTTGGTAATATGCTCAACACCAGAGCCCAGGGCAAGAGAGGATCTTTACAGTGCACTTACTTTTGAAATATAAAGCTGAAGCATCAAGAAAAAGAACACAAAGAAAAGATTGATTGTAGTGATGGTTGGTGTCTGCCTTCACTGGCCACGAGAATTAAGACTAGCACAGCTTGAAGTCAGGAGCCAGGGACTCTGTGTAGGTGTCCTGCATGAATGACAGGGTATCAAACACTGGGATCATCATGTGCTACCTTTCCAGGGATATTAGCATGACGCTGGATTGGAAGCAGAGTCCCCAGGACTGAAACCTGTACTCTGATATGGAATGCGGGGTGTCCCAAGCAGTGGCTCAATTTATGGTATCACATCAGCAGTCCCCAGTTATAAGTGTTTTCTGGCTTAGGATAGAATAGCATTGGTTTTCCCTTAAATCACATAAAAATAAAATCATAAGAAACTGTCAGGGTCCTGAATCAGGGCATCACATGCTTTCTATGTGGCAATTTCGTTGATCGTCTGTTGAAGACTCACCACCACCCTGTGCATGCTACTCTGAGAAGGAAGATGTTAACTCCATGGCATAAGAATTACTAAACCTTTTCCAGGATTATCATGAACTTAGATGCTCATCAGGACAACTCAGGAACTAGCACATTGCACTGCTGCAGAGTACGTGAGTTTACATAGCCCATTGGACGTTGGTGGAAATAGGTACTTATCCCAAATAACTCAGAGTCTTTGGCTTTAAATGAGAACCTAAGGGTGCTAATATGCCAAGACATGTCCAATTTTCTTTCACATACTAGGAGCCCTTTTACCACTCATCAAACAAATAATTACTTTGTCCTCTTTTGTAGGAATAAAGAAAATGACACAAACTGTATGTGATAGTGCTGTTTTAAAGTAAATCTCTCTTAGATAAATGTGAATACTTTTCACAGAAGTACAAAATTCCTATAATTACAAGAAATGGAATACATCACATTTTCAAAGTTTCTAGGCAATATCTCTCCCTAAAATCAGGCCTAGGAGCTACTTTTTTATTTTTACTAAGGAAAGGAATGGGCTTCCCCATTAAGCTCATTTCAAACAAGATGATGGAGCTACAATCGGATGTGATCAGCAACAGGCAATTCAGTTCTAAAAGAGGTGATGACAGGAGTCAGAATCACTTATCTCCATCCTGGGGACAATATTTGAGTCTTGCCTTTAGGAAGCAGAGTGTCCACCTAACATCTTTGACATAAAGGAAGAATTATTACCCTTGTAATTGGATTAATTTTGTTTTGAAAATGTCAGAGTAATTCACTGAACTCTGAATCTCTTTGTGTCTGGAAATTTGTACCTTAACTCTGAGCTGTCACATCAAACGAAAAATATGTAAAGTGAGAATTACATTGTGCCTCTTCTAGGCTGGGACAAATAAACTTATTTGTCACAATTCGGAAGTCAGTTTTTTACACGAATGGGGAGAGAATTATAAGACAGCATGTTGTGAGAAGATCCTGTCACTCCACGAAAGAGAAATTCCTTGAATCTTCTAATAGTTTTGGTGTCACACGTTCAGTCAAATCACTGAGCAAGTGTCTAGTTTTCAGTTGTCACCTGCTGAATGAAGTATTACTGAACTGACTTCTCTGGGGCCAATGCATTGGCTCAGCTCGGCAATCCTCCACCTCTAAGCACCAGCATCCAGTATGGGTGCCAATTCATGTCCTGGCTGCTCCACTGCCTATCTAGCTCCCTGCTTATAGCCTGGGAAGGCAGTGGAGGATGGCCCAAAGCCTTGGGACTCTGCACCAACGTGGGAAACCCGGCAGAAGCTCCAGGATCTTGGCTTTGAATCAGCTCAGCTCCAGGCATTGTGGCCATTTAGGAAGTGAATCAGCAGATGGAAAATTTTTCTGTCTCTCCTTCTTTTTGTAACTCTGTCTTTCCAATAAAAATAAATAAATCTTAAAAACACACACACACACACACACACACACACTGACCTCTCCACCAATTCCCACTGTAGGAATAATAGCATGGCCCGTCAAATGGCACAAGGCAGAGACCTGTGCATCTTTCCTGGCTCCCCATTTTGCCTGAGTCTGCCCACACTAATCACTGTGCCCAGACCATCCCTCAGCCCTATTGATTCTGCTTTATTCTATATAGAGAACACATTCATATGTCTCCTGTTGATTGCATTTTGGCTCAGTTGGATTGTGGTGTTCCCAGTTTGTGCCCCTCCAATTAAGTTTTTAAAACAAACCCAAAGAACTCCTTCACCTTGAAGATATATGTGCATATGTGTGTGTGTGTGTGTATATATATATATATATATATATATATGTCATATCTAAATTTAAAGTAGTGTCTTCTCATTTGATTTCCTGTTTAATATGCAAAGTCCTTTCACGATGTGTTTCATCTTTCTTCAATGCTGTTTTTTCACTCCCTTCTTGAGTCCTAGCCTGTGCAACTTTCTCTGAACTGTGTGCAAACCAGGAGAGCTCAACCTTGCTGTCACTTCTGGCTCTGGGTACAAACCAACCCTGTTTGGAGTACTTCTCTCCCTTCTGCTCTGCTTCCACTGTCCTTCAGCTCTAGCTTTGATGTCAACGCCTACAAAGTCTTGCTTGACTTTAGGGACTAAATCAGATGCCCCACCATGTACACCATGGAAAATTGTATTTTCACATCCTATTTTGGTTTCTTCATCTATTTGTCAGTCTCTACTACTAGAGTCGTAAACTTTATTGACAGCACAGATGACTCACACACTCCATTGTATCCAAAGCACTGTAGGGCCTCAGTCAATATTTGTTCAGCTGATGAATTTACCTTTCCAACTGATCAAAGTTGAAGATATTTGTTTTCCTTATGCTCAGGAGTCACGTGCTGATTGTGTCATGCCCCATTGTGTCTTGGGCCCCAAAGCCTGGTATTGCCTCCATGCCTAGAGACATCAGAAGGTGCTGGCTTGACTTTGTCCTTTGTTAGATACCAGTGAGGAGTACAGAGTGGGAGCAATAGTCGTACAGACTCCCGGACCAGCAGTCAAGAAATATACAGCCGGAACCTGATCTAGAGGAGAAGTGGCTCAAGACAGGACCACAGGGAACCTGAGCTTTCATGGTTCTCAGTCTCTTGTTGTACTCTACATTTTTGAAATATAAACTAAAAAGTAGCTGCCCCAAGCACAAGGCTCTTTTTTGCAGTGCAGAGACCTATGTGGCAACAATGGTTGCCCATCCATGGTACATACGTGAGCTTATACATTTACAAGGTGGCTACATGGCAGTACAGGTTAACATAATATTTGACTAAACTAGTGTTGGGACATAGTGGGTAAAAATGCTGTCGGTGAGGAAATTGCCAAGAACAGCAACAACAACAAATCGAATGGATGAAAATAAAAACAAAAATATCAACCCCACCCTGAGTTGTAGCAAAGCAGTATTGAAAGGGCTGTTGATCTTGTACTATGCATGAAGGCTGCCTTACATCAGACAGAACATACGATATTTGTCCCTTGGGGATTGACTTGTTTCACGGAACATAATGGTTTCTAGTTGGGATCATTTGGTCGCCATTGTTAGAATTTCATTCTTTGTAACGACAGGATTATTTCATGGAGTAGATGTACCATAGGTTCTTTATCCACTCCTCCTTGGATGCACGTATGGATTGTTTCCATGTTTTTGCTATTGTAGATTGGTCTGCTATAAATATAGGATTACAGATTCCTTTCTCATATGTAAATTTAATTTCCTTTGATTATATTCCCAGCAGTGGCATAGCTGGGTCATACGGCAGGTCAATTTTTAGTTCTCTTAGCACTCTCCATACTGACCTTGTAATGGTTACACTAGCCTACACTTCCACCAGCAGTGAAGGAGAATACTTTTCTCCTCACACCCATGCCAACAGGGGCTACTAGTAGAGTTCTGAATGTAGGCCAATCTCACTGGAGTTAGGTGGAACTTCAGTGTGGTTTTCATTTGTGTATCCCTGACAGTTAAGGAGCCTGAGCATTTTTGCATTTGTGTATTAGCCATTTGCATTTGTTTTTTTGAAAAATGTCTGTTCATTTCCTCCGCCTATTTATTCACAGGGTTGTTTGTTTTACTGTGCCTGGGTTTCTGAAGCTCTTTGTAAATTCTGGTTATTAGTCCCTTATTGGTTGTGTAGTGTGCAAAGATTTTCTCTCGCTCCATTGATGGCTTCTTCACTTTGTTGGTCATCTTCTTTGCTGCACAGAAGCTTTTTAGCTTGATTTAGTCCCATTTGTTTATTTTGACTTTAACTGCCTGTGCTTTTGGTGACTTTTCTAAGAAGGTTTTCCCCACTCCTCTGTCTTTGAGAGTGGCTCCTATGTTTTCTTTCAATAGTTTGACAGGTTCTGGGGGCAGATTTAGGTCCTTGATAGAATTAAAGATGATTTTTGTATAAGATGACAGGTGGGGGTTTTGTTTATTATCTCTGCAGGCTGGTATCTGATTGTCCCAACAATATTTGTTGAAGAAATCCGACCTTTCCCTGGATTATTTTCAGTTCTCTTGTGAAAGATTAATTGGCTTGACAGGTGTGTGCTCCCTTCTGGGGTTTCTCTTCTGTTCTATTGATCTTCTCCGTTTCTGTGCTAGTACCAGACTGTTTTGATGACCACTGCTCTGTAGCATGTCTTGAAGTCTGGAATTGTGAATCCTCCTGCTTGATTTTTATTCTTCAGGATATTTTATTCTGTTGGCTATTCGTGGTCTTTTGTGTTTTCAGATGAACTTTTGTATCATCTTTTCTATTTCTGAGAAGAATATTGTGGGATTTCGATTGGGAATCTGCATATTACTTTTGGTAATATGGACGTTTTGATAATTGACTCATTGGTCACATAATACCATCTTTTGCTTCAGGAAAGTCTTTTTTTTTTCATTTCTTCAACGACACATTGGTCATTTGGTAGCATGTTATTTAACTTCATGTTGCTGTAAATTTTCTATTTTTATCTCTGTTGTTGATTTTGTTCTATGGCTTTCCATTTAGGGGGATGTGTAGTAACTGTGTAATAGAGATCATCACATCCAGATGTGAAGATATATTGTAACATGTATCTCTACTTCCAAATCAGAGCTGGACTCCCTGTGAAACTGTTCAATGCATCTTGACAATAAGATGCTGGACTCTCTGCCAATGTCCATGCCTACTATGTCAGGATATACTTCAATAGCAGAATGATGGACTTATGACTGATTGCGAAGGTCTATAATATTGTAATGATATAGGGGAAATCAGTGGGGAAGCAGGGAATTGGAGAGGGGGAAGGGAAACCCCAGAGCATAAGGAACTGTGTCACAGAATAAATAAACAAACAAACAAACAAACAAATAAATAAATAAATAAACAAGAAAAAGAGGATAGCCTAAATGAAATATTGCTAAATAAACAGGTGCTATAAAAAATGCTGCCTGCGATGTTGTTATCTCATATGGGTGCTGGGTGCTGGTTGTTCCACTTCTGATCTACTTTTACGGTGATGACCTGGGAAGACACTGGACAACGACCCAAGTGCTTGGCCTCAGATACCCATATAGATTCATAGATGAAGCTCTCAGTTCCTTTGTGTCTGAGGAGTGAGCCAGCAGCTCTTTTTCTTTCTCTCTCCCTGTCTCTTCTGTGACTTTTTCAAATAAATAGTGAATCTTTTTAGGAGTTGACTCTTGATACTTTAAATTAAATATTTTTCAAACTTAAACATATTTTTAAAAAAAACCATGTCACTCTAAACCTCATCTTCATTCAAGGCACTTGGTCAACAATGCAGCCTTCTTCATGAAGGCTTACTCACTGAACACTCACAAAAGGAAACACTCATTGGCTTCTAGCACACATAACCGGAAAAGCGTTTCCCAGTAAAGCTGTAAGACTTTTAGTATGCAGGTGCCACCTGAAACATTAGAGTAGTGCTAAAACAACAATTTTCACAGATGAGTCAGAGTAAAAGCAAAGTAAAAAGCGCTTGATTTTGGTGTTGTGTGAATGAGTTGTGATTGGACATTTAATTGGGAGGCAGAGGGAGGCAACGTGGGCTGGATTAGAAAGTCCGTTTAGTCTTCTATTGACACTGCAAAGAAGGGATTGGAGCAAAAGTTTCAAAAGTCTGCTGTGATTTATCTGTGGATGGAGCACTTATGTGGGTAACTCAGCATTCACACAGATTTTCCTGAGGGGAGGTAAAGGGTGCAGGTGGTTAACACGTGACTGCTATAATTCATTACAAAAAAATGTAATTCATTGCTTCAAAAAGCTTAGGAGAAATGGAATTAAAAGCTACATTTATTCTGATGCAAAAACATGTTTGAATTCCATGCGTAAGTTTCCATAATGTACATCTACAAGAAATTTTTGAAGATGCTCTGTATGTATGGATTTCAAGTTGCTTTGGTGCCAAAATAAATTTATCATTAAATTCCATTTTTATGAATACTTTGCTCAGAACTGTTGGAAAGATGATGTGGCCTATGTTGCAGCTTGTGTAGTTCTTGGGGGAACACGTGTTACTCCAAAGCATCTTGAACAGGCTCCGCAGGCGTGCTGATCTTTTTCAAATGCTAACCCCATGACACCTTTACTTTGTTTAAAATCTATTGGTTCTAGTTTTCTGAGAATAGTCTAACCCTCTTCAATTGCTGACAAGGCCCAGGCCACCTGGCTTTGTCTTTCTCTTCCATCCACCCGCACTCTACGTTCCTCTGCTGAGCTTTCTCTGTCTTCCTGGCTCCTGTTCCCTTCCTCAGAAACATTTCCTCTTTTCCTTTCCTCCCATTCCTCAATGAATTATCTTTGGTTCATAACTTAAATATCACTTGGTCAGCAACGGCACCCTTCCCTCCCAGGTAGGGAATGCTCATCCTCTGAGCTTTGACCATGCCCTAAGTCTCTCTAGGATGCTTCTGTGTTGTCTAACCGGTGCTTAGGGGAGTAAGGGTCAGCTGCGTTACAGCCATCTTCCTGTCTTTATCCTCCACACAATAGACACTCAGGAACTACACAGGGGATAACTGAAGTGATCCGTGTTTCTTTATTGTATCCTAGGGTGCATAAAGAAACTTAGTGTCCACACACCTAAAAGCAGATTGTTAGTGTAGCTACCATTGTAATGTGCCGAAGTGCTAGTGAGGTATTTGATGCAAATGACAATACTGTCTTTGCTTAGAGCTGGGCTGGCTCTCGGGCTATATAAATCTTATACCATTGTATGAGTCAGATGCTGGGACTTAGACTCCCAGATGTATTAAAAAGATGAACCTGACTCACGCTTCAAATAAGCACTGCGTTAAGCAAAGCATCAGTCAAAAGCCGGAGACAGAGATTGTTCCAGGTGTGTTCCATAGCTGCTAAATGAATGTCTTTTTACATGTCTTTGCGAGTTTGGAGACATTTTGAGGGGTCTGTTTAAATTTCCTTAAGAAAGTATTTTGGGAGAGGATTTCAGAATGAAAGAACTGTTTCCAATGGATGTATTTTTTGCATTGACATGCCTATCTGGAATGGTGTGTCTATATGAAGCGAGGTGACAAAGCGCTGGGAAGGTTATGACTGTGACGAGGGTAAGAAACCCACTACCGTAACTGGTTTATGTTGATAACAGGGAACTCAAGCAGTCACCAGGCAGGGTTTTTTTTTTTACTCAGCAAATATTTAGAGATCATTTACAAACGTATCAAATACTGTTCTTAAGACCATAGATCTGGCTGTGATAACAGCAACCATTTCTGCACTGCCTAGAGCAATATGGGGCAACAAAAATGTCTCGAGTAATAGACATGTTCTCTCCTTGACGCTAATACAATGACACTAGCCGTGTGTGGTTGCTGCAAACTTGAAATGTGGCAAGTATGAGTGAGTAAGTGACTTCACAGTCTCTGTTCCATTTAAAATCCTGCTGGTGACAAACATGGCCTTCTTTCTCATACCTCACCCATCACATAGTCAATGCAAAGCCTTATAAAATATCTGGGGTTTCCTGGAAAAATTTGCCTTTAAGTCCCTTTTGTATCTCTAACAAGGCTTATGTTAACAATTGAGGTGCAGAACAGTTTTAGGAGGAGGGGTGTGCAAAGAAATCTTCAATACCTTAGTGAGAAGTAACTAATCTTTGTGTCCTACCTGGTAAGATATATGTGAATCCAAGCTGACTATCTCCTGACTGTTCTAAGCTTTCCTTATTGGTCTCTGTCTATCTAATCTAATTTTTTTTTTGGGGGGGGGGATACTCCGGAGCGACCCTGATGGTCATTGCAAGAGAAGGTGGGGATCCAAAGTTGGAACTAAGTAAGAACCAGAGAAGTCTCCTCCCCCGAGTCCCGAAGGAAGTTTACTATTCTGATTCTGAGGACTGCTCAGGGCTCTCGGTTATTATTCTGATGACATTAGATCCTGTGAGGAAGGATCTGGGCATCTTCCATCCCGTGTGGGAGACCCAAAGGGCGTAGATGACCTCAGAGTTCTTGGCCTACGAGGGCACTCCAATTCCCCATGATCCCCTTGGCCATTAGGATGTAGTCCTTGGTGTCCGTACTGATAGTCCTAGGTGAGGATCCAGGGGTCTCCAGGGTTGGGATACAAGCCTCCTCCTGTCCTGCTGATCCGCTCTGGGGGTCCCCCCCTCTGTACATATGACCTCCTGTTAAGAGGCTATTAGGATCACTCTTGGATCCCACTGTATGTCTTTATAGTTTTTGCTAATGTCTAACAATACTATAAGCTGCTAAATATAAAAATGAAAATAGACACGATACAGCTGAATAGCACCCTATAACCATTTTAAGGTGTAAAGCAGCCGGTGTGTGTAAGCTAAAATTGAAATGTGAATAAAGTAGTCACAGGATGAGGTTAAGAACTTGCATTTTCTAACATATTGGTCACTCAATACCATGTCAATTAACTCCATGATGTTGTAAATTGTTGTTGATGTTATGTTGTGATTTTTCATTGTAGGGGCTGATATTCTGCCAGTTCTACTTTCAGACCAGGAATGGTCTCCCCAAGAAACTGTTGAATTTATCTGGACATTAAGAGGCTGGACTCTATGCATGGTACGTGTTCACAATGAAGGAATCATGGCTGGATATGAATTGTACTACTGCAACAATGTGGAAGAATCCAACATAGAGGGAGGGCATGGGCAGGGGTTGGAGCCTATGAAATTGTGTCATAAAATGAAATAATAAAAAAATCCCTTTTATGTATTTGCTAAGTTCCTCTTGCTAAAGCTAACTATAATGTTCTCTAACATCCTCACCTTCAGGGGTCTTCACTTGACCTAGGAAACACAGACTTCATGAAGTTTAGCCCACATCTGTTAGTCAGTTATCACCAACTTCCACTCATATTTGTCACCATTTATGACCTTGTATTACATATAGTTATTCTTAAACTTCAAAGGCAGTTTAATGTAGTGGCTATGGATACAAACTTGAGGGCCAGATTTCCTGGAATCAGACAGATAATGTTTTACTGATAAGCAGTGAAGCTTCTTATTTCAAAATAAAATCACTAAAGGAATATACAGCCGTCAGTTAAAACATTAATGTGAAAAAAAAGCCACAAAATATAGAAACTCAGCACTTTTAAACACCCTTACACCCTCAGTATGCAAAGGTAACTCTTGAATTATTGCTTATAGTTGATTTACAAACATTTAATTATTATTCTTGGGGTACATCTCAATTAAATAGAGAAAATTCATCATGTAAATTTACACTTATTCTAATAAATGTAGAATATGTGTGCTGGTAGTTTCCAGTTCCAGGTAAGTCTAGAGGAAATTTTTCATCAACAAACAGCACAAATGAAGTAATCAGGAGTAAACCAGCTAGACTATTGACTCTGAGGAATGTATATGATTTTTCCTGATGATTGTAGACCAATGGAGCACTGGATGTTGACAGAAGACTTTCAAGATGGATGCTCAGATGGCTGTTGAGAGGGTGGAAAGCTAATGTTGTTTCTTGTTATTTTTTACCTTGTGTGGCGTTGAATTCGAGGGTCTGAAGATGAGGAGGACTCAAAGTTCATTACATTCGTGCTGGCTTCCTACTGCTGTCACAATGCATCTCCATTGCTATACACAGATAAGAAGAACGCTCATGTCAAAAGATTTCTGACACAGGAAATTTAGTCCTCTGATACACCCCCCACAGTGAAAAAGAGCCCTTCCTGTCTAATCTACAGCAACCACTTTTTTTTTTCTGGAGACTGTCACACCATTAAGTGTTATTCTGTCTTCTGTGCTGCCTGGGGACTGATTCCATCTGCTGAGTAACTCTTCACATTGCTAAACATGTTATAAATTGATTGATACAAAGAACAGAGGATTGCATCCCTTGAGCAGGTGTTTGACACCTTACTGTTCTTTTTCAGTGTGTCTGTTGATACAATGACTAACTCCGAGTATTAGCTTTCCAGTTTGGAAAACCCTGACCCCACGTCTTTTCATCTACTTTTCTCATTGGATTTAAAGAAAATCATAATCCCTGGGATCTCCTGTTGGTTATGGACCTGCATTTTGTGTTAGTGAAAGTTTTGACAAGATATTTTGGTGTTTCACAGCAGCTTTTAGACTGGTGAGAGCCATCTTACACATCTTGTGCTTAAGAATATTTTTCAGTCCTGTTGGAGGAGGTCTACAAAAATTTTCTCACATATTCCCATCTTTGACTTGCTGGACAACAAAGAGAAAAAGTCATCTACTGGATATAGGCTACTCTCAGAGTTGTGGGTAGGAAGGAGCTTGGCTGTACTATTCAGGTGACAGTCATTTTAACGTAAAAGGACAGGGATTAAGTTGGTACTTCCCTTTTTAATCCAGTAGCTCCAAGATTGAAAGTTGAGTTATAGTTTTCCCTGAGTTAGAACATTTTAGAAAAGATTATTTATTTTTATTGCAAAGTCAGATATACAGAGAGGAGGACAGACAGAGAGGAAGATATTCCATCCGATGGTTCACTCCCCAAGTGATTGCAATGGCTGGTGCTGTGCTGATCCGAAGTGAGGAGCCAGGAATTTCCTCCCGGTGCCCACATGGGTGAAGGGTCCCAAGACTTTGAGCTGTCTTCAACTGTCTTCCCAGGCCACAAGTAGGGAGCTGGATGGGAAGCAGGGCTGCCGGGATTAGACCCAGTACCCATATAGGATCTAGCACGTTCAAGGGGAGGACTTTAGCTGCTAGGCTGCCGCACAGAGCCCCAAGTTAGAACATTTTAATGAAATTTTCGTCCTTGCATTTTATTTTTTCCAGCCTTGGTATTTTTATCTTTCTTTTTTTTTTTCTTATCTAGTTGTGTGGATGAATGTAAGTCAACATATGTCTAAATATGTAACTACTGCTCTTATTACTTCCATTTCACCAAAGCTAAATTTAATTTATTTTTTTATTAATTATTTTGCATTATGTGACAGTTTCATAGGCTCTGGGAATACCCCCACCCCTCCCCCTCCCCTCCCCCCCTGGTGGATTCCTCCACCTTGATGCAGTATTACAGTTCAAATTCAATCAAGATTCCTTCCTTGCAAATGTACACCAAGCATAGAGTCCAGCTACTTATTGTCCAGATGGGTTGAACAGTTTCTTGGGGAGACCATTTCTGGTCCGAAGTTAGAGCTGGTAGAATATCATCACAGTCAATTAAGAGTCCTAATATAACATCAACAGCAATTTGCAACATTATGGAATTGACATGGTTTTGAGTAACCAGTAATTTAATTTATTTTTAAAAAATATTTATGTAATTAGTTTGAAAAACATAGTGACTCAGAGAGAGGCAAAGAGAGACAAACTTTCCATCTTTTTAAAGAAGACTTATTTAATCTTTTTATTGGAAAGTCAGAGGTACAGAGAGAAGAGATGGAGAGGAAGATCTTCTGTGCACTAATTCACTGCACTGAACCGAAGCCAGGAGCCAGAAAATTCTTCCCGGTTTTCCATGCAGATGCAGGGTCTCAAGGCTTTGGACCATCCTTGACTGCTTTCCCAGGCCACAAGCAAGGATCTGGAAGGGAAGTGGAGCTGCTGGGATTAGAACCAGTGCCCATATGGTATTCTGCTGCATGCAAGGCAAGGACTTGAGCCACTAGGCTACCTCGCTGGGCCATCTGCTCTTTCCCTTCCCCAAACGGCAAAAATGACTAGGGCTGGCCCAGGTCAAAGCCAGGAGCTCAAGTACTCGGAGGATCAACTGCTGCCCTTCTAGAAGAAAACAGCAGGAAGTTGGATTAGCGGTGAAGCATTCGGGACTTGAATCAGCTCTCTGGTATGTGATGCTGGAGTTGCAAGCTGTGGCTTAATGCAACGTGTCACAACACTGGCCCAATTCATTTTTCTGCATTGAAAGATGCGGAAGTCATGCTCCCTTGATTGTTTAGGTTGTTTCCAAACACAGGAAAACATGTTCATTCTTAAACTTTTTTGAGGAGTTGGAGGTTATGTTTTCATTTTCTATAGTGCCACCACAGTTTCTGCTTTGAGGTTGCCATGTTATGGTTTAGCTGTTCAGGCATGAATGACTGGTGTTGGTCCTGTTTTGGCAAATAGCAGTCTTGTGTGGTGCAGGTGGAATTTGGTTCTGATTCTCTTAGAGCAAACAGTGAGGAAACTACCTCTCACTGTCATTCTATTTTGATGACAACCCTAAGATTGGAACTGGGGTCTTCTGGTTTCCAGTCAGGAGCTTGGGCCATGATGAGAATGATAGCTTGGATCTGGATAAAATCTCATAGACAAACAAAACATATTCTGAACCACACCCCAGCATTTTAACATGAAGATGCCATTAACTATGTTCCGCAGGAGAGATATTCAGGCTAAGGAAGGTGTAGAGAAGTCTTAATTGGTACTTCTAATAGGTGACTTTCCACCAGTTAACTGAAAGGCCTGAAAAACCTTATTCCTAATAGAAGAAATGAAATAATTTGGAATGAGTGGTAGATATAGTTAAATTCTACCTTTGACCACTAATTTGGGTAATAGATGTGTTTGAATTTTGCTTTTGACCGTTTCTTCTGCTGCCAGCTCTTATATTTCAGTTTCTTGTGTTCCTACCACACTTTTCCTCTCTTGTTATATAAAAAGAGGACTATCTTCTTCCATGTGTGTTTCACCCCAGACTTCAAGCTGAGATCACTTAGCCCATCTGGATTCTTTTTGATGCATCTACACCACAGTTATACCTTCTACACATGAAATGCCTGAATATGATTTGTCCACATTTTTATAACTAAAAGCTCACTGACTGCAGTTTTTCATCTTCCTGTGCTTTTATAGCTCTTTCTAAAACTTTTTAAAATTCCTTAGGACAGAATTAATGCATTAATCTGGTCTTGTTTCTCATTAATTTCTGTGTTATATACAGTGTACTGCAAAGAAGACAATAAATATATTCTGGCTGATCTTTGGACAATTAGTATGAGACACCACTATTTGCAAGTATAACACTTCATATATATTACAATGGTTTCTAGATTTCACTGGCATTTACATGTAATTTCTGTTTGATTAATAGTTACCAAAAATCACACTCATTTATTTATGATAAAAAAGTCCACGGATATTTAGAGTAGCACTAGTCATAACAATCTGAAAGTGGCAATTACAGAAAACTTCATGTGGTAAGTGGAGCAGCAAAATACGGCAAGTCCACACAAAGAAATATTATTTATCAATTAAAAAGGATGAAGGATTGGTATGTACTCGAATATGATCGAGACTTTAAAATCTATTAAACATTTTTCTTAATATGAATAGACTTCTTGCCTTGCAAAGTTATAAGCACATATACCAGTCTCTTCTACACCCCCAACCCTCTCTTTTATTACGTTAGTTTTTGCAGATGTAATTTTAACTCTTCAGTCTCATAGTTCCATTAATAATAATAATAATAATAATAATAATAATAATAATATTCAACAGTAAAAAAGTAGGAAAACCATAGTTCCACAGGAGTATAAGCAAGGACTAAAAATTATAATCACAAAATATAGATTTCATGCCTATACATTATTTGTATTCTATATTAATCATCACATATCAGAAAAAACGCTTGATAGTTATCTTTTGACAAGTCGCAAATCATTTAAGACATGTTTATTTCATTAAGCATAATGGCTTTCAGTTACATCTATTTTGTTGCAAAACATGTGATGCCATGCTTTTTTTATGGTTCAGTAATATCCCATGGTTTTTGCATTTCTTTGTGTTTGTGTACAGTTTTCTTTATCCATTCATCAGGTGATGGACGTTTGGGTTAATTCCATATCTTATCCATTGTTAATTAAGCTGCAACAGACATGGGAGTATAAATAACTCATATGCTGATTTCATTTCCTACGGGCAAATTGCTAGGAATAAGATAGCTGAATCATACAGTAGATTCTATTTTTCGATCTCTGACGAATAATAGCACTATATTCCATAATGATTGTACAAGTTTACTTTCCTAACAAGAGTGTATTAGGATACCATTTTCACTATATCCCTACCAACATTTGTTTTTTGATTTTTGGATGATAGATTTTTTAATTGGAATTGCATGAAACCTCATTGCAGTTTTATTTGAATTTCCTTGATGGCTAGGGATCCAGAATATTTTTTTATGTGTCTGTTGGCCATTTATGTATTTTATCCTTTGAAAAATGCCCCTTCGTTTCCTTTGTGTTTGGTTTTAACTGGATAGTTTTATTGTTGAGTTTCTTGAGCTCTTTGCGGATCCTGGATTTTAATCCGTTATCACTTGCGCAGTTTGCATCTATCTTCCCCATCTGTCAGTTGGCACTCCACTCGGTGAAGGTTTCCTTTGCAAAGCAGAAGCTTCTTAGTTTGACGTAATTCCATCCGTCTGCATTTGTCTTGATTGCCTAAGTTTCTGAGTTGTTTTCCAAATATTCTTTGCTTATGTCAGTGTATTGCAGAGTTTCCCTTATGTTTTCCTCTCGTAAGGTCAAGGGGTCAGATTGTAGATACAGATTCTTGGTCCATTCAGAGTTGATTTTTTGTGTAAATTGCAAGGTTGAAATCTTGTTTTGTACTTCTGCATGTGGAAATCCCATGTTCCGAAAACTGTAAGCTGAAGAGACTGTCCTGATCCAGGTGTCAGTTTTACCTATTTTGTTAAAAATGAGCTGGTTGCAGATATTTAGGCTATTTTCTGGTATTTCTATTGTGTTCCATTGGTAGGCATGCCTAATTCTGAGCCAGTAACTGGTTATTTTTATTATAACTGTCCTGCAGTATGCCTTGAAGTCTGGTGTTGCTTCTGTTGCCCCTGGTCTTGTTTCTGTTAAGATCACTTTAGTTATTTGGGCATCATTTTGTGTTTCCAAATGGATGAAAGCATCATTTTTTGGTCTAGATCTGGGAAGAATTCCTTTAGTCTTTCGATTAGAGTCACATTGAACTTGCAGATTTCTTTTAGTGAAATTGACATTTTGACATTAATTCTTCAAATCCGTGAATATGGAAGATTTCCTCAGTTTTTAATGTCTTCTTTTTTCTTCTTTTTTTCAAAAAAATTATTATCTTTGGCTTGATAATTAGGGTTACAGAGGGAGGAAAGACAGATATCTTCTATCCACTGGTTCACTCCCCAAATGGTTTCAACATCCAAAGCTGTGCTGCATGAAGCTGGAACTGGAGGTTTCTTCCAAATCTCCCATAAAGGTGCAGAGGCCCAAAGTCTTGGTCCGGCTACAACTTATTTCACAGGCAATTAGCGGTAATCCGGATCAGTAGTGGAGCAGTTGGGACTAGAATTGATGCCCATATGAGGTGTTGGTGTTATAGTCAGAGAATTGGCCTGCTATACCAATATTCTGGTTCCTTCTAATTCTTTTTAATGTTTTGTAATTTTTGTAAATATTTATTTATTTTTATTGGAAAGTTAGATATACAGAGAGGCAGAGAGGCAGAGAGGAAGCTTTTGTCTGCAGATTCAGTCCCCAAGCGGCCGCAACAACCAGAACTGCGCCTATCTGAAGCTAGGAGCCAAGAGCCTTCTCCGGTCTCCCATGTGGGTGCAGGGTCCCAAGACTTTGAACCGTCCTCAAATGATTTCCCAGGTCACAAGCAGGGAGCTGGATGGGAGAGTGGGGCTGTCGGAATTAGAACCAGCACCCATATTAGATCCTGACAAATGCAAGTTGAGGACTTAAGCCGCTAGGCTACTGAGCCAGGCCCAAAGTGAAACTTTCTAACCAAACATCTTTGCATTGCTTGTTTCTGTTATACTTCATTATATTATGTGTCAAGTGTAACGGTGCTTCTAAAACCACACTTCCTAAATGGTAAAATTTTATGGTTACGAATCCAAAGCAGATAGATCAATGCTTACTAATATGGACCAGAATCTACTAGCCTATGGCAATCTATACAAAAAAGTGAGTCTTCTTTTGAGATTTCACAACTTCTACCTTTAAACCTTAGAATGCAAAATGTTGATAAGATTTTATTTTCTGAAAAATAAAAATTGTGCTCATGGGAACTAGTAATTTCAAATGCTGCAGACCTGTTTGGCTGTTGTCTTTAGGGGGCTGATGCCTTCCTACACATGTAACAATGTGCACCCTGACTAAAATAAATATTTTTGTGTGTGTAATAGCAGTGTCACCTTTACCCAAGGGTGAGAGAAAAACCAGGTTCAATCTCCAACAGGGCGCATTCTTACACCTGAAAAAGGCTTTCACCACAGAAGCAAAATTGAAGAGAACTGGTTTAGTTTCCTGCTGGGCTAATACAATCCGTAAATTTGTAAAACAGTCTAAGGACAAGATGAGTAGTCTTACAGAATTTACCCAGTGAGGGCATGATGCTTGTATGGGCAAATATGCTTAGAATTCCACCCTGCTGTTTCAAATATACTGGTGTCCTTGAAAATGGCACTGAGACTTGCTTTTAATCAGTCTCCCTCCTTTTACTCCGTGGCACCCTCGCTGTGTAGCACTTCTTTAAATCTATGGTACTAGAAAAGATCCCATGACTAAGAAGAGAAGCCCTGAACAGGGGAAACATGGGGAAGGCACTTATTGCCTGGTTGAGTTTAGGAGCCAAAAGCTAGATAAGGACCATTTGTTTTCTATGTTATTTGATGTCTAAACACAGATGCTTAGACTTCTGCAGCTGGCTGCTGTTTCACAGCACCCAGACTCCCATCCACTCTGATTGAGGGCACTTCCTAGCATTGTCTTTCTTCCCTTTTCTTTCTTTTTTTTTTTTTTTTTTGAAGTTTTATTTATTTTTATTGCCAAGACAGATATACAGAGAGGAAGATAGTCCGTCTGATGATTCACTACCCAAGTGATCGCAAAGGCCAGTGCTGTGCTGATCCGAAGCCAGGAGCCAGGAATTTCCTCCAGGTCTCCCACATGGGTGCAGGGTCCCAAGGCTTTGGGCCGTCCTCCACTGCTTTCCCAGGCCACAAGCAGGGAGCTGGATGGGAAGTGGAGCTGCCGGGATTAGAACCGGCGCCCATATGGGATCCCAGGGCGTTCAAGGCGAGGACTTTAGCTGCTAGGCCACCACACAGGGCCCCTAGCATTGTCTTTTTTTTTTTTATTCATTAATTACATTGTATTATGTGTCACAGTTTCATAGGTACTGGGATTCTCCCCACCCCTCCCCAAACCCTGCCCCCATGGTGGATTCCTCCACCTTGTTGCATAACCACAGTTCAAGTTCGGTTGAGATGCCCTCTTTGCAAGCATATATAAACATAGCATCCAGCATCTTATAGTTCAGTCAAGTTCCTCGGCTTCTTAGGGAGACCCTGTCTGGTCTGAGGGCAGAACCAGCAGAGTATCATCCCGATCAATTAAAAGCTCCAACATACCATCAGCAACAATTAACTTCGTTGTGGAATTAATTGATATAGTATTGAGTAACCAATATGTTAAACACAAATGCGATTTCTTAACCACATTTTGTGGCCACCTCATTGACATTTCAATTGTAGTTTATACACAACATATAACATAACAAAGGCAGGGATGGTTCAACATCTGGAAATCCTAGCATTGTCTTTCAAAGTTGCTCGCTGGATACAGTGTCACCTTGACCTGACCACACCTGCTAAATTTGAATCTAATGGTTTTGTTTAGGTCCAAGATGTCACTTTATTGTCTTAACAAAATTCTGAGGTGTTTCCCATGAACACTGACATTTGAGAACTGCTTAGGGAAAAGTAGGGCAATTGCCTTTTCTGCCCATATAAGTAATAGTGGTTAGAAATGGCTCTGACAGGGATTAACAGCTCTTATTATGTTGCTTTACAGTGATTGCGTACTTATCAATATTCCTGACTTCTTTGTAAGTCCCTAGAAGATATAAATTCATTATCTCTGTACTTCATGAGTTTAGTATAATATATAATATGAGGGGATATATGACATATATATATATATTGAATAAATGTATAAAAATGAGATCATTTAATGTGTATGAAGTAATATAAACTTTCTATTTATTTAAGGAGAAGTTTTGGATGTAAATGCTACTTTAGAGATTTAAAAATATTTTCACGTTTTTGTAATCTTTTTTATATTTAAATTTTGCTCATGTCCTTAAGCTTGATTATTAATAGATCATAGACTTTTAATTGATTTTGTAGTACATGTTAAAGATTCTTTTCCAGATGTCATTTAGGAAGTAAAAACCAGGTAACAAGGCAGATGTATGGCCCAGTGGCCAGAACATCACGTGTAGGGCCTGTATCACATGTTGAAGTGCCTGGGTTTGACATTTGGCTTTGATCCTGGCTTCCAATTTCTGCTAAAGCAGACCCTGGAAGTCTGTGCTGATGGCTGGAGTAACTGGGACTTTACCATTTAGGAGGAATTTGGCTTGTGGTTCTCAGCTTTGGCTCCACACTGCGGCCATCAGGGCATCTCCGGAGGAAATCAGAGGATGTGATAACGTACTCTCTGTTTTTCACATCAACACATCGTAAAAACTAAAGCTGTGTTATATATTCCACCCTCAGGTAATAAACAGAGTAAAAGGATGTGTTTGCATAGTTCTGAAATGAGAATGAATGAAATAACCAACAGAACTCAGTGATTGGAGTTCAGTCTCCCCCAATATGATGTCTCAACTTTGTGATGGCACACAAATGCTCACCATGCTTCATTTCCATTTTTACTTCTTTTTTGTGATTCAAAATGATCATAGATCCAATGTTTTGAATTTACTAACATCTTGTACTGTTTTATCTTCATTTGCAAAAGTCTTACTTTTAATGCTCCTGCATGCAATTAAAATTTGAATCCTTTCTGAATTTGAAGCCTTCTAACATCTTGCTCCAATTTGAAGAAATTTCACCTTTTGTTGTAGACTGTTTACTCTGTTTCTCTGTGCTGTTTTCTATTCTCTCTTTCTTTCATGTGATTAAAGACGACATTTGCTGCCTGTAAAGACTTCCTTCTAATCAGAGTCAGTAACCCATGTGAAAGATGGGTCGGTATTCAGTGCTGTCCATCTTGCCCCTCCTCCTCCTTCTTTTCCTCTTCTTCCTCCTTTCTCTCTCCCTTTCCCCTTCCTGCTTCTCCATTTACTCATTTAAAGAGTTGCTTTAGCCTTTACCAAAAACAAACAGACAAAAATAGTAGCGGTGTATGTTGTTTGAAAAATCAGAGTGTTTGATGGACAAGCTATTTCAGTGATGTTTTCTGAGATCTTTGTTGTATTTCTGTTTTCTCAGTGTTTTGCCTCTATTTTTTCACTTCTATTTCTTCCAAGGCTTTTTAAAAAATCTTTGTGTGTGTGGCTTTTTAAAAAGCCTTCCCTAAATATCTTGAGGAAACTGGATGCCAGCCAATCCAAAACCATCGAATCCCCTTGGCTTAAATTACAGTTGATTTTCAAACATCAAGATCCCCAAAGTGTGCAATCTGTCATCCCCCTCAACCCCTGCCAGAGAAAAGACCAGATTTAACCATGTGCATGATGACCCATACCATCGTATTTATGATATAGTTATATCACCAGAAATATTTTTAGATTTACTTTGATGCCAAAAGACCCTGAGACATTAGTTTGTACTGTAAAGACATGATTTAACACTTGTGGATTTCAATAGTTGCTTTTGTCCAGTCACACAATCTTCTTTCTTGACACATATCAGTGGTAATATAAATTCCTTGTTGCATACTTTTTTTCAAAAGAACTCTGTGAAAATCTTATCAAGTCTCTTTCTACCACAAATGATTATTTGTAGATGATTTTTAAACTGGTGAAAACCAGATTTTACGCTGGAGAAGTTAGTAGGGTCTAAGTTGTTTGTATACTGAGGAGCAGTGATAGCCCAGAGGAGTAGATTAGCAGAGACAGCTCGAACTTTGATCCCATGTAAAGGAAAATAATACAGTTTGCTTGAAAAGTCCCAGCTTCCCTGAAATTGTAGCACACTTCTCGCGAACTGGTACTGCGCTTGTAGGCAGAGCCCTTATCCTTACATGGATCAGAAAAGCAATAGAAATGCTTCCTTTTCAAGGAGATGACTTCATCTTCAGGTCTCAAGGATCTGAGGTTTTATTCTGCCGTGTGGATAGATAGAGTGGTTTCTCTTAGACTCATGCAATTAAAAGTTACAGAAAGACTCAAGAACGAGCCTATGTTGTTGATGTCCAGGTTTTATGCCACTAAAGGGAACAAAGCTGAACTTTCAAATTTGAATTCTCTTTTATATTTTAAGGACAAGAAAACTACAGAAACATGGAATCCATTCACAATCATCAAACTTTCTGATGGAAAATTAAGGTACACTTTTGACAAATGCTTCACTGAAAACCGATTTTGAGTGCTTTGGACTTCTCTTTCCTCCCTCTTGTGTCTGCTTTTGATTGCAGCTCACAATAGCAGAATATTGCTCCAAGATCAGGTAGTTCTAGTTAAAGAGAGTATAAAAGGGACCAGATTATTTAGAATTTGGTCACTATTTGGATTCTTGTTTAATAACTATAATTTATCTTAAGGATAAATTAATGAGAAAGAACCAATTATTGCTTCATAATTATTCCTAACCAGCAGATAGATTGTTTTAATCATAAAAAGAATTGGCATTTTTTTTTCAAAAATAAAAACAAGTGGTAATGAGAAGCCTGAATTATTTTGAAATTGCCATATATTTTTGTAATCTAAAAAATAAATGTAAGCGTGGGATGGGGCACTGAATGGTTTTATGGAAATTTATGGGGCAACTTACAATCAACATTTACTGTTACTGAGTGCTATTACATGACAAACTCTTTGAAAAACTGTAACAACTTGGCTTATATGACTTATGTCCTCATAAAGCCCCGCATTATTTTTTAGTAACTATCATTGCTTTTTGGCTAAGAAAATGAGACAGAAGGATATCTACCAACCACACTGTGATCACATAGGTAACTAAGAGAAAAGTATGAAATTTGAAAGCAACAAACAGTTCAGAGCCAATAACTGTTCAACTTCCTTCTCATGTTTTACTGTTCCTTGGTTGGGAACCGATCATGCAAAATGTGTGTGGGTTGGTACACAGTCTCATGAAAGCTTCACTGTCATTCATTGATCTACACTGCATAGTTGGTATTTGTCAGTTATCTATAGATTAAGCTTTGTATTCTAGAAAAATTATTACTAAGTGGGATATAAACAAATTGTAATGCAGATTTGTGTAAAGATAAAATCGATCTATGAAAAGATACACCATGATGTGGATCAACTCATACAAAAGTATTTGAAAGGATAAATCTCATTAGGATAAAGCAGAACCACTAGGGAAAGTTTAGGTGAATCTTGACGTAATAAGACTGAAGCCTAGCATGGCAAACTGAATCAAGGGGTCTCCAAAGACATCTATCTCCCAATTTCCAGGACTGGGGTGAATGTGTTACCTTTTGTGGCAAAAAGAAATTTGCAGAGAATTAGGAACAAATAATCACATAGAAACAAATAATCACATGAGTGCTTAAAAGTAGAAACATTTTCCTAGCTGGAGAGAGGCATGTAATGACTAAGGAAGCCATTGAAAAGTTTAGTTTGCTGACTTTTCTTTCTTTCTTTCTTTCTTTTTTTAAGAACAGTGATTGCCAATGGTTGGAGTTCAGAAGAGATAAACAAGATGTGCATAGAGGATTTTTTTTTTAAAAAGGTATGTTTATTTTTATTGGAAAGTCAGATTTACAGAGAGAAGGAGAAAGAAAGATCTTTCATCCATAGGTTCACTCTCGAAGTGGTCACAACAGCTGGAGCTGAGCTGATCCAAAGCCAGGAGCCAGGGCCAGGTGGCATGGCCTAGTGGCTAAAGTCCTCGCCTTGAAAGTGCCAGGATCCCATATGGGTACCAGTTCTAATCCCGGCAGCTCCACTTCCCAACCAGCTCCCTGCTTGTGGCCTGGGAAGGCAGTGGAGGACGGACGGCCCAATGCTTTGGGATCCTGCACCCATGTGGGAGACCTGGAGGAAGTTCGTGGCTCCTGGCTTTGGATCAGCACAGCACCGCCCGTTGCAGTCACTTTGGGAGTAAATCATCAGATGGAAGATCTTCCTCTGTCTCTCCTCCTCTCTGTATATATGACTTTGTAATAAAAATAAAAATAAATAAATCTTCAAAGCCAGGAGCCAGAACCTCTTCCATGTCTCCCATGTGAAAGCAAGGTGCCAAGGTTTTGGGTCATCCTCCACTATTTTCTCAGACTACAAGCAGAGAGCTGGAAGGCAAGCAGAACAGCCAGGACACAAACTGGTGCCCATATGGGATCTTGGTGCATGCAAGATTTAGCCACTAGGCTATTGTGCCCTGTCCTCGCATTGTTAACTTCGAAGCTTGAGATTAAATCTTGAAGCTACGGAAAGATATTAGGCTCTAGAAGATAAAAATGACAAGGAAACAAATTATTTCTTACAGTCTCCATTAAAACACACATGCACATATACACACAACCTTACATTGCCTTTATCTCAGGCTGATTTGTATTAGACTTCTGAGCTACAGAACTAGAAGAAACTATGTTTGCAAAGTTCAAGCCACTAAACTAGAAATAAGGAGTTATAGTAGCAATATGAGAATAAACAAGTAGCTTACAGCTGTTTGATAGGTCATAGGGCATTCACAGATATCAAATCATTTGGACTAAATCAGGCAATGGAAATTTAGGGAGATTGAATGACTGACAGCGTAGCTAGGCCTCAAATCTGGGACATGGGCACTCCGATTTGATTACCCATGTGTGATAATACCCACACGGGGCACTGGCGCTACATGTCGGCATATCCCTTATTGAATCTTTAGGTTACTTATTGGTGCCTGATGAAGGAGAACAAGTGGTGTACCATTGAGGTCACAGAGAAAGTGGCTCCTCTTGTCTGTGTGACTGGATGAAAAATTCCATCTTCACAATGCCAGTTTCGAACACCCGGATCAGGTTCAAAGAGTCCTTCAGTTTATAAGCCATGAAATCAGTTCACATGGTAATGTAAAAAATTAATATTCATCATGTCAAAATTCAGTTTACCATGATTCTGTAGGCTGGATAAAAATGTCAGTTGGATTTGAGTAAATTAGTAACTGATTTTTTTTTCAATTTTGCCTTGCCTTGTGGAATTTCTAGTGAATCCATTATATATTTAACATTCAAGATATTAATGCAAAAGATGAAATAGAGTGCCTGTTCAACTTAATATACATCGAAGAGATCATAGAGTCTATATTATCTAGTAGCTAAAGTCAGGAAGTACAGTAATTTATTATTTGCAATGCAGAAATAATCAGATACATATTGAAGATTTGAGTTTTGAAAACCATTGTTTGTTCGAAGAAATGGAGGCTAGGAAGAAAACATGACTCATGTGCTTGATAAACTTTTACAATTATCAAGACATTTAATGAAAATGGATGAGAATGGAAAGTTAATATGAGCTATATTTTATCAAATAAGAATGCATTGTTTATAAAAATAGGCCCTAACAAAATCATGTTAATTAATATATTCAGTGAAACCAGATAATTTCACCTGCTGTGTTTGCTTTAGATGCAGTTCTAAGGACCAGCATTTTAGAAGAGTGGAGATGCCTCCTCCTGCCAGGACATCCCATACGGCTACTGGTTTCTGTGCTGCTGCGCTACTGATGCAGCTCCCTAGTGATGGCCTAGGAAAACCAGTGGAAGAGCACCCCAGTATGTGGGCCTCTGCCACCCACGTGGGGGAACTGGGTACCGCTCCTGGCTCCTGGCTTTGATCTGGCCTTGCCCAGGGTGTTCTGGCTCTCCGGGGAAGGAACCAATGGATGAACAGCTCTCACTGTGTCCTTCTCCATACTTCTGGTTTTCAAATAAGTGAATTAACCCTTAGATGTAATTATTGGAACTCTGGTATTTCTAAACTGTTTCACAGTATAGATGGCTATCAATGGTCATACACTATATATACTAATTGTTTTGAACTTATTTATTTCATTCATGCCTTTGGCCACAGAAAATAGTCCTTTTCACTAATCCCAATAGTGACTGATGACTTACACTTTCTTTTGTATTGCTTTCTTCTCATTGAATCTATAAAATATCTGAAATATATACATAAAAAATTAACACTTGGTTACCCTTTCAAAATACCTAAAATATTGAGTTTCTAGTAAGAGCAAGTCATTGTAGTAGTGTTGGTGTAAATTTAATGCGAAAGTACTAATGTTAAAGAGAATAAAGGAAAGCAGATAGTCCCACTGTTCAGTCAATAGGTTTGAGTTAAACAATACTATTGAGTTAAACAATAGATGGGACTTCTGCCAAATCTGCTCTTCCTCCCACATGTGCTCTTCCCTTAGGCTCCTCATATTACTACTCCATAGCATTTTTGCCTCTCTTAACTAAGCTGTGGGTCAAGGATTCCTCTGAATGAAGATTGACAGGAGAACATACTAGGGAAAAAGACCCTGGGCTAAGTCTGGGAAAGGAAACAGGAAGGTGATGAGCCATCAGTGGACAAACTCAATCTAACCTGAGGGAGTGCAGCAACACAGATGGTGGGGCAGGTTTTACATACCTCTTCCTTTGTCTTTTCTGACTGAAAATGCAGCGTGAATTCTCCTTTTTTTTTTTTTTAAACAAAATCAGGGTTGCTAAAATTAGCAAATCTATTTTCAGGTAATTTCCAAAGAATTGGCAGCTTAACAAGGGATGAGAAAAGATAATGGAAGGTGAATGTTGGAGTCTTTTAAGCACACTAATTTAGAAAGACTATGCAATCCATTGATTAAGTCAAATTTAGGATGAATTGTTAAGTCAGCCCAATATACAAGCATCATTTATGTCTTCTGAGGTTAGCTACTGCCTCAATAATACAAAAAGTTTTAAGAATGGAGCGTTCTTTCTGTCTTGTCCAACAAAATAGCATAACCAATCGCTTCTTGGCCTTTTGGCTAAGATCAAGTGTAAAATAGCATAACCAGAAGTGTATGTAGCTATATGTAGCTGTATTTAGATTGTTAATTATTGATAGTTACAATGCCTGTGTGTTGACTTACTTGAGGAGTTCTGTATAAACAATTGTGTCTGCTTATGGATGATGTATGGATATGAAGATTAGTTATATTCAGACTTTATTCAGCACAGTAATTATATTCAGGTTTATTAAGTATAATTAGGTGGGTGGTGAAGCATCACTCAGCATAGGTTAGGCTCTGTCGCTGAGTGCTGCAGAACCCTGTACAGGGTCACATTGAGCACTTCAAAACTTCATGGAAAATGGAATTTCCCATGCAAATATTTCTGGTGCAAACATTTTTGCTGAATTTTTTTTTAAATACAAAGTGCATATTGTCTGCAAATTGGAGATTGATTTAAAAATTATTTTTCCCTCACAATAAGTAGCTGTCATCTATACTTCCATGTTTATAACAGCACAATTCACTTTCGCTACAATGTAGAATCAACCCAGATGGTCATCAGCTGCTGACTGAATAAAAAAAAGTGGCACATTTACACTATGGAATATTCCCCAGTAATAAAAAAAGAAGGAAATATTGTCTTTGCAACTAAATGAATATTGAAATGTTGTACTTAGTGAAATAAGCCAGTCCCAAAAGGACAAATATAATATGCTTTCCTTGGTCTGTGACAACTAACACAGTGAGCATAAAAATGTAATGTTTATAAGCAAAATTGACATCCTGGATTTTTGATCATTGTTTGGAGCCTGTGCCTAAACTCCTGAGTTACAGCAGGATTTCCACTTTTTCTCTCTATTTGCTATATCTTGGTATCTGATATCTGTACTTATTAGAGTGTTTAGCTTGAAGCTGCAAAACAAAAGGAAAATATACATTTGTAACAATTGGGGAAAAAAAGGGCAGTGGTGTAGGAAGGGAGGCTGGCGGGGGAGGAGTCACTAGGTTCTACATGTGCAGTGTGGAATATCTGAAATCTACTTGCCTTATATAAATAAGTAAAATTAACAAATAAGATAAAAGTTCCTAATTTTAATTTCATTTTCCATGACAATTGCGGTGCCCACATACCCTTTTTCTCACATCATACCAATAGATGCTATCGTTCAATGAAAACAGATCTCAGACCAAATTGTACCAAACCTGGAATCACATAGCAAAACAACTGGCTGCCATATGGTCACACACACTCACACACACACGCACACACGCACACACACACACTCATACCAAATAAAGAAGTGATTCTCTGGAAATGAAGGTGGAAGACTTATTTCCAAGGGGAAAAAAAGGCAAGGTGGAACTATATTTCCCCAGATCCCTCTTTTCGATTTGTTTTGAGAAATATGTGCCCTGCTTGAAAGGCAGCCACATAAACACAACTGCCAGTCCCCTATTGTACATAAAGATGGGGAGAGACGGACACAGCCCTTCAACTCTCCTTGCCTTTTTCCTTGCTTCAGAGAGCTAATGAAACATTAATCATAATTTCAAAAAAAAAATTAATGTTGCAATATCTTCTTCAGCGTGTTTACATAGAGCCTGCCAAAACTAGAAACTGAATTTCCTAGGTGTAGTAAGAGATTCCTGTAAGATTGTGTGTCTGGAAAACACATTTCAAGAAGCTCACATGGAAGATAATATCTCAGTGCAAAAAATACTTCCGTATTCAGTGCAACTACAACTATGTTGCCCAGCTTATACATATACATTCCAATGTGTGTAAGGCATGAAGTTTGAGATTTTCCGAAGACAATGGAGAGCCAAGATGGTATAGCAGTTTGACAGATTTCCTTGCTAACTAGACAAGTGATCATTCCTTTTGTCAATTACAGTTTAAAAGCATTTTGCTGGATTCTGTGGAGAAAACCAAGAAGCATCACCTACAGTCATTGCCCCTAAACCCTGAAACCGGAAGTGAGTGTTTGGCACTGAGTGACAGTGCTGCTGTCTACATCTTCTACCACATGCTTGATTCGGGGTCCAGTGACATTGTTTTTGATCCAGATTACTGCTCATGGTCATTTTGGGAGCTAACCAATGATGGATTAAGTACCTGGGTTGCTGTTACTCCAAAGGGGAATCCAGATGTAGCTCCAAGCTCCTGACTTCAGCTTGACTAAGCTGAGCTCCAAGCTCCCAGCTGCTGTAGATTTTTGGGTAGTGAAACAGTGGATGGAATATCTCCCTTCCGAATAAAAAAATAATTAATCAGCCTTAAAACAAGGCTGGACAAGGCAGATGCTTACATTTTTTTTTTTTCAATGAAAGTAAAAAGCAAGGCAACTCAAGTATCGGAAAATACGCAGGGAGGAGACTGAAGCATCGGCAGGCGATGCAAACTGTGGATGCTTCTTGACTAGCAAAGAAGAGAAGGACACTAATTTCAGGTGTGTGAATTGCTTGCACAAATGTGAAGTCAAGTTTAAGACAAAGTGAGTAGCAATTCGGAAGAGTTATGTGCAGAAAAGAAAATTACTGATAAAAGAATCCTGCTTGAGTGTGACAGAATTAAATATTTCATAGCTATCTGAAGGAAATTATAAACATAAGGTTCTACTTGTTATTGATAGAAGCAAATGCTGACTTTTGTAAGAGTTTCTAAAATATTGGTCCTTGCCTGTTTTGTTGTCCCCACACCTCTGCTCACATGGTGCTGTGTATTCAAGCATCATAAACTTCTTTGTGTGCTCTGTGTCTTGGTCTGCTTCTAAACCCTTGTGTTTTTCAATGTTTCAGAGCATCCTATATGGGAGACAGTTGTTAAGGATGATTACAAAATGTTCTTTGAAATATGACTAGCACATCCAAAGAGGCTGTTTCTGTGGACCAAATTCATGGCTCCCTCCCACACTTGGCATCTTCCTACCAACAGAGCAGGAAGTAGGGGCATATTTATTTAGTCAGGAAGCTTGCATGCATTGTTTGTGCTGGCTGCACAGGAGTGAGTGGGTATTTATATTACTGCTCTGCTTGGGAAGCCCTCTGGATTCCTTGTTAATGGTGTTGGGAGAGTTGTGAAAAGAAGTACAACCGCAATTCGTGATTTTCACAGGCTTCCTTCAAAGTGCTATAATTCCTAAAACTCTTGCCTTAGTCTCCTACTGAGATAGTCGGAACATAATTCCAGATAGAGTAAAAGACAAATAAAATAAAATAAAAGGTTTAAGCCAGTCAATGTTTTTTATCATACGGTAGGATTTTTAAATATGCACCTATTTAGAGGTCAGCACAATGGCTTAACTGGCTAATCCTCCACCTCCAAGCACCAGCATATCATATAGGTATTGATTTGTGTCCTGGGTGATCCACTTCTGATCTGGTTCCCTGCCAGTGCCCCAGAAGGCATTGGGGGCCCAAATCCTGGCTCCTGATTCCTGGCTTAGGATTGTCTCAGCTGTATCTCTTGTGGCCATGTGCGGAGTGAACCAGAACATTTTTTCTATGTGTCTTCTTCTCTTTGTTAATCCACCTTTCCAATGAAAATAAATAAATCTTTAAAAAAATACATAGGCATATTTAGTAGAATACTGGCACCTTTCAATCGATAAGTTCCATTTGCCTTAAATTCAGGAATGTATGGAAACTAGTTTTCTTTCTGCTTCATATGTTTGATTGGTTTATGGACTACATGTGTATAGATAACCTTTTTGTATTATTTTTTGCTCATATTTAGAAAATACACAAAGACAACCAGATCTTTCTTCTACAGTTTCTTTAATCCCTTCATGAATCTATCTGTGGAGTCATATACCCTGAAAATAATTCTTATGGGACCAAGACATTGAATATTGCCTTACTGGGAAAAATATTATTCATTAAATAGATCTTTAATCATGTTAAAAATAGGATTTGAGAGTGGTCTGCAATTTTTGTGGATTTCTGAAAATATTTTTGATTAGCTGACACATACACCCATATATATATATATACATATACATATACACATATGTATGTATATATACATAAAAACAATAGATATCTTATGTATACTTGAACTTTTTTGACACTGAAATTTTCTTGTTTAGTCCAACATGCGATAACTTTTTCCCTAGAGAGACTCAAAGATAAAGGAAATGTGTGAGAGTGTCCATAGAGATGACCAGAAAGCATTGTGACAATAGCACAGGATACCTAGTTCAAACCCATTGTTTCCCCATGAAAATGAGGAGTAGCATTGCCAAATATCCACTTTCATGAGAGAAGCTTAAATTCTGGTATTTGCTATGATTTTTTTCCAGTGGCAAAAACTCACACTACAAAGTGTAACTGTGAGGAGACTGAGTTTAGGATCACCATTAATTTATATTGTTAATATGGCAAGAGTTGTCCTAATGAATAAAGCCCACTGAACTACATCCAAGATGCATTTGGTAATAGCTATTTCCTTTACACCTGTTTCATTTACCACTAAAGATATTAGTTAGAAATAATTCATATAATGTTCGTTATTTATTAGTACTTGAGCATTCTGTATTTTGATCTTCCATTGTCCATTTGTCTATCTATCCACAAATCCACCATTCATCCATCAGTGAAGGCTCTATAGTCTGATTGTCAGAAAGCCTGATCTCTGGCAAGGTTAGTATTTTTTTTTTTAAAGATTCATTTTGTTTATTTGAAGGACATATTTACACACACGCTCGCACACACACACACACACACACACACACACACACAGAGATATTCCACTTGCTTGTTCGTTCCCCACATGATAGCAATGAGTGGGGCTGGGCCAGGTGGAAGCCAAGAGTGAGGAGCTTCTTCCGGTCTGCCATGTGAGTGCAGGGGCATTTCATGCTGCTTTCCCAAACAGGCAGCAGGGAGCAGGCTAGGAAGTGGAGCAGCTGGAATTCAAACTCAGAACCCGTATTGCATGCCAGAGTCACAGGAAGTGGCTTTACCTAATATCTGAGGAGTCAGATATCTGATGTCCAAACCTTAATTATGCCGGCTCCCAGGGAAGAGTCCCCGGGAGCCCAAGGATCCTTTCTGAGCACCAGTTGGTTCATCTGTTAGATGTGGACAGTGCCAGTTGCTGGAGAAAAGGATTGCCCTAGGGACTGAGATTGTTTTACTTGCATCTCCAGTAATGTTTTTAACTTTGGGACATTTTTATGCCTGCTGTTAGGGGGCAAAAAAAGTGATCTCCTTAATTCTTTTCCATCTACCAGTGTGAGATGCTCAGATAAAAGCAGAAAGGCGAACAAGAGCCCTTCAGACATGCATGGTGGTATAAAGATTTCTTTGTAGGGTTGGGGAATATGACTTTGTCACAAAGCTCTTAGCCATTAGAGTTCCTGTGACCCTGATGCTAGGCTGTTTTAAAAATAAGTCAACACCTATCTATTTATTTCTGACAATGTTCTATGGCTGGTTATACAGGTGTATCTTTAAATAAGCCTCTTTTCTCTTTCTCTCTGCCTCTGATCATCCATTTTGCAAAATGCATCCTTTATATTACAAGAGGAGTTAGAGTAGGGTTGCTTTAAATAGCAAGCTTTGAGTGCATTCAAAGTAGGAATCGATTTATTAAAAAAATTGATTTACACACACTTTACAGGAACAAATCTATTGCACAAAGGCTGTTACAGGATTCCTTCCAATAAGCATTAACAAGTATGGAGCCAATTGCTTGTCTAAAAGCATACGTTTTCAAACAAAACCTCTATGCCTTACCCCAATCCTTTCAACACCTGCTTTTTCTTATTGAACTTCTGAACTGGTATTCAAACTGAGTAAACGTTGCAAAAAAAAACACTATAAGGGCAAATCTTCAATCCAGATGTGGAAAACAACATTTATGCACAGACTCTTGGTAACTTATTGATTATCCGTGAACACTAGGTGATGAGTTTTCCAAAGCAAAAAGCAAAACTGAAATCCAACATTAATGAAGATAATTGCTCTCCTCTGCAGGAACTGCACAGCTCTTTGTTGTTCCTGTTTTGCTAGCTATTTGTTGATCCTAAGAAAAAAACAAAAACAACACAATAATTCCAGCCTAAAAGCATGCATCAGCAGGAAATCCTGACAGACCTTCCTGACAGGCTGTCCAAGGGGCATTTAGTATAGCAGCTACAAACCTGTAAATATACCCTTAGAGTCCTGTAAATACAGAAACCAAAAGCAGACCATACTGAACTGCCCTCCCGGAGGTGCACCCTCATTTCCGTCTGCCTGGTCATGCAAGGCCCATTGTACCACTCATTACCCATGGTGCTTCTGGTAGAAAATGTAAAGGTGCTTGGCCTATTTTCAGAGTTACACAATTAACATGTGCAACTGAATAAGAAATAGTACCTTTGGTGTTCTCTTAGAGTTTAGCTGAGGGCCCCAGAATGGAGAATAATATGCATTAAATGCCAATGGGTTCTAATGACAGATGTTAAAACCATTGGTATCTGGACCTAGGAAGATGTGAAACATGTCTCTGGAGTTTTCATCCTGTACATGGAGTGGAAGTTCGGACGCAACTGAAAGGAGAAATGAGAACTGTAATTCTTGCACTTACTTGTCTTGCTTTCTGAAGCGTGTGATGGTATGTCCCAGGGCCTATGATCTTTAACTGCAGCTGGAAGGCCCTGATAAGAAATTCGGGATAGGGTGATGTAGGAAGCAAGGAACAAGTCCAATCAATGGAAGGAGCTGCAAGGTCCGAGTTGGGCAGGGGAAGGATGTTCTTTGCCTTCTAATGGCCAGAGGGGACAATTAGCCAAATGTGAACCATTGTGGGAGTCAGCTGTACAAGAGGACTGCTGGGGCCCGGCGCTATAGTGCGTGGTGGTTAAAGTTCTCGCCTTGAACATGCCAGGATCCTATATGGTAGCCTGTTCTAATCCCAGCAGCTCCACTTCCCATCCAGCTCCCTGCTTGTGGCCTGGGAAAGCAGTGGAGGACGGCCCAAAGATTTGGGACCCTGCACCCGCATGGGAGACCTGGAAGAGCTCCTGGCTTCTGACTTCGGATTGGCTCAGCTCCAGCCATTGCACTCCGTGGGGGAGTGAATCATCGGACGGAATATCTTCCTCTCTGTCTCTCCTCCTCTCTGTATCTGACTTTCCAATAAAAATAAATAAATCTTAAAAAAAAAAAAAAAAAAAGGAGGACTGCCAGCCAGAGCAAAGCGAAATTTGCCAGAGGGAAGGATGAATATGTGGGAGAACCTCAGGGGTTTTTATGGTTTCAGAGGAACTTACAGAAAAACCCCATCTGCATTGAAATAGGAGTGTCGAGAAAAAGAATCTCATCCAGTAGTCTTACCTGTAATTCTCCTGAATTCTAGAATGATCTGCAGCAGTGGGACCAGAGGGAAAGAGGTTAGCTAAGAAGCCCCCAGTGCCCTCACTACCCCCACTGCAGGGGGAGCTCTATCTTGGTGGGAGCTGACTGGATATGCACATACACAAAACCGACATAATTTAATTCAAAACTTGGGTCTGCTGAGATGTGGAAGAGAGATGAGAGATTTGAAGTACTTTCAGGAGAAAAAAATAAAAATGTGTCTGATTGTCATAACTACATTGACCCATTTCATCAATTGTTACTTATACAGTAAAAACTAAAAACAGGTTTTTTATTAATTAGGAAATGGCAAGGTAACCAGAAAAAAAGTCAGGAACATAATAATAAATCAAAGTGCTGAGAATTTTACTTAATATTTTATTGTGAAAGAAGTTTCTGCCAACGGTCAGGATAACAGATCATCGTTCGTTAGTCGTTCAAACTCCACCATAAAATCACCCTCATGCTTTCTCATCTGCCATTTAATTGGACAATAAACCCATTCTCTTGAAAGCTTTTAAATCAGTTCTTTCTTTTCCAATTTATTCCTACTGCCCCAACTCAAGTCCTTACCACCTGTTCCCTCAACTCCTTATCTCCTCTGCTTCCTGTCTCTAGCCATGTCTCTTTTTGTCCTTTCTTCTCATCCTGGCCATTGCAAACTCTCCAACATGCAAATGATGCTATTTTTTCTTACAACCCTTCAGGAGCTAATCATTGATGTCAATACAGCTTCTAGAGTTTAGTCTGACCCCTGCCACTGTTTTTAGTTTATCTTCTGTCATTCCCTCCACTTTGGCAACACATTCTCTGTGAAACTTTTGGTCCCAGCAGCATCCTTTTCCCAAAGAATTTGGTTTTCCATCACCTGTCGTATGTTTCTTACTATGCACAGCAAAGGGTTTACTCAGCATTTGCCAAGCAGGTATCACTTTTGCCTGCCCCATGGGACCAAGCAGTGTCTCAGTGAACAAGTCAGAGCTGCGACCTCCCTAAACAAGGGTCAGAGGCAAGGGGTCATAAGCCCCATCCGGGCAAGTGTAGGTGTCGCTTTGTGTATAATTGACATGGTTCCCAGAGCCAGTAGAACTTAACATAGTCATTGTTTCCATGGGTCACTCTAGTATGGGAAGTCCAAAGCTAGGGCTCCCCCGTCTGGTGTTTGTAGTTCATGTATTATTCCGAATTAAACCAAAGTTTTACTAAGTGGAGTCATTCTACCGTGAGATTTCCTATCTATATGGTTAATACCTATCATCTTCTCTAGCTTCTTAGCTATTATCTAGCACTGTTGTGAGATAATCTTGCTCACAATTAAGTTCTTAAGCACAGCTAATTCCCGCAGCTAAGTTCTGTTTCAACAACAGTTTGGCGACATTAAAGTCAAAATATCAGATGTAGCAAGTTACCTAGGGGGTCTTTTATTCCAGCAGGGTGAAGATGGGAGCATAGGCAGAGGGTGGGAGAAAGAGAAACAGCAGGTAAACTTCTCCTGTCATGGTGGCAGGAGGGGGCTGCAAGGAAAAGGGGAAAGTGGAATGGGGCAAACTGGGGGAAACCCTCAGCACATCCAGGGGAAGAGAGAAGTGGATGGAAGAGCAGGCAGCCGTGAGCAGTCGGTGGATAGGATTGTTGGAGCTGCAGGGATTGGTAGGTGGGGTGGAGGTTAGGGAGAGGTGGCACAAAAGATTGGTGGGAAACTGGACCGGGGAGAGATTTGCAAACTGTGGGAAAGGGGAAGCAGATATCTAAAACAGTTCAGAGTCCAAAGTGGTGGAGGCCTTCAGGTCCAATGTTCGATTCGCTCCTCACAAAATCAATGGTTGGATTTTTAAGCAATAGGGAAAAGATATATTACTTGTTTCTTCTGAACATTCCCCATCTCTTTACCTCCATCACAAATTGTTGATTTATTTTTTACAACCTCAGTATCTTGTACTTATTGCCATTGTTGGCTCCACCCCAGCAAATCACAATCAATTGTAATTTTGTAAAATTAAAGTACCTTCCAAGTGTAGTGCGATTTGTATAGCTCTTTGTAGGATGCGAAAGAAGGATTATAAATATATGCTCTCAAATGCTGATGATATTTGATCATTTTTGGGTTATTAAAATGGCAACAGAGAATGAAAATTTCCATGTACATTTTATAGATTTTGATTGTCTTTTGACTTTGATTTACTGCGTGTTAAAGAAAACTATTAGATTTGATAATACAGAGTTTTTATTTAATCAGATCTTTCATATGACCCACGAGTTAAATTAGTGCTTTAATTAGAAAACTGTGACTTTAATCAGACCAGCTCATGAATTAAACAAAATCATTAAGCTATAGAGCATGGAGGGCTAGTAATAGCTCTACATGTAAGTTCAAGTGATATTCTAATGAAGATCTCTGGATTGACCGCATAGCAGTTTGATCCCTTAGATCCAGCCCATGAATTTTAATCCTCTCCAGAAGATGTTCAGAAGGATTGGGAGAGCAGAGCTGGAAATAAACAGGACCAGCTGTTTACCAGCAAAACTTTTCCTACCTGACCCCTGCTGAGTTCACATAATGGTTTCCCAGGCTACTTGATGACTCATTCTCTCCTGCTATTTACCAGAGACTCATGCCTTTCACTTTTTCTCATATACTGGTTTAATCCTGCCCTGAGCAGGAGACATCCCCATACCCTCTTGGAACTGACTCAGAGCTACAGCAGAGGTCAGCCTGCTGGCATTTGTCTTATCCTTATTCAGCCTTGTTTATCTCATCCCACACTTCATCAACTCTGGGGAAGGTGAAATGCCCTCAAGAATTCATCCATAGCTTGAGGCTCCTGCTCTATTGATATTACACTTGAATAGGAAAAGAAAGGAGCTAAAAGTCTAATTATCAGAGTGAGGAGAGATAAAGGACGCCAAACAAACATGAAAGGAAAGGAGGTGGGATGCTGATGGGACATCCCTGCATAGAACAGTGAGTTCTCACTGCAGAGACAACATGAGAAGTGAACTTGTCCATAGAAAACTGGGATCTTAGTAGGTAAAAGGCAGAGCCGAAGTCAGTGGAGCCGCAGGCTTGCCCTGCTCTACCAGGTTTTGATCATATCAATGTCTCATAGACGTGGAGGGGAAGAAAACATAAGAGCTCATTATTTTCTCTGAAATGCCTATGAGAAAATGCTGAACATTTAATCAGAAGACCAAGCTTTGTGTGCATTGCAAAGTTGACTCCAATCAGCTACAGCCTGAATAGTATCTCCAGATGCCACAGCAAAATGGCTCTCTCCCCATGGAATTGAATTCTTACCTGCTTTTTGTATATGAATGAGAACTGTATGCAGAAATAAATATTCTATGCTGAATAGACTGAGGGTATTAATAATTGAAGAATGGGGCAACATTTCACAATAATGCAGAACCAAGTTCGATCATTAGTGCTTCTTCAGAGATGAAGCTATTCAAGTTGTCTCATCAGATACCTGGCAGAGTCCCTTCGCTCCTAATTATTGGAAGCTATGCAAGCAGGGATTTGTGGATTTGAATAGCCTGTCTCAAATATTTCATTCTGTTATATTCCTGCATTGGCTTAATTGAATGACAATGACTTGATAGATAGTGCTATGTGCAACTACTGGGGCACGTTGTTTTCCAAAAAGGACTTAGGAGCCTAACGAATAAAAAGCATTTATTCACTTGCATATATACTGATTCAGTGGACTCTCTCTGGAGTCTCATTTTAAGGTGCGCTTTAGGATGAAATTATCTTACAAGATATCTTTGGTCCTCACAGATGACAGTTACTACTGAGTGAGTGTTAAGTATCACACACAGAGCTTCTAATTTCTGTAAGCAACCCATGTTAGAGATAGGGCTATTACGCATTTCACAAATGAGGAAGTCAAAGAAAAAACAATTTTGTGATTGGTCCAAAGTTACGTATCTGGTAGGCAGTAAAGTTTCATACTGGACTTTAATGGTCTGATTTCTAAGCCTGGTGAACAAGAAGCAGTAAGGTACAGCTAGAATGTAGTGAATTTTGCTTTTCTGTGTATGTGAGCTGTATTTCTTCTATTTCCCAGGCTTTATGGTCTTTGACCAGGTCCTCTTTCGCTCCATTCCTAAACTTGCTTACAACATTTGTTTCATTCTAGATACCAATGTCCATAGCTAGCATCAATTCTCACTGTATTTGCTCCTCCTGGCTGGTAAGTTAAGTTCCAAGGTTAACAATCACTAAGTAATTAAAGCTAATGGCTAATAAATATTTGAAAATAATGCACAACATCACTAGTCATCAGGGACATGCAAATCAAAATCATGTGAGATATTGCTTCAACGTGGCCTGATTGGTTAAAATATAAAACACAGTGACATCTGGGGAGGATGTGGAGGTAGGGGAACACTTATACACCGTTGATGAGGATGTAAATGAAGTGTAGCCACTGCGGAAACATAAAAACAAACAGCAAACAAACAAGCAAAATGACCTTAGAAAACTGGAAGTAGATGTGCCATGGGATCCAGCAATCCATCCCCTTGTTGGATGCATTCCAAAGCGTTAGCAAGTTGCATCAACGAGACGCCAGCACTGTTTTGTTTATGGCAACACTGCTCACAATAGCCAAAATTTGGAATTGTCCAATAAGACATAAAGACAAATATAACATGTTCTCCCTCATATGTGGGTACTAAAATTTTTTTAAAAAGGAAGAAAAGTCAAAAGAAGAAATGCCTGCATGCATGAGTATTGCTGCCAATATAGTTTCATAACGTTCTGTTTTATACCTTTGTCAGAACGTTATGCTACTTGTAGCTTTAATAATTTCTGATTGCTTTAAAGTTTAATGTGTGTGAGTGAAATGGCAGTTTTTTTATTCAATTATTGTTTATAGCTGTTGTTAATATTCCCACTAATCTAGGATATTTTTGCTTTTTATCTGTTCAACTTTCTTCTTGCTAAAGTATTGAGCCATTTTACTTAAAATATGTTATCTCAAAACTTAGAAAAAGAAAGATACAAAGAGAGGAGGACCGGAAGAGAGAGAGTCCGGAGGAGGCCATTTCATTAATTTCAGAATCGTATCTATGAATCAGACTGAATCTGTTAAAATCTAATTAAAAACTAAAATTGAAGCAGTAATTGCTATCTAAATATATATCCCCACCTTGAACTCCAACTCAAGCACAGGATTGTCCCCTGGGCTCCTGAAACTTTGCACCTCTACAAATGAATCCACCTCCATTGGATAGGCTCCCTTCCAAGACCATTTTATAATCTTCAATCTGTAATCGGCTATTGCTCTTTTTTTTTAATGCACCCAAACCTGTCCATTTGAGATCAGAAACGTCATCTCTGTAAGCCAGCTGCTTCTCCAGGGTCTTGGCTTGGAAGTGGTTGTGTCACAGACTGTGTTTGACCGCTCTGAAATCAGTCTTCCTCTCTCCCAGTACCATCTTCTTTCTTATTGCCAGGATTATTAGTCTCAAAATCTTGGCCAAATTCTATCACATACAAGATAAAAGTCATAATCAAAATGGCTGGCAAGCTCTTTCAAATAGGACTCCACCCAAATACAGCATATAATAGCTATTTAGCTTGAAGAAAGCTTTAAAAAAGATTTATTTATTTTTATTGGAAACGCAGTGCAGACAGAATCAGAGAAAAGAAAGGTCTTTCATCCAGTGTTTTACTCTTCAAATGGCAACAACGAGTAGAGCTGAGCTTATCCGAAGCTAGGACCTAGGAGGTTCTTCTGCATGTCTCACACGGGTGCAGGGTCCCAAGTCTTTGGACAATACTCTACTGCTTTCTCAGGGCACAAGCAGGGAGCTGGATGAGAAGTGGAGTCGCCGGGACACAAGCCTGTGTCCATCTGGCATCAGACACGTAAGAGGCGGGGACCTTAGTTACTAAGCTACCGTGCTGGACCCAAGAAGTTTTTTGTGGATCAGATTTGAATTGAAATGTGAACTGTTTCTGGAATATCAACTGGGAAATTGAAGTATTCTTTTAATCTTAGCATTAAAGGACATTCAAAATAGATTCTGTCAGGAGGCAAATTGGTTAGATTTTCAAAACTAATAATTTAGAAGTCAGACATGAAACAAGAATATGACATTAATGTAATGATTCTCTTTATAGATGGCTCTTTTTCTCAGTCTTTGATTTCAACTTTAGAATTCTTATGTTGAATTTAATTTCTTTTCTGAATTTATTTTCATTTTTAATTAGCATTACAGATTCATTCGGCTTTGTGGATGTGGTTCTAAGAATACAATGAGATTTCCTTCTCTTGTCTCCCTCTATCCCTCCCACCCTCCTTTCATCTCCCTCTTTCGTGTTCACTTTAAAATGAACACATTTTAGACTTTGATTAAGACAAAAGGCTTAATACTTCACCAAATAGTAAGTTTAACAAATAAAAGGCAAAATACCTTAGTTTAGTGGAAGTACAATGTCCATAAAAAATAATCATAAAAGTGATCATTTTATCCATATATAGTACACTATACTCATAGATCCTTAAAGCTCTAGTGGTATAACATTTTTTAAAAATTTTTTATATATATATATTTTTACTATATTATTTATGTATCTGAGGTGAAGGGGGATATTGAGGGAGAATCCCCACCCAGTCTCCCACCCGCCCAAGATCCCAGATGTGGGGCATGCTGAGATACTTGCTCAAGTGGTCTTAATAGTCTTCCAGTTATGGATCTCTGCCAGTCACATCCCTCCCAGCTCAATTAGGTCATTGAAGAAGCCACTGATTGTCACAGTCCATCATGGAGTCTTCGTTTGCCCAGTATTTCGCTGCCCAATGTTTAGCTGAGGTGGTTGATTGACCTGTTCCGTCCTCCGTCCTCTCCTAGCCAGGGCTCTGAGTCCAGCAGTTCGATTGGGGAGATCACCAAAGAGACTTAGAGGTATTCCCAGCTCAGATTTGACAAAGATATAAAACAAAGTCTTACAAAGCTATATGTGCAGTGGTAATGACAGATGAAAACATTTCATTTTCCCTTTTTCTTCTGTTTGAATTTTAAATTTTAGTTCCGACATATAATGGAGAACCTGTGGTGATTGCTCTCTGCATCTGGTTTGTTTCATTCAGTGTAATGTCCTTCAGTTGAGTCCATTTCCCTGCATTTTGTTGCAATTATCATTGCTAAATGATATTCCATTGTGTGTATAATATTTAAAAATACAAATTGATTGTGATAGTATTGCATTTCCCATCTTTGCTTGCATACCTATGCAATATAATAGCGAAGTTAGAGTCCAGGTGGAATACGTAGCTTTGGAAGTGTAATTTGAGGCTGAAGAGAAAGAGGCCACTTTTCTTCAGACCTCTCTGTTCTGACCTTTTCCATTGTCCTTTAGATTATCCAGTTCCTAAACTCTGATTTCTAACCCACAGCCCCATTCTCTCACCTCTTCTCATCTCTGCTTGGATTCTGTCTCAAAGTAGATAAGCCTCTGCTGGCAGAAAAGTGGCAGACTGTAAGAAGAAGTTACTGGGACCTGAATTTAAACACAAAGTCAGCAAAACCAAAATAAGCAAATAATAATAATAATAATAATAATAATAAAATTAAAATAAATCAAACCTCTCGCACCACTTAGATACATACCTTGCCTGTATCTTCGACATGTTTGTTAAGGACCAAATTATGTTTTGATGAAATTCATATGTTTAATCCTAGCTCCCAACTAGAAATAGGATACTTAAAATTTATTTAGATTTATTAATTTGAAAGGCTGAGGGAGAGAGAGGAAAAGAGACAAAGCGAGGCAGAGATCTTCCATCTTTTGGTTCAGCACCCAAATGCTCGCAGACGTCACAGCTGGGCCACCCTGAAGCCAAGAGCCTGAGACCCAACTCATGTCTTCCACGTGTTTGATAAGGAACCAGGTACTCGAGCCATTGCTGCTGCCCCCTCCCCCAATGTGCACTGGTAGGAAGTCGGAATCGGAAGCAGCATCAGAACCCTTGAATCCAGACACTCTGATGTGGTCAGCGAGCATTCCAAACAGTGTCTTAGCCACTACGCTATCTATCTGTCCTTGAACACAACATCTTTAAAGAGGCAATTAAAATAACATGAAGTCATTAGGGTGCACCCTAATCCAGTATTACTGCTAGGCTTTTAAGAAGCAGAAGTGAGGCCACACACAAGTACACGCGAGAGACCATATGTCCACCCACTGAGAGGCTCACTGTTCAGAAAACTTGAAAAAACAGAAACATGAGAATTTGCCAACTACTCTTACAGACTGAACTGTGAGAAAAGGAATTCTGTTATTTAAGCCATCTAGTCCGTGGCACTTTCCAAGGCAGCCTGAAAAAAATGAGCACAATATGTATATTGGTGAAGGCTATCAGGAAGATTTACACAGCTTGAGATGGGATGAGAAGGATGTGAGCTGGAGTCTGGCAATGGCAGCTTTCTGGAGTGATGCCACATGATGTGGCCTTGTGGGTAACAAAGCCAAGTCCACAAGGCCATGCCATGTTACAAAGTTCATAACTGACAAAGTCAGGCCAGAGGGGGTGGATGGTCTCAAGGGTCAGATCAAAGAGTTTGTACACCCAGAGGTCCATCTCATTTCCTTCCTCCCTGGTACTCCTCTGTAATCTCCTGGTGACCCTGAAGACATGTGAGCATTAATGTGGACAATGCTTTCCCCAAGAATAAAAGCTGCCAGGCCAAGCTGAGACGTGTCCTGTCCTTCTGACTCCTCTGCTCACCCCTCCACACACCCCTTTCTATCTAATCTTGTCTCTGAGTCCTTTTCGCTTTCTTCATTGAGAGCCTCTCCTCCTTCAGCCCTGCTCATGGTCATGTGAGACGTGGCATGTAGCTAGTATGGTTTGTGTCGTACCTGTAATTGTGAGATAGCACTATTTGTATTTCCTTTGTGTGAATGAGGAAGCTGCAGCTCAGACATTAAGATTCTTAGATTAAAGAACTAGAAGTAGAATTTAGATTTTAACTTTGAGAGGATTCAATGTACTCTGTGGTAGTCTTTGATATTCTGCACCACCCCCTCCTATTTCTTAGACTACAGAAACCATTGATTTTCCGTATTCCTACTTAACCATGATCTTAGCATCGATTTTGGTGTTTAATTTTAAAATTTGATTCAAAGGGAACAAATTTCATGTGTTTCACATATAGTTTTTAACACCATGGCGATACTTCCCGTATCACCCTTTCTCCCTTGTTCCTATAGTGCCTCTTCTCTTTCTTTCCTTATTTTTCTGCTACTTAGGGGCAGGGTTTAGGTCTTGTAATAACTCAGCCAATTGAGATTGCTATAGCACATGTCAGGGCCTTGGCTCAGGTCCCAGCTCTGCCCCTAGATTTTAGCCTCCTCCTGATTCACACCCTGAGAAGCAGGAAGCCATAGCTGAAGTGTTTGGGTTGTTACCGCTCACATGGGAGGCCCAGATTGATTTCCCAGCTTACAGCCCTGGCTGTTGCAGTCATTTTGAGATAGACAGTAAGGTCAGAGCTGTTTCTGTTTCGCTAACTCTCCTCTTCTCTGTTTCTCTGCTTTTCAAAAAAACAAGATTTATGGATGATACTCTATGACACTATTATTCGTCGTCCTGTGTTCTTTGCTAAAATGAAATTGCATCTGTTCTGTGAACCAGATGAAGTCTCTTTTGCTCGGTGTGCCTGGTAGAGTGTGTTCAGCACTACTCATAACCCAACACTGTTGGTAATTGGAATATCTGTCTCCCCCATTAGACTGTTAACGACCCGGAGTCAGAGGCTGAGGGGATGAACTACATTTTCCTGAGGCATTGAGAACTGTGCCTGGTATACAACAGGTGCTTCTTGAATATGTTTTGAAAACTTTAATTCCTAATTGTGCCGTTACTCGATTACTATAGAATAAAATATTATTGCTGGGTTGTCAGTAGTTTCAACTAATAGACACAAACTGAGAGCTCATTTTTTTTTATACATCTAAGCAACTTAATGAATTTCTTTTCCAATGTCTGCTGCCAATGCTTAAGATGCTTTGGATGTTATAGTGGACAGTAGCAGCCTCAGAAGATTAGAAGTGGGTAAAGGCAGTGAGTCTTTCCTCCCCAAATCTTGCCACACGGTGATTGGCATATTACAGTTAAAGCAGGTTTAAGATGGAAGTTTGTCACATACAAAGATACTTTTGTGTGTGTGTGAAAAGTGCAGTGACAGGCCACTGTAATGGCTCAACTGGCTCGTCTTCCACCTCGAAGTGCTGGGGTCCCATATGGGTGCCAGTGGGTATCCGGCTGCTCCACTTACCATCCAGCTCCCTGCTTGTGTCCTGGGTAAATAGTAGAGAATGACAAAGCCTTGGGACTCTGCACCCACATTGGAAAACCCAGAAGAAGCTCCTGACTCCTCCCTTTGCATTGGGTTAGATCCTACAGTAATTTGGGGAGTGAACCAGTAGATGGAAGGTTTTTCTGTCTCTTCTGTCTGTAGGTCTGCCTTTCCAATGAAAATAAATAAATCTTTAAAAAATAAGTAAACTGACAAAATAAGTTCACTTTGATGCAAAAAGTTTCAAATGCACACATATTGAAATGATATTCAAGTTTGTGAAAATGCACATATGAAAAGGTACAGATGGTTTCAGTTTTTGTACAAAAATAAACTTATAATTCCATTTATTCAGAAACTTTTCAAGGTGCGCTCAAACACCTGCCTGCACGTGGAACAATCACATATCAAGTTCTACAGGCACTCTTCATTCTTTCAGTTTTGGGAAGCTCACAAACAACTCCAGTGAAAAGTTTATGCAATGACAGAAAAACCAAACTTCTAGATGACTTAGACATAAAATTCTACTCAATGGGGAGAAACAGAATCTAGTTTTCATTCTAACACATGACTTACACATGTTAATTTGTGGGCCCCGTGTGGTAGCCTAGTGGCTAAAGTCGTCACCTTGCCTGTGCCAGGATCCCATATGGGCACCTGTTCTAGTACCAGTAGCCCTACTTCCCATCCAGCTCCTTGCTTGTGGTCTGGGAAAGCAGTCAGGGACAGCCCAAAGTCTTGGGTCCCGGCACTGACGTGGGAGACCTGGAAGAGCTCCTGGGTCCTGGCTCCAGATGAGCTCAACTCCAGCTGGAAGATCTTTCTCTCTGTATATATGCTTTTCCAATAAAAATAAATAAAATCTTTAAAAAAAATGTTGAGTTATTTAGTAGACTTACTCTTTACCTAGAAAGCTGGAGATAGTTGTAAGCCATATCTAGGCAACCACAATTCTTGAACACCAGTGATTTCAACAATGAAACATTTTTCTAGTTTTCTATTTGCCAGACAGACCCTCTTGAAATCACTTCATTGTGTGAAATGCTTCCCAGTCCTTGTAGAAAACGCTTCTGGCAGGATCTTAGCATGTGAACTCCTAGTCAGATTCCTTCACATGTTAAATAAGGGGATCTAAATTACCTGCACATGCGCGTAATCTCAGCTATTTGTAATGAAATACTTGAAAGAACATTCCATCATAACAAAAGTTGTCAAAGAGTTTTCTGAAGCTGTGTGGTGAACATGTCTGGGAGCAAATGAGAGTTCCAGCTGGATTCTCATTCTCACCAATATCACTTGATGTGGTCAGTCTTTAAAATGATACGTTGTTGTTTTTTAATTCAGTCTAGTGGATGTGTGGGACTACTTCATGGTGTTTTCAGTTGGCATTTCACTTAGCACTTCTTTAAAGACACCCAACACATGGTAAGCAGAAACACTTCCCACCTGACAGCATGTTGAAATGGGGACCTTGTCTAGGCATTCCTGGAAATATGTACACAGGAAGGGGAGTTGACATTTTTTAATCAATGGCTTCATCTCATTAACATGTTAATGAGAAGAATTCTCCAGTGCTCTTACATAGAGTCAGATTATTAACTCACATTATGCTCTATTTTATTATAAAATCGGATTAGTAATAATACTGTTTTATCTGTGTAAGGATCCCCAATCATGATTTCAACTTCAATGATTAGCAGTTTTGGTTCTAAACATTGAATTTCGGAGGTGTATGTATGAGTCATATACTCAAGATAGTGGACATTGTCTAATCTTTCTGAAAGATGAGGATAATTTCTTACAGTGGTTAGACCTTGTGATACGTTTGAGAAAAGTGTCTTAGTGGATGAAACTAAAGACTGGGTAAGAAATAGAGGGTAGTGTAACAAAATAAGTTATTCGACTCCGTAAGTAAGGGCAAATTTTAAAATGACAGGCTTGAAACCACATTTAAACTACTTTGAACAAACTATAAATCAAATCTGTGAATGATGGATTTTAAAATGCCTATCGTTGAAACTTGCTAAAGTAGCAGAACTTAGGTCTTATACAGGAGTCAAGCTGTGATTCAATGAGCTTTGTGCTTAAGCTGTCACTCTTCATTGTATGTGCCATTGGTCATATTTTTTTCATCTCGATTGACATTACAAATTAACTATCTTATTCCTTTTTTACCTGTGATTTTTTAACTATAACACCATATTTGAGGGGTCTCAATTTGCTTTCATTTACAACTTCCTAAGCCACTTTAAACATTTTTGGAGAATTCATAGAGATTTGCCCAAACGGTTGTTGTTTTAGATTTTAATTTTTGTTTTTCTTACTCTTCTTCACAAATTGTCTTTAAGTTATCTCAAGGAATTCTATAAATTTTATCTCTAATCTATTCTAATATCTTAATATCCTTTTTAAAAATTTTTTCCATTCAACTTTATTTTTTAAATTTTATTTTATCTATTCTAACATTTTTAGAAGTGATCACATGGTGTCATCTGCAACTCTCTATAAGATAATAAATGGCATACATTTCTGGATAGCACTTTACTGTTTCTAAAGCACCTGCTGAACCATTAACTCTCAACTCATTTTTGGTGTACGTTTCTAACAAAATCTTCCCTCTGACTGTCATCAAATATTCTTGCACCTGTCACATGCTAAAAGCAAAAAGTAACACAGGAGAAGACAGTAAAGATGATGTGAGTTACTAATAGCGAAGCATGGGAATCCAAACTATCATAGACTAAGATGAAATTTCTCAGCCTGAGCTATTTTCTTTCTTTCTTTTTTTTTTTTTAAAAGATTTATTTATTTTATTACCAAGTCAGATATACAGAGAGGAGGAGAGACAGAGAGGAAGATCTTCCATCCGATGATTCACTCCCCAAGTGAGCACAACGGCCGGTGCTGCGCCGATCTGAAGTTGGGAACCAGGAACCTCTTCCAGGTTTCCCACACGGGTGCAGAGTCCCAATGCATTGGGCCGTCCTCGACTGCTTTCCCAGGCCACAAGCAGGAAGCTGGATGGGAAGTGGAACTGCCGGGACTAGAACCGGCGCCCATATGGGATCCTGGGGCATTCAAGGCAAGGACTTTAGCCGCTAGGCCATGCCACCGAGCCCTATAATGCTATTTTCTTTACAGAAAAAAGTACTGTAGGAGTCATTACCATCCTCTCATTTTCTCATAAAAATTCCTCCTTCCTTCCTTCCTTCCTCCCTTCCTTCCATCCTTCCTTCCTTCCTTCCTCTCTTCATCCTTTCTTTTCTTCCTTCCCTCCCTCCATCATTCCTCCCTCCCTCCCTTTCCCTCCCCCATTTCCTTCTTTTATTCCTTCCTTCCTTCCTTCCTAACTTCTCTCTTCCCTTCCTCCCTCTATTTTGAAAGGCACAGACCAAGACAAGCAGACAGACATCTGGACAGCGTGAGGGGCAGAGGGAGAGCACGCCATGTTCCTAACCACTGTTTCGCTCTCAAAATGAAGTTGCAGTAGAGATAGACAAAAGCTGAGATCCAGAAATGGAATTCAGATCTGCCACATAAGTGACAGTGATTCAACTAGTTGAGCCATTACTGCTGCCTCCCATGGGGCATAATAAGCAAGAAGCTGGAATTGAAAGTGGAGCCAAGACTCAAAGTCAGGTACTCCAAAATGAGATATGGGTTTCCAAGAAGCATGTTAACCATGAGGACAAATGCACACCTCAGTGTCTTTATGTTTTGATTTAAAAATATCCAAATCCTATAACAACCCATGCCTCACATGCAATTGACATCATCCGATTTTTGGCAGTCTAATTTCTGCTTTAGAATCCACTGTATTTTCTTCTGCTTCCTGTGTTCTAATATTCAGAGAAATATTCATTGGATAAACAATGAAACTTTTGACATTCAATTTTTATGAAATGTGCATCTGCATAAATGATACATATAAGAATTCCTTCAAATGTAAACCGTTTCGTTCTTTGCTTTTCATCTGCTTTTACAGACACATTGCCTTTATTAATTCAAATGTGTCTTAGTATTAGTTCCTACCAATTACTGATTTGCCACATTTATTTTTCTTCAATTAAAATTTTCTTAAGTGCTATATACCAAGATTTGATAATATTTTTTAGTATGTTAGGCTGTTCTCAACCACAAAGAACTGAACTTGGCATTTGTGGTTTTTACAAAATAAGATATCTGAAGAAACAGGCCCAGAATTGGTAATTCAGAATCTCAGACACAAATCCGGGGATTCTGATGGCTTTTTTATTTTTTTGTCAGTCTTGTCTCTCATGACCACAGGTGAATGACACAGCTCCCAGTACCATGTGCAGTCGTAACAGCATGTAACAAATGGAGAGGAAAATTTTTTTCATGTTTTTACCACCAAGGATCCAGTTTCTTTCTTTCTTTTCTTTCTTTGAATTATTTTTTAATAATCTTACTTAGTTGATTTGGGAACAAAGTGTCAAGGGCTACAGGGTGAAAGTGGGTAATACCATTGTTTCCACATCAATATCATTTTGCCCTGTATCTGGGGTCAGGGAAAAAAACAAAGGGAAAAGCCCCACCCAACCTCCCACCCATCCCAGATCCCCAACGGGAGGCGCGCTCTGAGGGTCCTGCTCATACAGTTTTGATAGTTCATCAGTTCTGGATTGCTGCCAATCTCTCAGTTTCAGTCGCCAATGAACCCTATTCAGAGTCCACTGGCTGACATAGTCTCTTCATTGTTGAGGTTCTAAGATCAGCAGTTCAGTTGGAGGGATCTCCAAAGAAACTTCATCTGAGATGATCCCAGGCCTGATTCTTGTGCGAGTTTGCTAGCACACAGTCCGACACCATCTGTCACACCAATTAGCTTATGCTCATGCTGGTCGTTGGCTATTGCTGGGTTTGTTCTGTTTCCAGGCCTGTCTTCCTCGTGAACCAACGGGTGTTGTAGTCCAGTTCGATCCTGCCCACTTCATACTCGGTCCTCACGCAAACCGGTTGGAGCTGCAGCCTGGTTGGGGCGGCTCCCCATAACCCCCACCAGTTCTGCCCCCTACCCTGGTTCCCATGCTTACCAGTACGCACCGCAGGCTTGTCAAGTCTGTCCCATATTCTGTTTAGCTCTCGCACGTGTCGATGGGCATTGAAGCCCACCCAGCTCAACCCAACCAACCTACTATCCAGCCCACACACCTACTGGCAGGTGCCCTTCTGTACAGCCACCCCTGCCCCTGTCCTGGTGTTCTTGCTGTCCAATGAATGAGAGTGGTAGCCCTGAAGGAGGTGCCCACTATTTCCCTTCTAGGCCACACTCACTCCCAGATTATGCACTCTCCAGTTAGTTCTGGCATTTGACTTGACAGAATTAGCTTCAAGTGCCAGCCTCTGCCAGCTAGTACTGCGGCTAGCCCAACCAACCCTCACCCACTCTAGTTTTTGCTTGCACCAGGAGGAACAGTCAGCCCACCGTGGCCCTTCCCTTATCTAGCCCACATGAGGCCCACAGGTGTTACAGCCCTGCCTATTCTGATCTGCCCCCATCCCGACTCACGCCTTCCAATGAAAGTAGTTGTCCAGCAGGGGAGCCCACATTCCCCTGTCAGCTTTGCCTCCTCCCCCTGATTATCACATGTGCTGTTTGGGCACTACAACCACATCTGGTACGGCTCATCTCACCTTGGCATTCCTTATTGTGTGCTAGTATGTGTCGCAACCAAACCTGGCTCAACCCACACTCTGTTCTGGCGCTCGGACTCACCAGCGGGTGATGTGAACAGGTTCAGCCTGGTCTGCCCCCAATCTATGCCATGTGTATACCAGTGGGATAATTTCCATAGTCTGTTCTGGGCTGTTTCCTATTGTGCTTCTTGCGCTTACCTGCAGGGACTGTCTCCTGCCAGAGGAGTTGCCCAGGCTCCTCCATCAGAAACTCTCCCAGTGCCAGGTTTCGTGCATACCAGTGGGTCCATGAGCCAGCCCTGTTCAGTTCACCTCCTATCCTAGCAGGAACAGTGGTGTTTCCTGATTGTTCTTCAATCCAATCTGGTTCTTGTTGTTGGATGTTTCAACCCAGCCATGGCTCTTCCATACCCCCATACAGCTTACACATGGTTGAGTAAGGGCTGAGACCTTGCCTAGTCTGTCATACATTTCCTCTGGTCCTGCAGAGCACCAGATGGTGTTGGAGTCTGGCCCGGCTTGGTGCTTCCATGCCCAGTCCACACTTGTGCCAAGTGGGATTACACTCGTATCCTGATCGGAACGCAGCCCCATTTACAGCCCACGTGCTAATTGGTGGGAAACTCAGCCCAGCTAGAGTATCCCCTTAGCTGCCCAACCGGGCCTATTCCCAGCCTTAGATCTCGTGAAGGCCAGTGGTTGCTCTGATTTAACTTGGTAGAGCCCCTCTCTTGTCCTGTCCCCTTAGATGCTGTGGTTTAGCATCCCTGTCTTATGCAGATCAGTAGGTGCAAGGACCTACTTGGCATGACTTGTGCTCCAACCTGATTTCTGTTGTTTCTTGTAAGTTAAGGTTTGTTCAGCCCTGCCCATTCTGTCCCCCTCCAGTGGCAGCACAGCCCACCCCACATCCTGTTAAAGGATGCACTTTCAGTTGCTGTTGCCTTGACCTGCCCTGACTGTTTTGGGTTCCTGCACCCATGTGTGATTGCAGGTGGCATGGTCACATCTAGCTTAGTCCATCCCAACCCCGGCTTGCGAGCTAACCAGGGGAACTTGTATTTCCACAGGGTTGGGCCCACACAACCCCATAGAGTCTACCCCCAGACCAAGTTCTCTCTCGTGCTGGATACAGTCTTGGCCCTGCCAAATGTGACCACTCCACCACTCCACCAAACAGTTGGGTAATGGTACCCATCACTGCCAAAGAGGCCCCCATCCATAGTATTGGTGTGGGCTGGTGTGTGATGAACAGTGATGTTCTAGGCTAACAGGCCATTTCTGTATTCCGAATTGGGTTGGTGTATCTGACTAACCGTAATTGTCTCCTGGGTACTTCCCTGCAAACCACCAGGTCTCAGTCCCCACGCATGCCTAAAACTTCCACGACCCTGTCACTGGGAATCACCCAAGATTCACTACTTACCTACACTAAAATTGGACTTAGTCATGGATGTCCCCAGGCAGCAAACATATCTTAAAACAACCCAGAGTTTGCCGCCTGGCGGCCAGCAGGCAAACCCTGGCACAACATGGTGCACTGGCTGCCCTGTGTGAGGCTGAGGACTCGTTCACTGCCTTCCAGCAGTGTCTTTGGCGTGAGCCCCCAGCATTGGGTCCGACCTGGCAGGGGCACCCCCCACAGCAGCCACATTGTGGGGAGCGGCACTTGCCCCAAACCCAAGGCCCGGACCCCTCCCAAACTCACCCAGCCACAAGATATTAGCAGCTGGGCGGAGCTAGGAATTTTAACCCAGTTCCCAAGTTCCCTCATGGAGGACTTACCCTGAGGAAAGAGCTCTCTTGGGTCCTGGGGGAGGCCAAGGACTCGTTCACTGCCTTGCGGCAGTGAGGATCCAGTTTCAAAACCCTGTTAACAGACCCTCTCTTGTATCTTATAAGTCTGGTATATGTTCCTGGCCTATAATATGTGATCCACTGAAAAGAGAATCAAGTGACCATGACTGACTGGAAACCACCATCCGCTACCCATGGTCTGGGGCAATCTCAATCTACAAGGTGAACCCCAGAGAAGCTAAAATTACATGTGAGGGCTTGGGCAGCACTGCGGAAGCTAGAGAAATAGCTTTCACTTTCTTATTATCCATCTTTTCTTTTAAGATAATTCTGATCCCATCTGATACTTTTCTTATCTCTAGGTTGCTTTGTCTAAAAGCCCACCAAGTTTAAGTATGTGAATATGTGTTTTCATATTATTTAAGCATATTTATATATTAGAGTTTATGTGCTATTGAAACTTAAAAATTTTGTTAAGTAGGAAACATTTCCTTGTTTATAAATGTCTAGCTTATAAAACTCTTATTTATAAAATTAAGATGTCCAAAGTTGAAATTTTAGTTTGGAAGCACTAGATTTCATTTTGCTTTTAGGTTTCAATCATGTTTTGGGCATTAATTTTATTTAGGTGGTTTTGTGTAAGTTCAGTTTATGTTCAATGCTTCCTTATTCATATCTGATGATGCAACTTAGGCAGAGTTGAGTTCTCCCACTCTGATTTGTATCAGTGAATTCATTGGGACCTTCCATAGGTACAGCCTGTGTGGGAATTAGCGAGGCAGGGAAGATCACAGACACTTTTAGTTCTCTGCACTTTGGGTTCCCACTCTCGTCTGCATTCCTGGCAATACCTGATGGTAGACTTGGCAGGTGGTTTGTTCGGCTCAAGGAGGAAGAAAACCCCATGGAGCTGCAATTTCTCCACTTTCCTTCCCTCTCACATCCTGGAAGCACACTCTGGAGTTGACTATAGGTCACCTCTTCATTTCAGACGCAAACAGAGACTTACAAAGACTTGGCATGTGTTGCATTTCCTCAGTTAAGACAGAGGGGCTGTATCTTGGCTTCTTAATATTGCCTTAACAAAGCAGCACAACTTTCATGGCTTAAAACTGCAGAAATGCAATCTTTCACCTTGCTAGGGGGATCAAGGCACTGACAGGGCCTAAAAGCTTTTGCTCACCCATCTAAGCTGTTAGTGTCTTCAGGAGCTCTTTGGCGTCTAGCCTCCATCATTTTACTGCTTTCTCTTCTCCCTCTCTTCTATGTTACAAGGACACTTGCCATTGGATTTAGATGATACCAAGATAATCCAGAGTATTCTCCTGTTTTAAAAAATATTTATTTATTTATTTATTTATTTATTTATTTATTTATTTATTTATTCATTGATTTGTTTGAAAGGCAGAGTAATAGAAAGAGAAAGACTGAGAAAGAAACAGGGGAGAGAGTGCTTACCAGGAGCTAGGAATTCCATCTGCGCCTCCAGCATGGGCTTTAGAGGCCCAAGCACTAGGTTTAACTTCTACTGCTTCCCCAGGCATTAGTAGAATGCTAGGTTGGAAGTGGAGCAGCTGAGACTAGAACCAGAACTTTGACATGGAAAGCTATCATCTTCCCAGGAAGCTTAACCTACTGTGCCACAACACCAATCCTGATAATCTCTTCTTCAGTTCCTGCATGACATCAAGAAAGATCCTTGAGATGTGTCCCAACAATGTAGGGGCTTATCTGTTGTTTCACTGTGAGTCCATCTTTGTATTGCAAGTACGGGGATATACTTCTCTCCGTTTCTGCCTATGGACATACTTGTTTCAGCTGCACTTCCATTATACCTCTCCTTAGGTAAAGTCCCTCTCAGATTGAGAGGGAAAAAGGAAAGAAAGAAGAAAAAAAGCAATAAAATGAAATAGTGAGTCTTCATCTCCATGGCAGTACCATGGACTTCTGAGAGTCCTTGAAAGACAACTATTGAAAGACTGGAGAGAACATTGGGGCGGGGGGGAGGATAGAGAGGGGGGAGTAAAACCCCAATGCCTACAAAATTGTGTCATAAAATAAAGAATTCAAAAAAAAAGAAAGATGCTTGTTCCACATGGGATCACACAAACAGGTTCTGGGTTTAAGATGTGGCTGTATTTTGAAGGAACTACTATTTACCTCGCTGCAGGATATGAAAATCTAGGGCCTTTGTCAAGACTCACTGTGCTGTGCTGCAAACCTGTGTGGCAGCCTATCCCCCTAGAGTGGCAGACAGAAAACAATCCTTACCCAGCTTCTTTCAAATACCCTATTAACTCATGAAGGATGCACTTGTTCAGTTTCCTCTCAGATCGTCTTTCCCTTCTTTTCCCTCTTAGGGTTCTGCTCCAAGACATTCAGGGGTACAAACTTCATTCAGTTTCTCGCATTCATTTTACTTAAGTTGTTTTGTCCTCAGAGTCTTCACTGTCCCTCCCTGACCGTGTTTCATTGCTTGTAAATCTCCTCTCTGACAAACAACCCTCACACAAAAGCATTATCATAGGTGGTTAGAGGTGCAGTGACAACCATTTCCAATCTTGTCATATCAAGAGTAGTGCTGCTCTGAATTTAGCAATTTAGGGACAAGATCCTTGAAAAATCTTTGCTGTCAGTCTGAGCCCACTCCATTACAATGGAAGCCACGAAGTTTAACTTCCCCAAAGCAGAAGAACCAACAGCAATGGGAAGGAGTCCATTCAATTGACACTTCAAGACTCATCCTATCCCACTTGCAAATTGAGAATTCTCACCCTGTGACCACTCAAAAATACCCTTCTTTTAGCTTTTCTAAGTCCTTGCAGTTCCTTGAAAATCCTAAAGCATTTATTTTTCTTTTCTACTTGAGCAACATCATCAGCCATGAAGACATTTTAATTCAGCTCTTCCAAAAACAAAATAAAATAACTGGGGCAGATGGAAACTCAGAAATCACCTTTTCTTCATTTGAAATAAATGGAGTTCTATCTTTTTGAGCACTTCAGTGTTTTGTGCAAATTGCTACAACACTGATTTGGCTGCAGTTTATAGCAGTTAGTTACAACGAAGATACAAGATGTTTAATCTGTGTGCTAGGAAGCGAAGAACAGCAGGAAATTTGTGCCTAGGGTTCTGAGACTTAGAATGCATAAAGAGAGCAAAAATTCATTTCAAGAGGTTTCTCCTCTGTTGGGCCTGGTGTTTTGGGGCATTGGGTTGGAACATTCTAGTAACATTCAGAACCCTGTCTCATGGTGATCCCTCAAGTCTCTGCTGCCTTGTTTCTGTTCCAGGCTCCTGCTTGTGTGTCTAGGAGACAGCAGTTGATGGCCCAAACACTTCTGTCACTGCCAAGCATGCACTTAGATGGAATTCATGGCTCTTGGCTTTGACCTGGCCCAACAAATCCTGACTTTTCTTTGTTGTGTGGGTCTATTACTATTTCAATTGCTAGTCTAGTTATTGGTCTACTTAGGTTTTCAATGTCCTCATATACAATTTTGTCAAGCTAGATGTGTTGAGAAATCTGTCCATGTCCTCTATATTTTCCAATATATTGACATATAGCTATTGATTTGTCTGATATATCACTAATTGCTACTCAGGTATATCACTAATTTCTTCACAGCACTGCCTTTGCTGTATCTCATATGTTTTGATATGTTGTGCTATAATCTTCACTGAGCAGCATAGTATTCAGTCTCCATGTGTCTAGTCAATATGTCCATCAGTGAAGGTGTGGTTCTGAAATAACCTATTATTATTGTCGTGGAGTCTGTGCTTCCCTTAGCTCCATTGGCTATTTTTATGAAATAGCCAGGTTTCCTAGCACTGGGTGCATGTACCTTTACTATAGTCATTTCTTCCTTCTGAATTGATCCCTGAATAATTATGTAATGCTTTTCTTCATTTTTAAAAATAATTCTTGCATTAAAATCTGTTTTTCCCATATTAGAGTGGCTATGCCCGCTTGTTTTCCCTTTCTGTTGGTGGGGAGTATCTTTTTTCACTCTTCACTTTCAGTGTGTGTACATCTTTGTTAGCATAGTGTATTATAGGCAGCAAATACATGGCTACTGTCTTTTTGTTTTTATTACAGTAAGCCGGTCTGTATATGTGATTGGAGAGAAACCTGTAGACTCATGGGGTGTTCTCTCTGTGCCTCTTGTGTCTTCACACAGCTGGCTTCTTTATGGGACCCTCAGGTATACAGGTTTAGAAACCATGACTGCATCCTAACCACATTTGCAAAGACCTTCTTCCCAAATAAGGCTATCTTCAGAGACAATGGGGTTATAATTTCAACATTTATTGTTTGAAAATCACCATTGAACCCATATCTAAGTAAGATGAATCTGTATAATATTATACCTTGCATTTGTATAATTATTCCTGTAGTTTTCATACTGTATCCTTACTGTAATTCCTCAGGCAGGACAGAATGGTGCCTTTGTTATTATTATTATTATTATTTGTTTATTTTATGATATGGTTCCATAAGCTCTAGGGTTTCCCCTGTCCTACCATAAAGTCCCCTCCACCAGCTGATTTCCCCTAGATTATTTCAATAGTATAATCCTTCAGAAACAGTCCTTAAGTCCATCATTCTGCTATTTATGTGTACCCTAACATTGTAGCTATGGATAATTGTGTCTTTGACAACACAATCCTGCTGCAACTTTCAATGCAAATGCTGCTGCCATCATTCATCAGAGATTGTTCTATGTTTCATTCATCTTTCACTGGTTTCTTTGGTTTTGGTCCTGTTTTCTGAGACCTGGATCCTCACTTCCACAGCGTGAGTACATTATAACTACTGGGTAGTACTTACCTGTATTGTAAAGCTGACATATGGAAGCTTTTAAGGTACAGTGAGGGGAGCGTTGTGCTCATTTAACAATGTTTGTCACTGGCTTGTTTCTGGAACTTCAAGGTTTACCCAGCCTTGGATTTGGACTCCGGCAATCTTTAAATACCTCAGATATCTCCTTCCAACGTCATACATCAAAGTCTTCAGGAAATAGCAGCAATACTAAACAGCTATGAATTATTAGACATTTATTAAGTGCTAAAACTATGATAAACTTTAAATATATCTCCCTAATTTAATTTAATGCATTATTCTATTACTTGGCAATATTATTTCAAGTTTAAGAATAAGCAAAATTAAATCTTAGAGTTGTTTCTCTAAGTCAGGGAACTACATGTGTGAAGCCAGGGTTTCTATCAGCTTCTGTCTGACTCCAGTGCTCTTGCAGGCCCTGGGCTCCTGTGCAATGTCCTTCCACACTGGCAGCACTCCGGGTGTCCTAACTCACAGGACACACCCCTCCCACTGTTATGCTTTAGTGACACCTTACAAAGTGTAAGTGTAGTATGTGTCATTTTGTGTATAGAATAGATCCAAGGCATAATGCATCTTCTTAAAGGGAATATTTGTGAGTACCGTTGCTGAATGAATAGTAACAATTTCCAAATTTCAGTTTTAGTGTATTCTGGGTACAAGATCCTCTATTGACAACATTAATTGAAACTAAAACTTCTATAAGGTTTACCTTGATATCTCACTGGTATGAACAATTTCATGGACCACAGAGAACAGTTTTCTGTTTTGAAATTTTTTCAGACTTTCCCGAACTCTAATGTTATTAAGAAATTCATTTGTGAAAAGTGTTTCCCAAGTCTCACAAGTTTGCAAGTGAATTCTCACTTCTTTTCTCATTAGGAATATACCTAGCAAAGCTCAAGAAATCTGCAGAGGGACATAAAATTTTAAAGATTTTGAACAAAGAGGGACTTCAGTTTGGATTATCATACTAGAGCCCCTTTGAAATGCCAGCTTGATATGAAGGACTCCGCGTTGGGCTGGGATCCATCGTAGGCAAGGTATCCTAAACTCACACTCCTGTCACACACAAATCCATGAGATTGTCACCAAGCAAAGAAAACTACATCCTGCTCAGCTAGGTTGTTCAAGTATGGCTAGGCAAAAAATGAATTTCGTCTGATACAGAAATAAAAGCTTCAAAGTTAGTGTCTGTTCTATCCCTTAGGTAGTTCCTCATTGGCTCAGTTCCCGGTTCATGGTTTTTGCTGTTGTAAACTCTGCTGTTCTATAGTTCAGGGTGGAGAGGTCTTTAGAGCATGAGACCCCTCTTCATTGCCAGCAATAAAAGACTTAAATTTTACCAGAGTATGGCACTCATCTTTATTGGCCTTCTTGGGTATATAGCACCTTCTTTTTCTAGGTTTTGATAAGTAATTCCGCTATTAAGTTATCATTGGAATTGATTTTGCATAAACACAGATGATAGCTATACAATGGATAACTATGTAAGAATAGTGTTTAGGGAGTATTAGGAACAAGAATTCAAATCTGATCCCAAGTCATGGCCATTTGGAGTGAGGTAGCACAGATGGACTCAGTTAATGAACGTGGGAATTCAGTCTCCACAACTCTGATTCTCTCGTTATTGGGTCAGAAGCTTCACTGCAGGGCATTTGAGGACTGTGGCAACCCTTGAAGTCCCTTCAGAGGTTGCACTGTGTGGACCTCAGAAGGGAGATTAAGGTGCTGTGGAAAAGCACTGATACATACTGAAAACATCCATAAAGCTAAGTTGGTTCTAAGTGGATTACTAACTGCGAGACAACAATGTTCTCATTTACAATATAAACTGCGAATGGGTTGTTTCAACTAGATTGCCAGCAAATCAAAAGGGGAATAGGAAAATGCATGTAAGAAAAGAAAGGCAGAAGAGGAATAGTGCATCCTTCAAATATGCTGTCTGCTAACGGCTCCAATCAGTGAAGGTTGCTAGGTATTTTGTCTGTGGAAAAATGACCATTGATGACGAATGATCACTAAGAGTTAGATAAAATAAAGTTCACATTGAGCGAAAGTGCTTGCCAGAGAAAATCTGGGGCATATTTCTTTTGACTACTGGCAGTGAGAAAAGCAGAATGGTATCTGAAGCGCAAAAGAAGGAACATGAAGGGGAACTTTCACCCGTTCAAGGGAACTGTGGGAAAATTTGTGTCCCAAGTTGTGATTTATGACTGCAAGAGGACAGAGCTTAACGGCTTACGAAAAAATTCTCAAGAATCCAATACAGACCCATGTGTCAAGGTATCTGTTTCATACTAAAATCCACCATTATCATTAACATTCTTTCATTGCTGAGGAAGGTTTAAAGCTATGAGATACTTTAAAATACCTTGCTGCAATATTAGAATAGGGACAATAATAATGGGTACACGTTACTTTTGATTTCTACATAGTCATAGGTGTTGCTTACATGTCTTTACGATGTTCTAGCTCATACTACTTAACTATTGAGGAAACAAAATGTCACTTGGGGGCATACAGATTTGCATAGTTTTTTATGGAAAGAAAAGTTAAAATTCTTTTTGACAAAACTGACTTGTTCGGATGTTAATGTTGATGAAGATACAAAGCAAAAACAAAAAACGGTCATAGAAACCGGATACAGACAGTTTAGAACGTTAAGTGGAAGAGCACGTTTTGGGATAAATATGTTAGTAATCAAGGTTTCAGCCTTAACAGAAATCTGGTGAATAAGATGTATATGGAGGGCCACATGCATCATCTTGAGACGGAAAGGACATGGATTGTTAAGAAACACTATGTTCTTGAATAGAGCAGGCGTTTTATGAAACCAAAGAGGCCCATTTTTCATCTTGTTCTGCTCGCTTCACCTTTACCAAATGGATCCAAATACAGAAACACCTGTTAACTCGGCTGTTCTAAAATAGGCTTTGAGTCATCCTTTTTCTCCAGGCTCAATCAACTCAGCTTCTTAGATTTCTCTTGAGTCAGAAAGCTTCACAGGTATCCATCATTTCTGATTCATTCATTCTTTTGTTCTGTATCTTAAAAGCTCTGCGGGTTTGGACTTGATCACAGAGTTACAATCATTTTCATGGCAGTCAACAGGTGTTTCTGGAGCACCAGGCGCGTGTGTAGCAGCATGCTGAGAGGGCGTTGACCACAGGTGCCCTATTGGCTGCTGCGTACAGAGCATCACAGCAGAGCTGGAGAAGGAACGGAACATATGTGCCTACCCCTGAGGCTCTCACAGCCCGATTCTAATGGAAGCCCCAGGCAGTGCTGTACCCACCATCCCCAGGAAGCCAAGTGGAGTGGGAACCCTGGCTAGAGGTTCTTGTACCAGCCACAGCTCACTTGCCTGTTCTGCATCTGCACACTGTTAACTTCTGTCAAATTTCATGGAGTTTGAACCTGAATCCTTGCCCCTCACTCCAAAATATTTTTATTTAGTTAGTTAGTTATTTATTGAAAAGTCAGATACACTGAGACGAGGAGAGACAGAGAGGAAGATCTTTCCTCCGTTGACTCACTCCCCAAGCAGCTGCAATGGCCCCAGAGATGAGCTGAGGCGAAGCGAGGAACCAGGAGCTTCCTCTGAGTCTCCCATGTGGGGTCAGGATCCCAAACCTTTGGGCCATCCTCAGCTGCTTTTCCAGCTCCAAGCAGGGAGCTGGATGGGAAGCAGGGCCTCCGGGACACGAAATGGCACCCATATGGGATCCAGGCACGTGCAAGGCAAGGACTTTAGGCACCCAGCTACCATACCGGGCCTACATTCCTACTATTAATGAATGAATGTCCCTATTATTTGATCAACAATTGGCCAAATTGATATTTTGGAATTTGGGCACCCTAATAAGTATGTAGTATATCTCACTTTTAAAATTGTGATTTTTCTATATACATATGGAGATGAACATTTTTAATGTGCTCATTTCCATCCGTATAATTTTTGTGGTGAGGTAAGACTTTTGCCCATTTTTAAGTTGGGCTACTTAGTTCCTTATTGCTGAGTTCACAGGATTGTTACAAATATGTATTGTGCATGCAGGTCTTGTACTTGCTACATATGTGCAAGTGTTTTCTCCATCTGGCTTGTCTCTTCATTCTCTAACAGTATCTACAACAGAGCATGCGTGTTTAATTTCAGTTTTCTTTGGTGGAGTCTGCCTTTATTCTTTCATGTAAAAACTGATCAGCAAATCCAACGCCACCTAGGTTTTCTTCTCTGTTGTCTCCTGAAACTGATCATTTAGGGATCTAAATTAACATTAAAATTCATTTTGGATTAATTTTTATAGAGGACACGAAAACAAATTCTATATTAAAATTCTTTCATGGTATATAAACATACTTTAACACGCTTTTTGAAAAGACTGTCTTTTCTGTACTAATTTAAAAGTTCTTTTGTCAAAGATCAGTATGTGAGTCTTTCTGAGCTCCCATTTATTCGCTGCCACTGAGCAATTAGTCCATTCTTTCCCCAGTAGCATGGTGTTTGACTATTGCATTTTCACAGTATTTAAAACATGCTATTCATTTTCATTTTGCTTGGAAGTTAAGGAGAGAGGGAGGGAGGAAGAAAGGAAGGAAGGAAGGAAGGAAGGAAGGAAGGAAGGAAGGAAGGAAGGAAGGAAGGAAGGGAAAGGAAAGGAAAGGAAAGGAAAGTAAGCGGGTTGCAGGGACACGAACCAACACCTATATGGGATCCCAGTGCCTACAAGGCAAGGGCCTCAGCCACTAGGCTACCGAGCCCGGCCCTGTTTGATTTTTTTTAAAATCACACTGGCTATCCTAGATCCTTTGCCTTACTACCCAAGTTTAAGTTCGGTTAGTTGACAGAAAAAAAGAAAAAAAGACTTGGTGGTAATTTGGTCCTATTATTTTAGCAATGGGTTGTTCATTGATTTAGTCTTCTGTTGTCACTTTACTGGATGTACTTCACGTTTGCCTTTGGTTTTGGTGGGTGCTATTCCTCTTCTCTGTCAGGAGAACCTATCTTTAAGTATTCTTTGTAGGGCAGGTTTGTAAAAGGCAAATTATTTTAACTTTTCTTGACTGTGGAAGAATTTTATTTCATTTTAAAAATAGATGAAAACTTCGCTGGATATGTTATTCTGCACCAACAAATTTTTGCCTTTGGAATCGGGAATATGTTGCTGCGTTCTCTTCTGGCCTGTAGAATTTCCTGTGAGAGGGCTCCTGTGACTTTAACTGGCATTCCTTTGTATGCCATTTTCTTGTCTTTTGCTCTTGGTCATTGTACTTCTGATGATCAGATTCTTCACCTTGGGGCAGGTTTCTAAGCTCTGTCACTCACAAGTCTACAGTTCGATTTTATTTATTGCAGTTAGTACATGGATCTTTGTTTATAGTCACTTTTTAAAAAATAGCTGATTGTGAAGGTTTCTTCCTCATATATACAATGCAACTATATAGACACATGATTTTTACAACATACATTTTATATATTATTCATTTTTCACAGTATCTAAAAATGTTACCATTTTACAGATGATAAAATTAAGGTATGCAGACACTTAATATATTTAAATCCATGCGATTTTCTCTAAAAGAGGTGGGTTTACTATCTGATTGCTATTGCTTCAACATCTGGAGCTACTCCTCTGCCTTCTGCTGACTCAGGGATGTCACGACTCTTTCTGATCCGGTGGAGAGGCAGAGCTCCACTTCCGTCTTTTATATCCTATGCCTATTTTGTTACCACTGTTTCCAAAGTGCATAGCATTGCCCCAGTCTTACCCTTGCCTCATGGCTTGCTCTCTGTAATCTGTCCTCCAAATCTGCCCTTTTGTTATGCACTGTTTCTTGGAATTTTGCGAATAAGAAGGGCTGGCTTCCTGTCTTCTTGCTGCGTCTTTCAGAGGCCACTTTCACCTTAGGCTGGGTTTTCCGCTGTTCTTGAACTAGAACAGATTGACCTTGCTTCACTGCTGTACGCCTTGCAATTTTTTGAGAAGATCCTATCATTTCTCTTTTGATGGCATACCTAATTGTGTGGTTTTTATGAGGATAGAAGGTTAGTTTCTATGTTTATTTAAGACCAGTTAAAGTAAAACATTAGTTCTACCAGAATCCCTGACCCTGAGTGCGTCAAATGCACTTTGGATCAGATGTTTTATTCTTGTGTCCCTTCCCAACAGCAATTCTATTCCTTCATATGGTACCTGCTTCAATTATCGCCAGAACATGGATAACCTTCCCTTTTGGTGATATCCAATTCTTTTTGTCTGAGGCCCTTTCTTGGCAACCAAGCCAATCTCTGAATATAACTTATGGCTTCTTTTACGTCTCTGAGATTTTGACTTCCTTCTTAGATATCAGAAAATGACATCTTTTGTCTATAAATATACAAAGAATTTGGAATAATCAAAAATAATACAATTTTACAATGATTTCTATCTTTAAGGATTTGGAAACTGAAATAGAAATAATGTTCCGAAAGTCTTTTTGCTTCATTGGAATAGAAGTTCATTTAAAAAGTTATTATGCGGAGTCAATATGATTACATTATCTTGTGTGTAATGGGAACAGAAAAATAATTTAGATTTCTAAGCAACAATAGACCTAAGGAGAAGGTTTTGTGCATAATGTTTTTGGAGAATGGGATTCAACCTGTTAATTTTTTGCTTTGGATTCATAGGCAATTCCATTGTGAAGGAGAACATTTTGAGGTAACTGGCCGAACCACAGGACCCACATAGTTGCTTCCAATCATTTTGTTTTCTCTGTTGCTGGGTCTGAGATTGGTCATGGAGAGAAAACAGACTCAAGCAAAGCCCGTTGGTTTTTATTCCTAGAAGTGTCACTGGAATTCAGAGAGCCTAGTCAGTTACTTGGGATACTGTTCTAAGGAGGAATTCAGATATGTGAGAGTGGGTACTCTTGTCCAGTAGGTGCTTTGAGAATCATCCTAGAAACTGAATATTCAGTAAGCAGACATACAGGAGGGCATGGTTTACTGTGTCATGGAGAGAGAGTGAGTCCTGTGAGGCTTGCTGTACTTCCTGATCTCAGATTCCAGGAAAAGCCCTGGCATTCTCCCAGTATACGACATTCGTTGTAGAATCTGTGCCAGTGCAGTTCTGTAGGCTGCAATTCAACCAAGTCTGATCCGTAGGCTAGATGACAATACAACCTGAGGCAGAGGAAATGCATAAAATTAGACCTGGTGTGCTCCTTATCTAATTAAGCAAAGTTTCAACTCTTAGCCAAGGGCTGCTGTGTATGGGTACATCTATGTTATACTGAAGTCCTATTTCATGAAGATAATAGTGAAAGAAAGACTATATTGTTTTCATAAAAGTATTATATCCTACTATTTTAAATCACCCTAATAATTCTAATTAAGCTAAGTTTCAACTCTTAGCCAAGGGCTGCTGTGTATGGGTACATCTATGTTATACTGAAGTCCTATTTCATGAAGATAATAGTGAAAGAAAGACTATATTGTTTTCATAAAAGTATTATATCCTACTATTTTAAATCACCCTAATAATTTAAAAACCCTATTGTTCGGTAATGTAAACTAGTGCAACCTGTGTAGAAATCAGTATGGAAATTTCTCAGACAGCTGAAAAAAAATTTACTACATGACCTAGCTACCCTACTCCTGAGAATAGATCTAAAAGAAAATGAAAGTTGTATATGAAAGAAATGCCTATGAGCTCATTTTTACAGCAGTGGAATTCACAAGTAAGATGTGGAACCAATGCAGAGGCTCATCAATTGATGAAGGATGTACTCTATGGAATACTATTCAGTCATGAAAAGTAGGAAATCTTTTCATTTGCAATAAAATGGATCCAGCTGGGAACGATTGTGCTTAATGAAATAAGCCAAAACCCAAGACAAGTGTTGTGTTTTATCTGATCTGTTATAATTAATAATACACAGAGCACACACAAAAAAATGTAAACTCTGCAAGGGAGATCAGCACATTGGAAAATACCTGCTGTAAACAGCATATGTCTTTACTCCTGAGTAATAGTAGGAGTTCCATTTTTATTTGTAATTATACTTTTAGAACATCTTCATTTTCTTCCTTTTCTTCTACTTGCCATGTCATGATACTTTTATATAAAAAAAGTTAAACTTGTAACAACAAAATGAATGGTTATATTATTGTAATAACTTCAGGACAAAATAATAAGAGGGAGGATAGGGAGGGAGAAAGAGGCAGGGGAGTAGGAGGATGGATCCCATACTTCTGAACCTGTATCGTGAAAAAGAAGAAATCTATTTTATATAAAATTTTAAAAATATGTAAAATCCTACTTTTATTGAATGTCTGTGATATATCTAGTATGCAGACACTTTTTGTGTATTTATTATTTCAACTTTAAAATAGGGGCCATTTTCCTGAATATTGCTACATGAATTTGGATAGATACGGTTAGAGAAGAAGGCGGGAAGAGTGAGTAAATGAAGGATAAGGGATCTACAGGTCATAGCACTGTGTCATTCTGCAGGAATCTGTCAGTGTAGGCACATGATGTTCTGCCTTGCCAGCACTCCTAGAAGTGTAAACACAGAATGAATCTCAATGGGAACTGCAAATCACCATTAAAAATATCAATCTGAGTCATCAATTTGTAATATATATTACATTAACACAGATATATTACCAGTATCCCTGGTTAGCTAAGGAAAAAATAAGACAGATATTCAGTTACAGTTTCCACTCCACGCTTATTATTATTTATACCATTACAAATTTGAAAAAGGTTAAGTCAACCATTGTAAGTCAAGGACTATCCAGTGGAACCATCATCTCCCATGCTGCACATAATGTAATAGAACTAAGTAATCAATGAATGTATTCATTATTCAACAGATTTACTTGAATATCTTTTATGTGGCAAATATTTATTTATTTTTATTGCAAAGTCAGATATACAGAGAGGAGGAGAGACAGAGAGGAAGATTTTTCCATCCGATGATTTTCTCCCCAACGTGCCGCAATGACTGGAGCTGAGCCAATCCAAAGCCAGGAGCCAAGAGCCTCCTCTGGGTCTCCCATGCAGGTGCAGGGTCCCAAGGCTTTGGGTCATCCTCCACTGCTTTCCCAGGCCACAAGCAGTGAGCTAGATGGGAAGCGAGGCTGACTTGAATTAGAACCAGTGCCTATATGGGATTCTGATATGTTCAAGGTGAGGACTTTAGCTGCTGGGCTATTGTGTTGGGCCCATAAGAATGAACTTTAGCATTCACAAAGTTAAGCAAGTCATATAAAACAACACTGCTAGAAAACGTTAAAGTTGATGTTTGACTTCCTATCAAAGTCCGAATTTAATGTTTCCTGTATCTGACAAAGTTTCTTCCCACTTATGATAATTATTTAATGATGCTTTGTGCTTCATGCTCAAAGTGAAAACAAGAAAATAAATATTGTACACACAGAAAAAGATTTTGTGGAATATTTCATGTTTTGTTTCTCAAAAAAATTGTATTGCACTCTAATGGCTATTTTCAGATCATTTTTCCCTTTGAAGTTCAGAAAGTTTGCTTCTAATAACAAGTTAAACTTTTCAAAGTTAAATAACACAATTTCTGATTATATTCTTGTTTAATTTTTCATTAAAAATGTGTTGTGTTGTGTTTTGTTGTTGAGGAACATGAGAAAGATCACACCAGACACAAGTGTAGGATGTCAGGAGTCTATTGGCTAAGCTTGACGAGAGCAGCTCTTGCTACACTCCAGAAGGTACCACGCCACCTGGCAGAAGTCAGTGGTGTTTAAGCTCTCACCCTCCAATCAGATTGAGAGCTGTACAGAATGAATTAACTAAGTGTGTGAAGGCAGGAAGGTAGCTGCTGGAAACCCCAAGTTTCTCCGTAGTTAATTAATACAAACACAGTAGGAGGCTGGAAAGTCCAGTGCCCTGAGCCTCCGGAGCCATTTCTGCACTGTCAATTAACTAGAATGGCACTGGAGGCAGGAGAGGCCTCCCAAGTCAGGTTTCAGGTATTCAATTAACTTGAATGGTGCAACAGGAGGTAGGAACGGTAGAGCGCAGAAGCTTTGTTTCTGTTTTGTCCATGCTACAAACCCAACGAGCAGGCGCTAGTTACCAGCTGGCTGTGCTCCATCATGCTGTAAACAACTTTCCCCCAAAATTGCAATAGCATCTCAAAACATGGCACATTTTATTCATTATCATTAAAGATTGCTATCCTCTAAACTGTGCAAATTCTTTAAGCTCAAGCTTGAAATCAAGGCCATTTTGCTTTTGAGGGTGTACAGTCTAAACCAAGACTTGATTGTTTCAATAAATTAGGTTGGAACAGGTGTTGTCACACAATATCCCACTTTGGAGTGCTGATCTGAGTTCTTGTTATTCTGCTTCCCAGTTAGATGCCTGCTAACATGCCTATGGAGCAGCAGATAATGAATCGAGTATGTGGGTACCTGCCATCCGTGTGAGAGACCCTGGTAGAGTGACAGGCTCCTATCTTTGGCTTTGCTCAGTCCCACCTCATGTAGCCAACTGTGGAGTGAACTAGAGAATAGAGATTTTCTCTCTCTCTCCTCCCCACCCACATACACACATAGTCTTTGAAATATATACATAAATCTTTTGAAAACTTAGATTGTGGCAATCAACCTGCTTTTGAAAAGTGTGAAACTAACTGGTCAGCTTACTGAAGCAGTGGCAAATGTAATGTTGCCCTCATGACCATCTAATACTTCACTTTATTGGTGATTTTTTTCCCTTATAAAAAAGTAGAATAAAGTACCTTGTATTGATCTGTATTTTCTATGACTGTCTCTTAGGGGAAAGTTTGATCCAAAGCTTCGAGGTTCAAGGATAGACATCTTAACTTGCCCAGAGGGTCCTGTATTTTAGTCCTAATATCAAAATTATAGGCTAGATAGGAGTATTATTGAGTTATATTTAGGATGTGTTTAGATTATGGTCTAAATTTTATGCATGCCATTAGTAAAGGAGATAACTTGTTAAAAATAAGGGCTCAACAGTTAAGTTGGATTCAAACCATTGGTTTAGTACTTGCTTTCATCTTGACTTTGGATAAATTATTCTTCTTGAGTCGCTATTTTCTCATTCCAAATAGAGATAAGAGTATCTCACTGAGTCACAGAATCGAGAATATGGCCTGTGACTGGACTTAACATGACTGCTCTGCTTTACAAAGGCCAGTTTTTATTTGGATATTAGCATAATATCTCTGGACACTAATGAAACAGCTGAGAATACATGATTGCATAGCCAGAACTCCATACAGGCTGGCCAGCATCTCTATGACTCATGGTTTCAACTTTACCTGGTAAGGGCATAGTGTCAGAATAAATCTACACGCATCACTGGAGGAAAAAAAATCAGAATATATTCCATGAGGCTTAGCAACTGGTAGGGTCACCCATGTATACAAAGGACAATATTAATAATGCTAAACCCATAGGCTCAAAAATCAAATATGCACCTATAGTTAACTATGATGATTGAGGCAAGTCAAAAGATTAGCAGGAAAAGATCAAAGCAAAGTTTAATTGGAGATGAGGCTCACAGTGAGTAGGTATTAAGCAGTTCAGTGAGGTTACTGCCACAGAGCTAGTTATAAGAAAGACTAAATATGACTGGAATCAATTGGATCTATGGTGTCAATTAGCCGTATTTTTGACAGACATCTCCTTACCTAACTGGAGAAGTGTAAATTGGTTGCCTTCCCAATAAAGAAACACTCTTGAGTAGAAATTAAAAAAAAAAAAAAAAACGCAAGATAAATACTCTTTAATGTTGTTTACGCTTATCCCTCCAAATGTTGTATAAATAATGAAAGGATGTTAGTTGCAGATTATCAGCTTGCCGGGGGCACAGCACAGCAGATACAAATGTCTCCTGGTAGAGAGGTTTCCTTAATGATAAATGAGTATAAGAGGCTGTTGGTAATATGCTGGGAACTTACGAATGACATGTTTGGGTCTTGTTCCTGTTCTTGATATTGGCATATTATTTGGCACAGGATTCCCTTGGTGGAAAGTAAAAATGATGCCTCATTGAATTGGTCTGGTGAAAAATTATCAGTAATATAGAACATACTTGTCATTTGGGGCTTAGCTAAATTTCAGAGCATCTTGCAGATTCAACAACATGTCAAGTTAACTCAAAAATCGAGTTATCACTTTACTTGCCAGGAGAAAGAGAACAAACATATCCATCACTATTTAGAATGCTTTTTTTTTTTAACAGCAAAGACTAACAGAAAAGTAGCATCTTACATTGAAGTCATTTTACACCCTGCTGGCTACATTTACCTACAGCATCTCTCAAAAGGGCAGCGGAAGTCAGAGATAGCCAAGAAAACTACTTTCTTAACAAGGAAGCTACAAAGAAACAAATCAATAGGTAGGGTCCGTTCACTAAAAAACATACTGCAGAACCCAGCATTCCCAAGAAGAACCCATAGAGTAAATCAGATTTCTCCCTGGAAGAGAACTCTTTGGCCCATCACACAACTTGAATCTGTTTTTCCATTCGTGAAGCTGATATTTCTCCTTTTTTGTGCTCGATTCCCCAGCTTCTCCTGCCTCCTAGTCTTCCTACTCCCCTTCTATTCCTCCTCTTCCCTCAACATTTTTAGGGATCTGTTGATGCCCTTGTCTTAGTTTAGGCTTATTTTGTCATCTTCTAAATCATATACAATTTCTCTCTCCCACTTACAATGTCAACTCCATAACAGTAGGGGCCTTTATTTCACTGAGCAACAAAAACGAAGTGTTGAATGAATGGCAGAAGAAACAAGTGTGCTTTTTCTCTTTCCTGTAAGTAATTCAGTGTTTAACAATGATCACACCTAAGTCTGATTTTAAATTTCAGAGAGTGGTTTGAAAGATGTTAACATACATGTACAAAACACATCTTATTTGCGACGTCAAGAAGCACATTTCAGTAAAGATGTGGAAATACTGTTAAATGTCTAGTGCTGAACTTACTAATAGTGCGTAACAAATTACTGGGTGTTAGAAATTCAATTTAGTTCTCAACATGCGCTATTTCACCACCTGCATACACAAGAGTCACACCCACACCCGCTCTCTCCAGCAGCTCCACCTCTCTTCCTCCTCCTCATTAGCCAACACTTAATTACACACTAATTGGCTCAGAGAACACAAGCTTATTATTGCGCTAAAAACACTCAGAGCTCCCCCAGACAGATTCTCATGAAAACCAAATATAAAGGAAGCTGGCTCAGAGCCTGGTTTTCAATAGAACTAACTTGATTCTTCTAGGCCCTAGCCACATGGATTAGTGTTTGCTTTTATGCTTCTATTAAGCCATTTTTTTTTCCAGAGGTACATTTTAATACTTGAAACTAAGCAAACGGACCAACCAGATTTGAGTCTCTCATGTGGGCAGCAATTTGAGGAAGAAAGGTTCTTTACAAGTGACCTTGATGACTAGGGGAATGTGTCATTAAGCTGACACACAGTTCACCAGGAATTTTTCTTCATTAAAATTGCTATCGCTCCCCTACCCTTTTGTGATCCCTGGAAATCAAAATGTTCCAACTGTAACTACTCAGGATTATAAAACTGACTTTATAACTATATTAAGAACATGGACACCTAGATGTTATTTTCTTTCTTTCTTTTTTTCTGAAACTCCTAATTGTTCTGTTAGAACACACACCAAACCGTTCCTACCATCACCGAACAACCAAATGGATTGTGACTAATAGGAATCTGATTTGAGATGCAATTTTGCAAAGCTGTCTGATTTGTTTTTCATCTGGACTTGGTGTCATGTTTGCCAGTGATTATGAGTGCAGCCACTTGGAGGAGGAAACAAAATACAATCAGAGCACCTAAGTGAGGGCCACTCATGGCACATCACTTGGCTGTAGACTGCTCTCCCACAGTCTGCTGGTGTGGCAGAGGAGAAGGTGGGACCAGAGAAAAGATGCTTCCCATATTAGGAAGGAGAATGCTGTGTCAGGGCAGAGATAATTAGGAGGATGAGGGGACAGGAAGCCATCAAGCTGTATCTGTCTATCAAAAGGAATCACTGACCAGCTCTGATTTCATACAGAAAGGAAATTGAGAATCTTGGAGGAAGTTCATGTGCAAATTGCTGTGATGTGTATTATGAAGCAATGCAGGGCATTGCATACCAAAATCCTCCTTGGGTAAGAATTCTTAAAGTATCTTTCAATCAAACCTCACTACCATGCAGTGTTCCCCCTATTAATATCTGCATTAGACTGTTCTTTCATTTATAAAAAATTCTACTGAAGAAAAATCTGACAGGTCAAACTTTGGAGGAATAATTTATTTTATGTTTAACCTGAGCGAATAGACAGCACAAAATCACTGGGTAATCTCAACAGTCTCTAAACTAAGCTTCTCACACTGCATCGCACAGTAAGAGTGTTCCACAGAAACTGCATCCACTGGGATCAGTGCAGGGTTGGTCAGAAAGCAATACTAACTAGAATCATGCCATCTCTGCCAGGATGAAAATGAGCTGCCCAAATGTCCTTCACTTGACTCTCACCAAAAATCACTAATTTCAAATACAATCCTGTGTGCGGAAATGTGTTTAGTAGGCTCTAAATCCAATGGAACTGCTTCCAAGGAAACCCTAGAGGGCAATAGACTTTCTAACTTCTCAATCATCTACACACGCAAAGGGAGCTGGCAATTTACATAATCACCAAGAGGGGAGGAAGAGGTGAGAGAACCATGGATCAGGATCTGAACAATAGCTCATGGGCACAGAGAACTGGCAAACGGACTTCTCCACCTGAAATGAGCAGTATTTGAGCAACCTGAGACAAATCTCAAAAGTTCAAGGGACTGAAATGTGGGAGCCGATTCGGCACTCGCCCCTTCTCTCCAAGCACAAAGTCACCATGAGCTGGCTCTGACCTCTTGTGCTTTTCTCTACTTAGAAATTAAGACTCATCAAGACCTTCTCTTTGGAGTGTGCAAACAAATACATTGTTGTTTCTTTCTGTCTCATTAGTTTATGTTAAATTTTTATTAATATAAAAAGAAGAGGTTTCAGGTAGATGGAAGAAATCTTTACCTCTCTCTCCTTTTCCCTTCCCTCCCCCTTTCCTATATGAGTCTGTCTTTTGAATGAATAAATATATCTTTACAAAATAGTAACAGACAAGCTTTCTGTGATCCCCCCAGTGTGGTACATACAATATTTAATGGTACAATGAAGAAAAAAATTTCTTTGTTTCCACATTTTACATTTTCTTCTTATTATTATCATTTTATGATATAGTTTCATAGGCTCCCAGCCCCAATCCCCTCCCAACCTAGCTCCTCTATATCATTACTGAAGTAGATTTCTCCATACACAGTCGTATGCCCATCATTGCAGGCATGGACAATGGCAGAGTCCAGCATCCTATTGTCAAGATGTAGTAAACAGTTTCATTGTAAGTGCATCTTAGTCTGGAAGTAGCAATGCATACTGCATTGTATCCTCACATCTGGATGTGTTAGTCTCCATTTCACAGCTACTGTACATTCCCTCAAATGGAAAGTCATATTACAAAATCAACAATAGAAACAAAAATAGAAATGTACAATGCCATGAAGTTAAATGACATGTTACTAGATATGACAGTCTCCATTATACAGCTACTATATATCCCCTTAAATGAAAAGCCACAAAACAAAATCAACATCAGGAAGAAGAAAGAAATTAACAACACCAAGAAGTTAAATGGCATGCTACTAAATGACTAACGTGTAGCTGAAGAATTGAAAATCAAGAACCTTCTTGCAGAAAATGATGCTCCTGTATGATCTACGAGTCACTGAAGAATTGAATCAGAAGAAAGTGTTTTAAGAGATGAAACCAATAGAAAACATCAAAACCCATGCGATGTAGTTTCCGCTGATTTTTGTTCGTGAAATGTGTCTCTTCTAGACAACAAATAGATGAGCTTTATTTTTTAATCCAGTCTACTAATCTATGACATTTGATTCAGCTTAAGATATTTACATTGAGGGTTAATATGTATGGGTGCTATTTTGGTCAGTCATTTTAGGAATGGGTTGTTCATTGGTTTAGTCTTCTGTTGTCATTTTACTGGGATGTTCTTCCCATTTGCCTTTGGTTTTGTTGGGTGCTATTCCTCTTCTGTGTCAAGAGAACATCTTTAAGTATCATTTGTAGGGCAGGTTTGGAAGAGGCAAATTTTCTTTACTGTGGAAGACTTTGATTTCATTTTCAAAGACAAAAGAAAGCTTTGCTGGATATGTTATCCTAGGCCGACAATTGTTTTCTTTTAGGATCTGGAATATGTCACTCCATTCTCTTCTTGCCTGCAGAGTTTCCTGTGAGTTTAATTGGCATTCCTTTATATGTCAATTGATTTTTTTCATGTGCACATTTAAGGATCTTTTCCTTATGTTCAATTGAAGAGAGCTTGATTATCATGTGTCTTGGTGAAGATTGCTTTTGATCAGGCCTGTTGGGAGTTCTGTGCCCCTCCTGGATCTTGTTTCCCAATTCTTCCTCTAGATTAGGGAAATTTCCCTTTATTATTTCATTACATACATTTGTAAAACCAGTTTCTCTTTCTGCACCTTCTGGGACTCCCATAGCTCTTATATTAGGCCTCTTCATAGTGTCTTTCAATTCTTGAATACTTGCTTTTGCCTGCTCCAGCTCTGCTTCCAGCTTTTTGTTTGTTTCCCCCTGAGGACAGGAAGTATCTTCTAATTCTGAGATTCTTTCTTCTGCTTGCTTCATTCTATTTTGGAGACTCTCTGCTGTACTTTTAGTTTGCACTACTGTGTTGTTAATTTCTGATATATCAACCTTGATTTGCTTTATTGCTGCTATTGCTTGTGTAAAATGCTCCTTAAATTCTTTAAACTCTTGTTTGTGCTTCTTGTCGTTGATTAGAAGCTTTAAAATGAGTTTTATGAATTCTATGTCCCCATTTTCTTGATGTCTTCCTCAGTTAACTCTGAGCTTGGTATAGTGTTTTGCTCCTTTGCAGCAGAGTTTTCAGTAATATTCATTGTGCCTCAGTGTCTAAGGCAGAGGATGGTACAGGTGAGGGGCTAAATCAAGCTGAGTCAGAGCAACCACTGGCATGTGCATGATCTATGGCTGGAAACAGGCCTGATTGAGGAGCTAAGGGGACACTCTAACTGGGTTGAGGTTCCCACCAAGGGGTGCGTGGACTGGAATGGGGGCTGCTTTCTGATCAGGAAACTGTTGTAGTCTCCCTTGGCGCTAGTGTGGAATGGGACAAGACGCACCAAGCCACTGTTCCTACTAGGACAGGAGGTGAACTGAGTAGGGCTGGCTCATGGACCCCCTGGTATGTGCAAAATCTGGCATTGGGAGAGGTTCTGATGGAGGAGCCTGGGCAACTCCTCTGGCAGGACACAGACCCGGCAGGTAAGTGCAAGAAGTATGAATGGAAACAGCCCAGAATAGGCCATGGAAAGTTTCCCACTGGCGTACATTTGGCATGGGTCGGGGGGAGGGGGGGAGACCAGGCTGAATCAGTTCACATCATCCACTGGCAAATCCAAGCACCAGAACAGAGTGTGGGTCGGGCCAGGTTCGTTCACGACAAAAACCAGTCCACAATACGGAAATGCCAAGGTCACTGTACCTGTGCCGGATGTGACTGCAGCACCCATCCAGCACACGTGAGAAGCAGGAAGGGAGGGGGCAGAACCAGCAGGGGAATAAGGGGGTTTCCCTTGCTGGACAGCTACTCCCACTGGAAAAGGTGAGCTGGGATGGGGCCAGACCAGACTAAGCAGGTCTACAACACCTGTGCGCCTCATGTGGACTAGATTAGGAAAAGCCAGGCTGGGCTGATTATTCCTACTGGTGCAAGCATAAATTAGAGTGGGTGAGGGTTGTTGGGGCTTAGCCGCAGCATGAGCTGGCAGAAGCTGGCACTGGGGGCTAATTCTGTCAAGTCAAACCACAGAACCACCAGGAGAGTGCATAATCCGGGAGTGAGAGAGACCTGGGAGGGAAATAGTGGGATTTTCCCTCTTAGTTTACCACCTCCCACTGGAGGGCATGAAAACTAGGACAGGGGCTGGGATAGCTAGACAGAGAGGCACTCAACAACATCCATGAGGGCTTGATTGTTGAGCTGGTTAGATGGATCTAAGCTTCAATATCCATCGACATGTACAAGAACCAAATGGGATGTGGGACAGACTGGACTAGTCTGCTACACATACTGGCAAACCAGAGTAGGCAGCGGGCCTGGTGGGGGTTATTGTGGGTCACTCTGACTAGGCTGCAGCTCCCACTGGATTATGTGACAACCGAGTATGTGCTGGGCAGAACCAGGCTGGACTGTAACACCCGCTGGTTCCAGTGGAAGTTGGGGCTGAAAACAGAACCAACCCAGCAATTGCAACCACCAGCTGGTCAGAGTGATGGACTGTGGCAGGCTCTGTACCTTCTAGCACAAACAAGAATCTGGTCTGGGAACACCTCAAAGTTTCTTTGGGGTTCTCCCCAATTGAACTGCCGGACTCAGAACCCTAACCAAGAAAAGTCAATCAACCACCTCAGCTATTTGTTGGCAGCGAAATACTGGGCAAAATGGAGACTCTATGATGGAGTATGTCAATCAGTGGATTCTTCAATGACCTCATCATGCTTGGAGTGGTGAGATTGGCAGCGATTCATAACTGGTGAACTATCAAACCCACTTGAGCAAGTATCTCAGAGCATGCCCCACATCTGGGACTTGGTGTGGGTGGGAGACTGGGTGGGTCTTCTCCCTTAATATCTCCTTTACTTCAGATATATGATGGAAACAATATTGAAACAATACTCTTACCCACTTTCCTATTGCCCTTGTACCTTCTTACTGTAATTAACTATATAATGATTGTCAAAAATATAATTAAAAAATAGAAAAAAATATTTATTGTGCCTTTTTCTCTTTTGTTCTTGGTCATTGTACTTCTGGTTAGCAGAATCTTCTCCTTGGGGCAGGTTTCTAAGCTGCGTCACCTACAGGTCTACAATGCAATTTTACTTACTGCAGTTGGTACACAACTCTTTGCTTGCAGTCAATTGTGCCACAACCTCCAGCGAGTTCCAGGTGCGGGTTCTTATGTCAGATTTCCACCATGGTCTCCATAGCACCAACTTCTGGCTCACCACTCTCCACCTCCTATGATATCATGCTGAGGCTGCACCGTTGTCTCTCAACCTTTCTCCTACTTTCAGTTGGAGCAGGTCCCAGGATTAGAGAGACACCAGGTGTCCTATATAGTTAGGCTGTTGGTGGCATTGATCTTGCCGGAACCTGTTGGACATTAGGACTGGGTGCCACATGGACCTATTTTGATCCATATGATGCCACAGTCGGTATTATTTTCTTGCAGGACCAGTGCAATCCAAGGAACTCAGTGAGTTCTCAGGTGCTCAGCACATGCACAGTTCACTGTTGTCCCCTGCACTCCTAAAGCTATTGCCACAGTGTGCAAAATGGCACCTGACATACCACTACTAGAGTTCTTGATCTGCTAGCCGTCAGATCTTAGGGCTACCCAGACCTGTCTTGGGTGGAACTTGTAGAATGCCACGTTGCTGCAGTTCACTGAGTCAGAAATGAGTTCACTCCCAGCTCAGTATATGCTCAGTCCTTTCCCTTGCTTTTGCCTCCTTAAGCAAAATGGCGCCCAATTTGGCTCTAGGTGGCTGAGTGGGCTGTGAAATCCACCTTGTTCTCGCGCTGCCCGTCTGGGATCTGCTGCTCTCTCTCTGCTCCTGGTCAAATCAATTGGACCAGCAGGACAGACAGTTCTTTGTCTGGGCTCACGTCCTAAGCTCCCAGCGAAAGTCCCTTCCTACCTGGTTGCTGGTGGAGTTCAGATCACCGTTAGCTGAATGCTGCTGGAGTATCAGTCATTGCAACACCACACCATTGTTTTCGCTGCTTCCCTGTGTCTGTCAGTCTCCAGGTACCCCTCTGCTGTTTTTCTGTCCTTTCCTTTTTCCTGGAATGTGTCCTCTCTGCTTCATCCTGATTAAATGTTTCTCCTTCTGTTTAAAGTGTCCTTACCCTATTCTACCATCTTGTTTCTGTCAGCTGAACAATTTCAAAGATGTCTTCAGGAAAGAGATCAGTGGAAGATGTAAGTTACTGTTTTATAGAATTTATAGATTTTCTAACTTGGCTCAAAAGATGCTTTTTCTGTCTTGGAAAATGGAGATTTTTTTTTTCAATTTTATTTTTCTTGTTACAGTTCCATGGCCTCATGGATTTCTTCTTCCACTCTCCCCATTCCTCCTCCCTATCCCTGCCCCATTTTCCTCTGTATTATCACAATAATCACAAGTACATCATTCTGCTACTTAAGAGAATCATGACATTGTGGGTACAGACAATGGCTGAAAGTCCAGCATCCTATTATCACAATAGATGCAACAGTTTCCTAGTGAAACAGACACTTCCCTAAAGGGACATGGAGTAAGCATTTTGTAATTGCAAGCCATATAATTATGTCCTAATTGCTTACCTATGTTATTGTCAGTCAAAATCAGTAACACAAAATACATGCAGCACAGTCATGTTCCAATACATCTTTGTTTATGAGACAGATCGTATCTCCCTGGGTCATGGTCTACTGCTCCAAAGCTGGGTAGATATTTTGAAGTTCTCTATTCTAGTGGTGAGGGAAACTGCTTGATGTAAGTCCAATTTCTTCCTGTGGGTAAGAATTCCAAGGTGTATTTTTCCTTCCCAGCAATAGTGGTTCTATACTCTAGGAGAATTTTTTTTACCCATATTTGAGAGGGGAATGAAGGATTATGCACCACTTTTTCAGCTGCTTCTAGCAAAGGGAGAGGCATAACGATTACTTTACAGATTGTCCCATTAAAAGTTCATATCTTTTATTTTTAAATAAGGTTGATTTTTCTTGGAAAGTCAGATTTATAGAGAGAAAGAGACACAGAGAAAGATCTTCCATCCACTGGTTCACTTCCCAAGTGGCCACAATGACCAGAGCTGAGCCAAATCAAAACCAGGAGCCAGGAGACTCTTCCAGATCTCCTACATGGGTGCAGGGTCCCAAGGCCTTGTGCCTTTCTCTATTGCTTTCCCAGGTCACAAGCAGGGAGCTGGAATGGAAGTGGAACAGCCAGGATATGTACTGGTACCCAAATGTGATCCCTTCGGATTCAAAATGAGGATTTAGCCACACGAGGCCATTGTGCCAGGCCCTAAAATTCATATCGTTAGCAATATTGATTCTCAACAATTCACTAAGCCTCATATTTGGTTTCTGTAATTGTACAAATAAACAACCACTTGTGAAGTTCTTTCTTAACCATAGGTATAAGGTATGCTTTCATTTTTTTTTCTCATTTTAACCAATCACCTTAATATCACCTAAAGCAAAGATTGGAAAAACTACAGTAATGAATTTTATTTCTGCTGTAGTACAGACCCTCTAAAGAGCTCTCCTGGGGGCTTGTAGGTCAGACTCCTTCAATCTTTTATTGTACTGACTGAGATCTGAAGCATTCAGCTGCATTAACTCTAGGATGCCCTATATTTCTAGATTCTGCATTCCCTTTTACTTCTGCTTAGAAATCAGATGGTTATCATCAAAATGTACAATCCATTAATTATTACTAATCACTTCCCCTAGAGCAACAAATTCAACAGACAAATATACGATGGTTGTAGGGTTGCCACAACAAAACATGACAAACCAGGTAACTTAAAACAAGCATAAATATATTCCCAGAGTTATGAAACTTGAAGTCTGAAACCAGGGTGAAGCAGCTGTAATTCCTTGTGCTGACTCTGTGGAACGTGTGCTGTGTGCTCCTCTCCCAGCTTCTGGTGGCCATCAGCCACCTTTGGTGTCCGTACAGGTGTGACTCCAGGTGACTTTGTTCTTGGTATGATGCTCTCCCTATGAGTCCCACATCATGTTCTTGTATGTAGCTATATCTTTATGCCCAAATGTCTCTTTCCTTATTCTCACTTTGTGGTATTTTTTTTTAAAGAAAGGTTTATTTATTTTTCTGAAAGAGTTACTGAGAGAGAGGGAGAGACAAAGGGAAATAACTTCCATTCTTGAGTTCACTTCCCAGATGCCCTCAAACACTGGCTAGGCCAGATTGAAACCAGGAATCAGGAGTTTCACCCTGGTCTCCCATGTGGGTGAAAAGGGCAAGGTGCTTGGCCCATCTTCCACAGCTTTCCTAGGCCATCAACAGGCAGCAGCCACAGAAGCAGAACAGCTGTGCCACACCGGCACTTCTATTGGATAGCCATGTCACAATAGCTTTCCTCATCATGCCTCTCTGCTGATCCCTGCAATCTTTTATTTATAGTAAATTTTGTTTGTTAGATTTTGGTATAGCCCTTATTTTTTTTTTTTTTCCTGAGGAATCTATTTGATTCTCAGAGTTATGGCAAATGCTTGATAATTACTACAGCACAATGTTCATGAATTCTCATGGTAATTTGATATTAATATAAAGAGAAAACATTTAGTATAGTTCATAAATACAATTCTAAGAATATACCACTTTCCTTGCCCTTCCTTCCTTCCTTCCTTCCTTCCTTCCTTCCTTCCTTCCTTCCTTCCTTCCTTCCTTTTGCTGTTTTGGTTTCATTTCTCATATGACATCCATCACATTGGGAAATGTCCCAACTTAACAACCTCTATTAATTTGATTATATCTGCAAAGATCCTTCTTCCAAATCAGGTCACATTCACAGGCACTGAGGGTTAGGCCCCCGATAAACTGACTTTGGAGGATACAATTCAGACTTCCAAAAGTAGATTTTCTGACTTATAAACTTGCAGATAATATCTTTAACTAGTATTTTTGCTATTATGTAAATAGAGTTGTAATATTTTACCCTCCAATATAATTTTCCTTGCTACATACAAACAACGTAACAATCATTGTTAGATCCATTTCAAACACTTTAGGTTTTGTTATGGTAGCACTAGCACTCCTCTTCAAGCAGTTTCTGTGCTATCAATATATGTTGATTGGGCCTGGCAAGGTAGTCTAGAAGATAAAGTCCTCACCTTGAACACGCCAGGATCCCATATGGGTGCCGGTTCTATCCCGGCAACCCTACTTCCCATCCAGCTCCCTGCTTGTGGCCTGGGAAAGCAGTCGAGGATGGCCCAATGCCTTGGGACCTGCACCTGCCTGAGAGATCTGGAAGAGGCTCCTGGCTCCTGGCTCCTGGCTTTGGCTCACCTCAGCTCCAGCCACTATGGTCCCTTTGTCTCTCCTCCTCTCTGCAATAAAAATAAATCTTTAAAAAATAAAGATAGGTTGAATGAATAGCAAATATCTCCAGTATCTTTGAGTCTTGACTTAAAAGGTATGTGAGAAAGGTGTATTCTCAAAAAGTGTAGCTATTCTATGAAAAATAGATATGTACTCAATGATCTAGAAAACGAGAATGCAAGAAAATGCAAGGATGCAAGAAAACAGCCACAACCCACCAAGGGACATCTAGAAACAGCTCGTAACTTTGAGTAACTTTCCCAGTAAGTTCTGGAAAATGCAAAGAAGTCAGCTCCTCATTCTAATAAAGTTCCCAATTAGAAAAATTCTAAAGCAAAAGACACTGTTTAAAAGTGATTATATTATCTCTATTTAAAAATGACATGATATTGTTTGTACCTAGAATATATTAAGGAGGTTTTAAAAAGGCTATTAGAATTAATGAATGAATTCAGAAATGCTGTGGGATATTAAAAGAAACTGTAAAATCGAATGTATTTCATATCAGAGTAATTAAAAATTCAAAAATTCAGCAAAGAAAATAATCATGGAGTTGGCACTGTGACAAAGCAAGTAAGATCACTGCACGTTGTGCTGGCATCCCAGGTAGGTGCGGGTTTGTGTTCCAGTTGCCCCACTTCCAATCTAGATTCCTGCTAAGGGCCTGGGAAACACCGCAGAAGGTGATCCAAGTGTTTGGGCTCCTGTAGTTAGAAGACAAGGATGAAGCTGCTAGCTACTGGAAGACATTTCTCTCTGTCTCTTTTCTTTTCCTCCTCTCTCTCTTTAAGTCTGTACCTTTGGCTTCCAAATAAATATAGGAAAAATTCTTTAATTACATTGTGACAAAATCCAGAAGAATCAAATACTGCACACAGATATAATGAAAGAATTGCAAGATTTGTACATTGAGAATCACAAAACAACATGGAAACAAATGAAAGCTAATTGAAATAAGCAGAAATTCATACTTATCCATGATATGGAGAACAAGACTTTGTGTTATAATGATGACAATGCTTTTCAAATTGAACTGCAAACTCAATATAGTCCTTATCAGAATGCAGCCTGTGTTGCTGCCCAAATTGGTAAGCAGATCCTGAAGTTCATAAGGAAATGCAAGCCGAAATAAAAGAATTGTCAAATCATCTTGGAAAAGAAACAAAGCAAACCTGGAAGAGTCCTGGTGATTATTGATAGTTTTTAATATGCCTTCATTACTGAATGTACGTTATATTTCAAAGCAAAATTTAAAACCCTGGACACCTAAGTGGTTTTTACTTTTGTATTTTTTATAATGCAGTATTATTTTAATAGCATTTTTGTATAAATCTTTAATATCCTATAATAAATTTCTATGAAATAAATTATCAAGTGAAAGAGTATGAATTATTCACAGTTTTGGAACAGATTTGCAAGTTGGCTTTCAGTAATGTTTGGAAGAGGAACAATATGTCTGCCCGCTTTTCCAAATCTAAGAAGATAGTAGGCATTAGAATACTGCAACATTTCCTAAAATGTAGCTCCTTATTGGAATCCTTTTTTTTTTTTTTGATGATTTGATCCTATTATTTACCCATTTATCAACTTGGAAACTCATCATGGCTAAAACATAATTTGTCTTCCAATTATTGTACGACACTATGAATTTTCCCTTTTGGGAATTTTCAAATACATTCAGTTTGAAGAGCAATGGACTCATTCACATAGAATTTAAATGAGAAAATGCAATGCCTGATGCCCAGTAGACCCTTAATTAAATGCTTAACGAAATAATCCAGTCTCAGACAACATCATAATGTTTTCTCTCATATGTGACAATTAACGTAGACTGCAAAAATGTGTAAAAATGAAATGGTCACTTTGGGATATGACTGTTATTTTTAAATTCCAGTGGAAATGTTGTCTTCCTAACTTTTACTTGTTGACCATTATGATTAATGGCTGGTGAACTAAAATTGTCTTTGCAAAATCTAATGAAGAGAGAGATTGGTCATAAGAGGGGTGCAATGGAGTGAGGAACGTGTGATAGTCTTCTTGGCGCTCTACCTATGAAATGCATAAAACCTATCTCTTTATGTTCATTAAAAAATTAAAAACTGTTCTTTCCTCATTATTGAGTACAATATTAGCCATAATCCTAAAACAGGAAGAAATTGCAGTTTTCTTTTCAATAAGTAAGGTGTATGAGTTGTCAATAACCTTGTTTTCCAACTCTCCAGGTACTTGTTGAATTCTTCAGATACTCAGTTGGAAAGCCAGTATAATAGCTCCCACAAAACACTCTAAAAGTGGGGAGTCCTTTATCTAGTACAGCATTGTTGTGTTGAGAAATCAAGGAAAACAAACATAAACAAAACATAAACATAAACAAAACAAAAACACAAACAAAACACAAACATAAACATAAACAAAAACAACAGGAACAGAATCAAGTCCCATCATAAGTCCCTTCAAAGTGTTGTGATAACCGGAAGTTTTGTTTAAGGATATCAGAACTTTACCATTAAAAGTTATTTACTTATTTTTATTCTATTTGAATGAATGAGAATCAGAAATAAATAAAAACAAAGAGACAGAGACAAAAAGAAAGAGAAATCTTCTATTTGCTGATTCATTCTTCAAATAACCACAGAAGCCTAGACTGGCCAAAGCCAGAAGCCTGGAATTCCATTTAGGTCTCCCATACAGTGGCAGGGGCCCAAGCACCTGCATATTCTGTAGTTTTTCCAGGAGCATAGCTATCAAGAGCACAAATAATTTATTATATGTAGTTAAAATAAGAGTTCTATCATACCTTCATATTGATTTTTAAATTCATGTAAATGCTCTGATTTGGAGCTCAAGATTATCTTGACATCTGACCACAGTTTGTAGAAAGGGTGTAAGTTAATTTGTCTGCGTATTCATACTGCTAGGCCAGTATTATTTTATATTGAAATGTTTCAAGGTCATGATAAGGCAGAAAACAATAAATGTGATGTCCCCAACACCTAGACTCAAGAGTTATTAAGATTTTATCACAGTTTCTTCAGACATCTCAAACAAAATAGGAAAACTATAGAGATGAGGCCCAACCCCACCTCTCATCCAAAGTTAGCTACTGGACCCAGCTCTGTAGCCTGGCGGCTTAAGCCCTCGCCTTACATGTGCCAGGATCCCATATGGGTGCTTGTGAAGTGGAAAGCAGTCAAGGACAGCTCAGAGCCTTGGGCTCATGAACCCACGCGGGAGATCCAGAAGAAGCTATGTGCTCCTGGCTTCAGATTGGGTCAGTACCAGCCATTGTGGTTGCTCGGAGTGAATCAAAGGATGGAAGATCTTCCTCCCTGCCTCTCTTCTTCTCTGTATATTTGACTTTCGAATAAAAATAAACTAAATCTTTTCTTTAAAAAAGAAAAAGGTAGCTGTTGTGCTAACTTGGAATATAATATTTTACATGTGATTTTTTTCAACAAATGCACATATTTATTGGCTGCATCCTACTCTTTTTGTTCTTAATTATTTCAGGCATAATCTATTTTATAATTATATAATATTTATAATATATAAATCCTGTTTGAATTTAATATTTTTTGCTTTTCACTTTTGTGTTTTAAATTTATTTCATGCTATGCCTCTATTTAACCCACTGTAATCCCTTCATGGTATGGGTAATTATTTTATAAATTAACTGTAGTGTATTTATATATTGTCCATGGATCAACAGATAGGTTGTTTCTGCTTATTACCTAGCAATGATATAATAAGTATACTTCTATAATTCTGGAAATGTTCACTGCTTTCTAGTTGTTTATATATCTAGACATGGACTTTTTGTAGCTTTAAATATAGATTGCTTTGGCTTTTCAAAGTATTGCAAAGTTTCACTCCAAAGTAATTGTACAAATAAAAATTCATACAAATAAATAAAAAACTAATTTCTATTTCTTCCCGTCCTTTCAGTGATTGATGCTGTAAAACAAAATTTTGGTAACTTCACTGAGAGCAAATCACAACTCATTTTTTTTTTTCATTTCTATTCTCAGAGCTTTTAGACTAAAACACTCCATCCAAGTCACATCGTTATCCCCCACATGCACAGGGGCTGAGAAGTGAGGGCCTTAGGGCGACAGCCATTTCAGAGTGACAGCTTGGCATTACATACCGTGTAGAGGGCGTTGCTAAGAACCTCGCGTTAGTCATTTAGTAGCATGTTATTTAACTTCATAGTGTTGTTAATTTCTTATTTCTCCCTGATGTTGATTTTGTTTTGTGGTTTTTCATTTGAGGGGATGTAGAGTAGCTGTGTAATGGAGACTGTCATCTCTACTAACTTGTCATTTAACTTCATGGCATTGTAACTTTCTATTTTTGATTCCTGTTGCTGATTTTGTATTATGACTTTTCACTTAAGGGGATGTGCAATAACTGTGAAATGGAGACTAACATCCAGATGTGAGGATACAATGTAGTATGCATTTCTACTTCCAGACAAAGATGGACTCCCAATGAAACTGTTCACTATATCTTGATAATAGGATGCTGGACTCTCTGCCATTGTCCATGCCCGCAATGATGGACATATGACTGTGTATAGAGAAATCTACTTTAGTAATGATACAGAGGAACTAGGTGGGGGGGGAGGGAGTTGGGGAGGGGATAAGGGAAATCCCAGGAGCCTATGGAATTGTATATAAGATGATAATAATAATAATAATAATAATAATAATAAAATGTAAAAAAAAAAAGAACCTCGCTGTCTCAGCCTCCAGCTGATTTTTCAAATGCTGTACTAGGTTTTCATGATTAACTACATACTGGAAAGAGACGGCTAAAACCTTCCGGGGATCTGTCAGCTTCTCTTTGTAACTCTTCTGCTCTTCCTCCTCATCCTTCTTCCTCTTTTTCTGTATCCTCTTTCTTTCCTTCACTTTCATAAGCATCGATGCTGCATAGTGAAGCGTGTACAGGTTCCAATGTATTTATTTTGGTTTTTCTTTCAGATTATGTAATAGCTCTCTTCATCTCTTGACCCCTTTGGTTTGTTGTGTCACTTTTTATTCGCTTATGTCTAAGCTGTGTTATTGGTTCTAGCTGCTGTTTTTGTTAAAAGTCTCTGGCCAGCTTTAGTTTTTAAAATCTGTGAATCTGCTTTAATTGCTGTCTCAGTCAATTCACAATAATGGAACTTATTCAAACGATTAGATATATTTTACTGTGTTTGTTTGACATTTTCCTTTGCTATTAGTTTTCTTTTTATGTTTTTTATTCTCTCTTATCTTTTATTGAATATAACACATTTTATTACATTTCTTGCTTTCTAGCAATTTTGATGTTATACAAACTATTTCTGTGTTCATTTTTCCTCAATTATTATTATTGTTCATTCATTTTTTATATTATGATATAATTCCATAGGCTATGAGATTTCCCCTACCCTCTTCCTAAACTCCCTCCACTGCCCCTAATTTCCTCACTCTTATTACAATAATATGGTCCTTAAACAGTCATACATCCATGATTCTGCTATTTATGTGTATGCTGACATTGTGGGTATGGACAGTGGCAGGCAGCTGAACAGTTTCATTGGGAGTCCACCTTTGATTTGGAAGTAGAGATTCATGTTGCATCTTCACATCTTCTATTAACGGTTATTAAACATTCCCTTAAATGAAAAGCCATAAAATAAAATCAACAACAAGAAGAAAGTTAAAAAATGTTTTTTTACAATGTCATGAAGTTAAATATAATGTTACTGAATGACCAATGTATTGCTGAAGAAACAAAAAGGAAAACAAAAACACCTTTTGGAGAAAATGATGCCACTGTATGACCTATGAGTCAGTAAAAAATTTATTAAGAGGAAATAAACTATTTGGAAGAAATGAAAATAAAAACAAAACTATCAAAACCCATGAGATGCAGCAAAAACAGTATTGAAAGAGCTATTGCTCTTATATTTTGCATGAAGGTTGCCTTGTATCAGAGAGCACCTATGGGATTGATTTGTTTCACTGAGTATGATGGTCTCTAGTTGGGACCATTTGGTTGCAAATGGTAGAATTTCATTCCTTGTAACGGCTGAGGAGTATTACCTGGAGTAGATGTACCAGTTTCTTTATCCACTCCTCTTTTGATGGGCATCTGGATTGTCTCCATGTCTTTGCTATTGTAGATTGTGCTAGGGTAAATATAGGATTACAGATCTCTTTCTCATATGCAGCTCTCATTTCATTTGAATATATTCACAGAAGTGGGATAGCTGGGTCGTATGGCAGGTCAATTTTAAGTTCTCTTACCATTCTCCGAACTGACTTCCATAGTTGTTGTACTAGCCTACAGTCTAAACAGCAGTGAAGGCAGGTACCTTCTTCCCACATCTTCACCAGCAGGTGTTAGTAGGGTTCTGAATGTAGGCCATTCTCACTGGAGTAAGGTGGAAGTTCAATGTGGTTTTCATTTGCATTTCCCTGATAGCAAGGGAGTCTGAGAATTTTTTCATATGTCTATTAGCCATTTGAATTTGTTCTTGGGATCCTGTACCCAACTGGGGAGTGGAAAAAAAGTTCCAGTTTCCTGGCTTCAGATAAGCTCAGCTACAGCAGGCCATTGCAGCCATTTGGGAAGTGAGCTAGCAAACGGAAGATCTTTCTTTCTGCCTCTATTTCTCTATGTAAATCTGAATTGCCAATAAAAAATATTTTTAAAAATAATTTTCTCTTTATTCTAGCAACTATTTTCACAGACTCACAGCAAACTCAGGCTGTAAGCATATTCTATTTTATATACCATTTATAGGTCTAGGTATTCACACTATTTCCATCATAAGCACTGTGTTATGTGGCTGCAAGTCCTCATCTGTCCATCCAAAATTCTATTTTTTAAAGATTGATTTATTTCTGCATTTATTTATTTGAAGAGTTAATGGGTGGAGTTACAGGAGAAAGAGAGGACAGAGGAAGAGAGGGAGAATGAGAGAGGGAGGGAAAGAGAGAAAGAGAAAGAGAAAGAGAAAGAGAGAAACAGAGAGAGAGAGAGAGAGAGAGAGAGAGAGAGAAAGATCTTCCATCTGTTGGTTTATTACCCAACTTGCAGCAATGACTGGAGCTGAGCCAAAGTGAAACCAGGAGTCAGGAACTCCATATAGATATTCCAGGTGGATTAAGGGACCATTTTCTGATGCTTCTCTCAGGTCTTAGCAGAGACCAAATCAGTGCTTTATAGGGGATGTCATTGCTGCAGACAGCTGCATAGCCTGGGCGCCACAGCTAAATACCACCAGCCCCAAGCCCAATTCCTAAAACAAAAGGAATGGAGTGCAATCATATATTTTCTCTTACTTGTGGAAGTTAATATAGAGAGATTATAAAACTATGTGGTTGTTGTCACTTGACATAGTTATAAGAGTTACTTCACGGAATTGTACATTTCAATACACACTTTTCCTTCTATGTTAGTAGTATTATCATGAATCATGCACATTGTGATATTAATATACCAGTTTTCAAAAAGCTATTATGCATATGTGTATATTTAATATCCACAGTCGGATGAGATATGGCAAGATGTTGAAAATTTTAAAATTTTAGAACTAAAAATAGAAACTTTGAAGGGAAACCAAGAGAGGCACACTGGTCTGCAAATGGACAAAGACACCCTCCACCACTCTCCGTACTTTACCACCCTGACTTGAGCAGCTTGAAACTGTTACAGTTTAGCCGAGAAAGCTTTCATGTCTGGTACAGAGTGGTGTTTCTAAAAGTATGGACCCTGCAGCCCTTTTTCTCATCATTATCAGAAGACTTGTTTAAAATGCAGATTTCCTACCAAATTTTGGACCTACCAAATTTCAAGTCTTAACTCTGGAGGCTGGTTCTTCAAACATTTTCCAAGCAATTACTATCAAATCAGTTTGATAAGCACTGGATTATAGATATTATTCAACCTGACCTGACATGGGTTATAAGAGCTAGAAATAGCAGCTTTTATGTTCAATGGCATTTAAAACATTGTTTTACATATGAAATGTGACAATTTTTTGATGCTCAAATAGATTAAACAGAGCTGGGATCCTATTAGAACCAAAAGGACTTGAAATTTACTCTGTATAATCCATAGCTACCTCCTTACCTAACAGTAAAAAGAGCCCCAATAAAGATGCAAATGAGGAAATCAAGATACTTGCTTCCTCACCTATTATGTCAATAAAGTGTGTATTATATCCTATACTATTGAACATATATTTATAAAAGTTAATTTCCTTTTATTGGAAAGTCATATTTACAGAAAGAAGAGACAAAGAGAAAGATTTTCTGTCTGCTGGTTCACTCCTCAAGTGGTCGCAGTAGCCAGGGCTGAGCCAATCTGACGGCAAGAGCCAGTGGTGTATCCCCAGTCTCTCACACATGTATAGGGGCCCAGGGCATTGAGCCATACTCAACTGCTTTCCTAGTCCACAAGCAGGGACCTGGAAGAGAAGTTCAGCAGCCGAGATATGAACCAGCGCCCAAGTGGGATCCTGATGCATGCAAGGAGAGGACTTTAGCCACTAGGCTACCACACCAGGTCCATTTATCCTCTACTTCTATACATAATTTGTTAAACATCATATTCATTAAATAAATATCAATAACATTATGAGCTACTAAATGAGAAGAAAATTTTAATTGCCACAAGACCCAGATTTCCCAAAAAGGCTCGCTTTGGCAGTTAGTTGGATACAAATTACACATACGTATTCAGTTTGCCATTCTCAGAGGACGAGTGGACACAATGCCTTAGAATGAAATCGCTGGAGTGGCAAGCAGCAATGCATTCTCCTCGTTGACCAAGGGTAGAGAGCCCTAAAGAGAAGTGGAGAGTATGACATCTCAAAGAAAGCTGGGAGGAACCTCCTAATTAACTAAAAACTGAACCAAGACTTTATATTTGGCATCGAATATTGCTGACAGCCAAGATAAAGGCAAGGAAAACCAATTTGCTATGGCCTCAATTCTTAGCAGACATGTTGCTATTTGTGGACTAGGTTTCTCTAATTGGTTTTTTTTCTGGTTAAGTTGGGGGAGACCATTGGGAATCAAGAGAAGTTGACATATCTTCATGTTGAAGAAAAGAATGTAATAACTTAGCCAAATGAAAAAAAAACCCACAAAATTCCATGGTAGAATCTAGAAAATTACAAAGAATTGTTGAAATTATGTCCTTGGCAAGTTCAAGTAACCTGCAAGCATGGTAACTATGTTCCAGGCACTCTTATTTAATTCCTATAACAGTTCTGGGAATTAAGAGCTACTATTATCTGAGAAAATTGAAGAACTTAGAGGTTAAATAATGTGCTTAACCTACACTTCAATGAATGTCAGTGTTAGGACTCAAGCATTCAACAGTACAGAACAATCTCAAATTATACAGGCAAGTCTTTATATGTTGGACTAGATCAAAATTAGAAGCATTACTTATCAAAAGGCAGCACCAAAGAATGAGAAGGTCCATATTTGAAGAATACAAAGAAATTTTATAAATCTCTAGGACAAGCCGGAACACCTAAAAGAAGATGAGCAAAATGTAAGTAGAAACTCCACAAAACAGCATATTTAAATAACTAACAAGCATAGGAAAATACTAAATGTCTTTTAACAGCATGAAAATCCAAACAAAAATTTTAATAGGAAATCCCTGACTACTTGCCAGAATGGCTGATGTTAAAGTCACTGACAGCAGCAAATGTTAATAAGCACATCAAGCAAATGGAAATATTTCATCCTATTGCACACTATCCATGCATTCAATCAGATGTGTTATTTGTGATTTTTTTTCCCTTTACTTCTAGAGAAGTACAGAGCTTGTTAGTTAGAAGAAACGAGAGAGAGAGAGACAGGAAGGAGGGAGAAGGAGGCATGGAGAGAGTGAGGGAGGAAGTAAAGAAGGAATAAAAGAAAGAAAGAAAGAGAAAGGAGATAAAAATATATATCACAGATGATAGATATAAATCTAGATCTCACATTTATTTCATTCAAATATGATCTATTCAAATAAAAAAGGCATTCAAGACATTTAAAATTGCTGTCACAGACACCCTAAAGAATATATCAGCCAGTTCATCAGGTTCAAATGATTTATCATCACATTTCTTTGTTTACCTTAAGAATGAATGAGTCTGGGGGCCCAGCATGGTAACCTAGTGGCTAAAGTCCTCGCCTTGAGCACAGCGGGGTCCCATATGGGCACTGGTTCTAATCCTGCAGTCCCGCTTCTCATCCAGCATCTTGCATGTGGCCTGGGAAAGTAGTCGAGGATGACCCAAAAACCTTGGAATCCTGCACCCGTGTGGGAGACCTGGAATTGGCTCCTAGTTCCTGGCTTAGGATTGGCGCAGCTCAAGCCATTGCAGCCATTTGGGGAGTGAATCAGCAGACAGAAGATCTTCCTCTCTGTCTCTCTTCCTCTTTGTATATCTGACTTTCTAATAAGAGTAAATCTTTTAAAAAAACAATGAGTGAATCTATTTTGAAATTTCTAGAAATATGGTTCCCTAACAGATCCAGGAATCAGGCTCTCTGAGTTATGTTCCTGCAGGATAGGTTCGTTTTTGTTCTTTTAAATACTCAAAATACATACTCTGTATCTAAGGGATGGGAAACTGTTCTTGCCATAAGGATTGTAAACCTTAGAAAATGAAAAAATAAGTAATTGCATGTGGTCACTTTTACTAATTCTATTTTGTTATTGGCAACATGCTAAAGTTTAATGGTTCTAGACTCTGACACACATGGGAGTCATTGGGCACTGTGTAAGTTACAACTGGCCAGGCCTCTGTCTGAAGTTAGATGTAAGAGGTATGGCCAAAGCATCCTGCTATCCATCCCTGGTTGGGAATGTTCAATTTGAGGATGGTCATGCTTCAAGATTTTAAACTAAAATGCAACAATCACATAAATTAAAAATAGAGCCCAGTCTTTCAATTATGGATCTCTGTCCATGAGAGAGGATTAGGTGCTCTCACTAACCATCACTAATTCCATCCTGCTGGTCTATGACAGAACTTTCTGTAGTCAGTTTCTTCATCAGCCTGGCTTATTTCACAAGGTTGTCAAAGGAATACTTTGGATAAAAGATGACAATATACTGTGAAGCTACATCAAGTCTTGGTGCTCAATAGAACACTCTCCAACTCTCTCTACAGCCTGTCTAGAAATTATCATCAGCACCTACAAGGTGGAAAACCAGCTTTGTGTTGTCCAGAAAGTGTCCGTAAGTGAACGACACAAAGGGATTATAAGAAAGAAGAGGTTCTGAAAACTGAGTTTTAGGTCTCCAGCACTGAATAGGGTATATCCATATAGAGCCAAGCCATATGTTCACGCAATAGGGCTTTTCTAATGCTGAGACTATGCCTGAAGCTCATTACTAATTTCAGATGCAATCAACTGGAGCAATACATGACACACTCATGGAAATAAAAAATAAAAACAAAGCTAAACAAATAACCACATTGCTGGAAGAAATAAATGAATTCCCTTTTCAGCTATCAATTTTAAATTTGCTCACGTACTATTGCAAAGACCACACAGCCATGTCTAATATCCTGCAGTGGAGATAATGCCAACCTTGCAAGTGAAGATAGGAAGGTCTTAAGCAACCTAAGGCCAAGGTGAGGGAGCCCATAGAGGACACGTGGTGGATAAAGTTCACTCACTGACCACAATAACAATGCTAGTTTGAATTATACAAAGTCAGACTAGGCAAATGATTGAAATAGCATTGGGACAAAAAGATAAATGACACAAAGTCATTTGCCCTCATCCAAGTGACAAATAAATCATTGGGCAGAACACTATGAGACATATTGCAGCTTATAGGACTTACTTGCCTTTGATTCATGTTTAAAAATTTCCAAATCACCATCTGCACCACCGTGGTATAGATATTCAGTTTGTTCTCTTCTGAATTGTTTGTGCATACTATGAATGCAGTTTCCTCACCTTGCCTCCTAATGCAGTTCATCCTTTACTTTTATTGTCCTGGTTTCCCATGACTTTCCTATGGTACAAAATCTTGATTAAGCACCTCTCTTTAGGCTTGGGACAAGGTCTTTGCAAAGTAGTGCCTCTGGCCAATGAGGGGAAAAACAATAACAACAACAGGACTACTTAAACACACATGCACATATCTCTTTTGAGTCTTTTTTAATTCTTATTATTCTAAATTGCTACTTGTTTCAAAACCTTTTAGCACCCTATTTTGGTTTTGATTTAGAATATTTCCTACTCAGGGGGAATGAGAAAGAAATATTTGGCAACTCTGGAAAGTACATACTGTCTCCAACAAAAATACTGTCATTAAGACTAAAATATCATTCAGCATTTTTACTAAACATTTCCCAATCAGCATATACAATTATGTAATTTTGAGGCTTTCCAAGTGATGCTTCAATACAATATATAGCATAAGTTTTGTATATTTTATATAATATATTGTATATTCTACAATTGCATAAGCTGCAATCAGGGTAAATATGCAGATTGCCTCAAATGTTTGACATTTCTTTATGGTAGAAATATTAAACAAATTACCATCTTCTCCTTTGTTTGCTTGTTCTGCAGAGAGAGAATATAGAACATTATGGTCATTCCATTGTTCATAGAAACCCAGGTCTTACTCCTGTTTTACTGTAACTTAGCACCTGTGTCCAGTCTTTCAGGCTTCTCCTCACCTTGCTTCATTTCCCAGTCTCTGGTAACAAACAGTAGATCTTGGGTAGGATCACATGTTCTAGACTCTACCTAAGAGTGAGCTCATGCGTTTCTTGTCTCTCTATGATCAACTCATTTCACTTTTTACATGACTTCCAGTTCTAGCTAGGTTGTTGTGAATAAGATTCATTCTTTTCATGGCTGAATAGTATCTCATTTTGTACATGCATTACATATTTTTTCATTCACCAATGGATGGACAATAAGATTGTTTCCATTTTAGGGTAATTTATTTTTTTAGTTTATTATATATCAATAGTGCAAGAATTTGTTTCCAATGTGTATATCTGGGCCACAGAAATAGACAGAAGGATGTGAAATCAAGGTTGAGGAAAACTGACTTTACTGTTGAACAGCTGCTGTGGAGGAAGTCACTGGAATACAGATATTACAATTCCAAAACAGAGCACATCCAAGGAACTTGAGTGTGTGGCCGTGTCAATAGCCAAAGGTTTCCACTATGTCCTGAAGAGTGCCCAGACCTTAATCATACACTGGTTACACAATACGATGGCTACAGTAGCCTTACATCTGTGCAGGTCTCTGGTTAGGGACCAGTCTTCAGAGGTTCAGATCCTGTGAATAGGCCAACATATTGGGGATGACCTGAATGGGTGACTGAGTAGGCAGGATACCAGTCTTCCAACAGGGAAACTAACATGACAGTAAACCAGGTAGTGGTCCTGTGGCCCCTACTGTTTCCCAAACCAAAGTTGGTAAGTGGCCTGCTGAAAGAGTTGTCTCAGATTAGTGAAGAGAGACAAAAACTTAAACTGCTACTTACTGGTAACTTTTAAAGTAGAGATTTTCTTTTTGGTTGTTTACCTGCTATCTTTGTAAGTTTAAATGATCTCATCTCAGTTTGTGCCTATCTAACGCTATACTTTTTATTTGAACAAGCATCTGTTTTGCTAGAGTGATATACAAAATTGAGTTTAGACCAGAGTTTTTTTCCCTAGTGAGGAAATCAGATGGAATTGAAGAACTTTTTGTTTCGGAAAATTACTACCTATAGTACTGTGAGCCTGTTTAACCTTAATGTCTTATAAGTGCTTAATCTTAACTGTGTAACTACTTCATATATTACCATAAAATATCATTGTGTATAATAATAGTTGAGGAAACTTATTACATGTAGATTTCTAGCCCTGCCCCTAAGGTTTCCTGTTCAGCAAAGTTTGCAAAATCTAGGGTCCACATCTTACAAAGTATACCAGTTAACCCTAATGCTGGTTAATCATGCTAGGGGAGTTAAATTTGTGATGAGACAGGAATTATAAAAATCATCATATCAGTGAATCAAAAGGATATAGGAGAGGTCTTAAGGGAAAGATGATTGTTAAGATATTTCATTTGAATTGAACTGGGAAATCATCTTTCCTAATTTGTGTTCTTTGATCTTGATCATACTTATTCTCTGTAGATTTTACTATGATAAAGACTTTAAGGAAAATGGTTCAAAATAATCATAACAATATTGAGTATCACCTGTCCACAAGGCCACTTCATCATCCCAGCAAAGTATATGAAGTCAGCACTAGGCTGATTGAAATCCTGCAAGTTAAGACTAAGGGATGCCACCAGCTCACACGGCTGGTAATGGCGAGACTGGGGTCTAAACATTGTTGTGGATTCAGTGTTTTTAACCAACAATTTACTTGCTTCTCGCGCTGCTCTGCTGCTTTCTTTCTACAGTTGTTTTTTTTTTTTTTCATTCATTTGACTCATGTACACATCCAAAAAGGTAAAGTTCATTAACTTAAAACAATTCCCGGTGTGCTTTCTATGTGTATCAGGTTACACATAGGATCTGGAACCAAAACAGGAAAAAGCAAGTATATTTTAGCTGAAGAAGAGAGACATTGAGTAAATGAAAAAAAAATGTAATTGCAGGTGGAGAAAAGTAGAATGAGAAAGGTGTAACAGAAGTAACAGAGGTGGTAAGCAGGTTGGTAGCATTTCCAAGAGGAGTGCTAGGGAAGACCTCATTGAGAAGGCGTAGAAATCCGAAGGAGGTGATGGAGAAGTCAGTGCGGCAGAATGGCCAGTGTGTGCAGTGGAGGCAAGGGAGGCCATATGGCTGGAGCAGCGTCAGCTCAGGCGAAAGCAGTAAGGGAAGAGGGGGAGCTGATGAGCGTGTCATATCCTGGACCGGTACAAAGACTTTGACTTTTATTCTGAATTGAGAACCTATTAAGGGTTTCAACTGGAGAAGCAATTCACAGGTTCTAAGTACCACTCTGACTGATGTGTTGCAAACAGATTCCAGAACTCTATCATATGTATGTGTTTAGTAGAGTCCGCTTAGATTACAGCCCTACGAGGGCCCACACTGTGGTTATTGCTTTCACAGAGCAGTAGAAAACTTCCTAGCAGGGTTGGTAAGGTGACTTGGATGTGATGCACGACTGTCATCTCTAGGGTACAGTCTACCATTTCAGAGTCAAAAAGACTTATCTGTAGAATTATACTCCAGCCTGCTAGTAGGTGGACAGAAAAAGACGGACTTATTCCTTTGTCTTTCAGATCAGGACCCAGATGCAGGCAAACATCTCTTTATCTCATAACCTGTTGATAAGACAGGTGTGGAGGCACTTGCAGCTGCAAGGAATCCTGGGAGAGGAGGCTTTTACAGCCATTTACCCAAATAAAACTGCTATGTTACAACAGCAGGTCTGTCCTGTAGTTTCTGGATCAGCAGAATCAGGATTATCTGACAGCTCCTTAGAAATGTGAATCTTCAGGTCTCATCATAAATTCTCAGATCAGGAACTCTGGAGATAGGGCCCAGTGAGCTTCAGTCTAAAGAGCTCTCCATGTGATTCTGCAGGCTGGGGTAAAGGGAGCTACTGAAAACAAAAAGGAAGCTTGGCTTTAAACCATTAATTCATTCTTGCCTAGTGTGATATCTAAACATTTATGGGCCATTAATAATGTTAATTAGTTAAGAACAATTGGCATCATTAATTAGAAGAGGCTCGGGTTTGGATATTAAGGATAATATGCAATATTTCTAATCTTCTTAACTTTTATCAGAGTATGTTATTTTTTCCTTTTTAGTTTCTTCGAGGTTGTGATGGGCTTTCTTGCAAAGGATTGTAAAAGAAAGGGCACTGAGAAAACATTGCTTCTATGATCTTTTTACACTGTATTGATTTTCCTACTTTGAATTCTTTCATTTCCAATGCTATCATGTCAGAAAACTAATGTGTTGTCAGAGTTAATTGATAGTTCTAGGATGTCTTAAATATCAACACACCACAAGGAACAAATTTGAAAATATATGTCTACCTAGAGAAAACAAAGAATTGTTTCTTGGAGAAGTTATATTCAATTTCCTTCTAACTATAATCATTCAGTGAGAGAGAGAGAATGAGAGAGATGCTTATTCTTTTAATTCCAATACCTGAGATCTGTCCATGGAACTGTTCTCTTTCTCCCTGCTTAATCAAATGAAGAAGATTAATTTCAGAAAAGAGGTGGCACAGAAAGGAATAAGCTCCTTAGAAATCATACTTCCCATTTTGGAACACCTGGGTCTAAATCCAAGTTCTACTTTAGACTTAAACTTCAAGATAATGCACACCCTGGAAGCACAGATGATGGCTGAAGGACTTGGAATCCAGCTATGGAGGTATGAGAGACCTGGACTGAGTTTCTGGATGCAGCCTAGCATAGCCCTGGCTGTTCTGAGTGTTGAGGGGATGAAATAGAAGGTGCAAGAGATCTGTATCTGCTTCTGTCTCTGTCCCTCTCCTATTTCCCGGTTTCTAACGAATAAAGTAAATGAATAAGTTGTAATGGACAGAAATGAAAGTTCAACAATAGGTCAAGCTTTAATCCTTTAGATGAGTCACCACAGATTGGACCAAAGGGGATCATTTCTAGTGCAAAAGGCATTTTAAGAAATAATGAGATATACTGTAAATTGCTAAAGGATATGACCCACTAAAAATGCTATGTATTTATGTTAAAAGTTTCAAATAACATAAAATAAAGGAAAGATGTTTAAAATTAAAAATCCCCATATTGAATAATTTGGGAGACTTTAACTTACATTCCTTGAACACAGAACATTTTGAATTTTAAAAATTTAATAGAAGAAGCAAAGCTTGCAATAATTGTGCATTGACCATTAATTGTGACAAATGCATAATACAAATGTAAGATGTTACTTGGGGAATATAAGATGACAGAAGAGGGTGAGGACAGGTTTAAATGGATGGAGCGGTATGGCCATGAAGGCGCAGAGAGGGCTTGAACCTGGAAAATAGAAGACAGGCCAATAGCAGAGGGACACCTGGAGACCTGTGGACACAGGGAGACAGCAGAGAGAGTGGAGCGGTGCTGCAGTGAACAGATAGGCCTGCAGAAATTAGAGCTCCACCAGTAGCCATGTGGGCAAGGGAGTCCGCAGGGAACTCAGGAGGTGAACCCAGCCACAGGACTGTTGGTCCTGCTGATTTTTTTTACCTGACTATAAGAAGCAGCAGGGTGTAGGACCCAAGCTGTCAGGTGTGGGAACAGAATGGATTTCATGGCCCAGACCTCCACCATTGCTACATCAGGTGCTACTTGTAAACTAGCACAAAGGCTCTGGGGAGGCGCAAGAGCAAGTTGCACATGTGCTAAGCCAGGAGAGAACTCATTCCCAGCTCAACACATTGCACTGGTCCCACTTAGAAAACAATATTGTCTCAGCATCCCATGGGTTCCATCAAAAATAGGTTGCTCCCAGATCTATTCACCTAATTGTCAACAGGTTCCAGTAAGAAGAGGAAAGAAAAAAAAATCTGTGAAACTGGCAACACCAAAAACCCTGTGAATTATACTAAAGTCAGCTGGGAATTTCAGGTACCATTGGAACTGGCAGCACGAGAAAGGCTGAGCAGGCAATGGTATGGACACATCATGGAATCATATGAGGTGGATAGTGGTGAGTAGGGATTTGGGATTGTGGTGGCCATGGCAGAAGCACAGCATGAGAGCTGGGGACTGAAACTCTCTTGAGGGGCTGAAATTCTGTGGAAGGAGTGGTCGAGTGACAGCAAATGCAGAACTGGGCACTCAGTGGGTTCAGTAAAGTTGACTTGTAGACCTGTGGACAACACAGCTGAAAAACAGGCCCCAAAGTGAAGAATGCATTCATCAGAGCGCAGCAGCCAAGGGCAAAAGAAGAGAAATAGGTTCAATGAATGAGGTTACTAAGCATGCATCACAAAGAAACAAAAGTCTGTATCAACCTCATAGTTAACTGAAAAAAAAATGAAGGAACTGCCAAATGAAAAATTTCCTAAAAAAAAATTATAAAGCTCCTTAGAATAAGGAGCACATAATGGAACTCAAGGAATTTTAAAAAATGTTACATAGGAGATAGCAACACTGAAGCAAAAGCAAACTGTATTATTAGATATAAAGAATACAATACAGCAAATTTAAAAATTCAGTAGAAAGCCTCAATAATAGAATGAGTGAGGTAGAAGACTACTAAAAGACCAAACATAAGAATTATGGCAGTTCCTGAAGGTGCAGAAAGAAAAGCTGCTTAAAAAGATTTATTTAATTTATTATTGAAAACTATAATTTACAGAGAGAAGGAGACAGAGAAAGATCTTTCATCTCTAATTCACTCCCCAAGTGGCTGCAACAGCTAGAGCTGAGCCGATCTGAAGCCAAAAGATGGGAGCTTCTACCAGGTCTTCCATGTGGGTGCAGGGTCCCAAGGCTTTGGGCTGTCCTCCATTGCTTTTCCAAGTCACAAGCAGGGAGCTAGATGGGAAGTGGAAGAGTCAGGACATGAACCAGCACTCATATGGGATCCAGGCGCGTGCAAGGTGAGGACTTTCGTCACCAGGCTACCACATTCGTCCTAGGGCAGTTGCTATAAAAGATGTATTCAGTGAAATAATAACAAAACTTCCTTAACATGGAGAAATAATTGGGAAACAAAATACAGGAGGGGCACAGAACTCTCAATGTAATTGGTCAAAAACAATTCCTGTCACATCATAATCAAGCTCACTTCAATTGGACATAAAGAAAAAATGCTTAAAGGAACACATGAAAAAAGTAAATCAACTTATTGAGGAACCCAATCGGATTCACAGGTGACCTCTCAGAGGAAGCTCAACAGACCAGAAAAGAATGGAGTGACATATTCCAGAGTCAAAATGGAAAAAAAAAATTATTAGCCCAGAATGATACATCCAGCAAGCTTTCTTTTGTCTTTGAAAATGAAAGAAAATTATTCCACAGGAAACAAAAGCTAATTTCAAGAAATACTATAGGGCAGTGGCAATCAAAACAGTTTTCTCTGGTACTGGCACAGAAACGGAGAAGACAATCAATGGAACAGAATAGAATCCCAAGAAGTAAGCCCACACATGTACAGCCAATTAATATTAGATAAGAGAACTGAAAATATCTTAGGGAAGGGCCCCAAGTAATGGCTCAATTGGTTAATCCTTACCCTCAAATGTTGGGATCCCATTTAGGCACCAGTTTGTACCTCAGCTGCTTCACTTCCCAACCAGCTCCCTGCTTGTGGCTTGAGAAAGCAGTGGGAAGATAGCATTTGAAACCTGCAGTCATATAAAAAAGGCTCCTGGTTCCTGGCTGCAGATCAGCTGTTGCGACCACCGGGAAGTGAACCTATGAACAGAAGATGGAAGATTATTCTCCATCTCTTATTTTCTCTGTAGGTATACCTTGCCAATGTCTCTTCAACAAATGCTGTTGGGACAATTGAATAGCAGTCTGCAGAAGTAACATGCAAGGCCCTCATCTATAACCCTTTATAAATATCAGCTCTAAATGGATCAAGGACCTAAACTGTGTCTAGAATCCATCAAACTAACAGAGGAAAACATAGGAAGCACTCTACAAGATATAGGCATTGGGAATGGCTTCTTAGAAAAATCACCAAAAACACAGGCAGTCAAAACCAAAATAAACAAGTAGGAATCCACTGAACTGGGAAGCTTCTGTACAGCAAAGGAAAGATGCAGTCAGCAGATCAGAGGAAATCTCTGTGCACTACACAACTTACAGGGAGCTAATATCCAGGGTTTACGAACAGCTTCAGAAACTCAATGACAGCAAAATAAACAAAACAAACAAATAAGATCCTGTGAAGAAGAAATGAGCAGACATTTTTCAAAATAATAAATTTAAATGGCTAGTAGACATATGAAAAAATGTTCAGGCTCCCTAGCTGTCAGGGAAATACAAATAAATATCACATTGAGGTTCCATCTAATTCCAGTGAGATGAGCCTACATTCAAGAGCTCTACTAGCAAAGCCTGTCGGCACATATGTGGGAAGAAAGGTATCCTACTCCCATGTTGGTAGGAGTGTAGGCTAGTGCAATCACTATGGAAGTCAGTATGCAGAGTGCTAAGGCAAATGACAATATATCTGTCATGAGATTCTGCTACCCAACTGGTGGGAACACATCCAAAGGAAGTGAAATCTGCATATGAGAAAGTGACCTGCAATCTTATATTTATAGCAGCACAATAGCAATGACATGGAAACAATTTCCCTGCCTATTAAAAGAGGATTGGATAAAGAAGTGGCGGTACATCTACTTCGTGGGATATTATTCAGCCATTGAAAAAAAAAAGGAAATTCTACCATTTGCAGCAAAATTGCCCTCAACTAGAGATAATTATGCTCAGTGAAATAAGTTAATCTCAAAAGGACAATATCATAGGTTCTCTCTGATATAAGGTAAACTTCCTGCAAAATACAAGATCAATAGATATACAGATAATCATGTACACACATATGTACACACAGAGGAACTATATAATGGAGACTAACATACTGGGAAGTGAAGATACATTGCAGTAGTAATCTCTACATCTCAATAAAAGGAGAGCTCCCTTGAAACTATTAAATGTATCTTGACAATATGATGCTGGACTTTTTATCACCGTCTATACCTCCAATGTCATGAGACACTTAAATCGCAGAATGATGGACTTGTCACTATTGCTGGACTATTGTAATAATACAGAGGAATATAGTGAGGGTAGGGAGCCAGGTATAAGGGGAAACCCCTGTGTTTATTTCACTATATCATAACAAATAAAGAAATGATAAATTAAATTTTTAAAAACGTATGTTACTAAAAGGAGAAACTGGGGTGTTTTACTGATTCTGATAATAGGAAAGAAAGCTCAGTGTAGAATCTGCAGGAATTCTTTGTACTACTTCACATTTTTTTTGGCTGGGAATTTTGACCTATTCTGAATTAACATTTATTTATAAGAAAATATGTTAAGTTAAATTTTATAACGAGGAAGAGAGAGACTTTCCATCCACTGATTAACTCCCCAAATAGCCACAATAGCCGGAGCTTGGACTGACTAAAGCCTGGAGTCAGGAGCTCCAGCTGACTCTCCCACATGGGTAGCAGGGACTCAAGAGCTTGAACCATCATCTGACACTTCCAAGGGGCAGTAGCAAGGGACTGGACTGGAAGTGGAGTGACCAGAACTCAGACTAGCAGTTTGATATGTAGGCTTTCTGAGGAAGCAGCTTAACCTGCTCCATCACAATGTACTTGCTCTGAAGCCACTACATTCAATCAGAAATGGATGTCAAATTTGATCACTTGTTTTAGATGTTTCAGTTAATATACTGTTTTTCTCCTTGCAGGAAAGAGCCAATAAAAATAGAAATGAAAATACAATAATAAATTGAACAGAACAAATGATAACTTCACAGTAATTGATATACCACGTATCAGAGACTACACACTATTTTTGCACAATCAACTTCCACACACTTACATTTTAACCAAGTATAACCAATGTATAACCCTGAGGTCCGGCGCGATAGCGTAGTGGTTAAAGTCCTCACCTTGAACGCGCCAGGATTCCATAGGAGTGCGAGTTCCTAATCCCAGCAGCCCTGCTTCCCATCCAGCTCCCTGCTTGTGGCCTGGGAAAGCAGTTGATCATGGTCCAAAGCCTTTGGACCCTGCACCCACCTGAGAGATGCAGAAGAAGCTCCAGGCTCCTGGCTTTGGATCGGCTCAGCTCCAGCCGCTGCGGCCGCTTGAGGAGTGAATCATTGGATGGAAGATCTTCCCCGCTGTTTCTCCTTTTCTCTGTACATCTGCCTTTCCAATAAAAATAAATAAATCTTAAAAAAAAATATAACCTCTTCAATTCATTGATAGCATTTTAACTTTAGTCAACAATTAAAAGTTAATTTTATATAAACTATGACAAATTTCATACTAAATCGGTCTATTTGCTTGATCACACTGTAATAGTTGTACAAAATAAAGTGAAATAATAATAATAATAAATTATCTCTTAAGTAATTTATATCACAGAAGAAATAATAAACCATTTAAAAATAACTCACAATGCATAATACAGCCAAATCAGAATTTAGAGGGCCATTTACAGCCTTGAATTTGACTAGATGATACTAAAAACATTTTGTTGTTAAATATTCATGCAAAAAGATGAAGAATAAATGAACTAAGCATTTATGTAGCCAAACATGATTGATGAAGAAGATCCTCAGAAGAATAAAGAAATCAAAAGTATAATTACAAAGCTCAATCGAAGACAAAGCAGTAGACTGATTAAAAACAGGACATTTTATTAAAACACAAAAAATATCTTTGAAGTGTTGCTTAAGGAGATGAGCGATAATAATCCAAGCTACATCAGAAATGACACAGAAAAATGCACAGAAATACAAAGGATTTATTAAAATATCATCATAACAATTTTTAAATTTTACTGATTTACTGATTACTTAAAGAAGCAAAAGATCTGAATAGCATTTAAATAATTAGGTGCCAGTCCCCACTTCCCATCCAGCTCCCTATTTGTGGGCTGGGAAAGCAGTCGAGGACGGCCCAATGCTTTGGGACCCTGCAGCGCGAGGGAGACCTGGAAGAGGATCTGGGCTCCTGGCTTTGGATTGGCTCAGTTTTGGTTGCTGTGGCCACTGGGGGGGTGGGGGTGAATCTTCGGACAGAAGATATTTCTCTCTGTCTTTCCTTCTCTATATATCTGACTTTGTAATAAAAAATAAATAAATAAATAAATAAATAAATAGCTTAAAAAAGAATTTAAATAACAGTACATTTCTGTGCTTTAGAAAGTATCTCAAAGCACAGAGGAAGAGCAGAGAGCCCAAAAAAGTGAGATCCTACAGCTTACTCAAACAAAAAAAAGCAAATGTAACATCAAAACCTAAATTATAGAAGGAGAGAACTGAAAGAAAACTAAAGGCCAAAAATGCATTTATAAAAGTAGCTAAAAATAATCCTAAACAAAATACATTATTATTATGCATTGTATGTATTCTGTTTATTATAGAATTAGATATATATGTTATATGTAATAGATACCTATCTTATATAATAGACATATGAAACACAAAGAAATAGACTTTATCTCCAAAATATATTAGTTAACATTAGAAAAACACTGCATACAAATTCCCCAGAAAGACTCTAAGTATAGTTCCCTGGAAAGATTTTAAATGCACTCTCCTAAATTCATTAGCACATTAAAGAAAAACTGCATATTTATCTAATTAATGCAACGACAACTTAATAAAATTAAAAAATGTGCTTTTTTGACAAATTAAAGAGAAAAAAATCTTAGCTTAAAAAAATGCTCTTTTCCATAAATCTACAGTAAATATGCCATCATGTAAACCAGTAGGTGTGAAAGCCTAGCCAGGCAAGACCTGTGCTCCAGCCTGGTTTCTGCAGGTTTGTTCGGCCCTGCTCTGTCCGCCCCTTTCCAAAACCAGCCCACACACTTGCCAACAGATGGAGCTACCTTGCCCAGCCTGCCCGACCCCCAGGCCTGGAACATGTGCTAACTAGTGGGAGCCATGAGCCACTAGCGGAGTTTCCCAAGTTTCCCAACTCAGCCCACTCCCAGACCCAGATCTCACACCTTAGGGTGTGAGGTCCTTGCCTGGCATAGCCTGCCCCTCCATCTTGGCCTTTGTATGAGCTGGTGACTATTGTGGCCTGGCCTGGCCAGCCCCACACCTTATTTTAGGGTGCTCATGCAGGTGCTGCAGCTTGTACCTGCCCTGCCTGTTCCCAGACCCAGTACCTGTGAGTGTTGGCAAGTTCCATGATCACACCTAGCTCAGCCCATCACCACCCCAACGCTTAAGCTAACCAGTGGGACTTGTATTTCCACAGGTTTTGGCCCACATAGTCCCCACACAATCTACCCCTGGACCTGGTTTTCTTGCGTGCTGGTTGGCGTCATGGTCCTGCCTCATGTGACTTGTCTCCTGTTCCGACAGACAATCAGTCAGGTACTGGGATCTAGCCTGGTAGATAGGCCTCCTGCACTAGCTTTCATGTGGGTTGGTGTGTGGTGGTCAGCAATGTTCTGTGCTAACAAGCCCAGCTCAGGACTCCCATGTGGGCTGGTACATCAGTCTGACCCATGCAGATCTTCCGGTCTCTCCCCTCCAAACTACCAGGTCTCAGTCCCTTCACTTATCTGCAAGTACAGTGGCCCCTGTAGTTGGGAGTCCCTAAGGATTCATTCCTCACCTACATGTACGGTGGCCTTATCCATGGTTGTCCCTAGGCAGTAATTCCTCACCCGCAAGTCCCCAGTGCTCATCACTGGGCATCCAGGAGCCAGTGGGATAGCAGGTCCCATTCATGCGCCTAACCTGAGCCAAGATGACAATGGCTGGTTTTAAACAGTTGGTGCTGTGAATTCCCAGCTAAGAGGTTAGGCTGTGCCTCCTCCCATCAGTCAAAGGCAGCCATTAGGGTGGCAGGTCCTGTTTGGGCCAATAATTATAATTCTTACAAATACAAAATTCTTAGAGTCAGTTAAATAAGAATTTGACAATATAGGTGTGAAGATATGAAACTTTACTGAACCAAGTGAAATACCTGTGTAAAATGAAGTAAATGAATAAATGGAAAGATATATCATATTCATAAAAGGGAAGATTTCCCATTTTAAAATTATTACTTTGCATCAAATTAGTAAGAAAGTTAGCTAGTTAGAATAAAGGTTGCTAGAGAATTTTTCAGTTAGAACATAAAATCATTCTAAAGGTCATCAGAAAAGAATTACATAGGAATAGACAATGTTTGGAAATAAAAATAATGAGTGATTTCTACCCAGTATGAAAACCGATTAAATAGCTAGAGAAGCTGCATCATTAAGGCAAAGTTTTTAGAAACAGAGCAGTGGAACAGAACAGAATTCTTTAAAAATACATTAATTTGCATTTTGGTATTTAGTTTGCAATAGAGGAAATTCATTCTATCAATGAGAAAAAACAGATGGTGCCTTCATTAAATGGCATAGAGATGATCAGTGGCTCAAGCAAGGTGGAGGAATGGTTTTTAAAGTGTAGCATGTTTGAAAATAAATCCTAGACTCATGAAATGCTAAATGTTAAAAGAAAATGCAGGGGGTTCATTTTACAATGTTAGTGATATGGACAGTCCTTACTACATAAAATTTACAACCTGAAGACATAAAGACTGAAGCTTTCATTATGCTAAAATTAAAAATTGTTGAACAATAAATGATAGCATAAACAAAGCAAAAATGAAGCATTACCCTATTGGAAACAGCGTTGTCTCTGCACGTACTGTTATCATACCCACAGAAGCTGAGGGTCCCTATCTGTAGGGAACATCTGTTCTAAGTCTATACAAACAAAAGACTGTTAGCATAATTTAGAAATTGGGCAAAGTGCAAATCTTTCTCATTGACAATATAAAAAAACTTTACAATTTTAAAGGTAGCATTCAAAGTTGATGTAGCTAGCATGACATTTTGCTTTGTAAAGCAAAGGAGTTTGTAAAGCAAATTGTCTACATTGTATTTAAAGGACCTTTATATACAAGCATATGTTAGACTCACACCAATGTTATTTGAAGAGAAGGAAATGAAGAAAATAAGTGAAGAAAAATGTTGACTTTGTATAGTTTTTTGTCATTAAATATTTTAGATTAGGTATGTATTTTGGTATTACTAATTAGCTTGAATCAGAGGTGGCTACAGAAGGAGTAAGTACATCCAGGCTTGAGACTCCAATGTATTTATTCAAGTTCACTTTCATGTCCAGTCATGTCCCCCTAGAATTTATAACTTAGACTCCAAATCATCAAAACGTATTCTCATTTGTCAGGAGTCAGCGCAGGCCATAGCTTCCTCACAATCTTTCTGCTGCTAGTGAAACCTTTGTAAGCACCCCCTCTTACTTCTAATGAGCACAAATTGTACTTCTCTGCTGAGTCCCAGAGACTCCATGGTTGTTTCCGCTGTATTTGTGCTTCACTAAATCAGACTTCAGTTCATTAAATTTACCTTTCAGCCATTGCAATTCTTTCAGGCCAATGGGCTGAGGAAAATTTATTATTTGTAATTTTCTGATATTAAATTTAAGAGGAAAGTGAGTAATAGTGAACTCTGGCAAAACATTGAACTATTTCTGACCAAATGTAAAAACAACATCGTTTATCTATTAGTCTTACTTTTAATAAGCAAATTAAGAAAACTCAATTTAGCAGCTGTCATATTTTACCTGGCAAAATCATCTATCTTAATGTTTGCTTGGATTTGTACTTGCTGAGTCCTGCTAAAGGCAGTCTCAGAGTGATTGTGACAAACACCCCTAAAGACACAGTCACCAAACTGAAATCAGACCTAAAATCTCAGATTTTCTTTTATTCTCTCAAAACTTCACACCCCAAGCCTTGTGTGCTGTCTTGCCTTCACTAAAAATTAGTAACTCTAATGGCTATCATGCAGTGTGTATCTCCCAATTTCCCCCCTGGAAAACCTATAGAACTTCATTCCTTCCTTTATTCTGAACTATAGGAGACAATCCTCTGTGACCTGAGATCACTCAATCCCACAGTGACGTGGGTCCCAGCACTTGCTATCTTCATTCTGTTGCTAAGTCTCCTTCTCTCTTTCTTTGGGCTCCTTCCTGTGACTTAAAGTGGAGTTAAGTCTTTCCCTTCTTAAGTAGGGAAAAAAAACTCTCTCATAAACTTCCCCCAGGTGTATCCTTTCTTTTGCATCCACAACGCAAAACAAAAAACAAAACAAAATAAACAAACAAACAAAACCTTGTTATGACATGAGTATCAGAAGAGTTACTCCTAAGGTCTCACACTTCTCTTTCTTCCATCCAAGTAGGTAAATTGTTGATCATCTTCTTGAGAGGTGATCGCCTTGAAAGCAAATGTAATTCTTCCATTTAATTCCTTTGGAAAAAAGAAAAGATGTTGGACTAAGGGCCACATGGATGAGAAAAAAAAAATAGGCTTGCTCTATGGTGTCTTTCCCTGTTGAAAGATGGCTTTGCATTGAAGAGAGGGGTGCATAAAGTTACATAACCAAAGTCCTTTTTTTCTAATGTAGCAATTCCCCAGTGAGGGCTGAAAGTCAAAAGGGGAAGGGTATAAGGTTCCTACTGTTAGCCAGAGCTTTGAGAAAGACTCCAGAGCCTATCATATCAATACTAGTGTCCAAAGTGTGCCACACAAGTAGAGTGGGAGGCTCAGAACTTCAGAGCTGCTGTAGGCAGGAACACATCCTGTATGTGCCAATGAAAGAGTCAACTTGCTCAATAGTCTCAAGTACTGGCCTTTCCCAGTACTTGATTGTATACAGAAGGGCTTCCAGAAGGCATGAAAGTTAGTTTGTGTCTTCTGGATGCAATGTGAATCGAAATAGCATCATAAAGGAAGGGGGCCAGAATTTATGCCAAAGTAATACATAACCTTCATTCCAGTTAAATCTAGTTGTTCTTTGGACATTTTTAAAATTTAATTTCTGTTAAAAGTGATTCATTTGATCATTCTTTCCTTTAAGAATTTGTCTCAAATTCATGATACTGAAAACTTTTTTTCTACTAATTTCTTGCTACTCCTTAAATAATTTTATGTGCTTTTTGGCTGCTTGTCTTTAATTTACATGCTTTATTTATTTCACTAAAAGAATTATTCGGTGCCCTCCCTGTGCCTGTCACTGTTCTTAACACTATTCACACAAAAATGAACAATGCAAATTGGCCCTTCTCCTAAAGACCTTGCAGTGTGCTGTAACCAAACAGGTGACTCTGAGAAAAGACGTAAGAGTGCAACCCAGCGTGGATCGAGGCCACGTTGGATCCCACGCTCCTGGCCCACTCCATATGATTTCAGCACAAAAATATAGTTAACTACCTCCTTTTATAGTACTGAGTTATAGTTCAGTATCAAACTAGTTATCTGCCTATAATTTGGGCATCTGTGTTCACTTGTCTCCTCCATCCCTCCTCTCGAACACTCTGCATAACGTCTCAAATTTGATGTCCTACACTGACCTGTTTTGTTTATTCTGTGAATGGTCTTCATTATCAAGCAAATCCTTGGCCTTGCTTTTTATTTTTTTCCCCCTCTTTTATATCCCCATCCTGTTATGGATGTTAAACACCTGACTAGTCTCATCATTTTTGATTTTGAGCCAATCAAATTGCTCTTCATTCTATAGTCAGTGATCTTAAGCTACTCTTAGCAGAACTTTCTCATACTTAAAATATTCTTCAATAAGAAAAGTTCATAAAAATGTGTACTATGAAACAATTATGTGAGGATTTCAAAAAAATTTATATCAAAATAAACTTTCAAGCCAGTTTCCATAAACTCCTTGAAGTACCCTCATGCAGTTGGGGAAGATCTCACACATTCATGTGACCCATGAATTCCTGCTTGATCTTATAATTGCAGACCCCCTTGTCTCATCCCAACACCCTGCTTTTAAAAGTTTGCACTATTCCTATGTCACATGGCACAATTAGGTCATCCAACTTTTCTCAACTTCTCAGTCATGCCATGTACAGATCCACTAAGTTCTTCACATTTTCCTTTTTTCCCCCACTTAACATTATTGTCTGTTCTTCTCAATTTCATTTGTGAAACTCACAACTGTCCTTCAAGACTAGCTTTGGACTTCATTCCTTCCCTCAGAAGGGACTGGATCCCTCCAGTGTCTTCCATGACATATGGTGCTTTGCCTGTGACAACCCTTGCTCTTAGTATATTGAGGTATTTATTTATTTATAATACTCCACCCTACACATAAGCTCTTTGAGGAATATGATCTCAAATCATGTATAGTTGTCTCACATGCATTATAAACATTTAACATATACATGGAATATAGGCTCACTTTCTATTTACTATTGCTACTTTACATTCAAAGTCATGAGTACCATGGGATTTCTAACTGGAAGCAAAGCTACCAGCTTTTAGGCAGTTAGAAACCTGTCCTCTGATTTCCCTCCAAGGCAGATTTCTGATGAAACTAACGCGGGTGAAGCTGCACAGCCCCTCCAAGTTGTGCAGGCCCTTCCAAAGTCCCAGAGAGGAACTAGTAATGGGATCGCAACCACGCGATCCTGTGAGATTTGCATGACAGTTTGACATTGCCTTTTTTAAAGCAGTACTTGTTTATGTTGTTTCTCCTGTATGATCTATATTATCTGCTATACTTAAGGTACTTTAATCTGGCAAAAGAAAAACTTCACCCTGTATAGATTTAATTTGAATTTGATGAAACATATTTGTTTAGTATAGCTTGCAGTCTTGTCTATGCAAGTCAGTTGCTGTTAACTAATTAATAAACACATCCCATAGTTTTGCTGATGCCTTTTGCTTTTGTCAGTGTTTCAAATTTTCTAATTGCTATGAACAATTTTCTTTTTATTAGTAAATAGTAAATTTATGCTGGATTTTAAATTTATAACTTTTGATTTTATTGAAAGGACTTAACTTCCATCACTTCTTGGCCTTTTGGCTAAGATCAAGTGCAGTATATGTTTTGTTGGTTTGAAAAGACTTACCCTCATTTTGTATAAGCTCCCAGTTTCACTACCTGGATACTTAGCTTGTCTTAATATTCACAAAGCAAATGGGAGCAGGAGAGAAGGGTCTATGACATCTATTCCAATGTTTTCTTCTTATCTTCTTGGCAAAGTCCGGTTGAGAGGATCATGAGTGTCACAGAGGCCCAGTGTTGAAGGGGACACGAAGAACCCAAGGAGAAGAGGGTTCATCTTAGGGTTCTAGTCTTTACTCAGACCATCTTAAATGTGGCTCCTTTTGGTCCACTAAAAGGAAGTTCCTAATGGATTTTTTTCTGTCTGATTCACTCCTGTCCAACCCACATAGGGATGCTGAAATGATATGACATCCACAGGAAACAAAGCACCTCTAAAACACTATAGAAGTCATGGCATCTTTTAGGGATAGATTTTGTTTGTTAATCTGTCTGCTCTTTACACTAAGTGTAGGAATGCTGCCACACATCATGGAGCTCTCCACCCAGTAAAGATGCAAACAGATTAAAAAAGCAACTACCACATTGCTTTAATTACACACAGCTGAATAAGCAGAAATCTGTCTACAACAATCTTGCAATATGTGCTTAGTCAACAAACACATATTGAACCCACATTCTAAGCAAATAATTGTATCTTTACATCAGAAGTGGGCCTAATAAAGCCCTTGGCCGTGACCTTTACTAAAATAATGTCTGTTTTAAACTGGACTCAGTAGACATCAGTGAAATATCACTTACCACTCTCAGACAAACTTCACAATTGCTAATTGAAAACAGAAAGAAATTTCAGTTTCTGTCAAAGAGCTTTCATGGTAGTAGTGTTTAAGAAGTCAATATGTATAAAATGATGTATGTTGAAAATATTCTGCTTTTACCTTATAACCAAAGAAAATGAAAACCATTCTCAGAGGAAATGGAAACCTAGGAGATTTCTGCTCCCTTTACTAAGGCATAAATCTCTTAGCATAAATCTCTTAGCTTCCAGCCAAACAACTGGCTGTCTCATGTTATTACACAGCAACACTTTTGTTCTCAATAGTGAATGACTAATTAACAAGGGATAGGGAATAATGTTAGTTCTTTTCAGGAAATCTCAGGAAAGTTAAAAAAATGTTCTCCCTTTAGTGCAATTACTCTGTATAATATGTCACAGTCTTATCCCTTTTGCCTGCTTGAACAGTAACATCTCATAAGATGAAGGAAAGAAATTAACCTCTGCAGAAGAGCTTCCATTTATTCAGAATGTATTATTTCTTAGTATTATCATATTTAGTTCTCCCAGGAACCCTGAAAGATAAATATCATTACCTCCAGTTTATAAATGAGAACTCAGCTACAAACCAGTTTAGTGATATACCCAGATGACTATTAAGTGATTGAGTCTGAATTTAAACTCAAATCTTAGTACATGAGCTCATATTCTGTCCTAAAATGCAGAGGTGATTGATTCCTTGTGTTCTGGCTTGGGCTTGTGTAGACTTTATAAGAGGCCAGCCCCTGGAATTAGGGCAAACCTGATCTATCTGGTAAGGAGATGACTCCAATCACCAGGAACATAAAATATGCATACTGCACTAGGTTTATTCTCACTTCTGCCACAAAGAAGTGTCTTGAAGAATGCGCAAGAAGCCTCTGGAAAACATGGGAGAATTGAAAATTAAGGTCTTTTTTCTTCCATTCCTAAGACACCTTTTAGAGAATTTAGTATTAACCTGAAGTCATCACACAAAAACTCAAATAATTTGACCAGATAGATAACATCCACACATATTCTTCACAGGATTGAAAGCGTTTTCTGTCATATGACTTCTCAGCTCTCCTTTGGTTAACACACAAACTCTAATGCCAATAGCAAACCTTTAGATAACTAATCCTCACCTTCTACACACAAGAAATACTTCAAAATTTTCAATATATTCAGCATTCCGTTCAGATCTTATTGATGTTTTTGTGTTTCTCTGTGCCTTTGCTCATTTGATTCCATTTGCTGTCAATGCATCCTGCAGCCATTTCTTAGGAGAAAGAAACCTTTTGATTGTCTAATATACAGTTCAGTTAACATATTTCTGAAGATTCACTTGACTCTTTTGGATTTATTTAATTTTTCCGGCCACGGAAGCCTTACAAAAAATTCTATGAGAGTATTGTTCAGTTGACTGCATGACTGTTTAACTATGTGCATATATTGTACACCCCTATCTGCATTCCAACTTTCCAGGTTCAGGACTTAAGTGGGTCAAGTAATGTCCTGATTGCCTAGGCTTTCCTCTTCTTTTATTTCAATTGAGGTAGTAAGTTATATCTGTCTCTAATTGCAGGGGAATGTATAATTATATTTTAGAAACCTAAAGAGATGGAATAAAACCAGAAAAGGTGATTGGAACCAAAGCTGGGACTATGTTTTTCCCTATGATTTTTTGCAATGAAAATGAACTCTTTTTGAAAATATGATTTTTTGGGCGTCTACTCTGGCAGAAGGTAGTTAGACATACCACCTTTGAAATGTTACTAGGAGAGAAGAATGCAGAGCATAACAAAAAAAAGGTTGTCTTCTAAACTATGCAGCATTCATTGGAGACACTGGTTCAACTGAGGTCAGGGATAAGCAGATTAATGTGTTGCTCATTGAGCTGAGTGCTGCATAGTACAGTCGAACGAACATGAAGTTTGCGGCTGAGAGTCCTGGGGTTGCTCATCAGTTTTGACATCTATTCAGAATGTCCTTGGGCAGGTTATGTAACTTCTGAACAATTCACTTCCCTAGCTCCAACTGCACAAATATCAACAGCTCCAATCAACATAAAACATATATCTGGTTCAAAGTATTCATCAGTAATTTCTTCCTGTGGGGAAAAGAAGGGTGTTTTTTATATTAAACTTAAATTTTTCTAGTAGTTCCTTAAAATTAAAATGGATATAGTCAGCACGCTTCTCTTTACATGGAAAAGCAGCGAAGGATCTTGGCTGCTGTACCCACATGGGAAAACGTGCCTGGTTCCCAGCTTCAGAGTTGTCGAGCTCCAACCATTGAGGTCCTTGGAAGAGTGACCCAGAGGTTAGGAACTCACTCTTTTCTCTCTCCCTCTCTTTCTCTCTCTCTGTCTCTTACTTTCTGTGTTTCTTTCAAGTTAAATAAATAAATCTTTTTTTAAAATGGGTATAGTGGGAATTATTCTAACTTCTTCCACTTCTTAGTTTGTGAAATACTGTGGGATTCATCTGGTTGTAACATAATAAGGTGAGATTAGTAATCCCTGATGATAAAATAAGCAAAATACTAAACTACAGTTCTTGTTAATGATTTCCTCCGATCCAGAGAAAGTGAATGAGTCAATTTATGGGATATTGGGAAAAAAATATTTTCAGAGAAAAAAAATGGTACATATTTCTCATGCTAATAATGTGGCTATATTCAACCTGTGCAGCAAAATATTCCTTTTTAATTTTAGGCTATAATATGTTTGTTTCTTTAAAAATTGACTACTTGTAAGATGTCAAGCTGTATGTTTTATAGGTTTTTTCCTTTTTCTTTCAAAATGTATAAGTACAAAGATAAAACTGAGTGTATCTGGTTAAAAAATTCCCTAGATTCTAAGTAAATGCGATTTTCTGAGCTTTTCAAACACTATACATTAAATATTATTGCCGTTGCGAATATGTTAGAAATACTCCAGGAAGATGCTCATAACGTTAGAATTTGAGTACACGTCTATGTGTAGAGTATTTTTCTAAGATAGTAGGAACATAGTATGACATTCTTTGGTTTTCTCTCTAATTTTAAAAGGTTAATTGAATTGTTGAACAGTATTTAATTTATTATAATTTGGCTCGTTGGGATTCATTCTTCTAATAGCTTTGAATATCTTTGCATGCATTAAAATCCATTAAATAAAGCTTTTGAGAAAAACAAATATCAAGAGAGAAACAGATGGCCAATCAGTGTAGGACAGCATTGCTCTGAGTGGTGAGAGCAGAGAGGAGAGTGGGTGCTCTACAGAGCTGGAGAAGGAAAATCACCTCATTGGTGAGCAGAGCTCTCAGGAGACCTAAGGAGACAAGGTGGAACTGCACGGATGAGAAAACAACTTAGAAAATGATCACAGTTGCAGCCCACAGCCCAAAAGGAAGGTGAGCAAAAACGTTGTATAGTCAGCTAATCTTTGAGAAGGAATCAGAACATAACTCAGAGGATATGATTTGTTTCTTCAAGAAATGCTGTAGGGACAATTGAATGGCAGCCTGCAGAAGTAAGATTCAAGACCCCTATGTCTCACATTACACAAATATCAGCTCTAAGTAGATCAAGGACCCAAATCTGTGTCTAGAATCCATCAAACTGTTAGAGGAAGAAAAGGACACAATCTGTAACATATAGGCATTGGGAAAGACATTTTAGAAAAACCACCAAAGCACAGGCAGTCAAAGCCAAAATAAATAAATGGAACTCCATCAAAGTAAGAAGCTTCTGTACAGCAAAGCAGACAATCAGCAAAGTGAAGAAGCAACAAAAAGATTTAGAGAAAATCTTTGCACACTACACCACAGATACAGAACTTGCATCTAGGATTTACAAAGAGTTTCAGACTCAACAGCATCAACACAAACAACCCTGTGAAAAAATGGGCAAAAGAAATGAACATTTTCCAAAAATTAAATTAAAATGGCTAATAGACATACGAAAAAACTTTCAGACTCCTCAGCTATCAGGGAAACATGAACAAAAACCATGTCAAAGTTCCACCTAACTCTAAGTTGAATGGCCTACATTCTGACCTCTACTAGCAACACCTGCTGGCATGGACGTGGGGAGAAAGCTATCCTCCACTGTTGGTGGAAGTTCAGGCTAGTGCAACCATACAGCAGTCAGCACGGGGAGTGCTAAGACAATTGAAAATTGATCTGCTGTATGATCCAGCAATTCCACTCCTGGTGACATATTTAAAAGATGTGAAATGTACAAATGAGAAAGCAACCTTCATACTGATATTCACAGCACCATAATTGATCATAGAAACACATCAAAAAACCTTGATGCCACTGGAAAAAAATGCATAAAGAAACTGTGGTACATCTACTCTATGGAATACTAGCCAGCCATTAAAGAGAAATTCTACCATTTGCAACAGAGTGGTCCCCAACTAAAGAACATTATGCTCAATGAAATAGACAAATCCCAAAAGGACAAATATCATATGTTGTCTCTGATATAAGGCAACATTAATGCAAGACACAAAGCAAATAGATATATAGGTAAAAAGTATACATTTATGCACTGATAAATGATGTAATGGATACTAGAGTACCAGAAAACAAAGAATTGCAGTATGCATCTCTACTCTGTAATAAAAAAAATCCCCCAATAAAGCGGTTAAATACACCTTGACAAGACACTGTATCCTCTACTATTGCATATAACTATAAGGTCATGATATATACAGGGAGCAAAATGCTTGAGTCACAACTTCAAGTGAAGGACTGTATTACTGTAAAGCACAGGTAACAACACAGGAGGAAAAGGAACGGAGAGTGAAAGGATGGAAACCTTATACTTATGATACTGTATGATGGAGAATGAGAATTAAATAAATAAACAAATAATCAAAAGATAACTATTTGTGGACATAATTTTAAGTTGAATCTCATTATTAGCCAAATGACAAACATTTTAGAATTCTTTGGCTTACAGGCCAGTTTTTCTAGTAGCTGAAGTCCTTTCCTTCCTCATATTATATCACAGAAAAGAGTGCTTGGTTATTAAAGTCTTATTTCTATTTCTTAATCAGGTCACAAAGACTGTGTTGCATTTGTAGATGTGGAAGTGTTGTCAAATCAATTCCTAGGGTTTTGTTTTTCCCTAAGGGCAAGTCAGATCTCCACTTCACATCCTGAGAATCTTTGCTGAGGCACAGCGTGGAATCAGAAGACCATATGTTAAAGAAGAGTGTTACTAGACAAACGAAAGGCATGCTGCCACGGCCACAAGGAATTTTCATTACTTCTCATCTACTGCAGATTTGACACTTTTCCACCAGTTATGAAGAACTTTTATGTAAAGAGATAGAGCAACACTTTCAGGATGAGATGTTTTAAGAGCATTTTATGCAATTACATCGTGGGTTACTGAAAAAAATGAGCAGCATAGTGAGGAATTGAGAGAAAGAAACTCTCACTTATGTGTTTTCGTGTCAAATTCATTTCACTGATCAGCAGGTGTCTTGGTCTTTGAGAATTACAGATGTGAGAAACTTAGAGCTAAAGTGCACTTTCAAAATGGTAAATTATTACAAGGCAAAACTCACGGCCAGAAAATATTAGATTTAATGCAATGATTAATGAGGGAACCAACAGGATATTATTGGTTCAAAGAAAATTTTAGGCTTTAAGGTATTTATAGAAAATTTAACAAAGAAATGTCATAATAGCATTCTTGACTTCATTCATTTATTTCACTGATTAAAGTTTGTCAGTTAAGCAGCTTCATGAAGTTTGGGATGTCTAATCAGTAGCAATGAGATAAACTATGCACATTCTCCAAGGCAATCTCATTTTTTAAGATTTATTCATTTTTATTGCAGATATACAGAGAGGAGGAGAGAGAGAGGAAGATCTGCTGTCTGTAAATCATTCCACAAATGGCTGCAACAGCTGGTGTTGCGCCAATCCAAAGCCAGCAGCCAGGAACTTCTTGGGGGCTCCCACATGGGTGCAGGATCCCAAGGCTTTGGGCTGTCCTTGACTGCTTTCCAGGCCACAAGCAGGGAACTGAATGGGAAGCAGGGCTGCTGGGATTAGAACCGGCACCTAGAGAGAATCAAGATGGCGGGATAGGGTAAGGACACTTTGAAACAGATGGAGAAATATTTGGGCCCGACAGCATGGCCTAACGGCTAAAGTCCTCACCTTGAACGCGCCAGGATCCCATATGGGCGCCGGTTCCAACCCCCGGCAGCTCCACTTCCCATCCAATTCCCTGCTTGTGGCCTGGGAAAGCAGTTGAGGATGTCCCAAAGCTTTGGGACCCTGCACCCGTGTGGGAGACCCGGAAGAGGTTCCTGGTTCCTGGCTTCGGATTGGCACAGCACCGGCCATTGTGGCGCACATGGGGAGTGAATCATCGGACGGAAGATCTTCCTCTCTGTCTCTCCTCCTCTCTGTATATATGACTTTGTAATAAAATAAATAAATAAATCTTTTAAAAAAAAGAAATATTTAATCAGGAGGAAGCAGGGAGGACACATTCCAGGAAATAGGAAAGGACAGAATAACAGCAGAGGGGTACCTGGAGACTGACAGACACAGGAAAGCAACAGATACAACGGGTGGTGTTGCAGTGACTGATACTCCAGTGGCATTCAGCTAATGGTGATATGAACTCCACCGGCAGCCAGAACTCCACCAACAACCAGGTGGGAAGGGACTTTCACTGGGAGCTTGGGAGGTGAACCCAGACAAAGAACTCTCCATCCTGCTGGTCCATTTGATTTGACCAGGAGCAGAGACAGAGCAGCAGATCCCAGGCGAGAACAGGGTGGATTTCACAGCCCAATCAGCCACCTACAGCTGGATTGGGCACCATTTTGCATGAGGAGGCAAAGGCAAGGGAAAAGACTGAGCAAATGCTGACCTGGGAGTGAACTCATTTCTGACTCAGTGAACTGCATCAACGTAGCATTCTACAGGTTCCACCCAAGACAGGTCTGGGTAGCCCTAAGACCTGATGGCCAGCAGATCAAGAACTCCAGTAGTAGTACGTCATGCTCCATTTCGCACACTGTGGCAATAGCTTTAGGACTGCAGGGGACAACAGTGAACTGTGCATGTGCTGAGCACCTGAGAACTCACTGAGTTCCTTGGATTGCACTAGGCCCTCAGGAAAATAATAGCCACTGTGGCATCATACAGGTCAAAATAGGTCCATGTGGCACCCAGACCTAACATCCAACAGGTTCCAACAAGATCATCACCACCAACAACCTAACTATATAGGACACCTGGTGTCTCTCTAATCCTGGGACCTGCTCCAACTGGAAGTGGGAGAAAGGTTGAGAGACAACGGTGCAGCCTCAGCACGATATCACAGGAGGTGGAGAGTGGTGAGCCAGAAGCTGGGGCTGTGGAGACCATGGTGGAAATTTAACTTAAGAGCCCAGACCTGGGCCCGGCGGCATGGCCTAGTGGCTAAAGTCCTCGCCTTGAAAGCCCGGGATCCCATATGGGCGCCGGTTCTAATTCCGGCAGCTCCACTTCCCATCCAGCTCCCTGCTTGTGGCCTGGGAAAGCAGTCGAGGACGGCCCAATGCATTGGGATACTGCACCCGCGTGGGAGACCCGGAAGAGGTTCCAGGTTCCCGGCTTCGGATCGGCACTCATCGGCCCGTTGTGGCTCACTTGGGGAGTGAATCATCGGACGGAAGATCTTCCTGTCTCTCCTCCTCTGTGTATATCTGCGTGTAATAAAATGAATAAATCTTTAAAAAAAAAAAAAAAAAGAACCCAGAGCTGGAACTTGCTGGAGGTTGTGGTACAATTGGCTGCAAGCAAAGAGTTATGTACCTACTGCAATAAGCAAAATTGCATTGTAGACCTGTGGGTGACACAGCTTAGAAACCTGTCCCAAGGAGAAGACTCTGCTAACCAGAAGTACAATGACCAAGAGCAAAAGAAGAGACAAAAGCATAATGAATATTACCAAAAACTCCACTGCAAAGGAGCAAAACCCTATGCCAACCTCAGAATTAACTGAGGAAGACATCGAGAAAATGTGTGACACAGAATTCAGAAAACTCATTTTAAAGATTCTGATCAACAATGAGAAGCACATACAACAGTTCAAAGAATTTAAGGAAGCAATAAAGCAAATCAAGGCTAATATATCAGAAATGAAGAACAGAGTGGAGCAAATTAAAAGTACAGCAGAGAGTCTCCAAAATAGAATGAAGCAAGCAGAAGGAAGAATCTCAGAATTGGAAGGTATTTCCTGTCATCAAGGGGAAGCAAACAAAAAGCTGGAAGCAGAGCTGGAGCAGGCAAAAACAAGTATTCAAGAATTGAGAGACACTATTAAGAGGCCTAATAAAAGAGCTATGGGAGTCTAAGAAGGTGCAGAAAGAGAAGCTGAGTTTGCAAATGTCTTTAATGAAATATTAAAGGAAAATTTCCCTAATCTAGAGAAAGAATTGGGAAACAAGATCCAGGAGGGGCACAGAACTCCCGACAGGCCTGATCAAAAGCGATCTTCACCAAGATACATGATAATCAAGCTCTCTTCAACTGAACATAAGGAAAAGATTCTTAAATGTGCACATGAAAAAAATCAATTGACATATAAAGGGATGCCAATTAAACTCACAGGAGACCTCTCACAGAAAACTCTGCAGGCAAGAAGAGAATGGAGTGACATATTCCAGATTCTAAAAGAAAAATATTGTCGGCCTAGGATAACATATCCAGCAAAGCTTTCTTTTGTCTTAGAAAATGAAATAAAATTCTTCCACAATATAGAAAAGTTAAAGAATTTGCCTCTTCCAAACCTGCCCTACAAATGATACTTCAAGATGTTCTCTTGACAGAGAAGAGGAATAGCACCTACCAAAACCAAAGGCAAATGGGAAGAACATCCCAGTAAAATGACAACAGAAGACTAAACCAATGAACAACCCATTCCTAAAATGACACGACCAAAGTACCATCCACACATATCAACCCTGAATGTAAATGGCTTAAGCTCAATCAAATATCATAGATTAGTAGACTGGATTAAAAACAAAACCCATCTATTTGTTGTCTAGAAGAGACACACTTCAATAACAAAATCAGCGGAAACTATATCTCATGGGTTTTGTTGTTTTCTGTTGGTTTCCTCTCTTCAAAACACTTTCTACTGATTAAATCATTCATTGATTTGTAGATCGTACAGGAGCATCATTTTTTTCAAGAAGGTTCTTGATTTTTTATTTTTTCAGCTACATGTTAGTCATTTAATTGCATGTCATTTAACTTCATGGCGTTATTAATTACTTTTTTCTCCCTGATGTTGATTTGTTTTGTGGTTTTCATTTAAGGGGATGTATAGTAGCTGTGTAATGGAGACTGTCATCTCTAGTAACTTACATTTAACTTCATGGCATTGTAAATTTCTGTTTTTCTTTCTATTGTTGATTTTGTATTATGACTTTTCATTTAAGGGGATGTACAGTAGCTGTGAAATCGAGACTAACATCCAGATGTGAGGATACAATGTAGTATGCATTTCTACTTCCAGACAAAGATGGACTCCCAATGAAACTGTTCACTATATCTTGACAATAGGATGCTGGACTCTCTGCCATTGTCCATGCCCGCAATGATGGACATATGACTGTGTATGAAGAACTATATTTCAGTAATGATACAGAGGAACTAGATGGGGGGAGGGAGTTGGGGAGGGGATAAGGGAAATCCCAGGAGCCTATGGAACTGTATGATAAAATGATAATAATAATAATAAAATGTTAAAAAAAAAAAGAACCGGCACCCATATGGGCTTCTGGCGGATTCAAAGCGAGGACTTTGCTCTGCTCCCTCCCATCTAATCTCTTAATGGTACTTTTACCTGTATGATCTTAAAAAAAAAAAAAACCCTAAAAGGTTTTCTCTATTTGTTTTCGTTTTCTAAAGAATTATATAGTATACATTTCCTCAAAGTTTTGCAGTACGTCTAACAAATTTAAAAAAATCTAAGATATAGATAGATAGATAGATAGATAGAATATTGATGTACTGGATCCTTGGATTATTTTCTTAAATACAAAGAATTGTGGGGAACAGATGAGTAGCCTAGCAATTAAGAAATCTGTGTGTGTCCTACATCGGATGTCTGGCTTCAACTCCAGCCCTCCTAGCTCCCAGCTTCATCTTTCTGCCAATACAGACCTAAGAGTGCAAAGCACTGGATCGCTGCCACACTTGTGGGAGATCTGAACTGTATTCCAAGCTACCATCTTGAGACCCAGCCCAACCCTGGCTGTTGAGGAAACTTGGAAAGGGACTCTCTCTCTCTTTCTATCTCTTTTTTCTCCTCCTCCTCTTCCTCCTTTTCTCTCTCCCTCTGCCTGTCAAACAAATATCTTTAAAAACAAAAATAACAGATTTGTGGGGCTCAGAGCGATAGCGCAGTGGCTAAATTCTTCGCCTTGCATGAGCCTGGATCCCATATTAGAGCTGGTGCATGCCCTGGTTGCTCCACTTCCTACCTAGCTCCCTTCTCGTGCCCTAGAAAGCCATTGAGGATGGCGCAAAGCCTTGGGACCCTGCAACCACATGGGAAATCTGGAAGAGGCTCCTGGCTCCTGGCCTCAGATTGGCTCAGCTCTGGCTGTTGCAGCCACTTGGGCAATGAGCCAGCAGATGGACGATCTTCTTCTCTATCTTTCCTTCTCTCTGTAAATCTGCCTTTGCAATAAAAAATAAATAAGTCTTTAATAAGATAAAAGATTTATGAGATTCTTCTAGTGTATACAGAAGTGAGTTGCAAATGGTAGTGAGCATTACAGTTACATTAGAGTCTCACCATTCTGGAGCTTCACTAGCAAGTAGTTGAGCTCCTGGTGTTGATGTTCATGTGGGCAGAGTCCCAAGTTGGTTCAGAGAATTACAGACGACAGGGAGCATGCATATTTGTCTGTGTCTGTATCTTTTTGGAGCCGCCAGGATCCAGTCACAGGATTTCTACACTAACTATGCCAATCCAGTGACTTCCCAAAGACCCTTCCTCTGAACATCATGATTAGATTGAGTTCCCACTCTGTTAGTACCTTTAATACAACACTAGGGATGAAATTCTACAATTTGAATGGACAAGTATGCAAACAGTAGCAAACATCAAGAACATAAATACTTTGTCTGTTTACATTGTTGTATAGTTAAAGTACCTTGTTCTGCTTCTCAGAGCCACAGCCAAAATTCTACTTACTCAAGGTTAGAGAATCATTTTTGTAATATATGCATCTACATGCCATTGCTTAAAGCTCAAGGTTCTGTGTGTGGTTCCCATAAGTGCTCCTTTGTGATTTTTTCACACAGATGTCAGATTTGTGGGTATATCAAGGCTTCGCAGAGCCTGTTGCATAAGAACACAAGTCTAAGCTGGATTCACTGCTTTGAGTCCCAAGGAAGCGGCTGATTACATTATATTAAATGGTTCTAAGAATATCTTCATTTCTACAATGACTTGATACAATCATAGAAAGAGTTCCTGTAAGAACTAAAGGAAAAAGATTTTCTCAGTTAGGAACCTGCCTGTGATGCACTGAGTGTATTTTAATCGCAAAATATATGTTTATGTTATATAATGGGACTTTCAAAAAGCATGAAGAAGGGCCCGGCATGTGGCTAAAGTCCTCACTTTGCATGTGCCAGGATCCCATATGGGTGCCGGTTCATATCCCAGTGGCCTTGCTTCCCATCCAGCTCCCTCCTTGTGGCCTGGGAAAGTAGTCGAGGATGGCTCAAAGCCTTGGGACCCTATATCCATGTGGGAGACCCAGAAGAAGCTCATGCCTCCTGACTTCAGATCAGTTTAGCTCACTCGGGGAGTGAATTATCAGATGGAAGATCTTCCTCTCTGTCTCTTCTCCTCTCTGTATATCTGACTTTCCAATAAAAATAAATAAATTTTTTAAAAAGCATGAGGGAAACACAAGATTTTCAAAATTTGTGTACCAAGTATTCCTATCTTTTCACACTTGATCTTAGCCAAAAGGTCGAGAAGCAATAGTATTCATACCTTTTTAAAAAAATGTTCATTTATTTGTTTCAAAAGTCAGAGTCATAGAGTAAGAAAGAGAATCTTCCACTCACTGGTTCGCTATCCCGATGGCTACAACAGCCAGTGCTGCTCCAATTCAAAGCCATGAGCCAAGTGCTTTATTCTGGTCTACCATATGATGGCAGGGTCCCAAACACTTGGGTCATCTTCCACTGTTTTCCCAGGCTGTTAAGCGGAAGCTGGATTGAAAGTGGAGCATCTGGAACACTTTAACCTCTAGTCCACAATGGCAGTTCAATAAACTTATATTTTAATTAAATTGTCTGTGAGCTTTTTTCTCTTGTTTACATAACTATAAATATTATATTTGTCGTACTAGTATAGTGGCATCTCTTTTCGACCTATTTATCTTCTGTTGGTTTCTTTTTAAAAAAATATTTTCTGCTTACCTTTCAACTTGACAATGCTTCCACTCCGAGCTATACTTCAATGCTGTACTACAATCTCCAATTATCCTCTTTAAATGTGTATCACCTTGCGACATTTGCCATTTTCTGTATCCTGTTACTTGTACTTGTAGACATAGCATTTTAACTTCTTGAGGACAGTGTAGCTTTAACTGTGTACTAACTCTGTAAGAGAGCTGTCTATGAACACAAGGTCAGGTCCAAATATTTTAAAAGAAATTAGCAGTGAGCTAATAAAAATTCACACATAATGTGATTAAATCAACCTCTCCTTCTGACTTTGTGAGTGACTGCCGTACTTCATTCTGTAGCGTACTCCTGCTCATCTGTGTGTGTGGCACCAATCGGTTTACATGGAGTGAATATCTGTAAATGGTTCTTGTTACATTTGATTCTGTTCTTCTAGTGTCTTCTTATTCCTGCTCTCAAACTACTCAAAATTCTGTGAAAACTGCAGCTTTAGTATTTGGATTCTTATAAATCCATATCGTTATTTTTAAAGATTTATTTTTATTTGAAAGGCAGAGTTACAGAGAGAAGGGAGAGACAGAGAAAGAAAGAGAGGGAGAGAGAGAGAAAGAGAATTTTCCATTTCCTGGTTCACTCCCCACATAGCCACAATGGCTATAGCGGGTGGGCAAAAGCCAGGAACCAGGAGCTTCTTCCATATCTCCCATGTGAGTGCGGGGGCCCAAGGATTTGGGCTCTCCTCCACTGCCTTCCCAGGCCACTAGCAGGAAGCTGGACCTTATTGAATGCTGGCCTTGCAGGTGGAGACAGCCTGATAAGCATTGACCTTCAATCATTATAGTTTGAATGACCTATTTCAATTATAAATATTGACTAAAACAATGTAATCTCAAATGTGGGTAATTTATACGGATCTCTTCCCCCTAGATCTTTGATTTCTATAGTACACTCTTGAAAGAGAGAAGTCCACATAAATCCTTGCAGCCATCCACAGTAGTACTTGCCTGTGTACTGAAGTTCTGTGGCTGTAGCTGCTGCTAGTGTCAGAGCTGAATCTATGTCTGCCCTGTACATTTCTGCAATGTTCTGTGGAAGGTGACATTGTGAATAGGATGGCCCCCGCTGATCTGGAATGATCTGAGTCCAGCAATATCGTTGCTGACTCTCAGTCCTGTATCTTGGGAGTCCCTGCATACCTGGGCAAACTGCAACAGCTGGTCATTAGGACATTTATGCACCTGCTGGGCCATCTCCCAGGCAGTACACTAGCAATCTGCATCCAATCACTCCTATGTCAAGCAGTCCGTGTGCTCTCTGTCTCTTCATTCACAGCATTTGACACCAGTACCTGCGTCGGTTGGTCCTGCTTGCACCTTTCTATCACTCAGCACAGGGTTCTAGGAGGATGGAGGTGGGTTCCTATCAAAAACACTCTCTGCTCATTTCCATGAAATTTCTGTCCTACTGCTCCTTGTTTGCTCCTCTTCTCAGCCTTTTTAGCTCATCTCAATTCCCCCAACCTTGCTTTCTCATCCCCACCTATACTCCACGCTCTCCCAGGGTTTGGCCCTCTGGAAAGAATCAACCATTACCACTCAAGTTTGCATATTTAAGCAGAGCTCATTAGTATTTTATAGTCCCTGTGCCAAGATTCTTACCTCATTGTTGTTCTCTAATTACAGAAGAAAAATTCATCCTCCAAGGGTGCTTTATTTAAACATATGAGTCAGGAATAAAGGCCAGTTTTCTCTTGGCCAGCCAGACTATGTTCTTCATCTGGTTTTACCAAATGTTTAATCTGAATTTTGACAACAAAGCCACTTCAGTATTCTTAACAATAAAATGAGAAAATAAACTGATGAGATATTTAGCAGAAATTGCTCTATCTTATTTGATTAATCTAAAAATCAAATAATATGTGCTTTGCAAACCTTGTTTTTTTTTTTTTTTTGTCAGTCTAAAGGCTAGGATATACATTTGATTTCCACAAAACACATCTCTGATGGTTGAGAGCTACAAAACAAAATAGTTGGTAATGCCAAGGCGAAGAACCCTGATCCTGTGACCTCTCTACTTCTCTGGCTTCTCATGAGTTGTACTTGCACTGTGTCTCTAACATATTAGCCTTCTGTCTATTTCTTGAAGGAGTCCATAGCCTTCCCACATCTGGTACATTTCCATACTGTTGCCGTGCTCAGCGGTTTCTCCCTAGGACTCCTCTTTTTAACTGTCCTCTTTCCCAGTTAACTGTCAACCAAAGGACTTCTTCAGGGAAAATCACTCTGTGAGATCAGATAGTCCTGTGATATGGTCCCCTGTCATTTTTTATCTTTACTTCAGAAATTAAACCCCAGTTCATAACTATGTATATCAATCAACTAGTTGATTAACATCAATATTCTTTATTAGGCTCTAATTAAAGGATCCCTGCCTCTCTGCTGTCAACATATAAAGACTTACCTGTATAATTTGTGTAGTATTTTGTAAATAGAAATGCCATTGAGTATATATTGGAGAAATAACCATGTAAACATATGTCTAGAATAACTAAAGATGTATTAAGTCAGGTAGTATAAGGATAGCTATTATTTTACCTCCATTGCCACTAACAATCCCAAATGGACCCTTACAAAGTGAGGTTTTGGAATTTGTTGCCTATTTCCATGCATTAGTATAGGCAATCACAAAATTGAAATTTGAAGTTGGCTACACTTCAGGTTGGAAAGCCTGAACTAATTCAAGTCAAGTTCACCTTTAGAACTCAGCATCAAAGAGTCTGTTACAGGGATGACATCTGTCCCATTTGCGCCACCTTAAGACGTCCATGTGCTGTTCTGCTCATCATGAGACAGGAAAGTTTAAAAACCCTTTTTGCCTGGTAAGGCATAGTTTAAATGCAGATTTCAGGTTTTGCCCATTAAATCTGGCTCTACTGGCTTTTTAGAATTGTGGGAGGAAGAACTAATGCTCTTCCTAATGGCTACTGTTTTTAATGCTTGCCATATGGGAGATACTATGCTACATTAGTTCCTTTTTAAACCATCCTCATGAAATAGGTACTCAGCTTTTGTGCTGCTGACATGTAAGGAAACAGAGCCACTGAGAATGATACATCTTGCTGAAGGTCTCCTAGCTTTATTTGTGGGGGAGCTGGCATGCCAGCCAGAAAAAAAAGGAAAAAATATCAAAAAGAAAAGAAGCTGTATCTGCTTGTAAAGAAGACAATTATTCCCAAGTGCTTTCTGCCCTGATGCTCAGAAGTCATCAGGGCTTCACAAGCATTTGTTCCAGAGAGAAACTGAGCATAGCAAAGACATATCATGCCCAGAGTAAAGCCAGGCACAGCCTGGGGCTCAGTAAGCTGAGGAGAAGGTGGCCACCTACAGTTGGGATCTTGCAGCCGTTTTGTCTGAGTTACATCCTGCAGAACATTGGCTACCTAGGTTAATTTTTCACCAGAATCTTCTGGAAAGCTGTTTGATTTTTCCATGCAAATTCCGCATTCCTGATATCCTAATCAGGATGCTAGAGGTAGTGTCTGAATTCTGTTGTTTGCTTGGCTTCTTAATGGTTCCTTGTGAGGCTCCCAATCTACAGACCGGGATTTACTGCAGAAGATGTCAATGAGAGAGGCATAGATGTGGTCCAGCAGGTGTTAGCATGGCACGTAGGGATGCAATGCTGTACTTAGTGTGTGGAGTCCATGGGAAGGTCTTGTCTGTGTGACATCCCACAGATTACATGTCCCAGCCACACACAGAAAACTATGACATTAACTGTAATATTTCTGTTGGATAGGTTACCATCACTAACATGGCTAGAAGATTACCTACAGGTGGGATAAGGAATTTGTAAAAGCTATACAGTGGCCTGACCATTAGCTCGAGAGTTTCAAAGCTATTCTTTGGTCACCTGTCTTGGGTTAATGCCTAACACGGCCATCAACCACCTTCCAGAAGGCCTTTGAGCACACAAATAATGGAAACAGCTGTAGGCCAATGCAACAGAGGTTTGCTTGTATTCCTTCATTACTTAAATAACTAGCAACACAGTCAAATCAAGGATCCAGCAACCACCACATGCAACCCAATGCAGACCTGGATCTCATGTAGGCCTCTGAGGACATAGAAGCTGTTCTTTGACCAAGTTCCCGTGACAGAATTAGGTGTTGCTAAACTTTGCTAAGTAAAAATGTTGACATCAATACAGTATTAAAGTCTGTAACTTGTGATGTACTCTTATTTGTACACAGAAAATGTATCCAATTTATTTGATGAGGCTTCTCTGAGCTTACTGTATTGAATTTAAAATAAGCATCGAAAGGAGGTTAGAATGTCACAACTCCCTCTCTTCCCCAGCAGCTGCTTACTCAGGAGAAAAGCAAACCCTTGATTTGTATCCTCTCTGTGGGCTGATGAGATTGCTAGAGCTGGGGTTGCCTTCTTGGTTTTCCTTCCTTTTCGGGCAGGAATTTGTACCATCGTATCTGGATTTTGACAGTGGCCATCCCTATTCAAGGTCTTCACGAGCAAGTTCAGTGTACTTAGCGACACAATAGTTATCTTTCATCAAAGCAATCAGAGTTGAAGTGTGACATACAGGAACGTTTATAGTCTATTCTCAACATCTAAAAAGATGCAGATTTTAAATTTCACTTTTATCACTGTTGAAAAATAACCTTAACAGAATATCCTGAAGGAAGCTGCTATCATTATCCTATCACCATAACAGAATGATTATTTTGATGCATTTCTATTGTAATTCTGTGAATACAGGAATCTAGCAAAGCAAGGTAGCCGATACACCGCATTAATAAAGGAATCATTTTTCTAAAAATCATCTATTTCATATAATTTAAATAGTAGCTCAACATTTGTTTGTATTACCATACCTTTTTTTTTGAAGTATCATGATCATCATTAGAACAGAAAAATAACAATAAAATAAGACATTTTGTATTAGAGGATGAAAATTGCCAGTCATCATTGTACTAGGATAATTCCCAGAAACTTTGCACATTCCAAAGCTTTCTCCCTCTTCAAAGCCCCTCGGAGCTTCAAGAATGTCTTTCCTTTGGCGTTGTTTCCATCACTGCCTGGACAGCCTTACTAGATGACCATAGTGCCCCTTTGGTCGGATGACTAGCCTGCAACACAGTCTTTCTTATATACACCAAGGGGCCTCTGCACAGCTTGAGACAGTCCCTCAACTATCATGAACTTTACAGCGGTCGCCTCTGAAGCGCCGTTGGAGAGTGAGCTTCAGTTGATATGTACAGATGTATTTCCATTGTTGAAGCTCAGGGTCCATTCTTACACACACTTACAGAGATGCTTCTTCAGCCATTCCTGTGGAGACGGAGTAAGCAGCTGAGAGACATGTTAACTCCCATTGCATCAGCATGAAATTGTTCCACAGCTTGATCCAAAAAGGGCTTTGGGCAAAGAAGTGAGGCCCTGCTCCCACGTCTGGAGCTTCAGCCAGAGCTTCCTCAGTGCCCAGTGACACCCCAACAAAAAACAAAAAGCCTCCAGAAAGGCATGATTGCTAACTTCTTTCTATTCTCATGAAACTGATAGCTGGCAAGGGTAGAATTCCTGCTTCTCTGCTGTTCTCAAAAAAAAAAAATAAATAAATAAAAATAAAAATAACTGGAAACCCTAAGGCAGGGGTAATGGCCCTTTTGGTCTGGCCTGCTGTTCTGGCCCTTTGAGGAAATCTGTCCCCATGCTCTAATTGATTGTTAGCTGTTGGTCTGTTTTTGTTTCTCTCTACAAATTTATGTTTGAAAAAATGTAACCCTTACAGTGTTTCTGGTTTTCCCTCTTCAAGGCCCCCCTTCTAACTGCTGTGGCAGGAGGTTTCTGAGGCTATAAATTTTGCTTTGCACACTGAAAAACAAGGAAAAAAAAGGAAAGAGGCAGATAAAGAAAGAAGGAAAGAAAGAAAGAAAAAGAAAGAAAAAAAGAAAAAGGAATACAGAACAATGGCATCTGTTTCCCTCTGTCCCACTCAGAAGATCTTGCCATTTTTTGTATCTGCCCACCTGCATGGAGGTTTGTAATTAGAACGTGAAGCAGGTGAAATGTTAGAGGGATACTTTGGCTGATATATGTCCAGGGGTAGCCTATTTTGGGTGCTATGGTTTGAATATGATCACCAAAAGTTCACTCATTAGAAACTTAATCCTCAATGCTACAGTATTGGGAGATGGGAACTGTTAAGCCACTGGGGGTTTTGTCTTCATGAATGGATTACTATCTTATATTGGGCAAGGGTTACTCACAGCACGAACACACTGCTGAAAGGCTCACCTCTTGGTCTCTCTCAATTCTGAATCTTAAAGCCTGCAATTTGTGATGTCATGCAATAGAACGGATGGAGACAGGGGGCTATTCATGACGTCTTGCCCTGCCACCCCAAGCTCCATGTAAAAGACACAATGAACGTGAGTATGCTCTAGGATGGTGGGGCTATGCACTTCGGTCAGATGTCCCTGGTGAGGACCGTGCACAGTGAGTTAGTGTTTATTGTTTATGTTCCTTGCTTTTGACAGCGGTTCTACGATGGCAGTTTGTAGGCTGTGAGTTCATGGAAAAATCCTTACTTTTTATTACTGAGAGCTGGAGAGCAAAGAGGAGAGCTTCCCACCATTTAAGCTGCTGAGTGATGCTATAATGAGCACTAGTTTAATATCAATAGGGCCTAATGAGCTTATCTAAAAATATATGCACAAAAGATCATTCTATAGACCCAGATGATGAAATTCAGGGCTGAAGAAACGACCCTAGTGTAGCAATAACTTGTGGTTTCCTTCATCGTTTAAAGAAAAGGGTGCTGGGAACCAATGCTCAATCAGCGAATCACTGCGGTCTTCTGGTATGCCTGCCGTCATGAAGAAACAACTGGATGTTGGAGATTAAGCTTCTTTGGGTCTAAATATTGAAGAAGCCCACTATGATTTGCTTGGTTTTGTTTTTGTTTTCACTGAGGAAGCAGAGAAGCAGACAGGGATCTTCAATCCACTAATACCTGCAATAGCTAAGCCTGGGCCAGGTTGAAGCTGAAAGCCAAGAACTCAATCCAGATCTCAAACAGGGATGGAAGGAAATCAATTAAATGAACCATCACTGCTGCCTCCCAAAGTGCAAATTAACAGGAAGCTAGAGTAAGGAGCTGGAGCATGGCGGACCCACTATCAAATGGGATGTGTGTATCCCAGGTGGTGTCTTAACCACTAGGCTATTTGCCCCCACCCAGCATGCCTATCTTAACAACGGTCTTTTCCTGTTGCCCTGCCCCGCCCCCATGAAAAGAAATTGGAAATAACTGAGGTATTAAAAATGAGAGGAAACTACAATGTGAGTAAAAGGGTTACTCCTAAAACATCCTGTTTTAAAAGAGGTGTTATAGGAACACCTGGTTAAAAAAAAACAATTCAAACGATGAAGACTAGCTTTTTCCCTCATATGATTAGCTTTCTTTTTGGTATTTGGAAGAATGATCTCTACAGTTCGTGGTAAAACAATTGGAAACTTGACCATTACTGTTGGTGACTAGTCTGGTACATACTCTTTAGGTGATTTTTCCCTTACAGAATCGCCAATTGTTTAAAAGCTATCCACTGCGAATATTTAATAGTTCTGTAATTTTTTTTATTATAGAGCACCTAGAAAAGACACTATTGAATTCATGCTTAGCTTGGTTTGCGGTGTGGATTTATGCCATTTATTGTCAGCACTAGATTTTTCCTGTTTTGTTCAGAACTTCATAGCTTAGGGGTGTGGATGGGATGAGAGTGTTGGTACTGGCTCCATTAGACCAGACTGGGTGACCCTTCACCTCCTACGCACCTTGTTCCGCAGTAATAGTACGTTGTTAGCCATAAATTGCTATTGACTCTGTGCCTTTGTATGTAGCATCAGGCCTGGAAGGTTCAGTCTTGAGTAAATGTTTATTCGCTTGGCAGAGATTCCTGCAAAATCTTGACTCTGCTTCAAGGCTCGTATGCAAATACTGATGGCAGTTTTCAAGTTGCTGAATAGCGAACAGGCTCTATTCATATATGCCAGACAACTGGGATACTCTTGAAGGAAGAGAAGGAAGAGTTCTAGCTATCTCCCTATCAAAGTGTAATATTTTAATTTAGATCTCTGTTCATTTAAAGCCCGTTTTTACTTGATCTAATTTTTGGGGTTTTATTTTTGAAAGATTTATTTCTATTTGAAAGTCAGATATACAGAGGAGAGACAAAGAGGAATCTCTTCCGTCCGCTGATTCACTTCCCAAGTGACCAAGTGACCGCAACGGCTGGAGCTGTGCAGATCCGAAGCCAGGAACTCGGAACTTCTTTCAGGTCTCCCACACGGGTGCAGGATCCCAAGGCTTTGGGCTGTGCTTGACGGCTTTCCCAGGCCTCAAGTAGGGAGACGGATAGGAAGTGGGGCTGCCAGAATTAGAACCAGACCCCATAAGGGATCCAAGTGGGTTCAAGGCAAGGACTTTAGCCATTAGGCTACCGCGCTAGGCCTACCTTATCTAGTTTTCAGGTAACTCTAATTTGACAGAATGAACACAGTTTACAGTCCCTGTGGTTCTAAACAGCAGCTTCTTTTAATACAAGAGCCTCTGGTCTGCTTTCACCTTCAGGTGATGACTCCAAACCCTAGCAGTGCTTCTTCCTAATTGCTCTGGTGCCACCCAAAACTCTAACTCACCCACTTGCTTTGTCTGCTACACCTGTTGCCCTTTGAAAAATTTGCTGGAATTTACTTTGTTAACACATTTACCTCTTGCCTCTACAGCTTCCCTCACGTATTGGATTTTACATTTTTCACCTGCAAACATGAATATCTTCAGATGGTGTGAGCAGTTCTAATAAACCATGAACAAAATGGCAGACAGATTTGAGCAGTATAAACGGAACCATCGATTTCCACCGCTCTCCTCCAATTCTGTCCTGCCTGCCTTCCTTTCTTGAGTGAGTCTCCTCGTGTTTCTCCTGTCCAGGTGACAGGTGTCCTGCATAGTCCATCTGTAGTTCACCTTTTAGAGAAAATCTGTATCAGCCTTATTGTGGAAACTTGCAGTGAGTTCTCACTGGGAACTCAGAGTTGGATCTTACAGAATGATCATCATGGGCTGATCTGTCACAAAAAAATGGGTTTTTCTGACCCAATCATTTTTTGCTTATTCATTTAAGTAGAATTTTCATAAGAGTTTGAATTAGAGAGGAAATAAACTCAAGTAATATTTTAATCTATTATAAAAATTTAGAAAATTCTAGGAAAGCAGAAGGAAGAGAATGCATCTGTGAGTTCAAATACGAGAGGAATTGTTAAGATTTTGTACTGCATATCTGTTGAATTTTTATTTATTCGTTTCATCCAAAGATATAGAAGTACTGCCCAGCCCATTTCTGAGTTTCCTTTCAATTCCATATGTTAGTATGTTCCCCTGTCATTCATTTTTTTTTTTTGGACATCTTTTTAGCATCCACAGTTTTATTTGATACGTTGGGGAATTATAGGCTGTCTGGTAGTTAGAGTGAATAAAACTGGAATGATCTGAAAAGATATGTATGTAAACATTGAATTTTAAATTCAAACAAATCTTGATTGTGTTCCCAGTCTTTTGTATACTGAAAGCTTTTTTCAAAAAATTATTTATTTACCTTCTTATTTGATATATAAAGTGACAGAGAGAAAGAGAGAGACCTTCCATCTGCTTTTTAAATCCATAATAGTAGCAATGATAAGGGCTGGGCTAGGCTAAAGAACTTCATCTCAGTGTTCTACATGGTGCCAGGGATCCCAACACTTTCAACACCACCTGTTGCTTTCCTGGCAGGAAAACGTATCAGACGCAGAGCTATATGTGCGCCAATAGGCAATGTGAATTGTTCTCGCGCTGTTTTATCACCTTTTTTCTTGCAAGTTCAGCATTTATGCATCATCTGAGGTTTTTCTGGCAGAAAAATAGGAGTGAAAGTGATGATTGAAGGAGAGACACTTGAATTATAGAGTAGAGCAGGTACTGTCAGCTCCGCTGCTGACTTCGTAGAAAGGATTGTAGAGTGTGAGGGAGGGAGACAGGTTGAATTCAGTGTAAGACACCACTCCTCACATTTCTTCATAGGCTGGGACAGCCTTGTGTCAGGGGAGAGAGTTGACCCTTTAAATGGCTCTGCTTTTGATTAGCGTTCAGGTTAAGCTTGGTGAGATGCTTACATCTGAGTTGCTTGTGTAGCAGAGGTGGATTTCTGATGACGCAATGAGCTGGAGTAACCCAAGGAAAAAAATAGTCACACTGCCTAAGAGCTAGAAGAGGCCAAGATGAAAGGAAAAGAAGCTGAAGAGGTTCAGTTGGGCTGTTAGTTTGAGTTGTGATCTGCTTATACTTGGGAAGAGAAAGATGTGTGTGTGTGTGTGTGTGTGTGTGTGTGTGTGTGTGTGTTTGTGACAGAGAGAGAGAGAGAGTGAGGAAGTGAGAAAGTGAGAGAGAGACAGAGAGGGAGTGTTGCTTTTCTCAAATATTCTCATCTGTCCTTACTTGCTCAGCCTGCCACCTGTTCTGATCACCAAGGTCTTAAAAACTCTGCTTCACTTAAAGTTCCCAACTCGCCTGTGTCTCCTGCTGGCTGTTGTGACAGCACCTCCCCACCTCTCTAATCTGCCACATCTGTTTCTTTAACATTCCCCCTTTGGAACTTCATTGGATTTAAATTGTTTGTAAATTTCTCTCCCACCTCATCAACTCCCCTTCCTTTAAGAGCTTTGTGATTTCCTCCAAATGACTCCAATTTCGTTACTTCTTTGGGTGGAGGATATTTTTTCTCCCTTTCTCTTGTGGTTTAAATCTTCTGCAAAAAGGATCAGTATTCTCTGTCCTGGGGCATTTCATCTAAGCAAGGGATGGTGGTGGTGGTTTTGGTGGTGTTGGTGGTGGTTTTGGTGGTTATGATGGTTGCAGTGGTGGTGGTGGTGGTTGTGGCGGTTGTGGTGGCGGTTGTGGTGGTGGTGATGGTGGTGGTTATGATGGTTGTAGTTGTGGTGGTGGTGGTGGTGATGGTGGTGGTTTTGGTGGTGGTGGTGCTGGTGGTGTGTGTGTGTGTGTGTGTGTGTGTGTGTGTGTGTGTGGATTGTGGCTCTCTGACCTTTGACCCTGCCTGCTCTCTACAGAGATGAACATCTGCTTCCCTTGATTCTCACTGCCACTTTGGCTTGTGTGAATGACCGGCTCGGGCACTCAGATCTTTTTGGGTTTAGAACTCTATCCTTAGTTCAGAAAATGAAACTGCTTTATCCAATTACAGAACTACATGACTTATCTAAAAATGTAAATGGCGCAAAGATACCAAATGGAAAATAAGCCCTCCTCTGAAAGTATAGGGCAAGCTTGCTCAACTGTTAATATTTTGGTAATTTTGAATATTAAAACACTAGTTTCATGTGTTTAGAATGCATGTACCTTCTATAGAATTTTTCTAGATAAATTCACATGTCTGATTTTTACAGTAATTTGCCTTTATCTAAGTATACTTGGCGGATTAGGTTTAGCTCCCCGTGAAGGCTCCTACAGTAGACTTACCTGGCAAGGCACAGAGCACAGGCATGCCAGTGCCCACATCCCTGCCAGCCCAGCCTCTAGAGGCGTCTCCTGCGTTTCTTTCATCACAGATGTGTGGAACATTTTGCTTTATGTTTGTTAACTGTTTTCTGTCTTTCATGTATTTTCCTGTTAAGCATTTGCTTTTAATTAACTACAGTTCTTATCAGTAACATGGCGTTACTTTCCACTTGGGTGAAATTTTTTCTTTAATTAAAAAAAATGACCCTAAGGAAAGATTTTCAGTTTTATAATGTAGACATTGTGTCTAGGCTTATGCTATTTTTTAAAATGTTATTATCAGTGAATTTTCCCCCATTGAATGCCAGCTAGTTACTTTTGCTTATAAAATCTAATTTCTAGAATTTTGAAGACTTGAAACTTTAGTAAACAATAACATTCATTATTGTTGGAGAGAAAAACTTTAAAACCATTTAATTTGAGCAGTCTATTGAGCAGGAAGAGCTCTTATTACAAGGCAACATTCTGTATCGAATATAATTCAGATTACTATCGCTGCATTTCTGAGCAGAAAAACAGCAAACCATGCAGTAGAGCTCTTTGCTTTGTTTGGACATAATGGCAACTTTCTGCCTGAGATTGGCTGGGAGTTAGCCTGCTATGATTGGCTGAGGTTCAGTTGCTTGGTTACCAGGATTAATTTTAGGTTAGACTAAAACTTGCCTGTACAGTAAAGTAGGTTGTAATTCACCATAGTAGCAGTCTAGTTGGGACCAAATTTTATTAAAGAAGTGTAGAGTGTTAATGTCAAATTGAACGCTTGTTCACAGACATTAAGTACACAAATGAATGAATGTTAAAAACGGGCATGTTTCATCTTCCAAGTGCCAAAGGACAATGTCTGTGACTTCTATCGCATTCAGTGTTTTGAGAAAGCTCTGCAAACAGATATAAGTTAAACAACAGACCACAGGTTCTATTAGTTCAGGTTACTAAGAATAGAAAATAATTCCAAATAAGTTGATAGCAATTTTAAAAGCAGCTAAATATTTTAAGAAGCTATTGTTAAAACTACTTTATTGTTATATAATGTATGCTATATGTATGCATATTTTTTGTTGATGTGGGAAAACTTATGAAGAGCTTTGTTTTAATTGGCTTATGGATAAGAAAGTACTCATAAATTAAGACTGCTAAATTAACACAAAATATCTTTTGGCTCATATGATTTAAATAAATTCCTCATAGGCTGCTTTAACTTTGTTGGCATGAAGAAGCTAAAAATGTTTTTTAAGTCATTGGCAATGTGTTCTTGAGTTTTATGGTCAAATTATAAGTATTAAATATTTACAATCAAAAAGACATAATATTAATCTAAAATAATATAGGTAAAGATATGATGCAATATTTATTGCTCCTTATAAAGTCTAATTTAGCTTCTACAGTTGTTTGGGAAAATCATGACTTAAGATAATAAAAATGCTTACCTAATACTTCAATAACCTAGATGGTTTAAGTATAATTTAAGGGTTGAGGTTCCCACCAAGGGGTGCGTGTGCTGGAATGGGGGCTGCGTTCTGATCAGGAAACAGTTGTAGTCTCTCTTGGCACTAGTGTGGACTGGGACTGGATGCACCAGGCTAGGCCAGACCCCAACACCATTTGGTGTCCTGGAGGACCAGGGGATATGTGGGATGGACTAGGCTAGGTCTCAACCCCTAATGAGCCATATGTGAGCCGTATGTGGGTATGGGCGAGCCATGGCTGGGCTGGGCTGAAGCATCCAACAGGAAGAACCAGAATGGGTTGAAGGCCAGCCAGGAAAAGCCACAGTTTCTGCCAGGACAGGAGGTGAACTGAGTAGGGCTGGCTCATGGACCTCCTGGTATGCGCAAAATCTGGCATTGGGAGGGGTTCTGATGGAGGAGCCTGGGCAACTCCTCTGGCAGCTTCACAGACCCGGCAGGTAAGCGCAAGAAGCATGATAGGAAACAGCCCAGAATAGGCCACGGAGTTTCCCACTGGCATACATTTGGCATGGGTCAGGGGAAGACCAGGCTGAATCAGTTCACATCATCCACTGGCAAATCCAAGCACCAGAACAAAGTGTGGGTCGGGCCAGGTTTGGTCGCGACAAAAACCAATCCACAATACGGAAATGCCAGGGTGAATGTACCTGTACCAGATGTGACCTCAGTGCCCAACCAGCACATGTGAGAACCAGGAAGGGAGGGGGAAGAGTCTGTAGGGGAATATGGGTGGTTCCCTTGCTGGACAGCTACTCCCACTGGAGAGCGTGAGCTGGGATGGGGCCAGACCAGACTAAGCAGGGCTACAGCCCCTGTGGCCCTCATGTGGCCTAGATCAGGGAAAAGCCAGGCTGGGCTGATTATTCTGACTGGTGCAAACAAAATTAGAGTGGGTGAGGGTTGTTGAGGCTTAGCCACAGCATCAGCTGGCAGAAGCTGGCACTGAGGGCTAATTCTGTCAAGTCAAACCACAGAACCACCAGGAGAGTGCATAAACCAGGAGTGAGAAACCCGGGAGGGAAATAGTGGGCTCCTCCCTCTTGGGTTACCACCCCCATGGGAGGGCATGAAAACTAGGACAGGGGCTGGGGTGGCTAGACAGAGAGGCACTCAACAACAACCGTGAGGGCTTGATTGTTGAGCTGGTTAGATGGAACAATGTTTTAATACCCATTGACATGTATGACAACAGAAGGGGATGTGGGACAGATTGGACTAGTCTGCTACACATACTGGCAAATCAGGATAGGGGGCAGGCCTGGTGGGGGTTATTGTGGGTGGCTCTGACTAGGCTGCAGCTCTCGCTGGTTGATGTGAGGGCTGAGTATGTGCTGGGCAGAACCAGGCTGGACTGCAACACCCATTGGTTTCAGTGAAAGTTGGGGCTGAAAACAGAACCAACCCAGCAATTGTAACCACCAGCTGATCGGGGTGATGGACAGTACCAGGCCCTGTGCTTGCTAATATGTACAAGAATCTGGTCTGGGAACACCTTAGACAAAGTTTCTTTGGGGATCTCCCCAATCGAACTGCCGGACTCAGAACCCTAACCAAGAAAAGACAGAAGACAGAACAGGTCAATCCACCACCTCAGCTATATGTTGGCAGCGAAATACTGGGCAAAGGGAGACTCTATGATGGACTATGTCAATCAGTGGATTCTTCAACGACCTCAATATGTTTGGAGTGGCGAGATTTGCAGCAATTCATAACTGGTGAACTATCAAAACTACTTGAGCAAGACCCTCAGAGCATGCCCCACATCCGGAACCTGGGGTGGGTGGAAACTGGGTGGGGCTTCTCCCCTAATATCTCCCTTTACCTGAGATACACGAAGGAAACAATATGGAAATAAGTCTTACCCACTTCCCTATAGTTCTTGTACCTTTTTGCCCAAATTAACTATGTAAAGATTGTCAAAAAAAAAAAAAAAGGCATAGAAATAAAAATCAGAAAAGAAAGAAAAAAAGCATAATTTAATACACAAAATTTTTTTATAAATACATTATTCTTATCTTTAAATTTATAGGGAGCACTGAAACTTTTGGTGCTTTCATAAGCTATTGATATTTTATAGTTAGAAAGCTTGCTAAATTTTCTCTTGCTTTTAAGTTATTGGGAGTAAACAATGTGGGGGGCTTGAAGTGCACCCTAATCTGTCCTCTGTTCTATCCAAGATGGGAAACAGATTCTATTCTGGAATATTGTCAGGATGTACAGTTTGATTTTGTAATCTTATAAAATGGATGGCTAACCTTTTAAAAAAAAAAAAAAAAAACTTCATCTTTGGCTTTTTTAACCATCCCATACAAATCAACTACTTATAGTACAGCTAAGTATATACACAACGAAAGTTACTGGAATACTTGGAATAAGATTTCTTTTGGTCATGGTTTTTGCTTTTTTTTTTTTTTTACAAGGGTTGTTTTCTCCTTAAGATCAGGATGAACATGGTCACACCACAAGTAAAGGTGGATGGACAATGAACGCTCCGAGGCTGGGCTAGTCATCCCCAGATTGAAAATGGCTGGCCCCAAACAATATGTACAAAAATATAAAATGTAAATAATAAATACAAATTTTCCTTTTTAAAGTACTTTTAAGAAACGAAGCAGGGCCTGGACGTTTTGGTTCGTTTGCCTCCCCTGTTTCAGCAACTTTGCGTGGGTCTGTCTGGTGGGGTGCGGGCTGCAGGGATGCTGCCCACGGGGGGTGGGCGGCCTCTACTGGCAGGTGAGCACTAGGGCATTGCGCGGGAAGTGGAAGGTGTGGGGTGGGCGGCTCCTGCGCCTAGTCGTCTTAGTGGGTCTTCTGCTTCTTGGTGTCCACGTTGTCATAGTCCTCTGCTGCCTGCTTGCCTGTTGTGGCCTTGGCCTCCTCCTCCTCCTCCTCCCAGTCACCCTCTTCCTCCTCTTCCTCTCCTCCTTCCTCCTTGTCCGCCTCCTGCTCTCCGTTTTCCTCATTTGCGTTAACGTTGGCGGGACCGTCTCTCCCGTTCTTTGCCTCCTCCACCACCTCCTTCTTCTCCTTCAGGTCCTTGGTGGTGATCTCGGAGCTGGTGTCCACGGCCACGTCGGACATGGTGGAACGTGGTGGAGAGTGGATGCAGCAACTGGAAGAGAAAAGCGCGAGTCCGGGGACTCTGGCGCGAGGGCTGCAGCGGTGGGTGCGGCACACAGGGCAAGCAGAGCCCTGGAACAAAGCCAAGATGGCTTTTCTGAGCCACCAGTGATGGCTAACCTCTTTTTGTAATATAGCTGGAACACAAATAAAAGACCAAATAGTATAGTCAAAAATGAAAGCTTAGGGTCTGGTGCAGTGGCCTAGTGGCTAAAGTCCTAGCTTTGAATGCACCGGGATCCCATATGGATGCTGGTTCTAATACCGGCAGCTCCACTTCACATCCAGCTCCCTGCTTGTGGCCTGAGAAAGCAGTCGAGGACAGCCCAAAGCCTTGGGACCCTACACTCCCGCTTGGAACACCTGGCGAAAGTTCCTGGCTCCTGGCTTCGGATCGGCACAGCTCCTAACATTGCAGTCACCTGGGGAGTGAATCATCGGACAGAAGATCTTCCTCTGTCTTTCCTCCTCTCTGTGTATCTGACTTTGCAATAAAAATAAGTGAATTTCTTTTAAATGAAAGTTTAAATTACACGATTTCACAGCTAGAATTATGTTGTTATGTGCACAAGAAACAACCAGTCCCCTCCCCTTCTTTCTGACCAAACCAACAAATTCATTTTGAAATGAATTCAGAATCTGTAGTCAAATTGGGTAAGGTGATCATCATTTCCTTATCTCGCCTATGAGGACGTAGCTCTCCCCATAGGCATTGTCTTAACTCACAGGAAAAGCAGGACGTAGTTGTGACTATAGATTGCTAGCTCAGGCCACTGAAGAGTAGAAATGGGCCTGGGCACTGCCTCTGCTGACATCCTTAAAGGCTGCCTCTGTGGTCCACTTGGAGACCACAAAAAAGAGGAACACATTGGGCAGCAGGAGAGCAACTGCTTTACACAGTACTCTGTGCGCAGAAAGCCCCACGGTCAGTCCATGCTCACGTAACACCTGCTTTTGCTACGGAAAGCCAGGAAATTGGAAAAACGGCTGCTGTGACAGAAGCCAGCCTCAGGTCTGCCAGGAACTGGGTATATGTGAACTTCCCTGGGCCGAAGAGCTCCCAGCACAGAGCTGCAGACGCCACTGTCTTTAAGCTGAAAAAGCCCCTATTCCACGCGGCTTCCAAAGTAACCACTGCAACTGAAGTGATGGCCTAGGTTCAGTAACATTGCATACAGGGCTGACCTTCCTGTTAGAGATGCCATCTTGTCTGTACGAACTTCCTTTTCCTGTGGGCCCCAGGTGATGGAAATCAACAGGGTGTCTTTCTTAAGGAGAGTCACAGTTCGCTCATGGTTTCTCATCCAGTACCCCATGTGAAGAAATAGGTAGGTCTGGGACCATGCATTACCTGGTCAGGTTTTAACATCCACCTGGTTATTATCACACCCCTCTGTCCATTTGTATTTGCCTCTCATTGGGAAAACGTCCTTTGGGCTTGCATGGTCCTCTAACAACTCCATCTTTTGTTTTAGACATCTCCATCTTTTGTTTAATTCGCTTATTAGATCTGTTTCTTCCAGACTTGAAGCAATGAGACAGTTGCAGTAACCCTCACAGCCAGGGTTCCCAAAAACTGAGAGAGGGATTGAGGGAACCCAGGACTAGAAGCAGGCCAGATGAACTCCATTCCGCAGGTCCTTGCCAGCACGTGCACACTCAACAAAGCAGAAGTGTCTTTCTCTGCTGCAACCAGGCCTACATCTGCCTTCCTACAAGCCTGACAGGGAATTTCTTGCTCTCTTATTTCCTCCTAGGTCACTCTGTATTTTTCATCCTTCTAAGTCACCATGACTAATGAAATTTTGGATTCTTCCCTTTGCTAATCTCATTGGGTATCCTGGCAGGAATATGGACAGAAGTAGCCAGACAGAGCAAGGGAAATTGAAGATTCCTCATTCTCATATGATATTTCAAACTAGTGGCAATGTCTCCCATGTACAAGTGACATTTTTCAGAAGTTCTTACAGGAGTGAGTGACTGCGACAGCCTAAGTCATTGTGCAAGCCTGGTAGTCTTCTTCAGTCAATCTGGTCAATAGTATAGATACCCTGACTAGCACCAATGCCATTACTAGCAGGAAGCAGTACAGTACCTCATCGTTCCGTTTGTACTGAGTTCAATTTGATGCAACATGGACCTAAGCCTCAGTCATTTTAGCTCCTCAGCCTTTACAGCCGCTGGTTCCTAAACAGACCCAGGACCTCTTGGTCAGACATTCCCAACAAAAGCAGCTTAACTCCATTCCCTGTGGCTTTCTCTATCCCATCTCCTGCATTCTTTTCTAAGTATCCTGGCATGCAGAGAATCCCTACTGAGTTTGAAAGCTTGCTCAGCAGTATCCTTTCTCATGACCCTTACCTGGCTTATGCTTTATAAACTCAGCATACCCTGAGCCCAGCGGAGGGACTAGGGTTACAAAAAAGACAACACACAATGGGTCATTCTTGTAAAGAGAATGCCATTTATTTGAGGTTAGCCTGCCTCTTTTATAGTCTTTCTAGTTCCTCCCAGTATTTTCCCAATGCTCAAGCAACTCCTAAGCTCCCCTGGGAGCATCTTAAAAAGGGGGAAGTAAGGAAGAGGGAACTTGCTGTCAAGCTAGGGGCTAAATGTAGCAGGCCAAGATTGCCCATCCTGTTACCCCTAGAGAAACAAGCTAAACTGTGGAGTTAACCCCTGGGAGACCGGGGCCTACAAGCCCTCAACTACATTCTTGCTTTTTGGCATGTGCTGGCTCCACATATATGAACACTATCAGTTGGCAACCTCTGAACTTTGAATTCCTTTTAACAAATCTGTCCTGGCTGTGGAAAGAAAAATGAAATGTATGCATTCAAGTTGCAGCCACCAAGGAGATCATACAGGCCATATAAGATGACACGCCCTCACATTTTCCAAACCGAACGTCTCTTTGTAAGGTGATTCACATTTTGTACTCAAGATACAGCCTGTGAAAATCAACTCTGTTTCTAACAAGAACATTGTTCTCTGAGCATTCTACAGTTTGTCCTCCACTATGAAAAGATATTTGATTATTTCCCATTTTTAACAATGATCTCTATAAATTTTGACACTGTAAACCAAGAAATCATAAACAACGCAAAAATAAAAACAAAATCAGCTTTTATTTGGAAACAAAATAGATTTGCAAGTGTTCCATCATGGGTGTTTGGGAATTGAATTTCGTAGAGGACAATGGAGTGAACGTTGATTTTTTTATAAACAATTCTGATTGGTCTTGTAAATCATACCAGTTTTTTTTCAATTCATGTACTCTGCTCCTAAGTGTCTGTTTATAAAGGGCTACCTATAGGCAATGAGTCTTTGAGCCAGAAAGTCAGTATAAATCTCAAACTTGGAAACTGTCACAATCTAAGTTATTCTAAGCAAAGTCTCTTCAATTTGCATTCTTTGTTTGAAGGATAAAGATTGAGAAATATAGAGCACAAGCCATTAAATATAATCCCATGAAGCTCTTGAAATACGTATTCTCTGTCCTGCCCAAAGAGCTGCCACATTAATTTTCATTTACACAGCACCTTGCTCAAGTCTTTGCTGTACATCTGAGTGTGCTCTGTCACCTATTTACATGTAGATGGGAACACTGTGTCACAGGGCACATGAGGTAACTAGGGGCTCTCTTTCCTTGGCATAGCAGTTTACCAAAATGGTTACACCATGCTCCTTCCTCTCAGTGATGTGGAGAGTTTTTAGGTTTCCCTGCGTTTTACCAGCATGTGGCATTATCACAGTCTGCTTCATAGCTGTCGGTTAGCATTGTGGCTTCAGCTTGCGTTTCCTGATGACTAAGATCATTAAGCATATTCTTTCGTGCTCTTGGGATGTCAAAAGTCAGGTCTGCTGCCCGCTTAATTGAGTTGTCTTTTTCTTTCTGACTTTTAGGGTCTTTATTGGTCTTGACATGATCCTGTGTCAGGTCTATGTTTGGAAATATATTTTTCCTGTCTCATTGTGTTTTTTTTTTTATTTTAAAAAGTTTGCTCATTTATGTAAAAGGGACACATTATATATATTTCATACACGATTTTTTTGAAGATTTATTCTATTTTATTTTATTTCTAAGGCAGATTTACAGAGAAAGAGGAAAGACAGAGATACATTTTCCATCCACTGGGTCACTCCTCAAATGCCCACAGTGGCCAGAGCAGGGCTGGTCTCTGTAGTCAGGAGCCAGGAATTTCTTCTAAGTCTCTAATGAAAGGGGCTATCCTCCACTATGTTTCCTGGAACATTAGCGGGGAACCGGATCAGAAGTGGAGCAGCTGGGACTCGAACCAGCATCCACAGAAGACACTGGCACAGCAAGCAGGGGCCACTGCCGTGACATCAGCCCTTCATAGACAGGGCTTGCTTGCTTTCCCATATCCTCCTCCTGCTCTTCTTTTTCTTTTAAATTTTGCAATGACATATTTTCAGTTCACCTTAAAATCACAAGCTAAATCCCCCATTAAGTTAAGAATTCAACAAGTAAAATACCACTGTTCCCTAGAAGTGTAGACAAGGGTATGAGCAGCAATAACATCTCAAGAAGTCATTTTCATTCACAAAGATGAATGTTTGTACCCTGTATGTTAGTTGCCACAAATCAGAAAAAAATACATATATGACATTTGTCTTTTTTGGATTGATTTATTTTACTACGTTTGGTGCTTTCCAGATGTGTCTATTTTGTTGTGAAAGATAAAATTTTCTTTCTTTTATGTCTTAATAGTATCCTGTCATGCATGATAACTTATGATAGAAGTTAAAACTTTTCAATCATCTACCATTTACTCTTTGAACATTATTTCTGACCCATTAGCTCTTTCATTCTTAGATTCAAAATGGACATTTGGCAAGTCTCTTTACATTTTTCTGTCTACCTCTTATACTTCATTCTGTTCTCTCAATTTCAAACTGGATGTTTTCTTTAGCTGTGTATATTGTACAATCAATACTCTTTTTTTAGTTGTAGAATTTTATTTTGATTTCTTTTATAGATTTTAGTTCTTTGCTTAAATTCTAATCCTGGACTTTGATTCCTTGAACCTGTGAGTCATGGTTATTTTAAAATTTTAAAATTTGCTGCTGGTAATTTCATAATCCCACTCCCCTGTGAGTCTGACTTCATGTCCTTGGTGTATGGTCTTGGCTTGTTTTTGTGTTTGTCCAGGGACTTTTTCCACTGACTACTAGACGTTTTATTTCAGAAGCTGGGAAGCAAAGTTCAAGGTTCTGGATGATACACTTTGTTGGAGGGGAGCAATTTTACTTTTGTCAGTTCCTGTGCACTGTGGTCAGGAGAGGTCACTGTGCTGAGATTTCAGAGTCTGGGTTTAATTGTGCAGAAGGGCCCATTCATTGCTTTCCAGCTTCCAGATGTTTCCTCTCAGGATGCAGGCCTGTGGCATCCTGACCCAGAGGTGGATGCCTCCTACAGCCTCTGGCATTGGGAGGGCTTCAGCTCTGTAACTGGTTCTTTCAGCCTCAAGACTCTCATTGTATCAGCCCCTTCTGGGCTGGAAGAGTGTGCCCCATTTCACTTCCCCGGGTTTCCAATAATTGCTGCTTCAGTGTTATCTGATTTCATTATATAGATTGAGATAAATATATATAAATTTGTTCTGTAATAGTTCTTAGTTGTAGGCTGATTTTAAGTGCTCTAACATTGTCAGGTAAGATATTGCTGGCACTCTTTTTCATGCATTTATAATATTTTTATGTGATGAACCTTAGCTTTACCTCAGATATTTTCCAGACACAATATTCCTTTATAGAGGTTGCAGCTGTCATCTATTGTTTTGCATTGTATTACTGAATTCTTTACAGTGAGGCTGTGCTGGTGTCTGTCACTGTGAAAAGCTTGATCAGAGCAGTTACCCAGCATCTCCCAACCCCACAGCTCGTAACTAAAACAATAATATTTTATCTCAGTTTCCATCAGCTAGGAGACTGCAGGCACAATTTCAGGCCTCAAACTGACAGTCTATAGGGGCAATAGAGAGCGTGACCCCTGGCATGTGCTCCTTGCCAGGTGGGAGCTTACATCATGATGAGAAAATAGAGATGGAGAGAACAAACCGGGAAGATAGAAGGCAGTCTTAGAGACCCGTGATCATTTTTGCTAGATTCTGGTCATTAGAAGGCTTTAGTAGATCATCTGACAGGAAGAAAGTGGGGAAGAAACAAGATGGTGGACTAGGGTAAGGACACATTTAAACATTTAAACACATTTAAGCATTTAATCACTAGCCAGGATGAGGGAGAGAGCACAATCCCAGGAAACAGGAGAGTATAGACTGACAGCAGAGGGATGCCTGGTGACCTGGAGACAGGGAAGCAGCAGAAACAGCAGAGCAGTGTTGGAGTGATCAGATAACCCAACAGTGGTCAGCAATCAGGGAGTGGAGTTCCACCAGGGACCAGGTGGCAAGGGGAGTTCACTGGGAGCTCAGCAGGTAAAGCCAGGCATAGAACTGTGTGTCATACTGATTTGCTTAATTTGACCACATACAGAAGCAGAGTGGCACAGCCCAATCAGGTGCAGGAACAGGGTGGATTTCATGGCTCAGACCCACACCAGTGCCATTTCAGGTGCCATTTTGTGTATCAAGAAAAAGGCTTTGGGAGCTGGAGACACAACAGTGAGCTGTGCCTGAGCTGAGCCAGGAGTGAGTTCATTTCTGGCTTGATGTATTGTACTTGTCACACAGGGAAAAGAGTATTAACTTGGCGTCCTAGAGGTTCCACCTAAAATGGTTACCAGTGGCCCCAGATCTGATGAACAGCAGGTCCAGACCCCAAAAGTGCCACATTGGGCATCACTGAGGAAACGGCTATGGGGCTGGAGGAACAACAGTGAGCTCCACATGTACTAAAGTAGAAGAGAAGCCATGTCTAGCTCAATGCATTGCACTGGTCCTTTAGGGAATATAGTACTGATTTGGCATCCTACAGATTTCATCCAGAATACGGCTGTGCAACCCCCAGACCTAATGGCCAGCAGGCCCAGCTTTCCACCAGTGCCATATCAGGTGCCATTTTGTGTCCTAAGGGAAAGGCTGTGGGGCTAAAGGAACAGCAGTGAGCTGCACAGGCACTGATCCAGGAGAGAACTCACTTCTGGCTCAACATATTGCACTGGTCTCACGGGGCAAGTAGTACTGAATTGGTATCCTACTTGTTTCATGCAAAATACGTTCTAGTGGCCTTCAGGCCTAATTGCAAGTAGGTTCTATCAAGACCAGAGCTGCTGACAACCCAGCGATTTAGGATAGCTGATGTCTCCCTAATCCTGAGCACTGCTTGAATCAGGAGTAAGAGCAAGATTGTGCAGGCAATGGTATGACCAGAGCACAGCATCGTGGAGGGTGGAGAGTGGAGAGTAGTGAGCCAGGATCTGGGGCTGTGGAGACCATTCTGGAAGCCTAGCACAAAAGCCTAGGACTGAAACTAGCTGGAGGGAGTAGCACAAGCAACTGTAAATGAAGAACCAGATAGTGAATACATTCAGTAAAATAAATCAACCTGTACACTAGTGAGCAACACAGATTAGAAACTGGCCCTAAGTAGAGAAATTTGCTAATCAGATTAGCAATGAATAAGAACAAAAGAAGAGGCAGAGGAACAATGAGTATTACTGGTGCCTCCCCCACAAAAGAACAAAAGCCTTAGTTAATGTGAGTTAATTGAGGAAGACATCAAGGAAATGAGAGATAAAGAATTTTTAAATCTTGTTTTAAAATTTCTTAACAACAATGAGAAGCACATACAACAGTTTAAGGAATTCAAGGAATATGTTATACAGGAAATAATAACATTGAATGAAAATCAACATAAATTATTAGAAATGGACACAATGGAGCAAATTAAAGAGTTCAATGGAGAGCCTCAATAGTAGAATGAGCAAGACAGAAGAAAGAATCTCGAAATTGGACAACATTTGTTTTTCATTATCTCTTTTAAAAAGGAAAATCTATTTTTATTGGTAAGACAGTTATACAGAGAGAAAGGGATACAAAAACAAAGATCTTGCATCTGCTGGCTCACTCCCCAAGTGGTTGCAATGGCCAGAGTTAAGTCAATCTGAAACTAGGATACAGAAACTTTCTCCAGGTCTCCCACATGGGCACAGTGCCCAAAAGCCTGGGGCAGTCATCGACTGCTTTCCCAGGTCACAAGCAAGGAGCAATAGAGCAAGCAGGACACAAACCGGCATTGGATCCTGGGGCATGCAAGGCAAGCACTTTCGCCTCAATGCTATTGGACCGGGCCCACTGGAAGAGATTTCCTTCAACAATGGGAGAAAAAATCAGAAAGTTCATAGAGGAACTGAGTCAATCTATGAAAAGTATTCAAGAATTAAGAGGCACTATTAAAAGACTGAATATAAGAGTTATGGGAGTTCCAGAAGGCACAGAAAGAGAAGCTGGGTTTAAAAATGCATTCAATGAAATAATAAAGGAAAATTCTCCTAATTTGGAGAAAGAATTGGGAAGCAACAAACTGGAGGAGCACAGAACTCACAATAGGTTTGATCCATGACACTTGATAATCAAGCTTTCTTCAGTTGAACACAGGGAAAATATCCTTAAATATGCATATGAACAAAATTAATTAACATTTAGAGGAAACCCAATCAGATTGTTGCTGACCTCTCAGAGGAAACTCTACAGAAAAGAAGAGAATGGTGTAGCATATTCCAGACTCTAAAAGGAAAATATTGTCAGCCCAGAATAACTTACCCAGCAATGCTTTCCTTTGTTTTTTAAATGAAATAAAATTATTCCACAATTTATAAAAAGCTCAAAGAATTTTTCTCCTCTTTGCCCAACCATTTGATCTGCAATTTCAACTGGTTTGCTTGGAGCTGGGGTTGGTGACAGGCTGAGCTATGCATGACCGTGGAACCACCAACACTCATCGGTACTGGGGTTGGGTAGAGAGTGGGCTGCTCCAGGCTGCAGCAACTGCAGACACACCCAACAATATGACATGGGGGAGGCTGGCCACAACATCCACTGCTCATACACATGCAGGACAGAGGGGGTAGCCTATGATTAGTCAGGGCCTAGCACCCACTGGCATAGGTGAGATCTGGGTCTGGAAGTGGGTCTGGTGGAGGAACTAGGAAAACTTCCCTGATGTCTGCTATTTCTGCTCATGAGCTTGTGACTCAGGCCTGGATGTTTGTCAAACCAGATATGGCAACTCCAACTGTCTACATGGGTGTGAGGTAGTTTGGAAAGGGGACGGATCAGGCAGGATCAGCCCAACTTTAGATCGCTGGCAAGTGCAGGAGCAAGGATGGAAAGCAGGCCATGCTGGGCTAGGCTATCACACCTACAGGTTTGTATGATTCACGGATGGGAGCAGACTGTACAGGGCCAGGTTATAGCACTTGTCAGAGTTGGGACGGGGGCATGTTGGAACAGGCCAGGCTGCAGCATCTGATAGCAAAGGTCAAGACAGGGAATGGGCTATGAAGAGCTGGGTCAGAAGAACCATTGACATGAGCAAGATCTGGGGCTGGGAACAGGCCTGGTTGGGGAGCTTAGGGGATGCCCGGGTTAGGTTGTGGTTCCCATTGGTGAGCATGAGAGCCAGGAAGGGGGTGGCCTGGGCTGGATTTGGCTGTGATGTACCTCAGCATGGGTGTGGAAGGCTCTGGGGCATGCCAGACTGGGCTATACTCCAGTATTCACTGGTGCTCGTGAGAGCCAGAGTGAGTGAAGACAGGCTGGGCTGGATCTCAACTCTCACTGGGTCACATGACAGCTGCATCAAGGCACGGAGTAGGGATTAACACCTGACAGCAAGAACTAGATTGCACAAGAGCCAGCTGGGCAAGGCTTCTTGCCAGTATAAGAGGTGGACTAACTCTGCCCACCAGTGTGCGTGAGATCTGCCACGACAGACCTGATAGAAGAGCTTAGGGAACTCCTCTGTCAGGACACAGTCTCTGCAGGTGAGCGCAAGAACCAAAGCAAGGAGCAGCCCAGAAAAGACTAGGTTACAGTACCTGCTAGTATACGTGTGGCTCAGGTGGGGGTGGGCAGTAGGCCAGGCTGAGCCAGTTCATAGCACCCACTGGCAGCTGTGAGAACCAGGATTGGCTGGGTCTAGCTACATCACCAGCCAGTTCACATTAGGACCAGGACATGGGGCTGACTGTGCCGGGTTGGATGGCAGCTCCAAATAGTCCAAACTGGAATGGGAGCAGGCCAGGCCAGGCCAGGCCAGACTACAGCACCCACCAGTAAATGTCAAGTTGATATGGTTTATACCAGACTGGGCTGCAGCACCCACCAACACAAGCTAGAATAGAACAGGTGATTGGGCCTAGTAAGGGAATAGTGGGGACTCCACTGCTGGGTCACTGCTCATGCTGGCGAGTGTTAAGAGCTGGAACTGAGGGCCAACCAGACTGGGCAGGGCTATAACACCCATTGATTTACATATGAACCCGGTTAGGGGGAGAGCCAGGTTGGGCTAACCAGTTGTATCAACTGGGGCAGGCATGAGCAAGAGTATGGTCAGGCTGGCCGGGCTTTGCCCCAGCATCAGCTGGCTAGTGCTAGGACTAGGGACAAGTCTTGTCAAGCTAGACTGCAGAACCATCTGGGGAGTGCAAGATCCAGGGCTGGGAATAGGTCCAGTGGAGGGTTTGCGGGTTCGTCTCTGATGAGGTGCAGCTTGCACTGGTGACATTGAGAACGAGGACTGGGGATAGGCCTGGCTGGACAGTTGGTGTCACCCATTGGCATCAGTGTGTGTTGGAGCATGGAGTCAGTTGGGTTGAGTTGGGTTTCAATGCCCAATGATGTATATGAGATCTGAATGTAATGGGGTGCAGACCGGACCAGTCCACTGCACATACAGGCGGGCACAGGAACCAGAGCTGGGGGCCAGTCCAGTGGGGTTTACTGGGAGTCACTCTGACTGTGGTGTATGTGAGTGCCAAGTGTGTGTTGGTCATGGTTGGGCTGGGTCACAGCATCCCTTGGTTTGCTGAGGATGGAGGGCAGAACAAATTGATCAACTAATCCACTGAAACTTGACAGCAAATTGCTGGGCCAAAGGAGACTTCGAGGAGAATTATGACAACCAATTGACCAAGGACAGAATTCCTCATCTTTGGAGGGGCGATATCAATAGTATCTCAGAATTGTTGAACCCTCAGAAAATGCTCCAAAACAGGGAACTTGAGATGATATCGGAAGGCAGTTCCCTAATCCCCACGTAATGTGGTAGTTGTGAGGCTGGGTGTAGTTACTCCTCTCGTATGCTCCTCTCCCCCACATACAGGAATAAGAGGAAGAAAATATATAAACAAGGGTCTCACCCACTTCCCCCTGATCTTTGACCCTTCCCACCCTGGTCAACTATGTAAACATCATTACTAATAAAATTTTTAAAAATTTAAAAAAAAATCTGCAGACTCTAATCTGCACATTTATAACATTGCCTCCAGATCTGCCTTACAAAGATACTTAAAGATGTTCAATTGATACAGAAAAGGAACAGTACCGACCAAAACCCAAATCAAAAGTGAAGAATGCCCCAATAAAACAGCAAAAGAAGATCGAATTAAACAGTGAACAACCCATTGCTAAAATGATGGAGACAAACTGCCATCTATCCGTATTAATCCTGAATGTAGGTGGCTTAAACTCATCAATCAAGTGTCACAGTTTAACAGACTGGATCAAAAAACAAACCCCATCTATCTAATACCTACAGGAAACACATCGCACCAACGAAGATATGTGGAAACTGAAAATTAACAGATGGAAAAAGATATTCCAGACTAATGGAAAGGAAACATGAGGTGTAGTCATTCTTACATCAGATAATACAGACTGATGTGAAAAACAGCCCAGGAGATGAAGAACACCACCACACTAGGATCAAAGGATCCATTCACCAAGGGATCACCTTACTAGTTTCTTACAATGTTTTCTTTTTCATCAATACTTTTACTTGGCTTTTCCCTCTTGTTCTTCTTTGCTAGCCTGGCTAAAAGTTTGTTTTGTTCATTTTCTTTAAAAATGGCTTTCTCGTTGCAATTTGGATTTTTTTTAGTTTCAATTCCATTTATTTTTGTTGTGATTTTTATCATTTCTTGCATCCTGTTCATTTTTAATTTTTAAAAAGTTCTTGAGTACATTATTAGATCATTTATTTGAGATATTTCTATTTTTTGTAAGCACCTGATGTTGTAAATGTCTCTTTCCATACTGTTTTTGCTACATCTCATGGATTTTGCTATTTTTGTTTTTATTTTCACACATTCATAAAAATGTTTTTGTTTTTGTTGTTGATTTCCTCACTGACTCATAGGTTATACAATAGCATCATTTGCTTCAGGAAGTTCTTCGATTTTCTTTTTCATCTCTTCAGTGACACATTGGTCATTCAGGAGCATGCTATTTTATTTCATGTTGTTGTAAATTTCCTATTTTTTCTTCCTGTTGCTGTTTTTGATGTTTTATGGCTTTTCATTGGACTCCCAAAGGTATATCCTGACAATAGGATGCTGGACTTTCTGGTCATACCTACAATATCAGGATATGCTTACGTATCAGAATGATGGTCTTATGACTCTTTATGAAGGACCATATTGTATAATATAGGGAAAATCAGTTGAGGGGAAAGAATGTGGGAAGGGGGTAAGGGAGATTCCAGAGCCTATGAAATTGTATCATAAAATAGTAACATTTTTAAAGCTCAGTAAGAAAAAAGCAGGAAATGTAACAACTGGGGTAGATTGTTGGAATTCTAAAGGTGGTGGGTATGATTGGTGAAAGCCTTGAAGGTGACCCTCCTTTTCTCTCAGCCTGGGTTAATTTCCATCCCTTTTGTCTAAAAGTGTGAAAAGACTGGAGGAAACCTCAGTCTTTGGTTCTTAAGCACAGTACCATCAATGAGTATGTCTTTCTTCCTGATACATCCTTTGGACTTCCCTGGATCTAGCACTCATCCCATGTCCACGGAAAAGGATGGTCCTTGCTTTTATTGAGTCTGAGGGAGAGCTACCCAGGAGCCAACAGCATAGATTGAGCCCAGGGTCTCTGAAGGAGAAGCCAGGCGCTGTCACCTTGAGGGCATCTGTTCCAGTAAAGCAGCAGACTCAGGACCAGGTCCTGTTAATTAAGGCTTTTGTGATTGAGCTCTTGTCCAGGACTTCTCAACCATCTCCAGCCTCTCAGCTCTCAGGTTCATGGCTAAAACTCATTACAACTGATAGAAATGGTTTCTATTAGATAGTTTAATTCACAGCTTTAGCATTTTCCACCCCAAACATGGTATACGATCATTCCAATCATTTTATGTACTCCTCAGTGAAGTCAGGAAGCTATCTTGGTTCTGTATAGTTTTTGTATTAAGATATTTTTTTTTTGGTATTTTGTGGCTATTGTGCAAGAGACTTCATTTTTATCTTTTCTATTAGTATTTTGCTGATTTTAAACAAAAGGCTATTGATATAACCAATTTGGGGGGTGTTTTTTATAACACAATAGATCCATGTCTTTTGTCACCTTAATTGGTTCAGGTAACATTAGCACTCATCCTCGGCATTGCTGTACCATCCTTTGTGTTTTTCTGAACTTACAGTAGAAGCAATGATGCTGATTATGGAGTCAAGATGTACATATGTGTGAACTCCTGGGTCATCAGAGTTGGTTTTGATCTGAGTGAACAAGCTCCTAGGCAGTATGTGGATTCTAATTTGCACATTTGTAATACTGCCTCTGATTCAGCTTTTGGGGCTCTTTCTTTATGTCTGGTAAATCATAAATAACTGATGTTGCAGTTTTCTGATTTTTAGGTCATTATAAAATTTTTTCAAGCCCTTACTCTCATATTCTGTTTGGCAACCAAAGAACTGCCATATCTAGCCCACTGCTTATTTTTTTTGTAAATCACATTTTGTAAGATTACAGCCATGATCATTTATGTAATTTATTTATTTACCTTCTTGTCACAGCAGCAGAGCTGGGTAGTTTTAATAGAGACTAAGCTCTTACAGCTTGAACCTTTCTTAATGATCCTTTAAGCTACTGTTTTCAGATCCCTGTCTTGTGAGCTAGTTCAGTCCTGTTTTCTTCCCAGGCAGAATTCCTGGCCTCCTAGGATTTATATACTCCATTGAGGAGAACAGAATGTGGTCAATAAATTAATAAGCTGTGCGGCAAGTGAAAAAGTACCAAGAGAAGGCCCAGCAAGCAAGCAAGGATGAGGGGAAGTGTGTGGGGAACACAGTTAATACAGAGCCTGGCTGTTCTGTTGTGTTGAGCTCTGATCTTTCCTCAGGGTGACCCTTTCAGTGGAACTGAACTGTCTTACACCTTGTTCTGTTCAAAACAAAACAACAACTGGGATTCATTCAGTGTAACAAAACACATGAGCAACAAAGGTTTACAGAACTTGCGATATTCTAGACCAAAAATTTTTTCTATGTCCCTCTCTCCCACAGCAATGTGGTGAACTACTTTGACCACAAAAAAGAATGATATTTAAGAAGATAATCTGGTTGATGCAGTCTGACATTTCCCTTAGATTTGGCAGCTCTCAACTGGAGTTTAGCTCAACTGTTGGCTTCTGCAATTGGCTGAGGCTTAGTTGCTTAGCTACAAAATTTATTCTCAGTTTACAATCAGCTTGCACATCAAGGTTGGTTGTAGTTCATTCTATACAAAGATCTTTTTGAACCAAGTTCATCACTCCAGTTCCAAAGATTAGTGTAAACCCATTTATTTATACTTATTATCTTCTTCTCTTCCCCTAGGCTGATGATACCCTTTGGGCTTTCTCACCTGTGAGTCCCCAAGGAAACTTTCCTGTGGTGAGACATGCTCAGGATAGGGAGTCAGAAGGCTCAGGGTGTTCTAGCACTTTCTCTGTCTTGCTTGGGTGTTTACACTAAATCTCTGTGTGATGAATAAAACTGCAAGTTTGTGAAAGCCATAGACACCCAGGCGTGTTTTTTTTTAAAAGATTGTATTTTCTTGAAAGAGTTTTACAGACATAGAAAGAGAGATAGAGAGATCTTCCGTCTGCTTCTAACTTACCAGATAATCACAATGCCAGCATTTAACCAGGCTGAAGCCAGGAGCCAGGGGCTTCGTCCAGGTCTTCTGCATGGGAGACTGGGGCCCATGTGCTTCCACCATTTTCCGCTGCTTTTTACAGGCTTTTAGGAGAGCTCTGAGTCAGAGGTCAAGTAGCTGGCACATGAATGCCCATGTGGAATGCCAGCAGAACTGGTGGTGGCTTTTTGTGCTTTGGCCCCTCACTTATGCCTTTAAACAACGGTAGCAGTAATAGAAATCTAAGGGTTAACTTAAAAGTTCAGTCATTCAGATTTGTAAAGCCTCATACACGGTGAGCACCAAAGATTTGCTAAGTAAATTAGAATAATTGTATTCAATTTTAGAGTTTTCATTGGTGTGGATTTTCTAGCAGTGTTTTGGGAGAATATGTTTTATTATTATTGCTGCCATCAACGTTATAGTTTTGTTCAACACAAAGTAGGAGAGAATAATCAACTTTTAAGTCCATCAACTACAAACACAATTGGTTGAATATTGATTTTCTAAGAAAAATCAAGGTTATTGTAGTTGAGGAGTACACTTGTTACTATGTTTTGTTAATATATTTAGTAACACAGTATTTCCTTCCTGGGAAACAGATTGGTGTCTTCAATGTAAATATTTCAAGGTGAATAAACCCAGTGGATTTCTTAAAAACTAGTAGGCATTTCAATAATCAATTTTTAAAACTAGAACAACCTGTTTAAACAGCATGTCCTCCAGCTTTCCTCAGAGAATGTGACCCAGCGAATATGCGAAGTCTTGGCTTCAAAAGTCACCCTTGTTCACGTCTAGTCTCTTATGAGAAGTTAGTTCAAAGGATTCCAATGTGATAATTCAACAAGCTAATCCTCTTCTTACAGTGGGCACTAGGTCCAGTCCTGTCTGATCCACTTCCCATCCAGCTCCTCGTGGCCTGGGAAAGCAGTGGAGGACAGCTCAAAGGCTTGGGCCCATCTGTTCATGTGGGAGACCCAAAAGAAACTCCTGGCTCCTGACTTTGGATCACCTCAGCCCTAGCCAATGTGGTCATTTAGGGAGTGAACACACATATGGAAAATTTTTTCTGTTTCTCCTTCTCTCTGTAAATTTGCCTTCGAAATAAAAATAAATGAATGTTAAAAGAAGATGTCAGTTTAAAGAGGAGAGGATGATGAAGGCATGAATCCAGTTCATGTCTTAGTTTTCTTGGGCTGCTTGAAGAGAAACCATATATTAAATGTAATATAAACTTCTCGCAGTCCATGACCACCCCCGGCAAACAGGGTGTCTCGTGAAGGCTCACATACTGACTGATGGGGGTTATCTTCTCATTTCTTTTTACATGGGAGCTACTGCTTGTCCAGTGTGAAGATGAGTTTGTCTTCTTTCTCCTAGTGACTACAACATGATGACGCAAGAGGGAACTAATGGGAACAAGTAGGTATGCCATGTGAGGCACTAACAGCTTCACCTGTATTAAGACCAATGACTTACAGGCTGTCCGTTCTGCCAAATCCTCTAGATCATATTCCCCTAACCTCACGTTCCTGACTCTACCCACACGGCCTTCCCCTGCTGGCCATATCCATCTGACCTTGCCTCTGTGGACTTATGAGTTTAAGCTTAACCTTCTAGACACTCCCACCTGGCATCATTAATATTCTGCCATTACTAAGCTAGATTAATTGATTTTCTTCCTTCACTCAGTCTTAAACTAAGGCTTTACTCATTCATTGTCAGCATCTTGCCTGCACCCAACCCAGGGCGGTGGCCTTAACTCCTGATCGTAGTCTTTGGCCTCACCTCCTGCCTCTGTTACATCTCATCATCTCCTTCCTGTGCCTACCAGCCTGTACTCCTTTGGCCTTACTCTTGTAACAGCATATCCTGACCTTACTCTCCTGGCTATATCCACCTTGCTTTCAACTCCTGCTCTTACCCTTTTGGTTTTGATCACCTAGATTTCTTCAGTTGATCTTGGCACTCCTGGCTCTGACTTATTAGGTGTATATACTTGATGTTACCTTCCTGGCCCAACTCACCTTAACATATTTACCTAGGCTTATTATTCATCCCTAATCATTCAGTTTTCAACTCATGGTTTTATTAACCCATTCTCAATATCTTGGCCTTGCCTTCTGAACTAACCAAAAACCTGGAGCATAACAACAGGTCCAAGAAGAGCATACTACATCTTGACCTCCAACACATGTGGGATCAGTGTCTTGTGGCATTGATGCACAATGTGATTATCTCAGCATCAAAGTGCCTTCACTGACTCTCCAAACATTGCTGCTGTTGCAGGTATGATTACAGAAAGTGGTGTCTTCAGCTCTGGCCCCTGTATTCTCACCCTGCTTGTCCTTGAAGTTGCATCACGGATCCCTGGGTGTTGAATGTCATGAGTGCCCAAAGCATTGCTGAGACCAGCATGGTGGAGATTTCCCCACAGGTACCCAGACCTCACTGAGATCAGAGATGGAAACTGCAGGACGTTGATATGCATGCCCTCTGTTCCTCCCTGCTCTGACATGCTAGTTTTTTTTTTAAAGATTTATTTTTTTTATTACAAAGTCAGATACACAGAGAGGAGGAGAGACAGAGAGGAAGATCTTCCGTCCCATGATTCACTCCCCAAGTGAGCTCAACGGCCGGTGCTGCGCTGATCCTAAGCCAGGAACCTGGAACCTCTTCCAGGTCTCCCACGTGGATGCAGTGTCCCAAATCTTTGGGCCGTCCTCAACTGCTTTCCCAGGCCACAAGCAGGGAGCTGGATGGGAAGTGGAGCTGCAGGGATTAGAACCAATGCCCATATGGGATCCCAGCGTATTCAAGGTGAGGACTTTAGCCACTAGGCCACGCTGCTGGGTCCCTGACATGCTGATTTAGCCTTACTCTATGTAGCAGATGACTTCAAGGATCAGCATGAGTCTCATTTCTACCCACACTTGGTCAGGTCTCATGGGAAGTTCTGAGAAAAGGCTTGCAATGCAAACAGGCTCAGAAAGAGCACTAGAACTGACTTGTGTCCATTAAATCCCACCTGGATGTTACCCTGTGACTGTCCAGGAATTCATGGACAGTTCTTATTTTTCTGAAATTAGGTAGAAAATTGAAGCTTGGAAGAAGTCAAGGAGTTGTCCCAAAGGATGGCTAGGCTTCTAGTCTTGGCTTCTTGTCTTATGATCCTGGTTCCTGGGATCCTGTACTTCATAGTCTAAAGTCAAATCAAGGTGATACCTGTTACCATGATTTCTCTTATAAAAGAATGGACATATATGATTTGTTTACTTCTATGCTCAGTGAAATCACAGAATTGCATTTCTGTCTCCCAGTTGACTGCCTGAGATACGTGATCTGACAATAGCTCACCACGGGTGTTTAAATGCACTACATGTATTTGTGTTTTTTCAACTTTCAGGTACCGTGTGTGGCCTCCCAATATGTTTTCCAGAGACTAGACCACTGAGGCTTCCTCTTAGGGTAAGGCTTTGGCTACAGAACTTTACCCTGTAGGATGAATTTTTACCGACAAGAGGAAGAGAAGCAATGGCTTCCACTACTCCCAGTTTGCATGTCTAGGTTTTTCTGTCATGCCAAAGAAGACCTCAGTGAGTTATGAAGGTAGGATGAGGATCACAAATCTGATGAGAGTCCTTCTTAGATATTTATGCTCTATGCTGCCTTTAACTTAGTGTTCTACTGTAAGCATTTTCCTCTGATGGGGAGCAGCCAGGTGATAGATAGTACCCTACAGCAGAGAGCAGACATGACTCCATTTTGTTTCTTTGACTAAGTTTCCAGCATAGCTAATCACAGCCATCTGCTTCTGCAAACACACTTGCCAGGTGATTGGCTTAAAGTGGGTCTGAAATCAAACTGATTGGATGATTTATAATATGCACCAGAATGTGGTCTATTGATTGGATGGTTTCAGAAAAAAATCCCTGGCTGCTGTACACCAGTGGGAGCCTAACTTCAGTCATGTGACTCAGCGGTTCCTGGAATATAGTTGGAGCTGCATTGCCAAGGTTAGCTAATAGACTCATCCTTACATCCTACAGTTGTGTTGGGCATGAATTCTCACTCTTCATTACATTTTTGGAGGCCCCAACAAGATCAGGGTTCCTGGTTAGAGGGCAGTGGCTGTCTCAGAAGTCTGGGGAGGCCACTATGAAGACTTAGTATGGCCCCAGAAGCTAATCCTGAATTCCTGGCTAAGGGACTCGTACTGATCTTTTGGAGGAGTGATCCGGATGACTGGTCAAAGGTGAGTTTACCCATAAGCATGTTTTCTCACCATCTGTTTCTGTTTTGAATACTCCTTTGGGATCTAAGAAGACTGGATGCAACACACATTTTTAAAATTTATTTTTATTTTTATTGGAAAGACAGATATACAGAGAGAAGGAGCGACCAGGACAAAGATCTTCCATCTGCTTATTCACTCTCCAGTGGCCTCAGTGGCCAGAGCTGAGGGGATCCTAAGCCAGGAACCAGAAGCTTCTTCTGGATTGCCATGTGGGTTCAGTGTCTTTGGGCTGTCCTTGACTGCCTTCCCAGGCCACAGGTAAGGAGCTGGATGGAAAATGGAGCAGACAAGACATGAACCAGCACCCATATAAAATTTCAGTGCATGCAAGGCGAGGCCTTCAGACATTAAGTGACTGCTCTGGGCCCACAGCACAACTTCTTGAGTCAGCGTTCACATGAGACATCATCATAGCCCACCAGGTTTGGGTTCTAGTCATATTTTTAGGTTCCTGTAAGGTTTTTGGATTGTGAGAGTGTGGCAGCTGCTTCTCTATCTTGAAGTCTACCTTTATTGCTCTGTCCATTATCTTTAAACTGCTTAGCTCCACAGGTCCAGTGCCGAGAAAACAAATGGTAATCTGAGCTGTATTCTAATAGCCACGTGTGGCATACTTTGAAAAATTAAGAAATTTTAGCTTACACCTATAAAAGTAAAGGTGCTGTTTTATAGTAACACTGCTTGCTTGGCCTCAGTGTTCCTTGAGGTTGAATGAGGAATGAGCTCATAATAGATCCTTGTTTTATACCACCTCTTTCCAGCTAGAGTTGGAACTTAAGGAAAATTTAGGAAAAATTCAAAATTTTTAGTATATGTTGCTGTCTGTGTTCACTAGTAAGGAAATGTACCTTTTACTTATAGCAAACTAGTTTCTAGAGTTATCTGTAACAGAAAAACTGTTTAAGATGGTAGACATGCTTGTCTAATGTAATGTTTTCATCCTGGTACAGTTACTAAGTATAAATTGGGCAAAGGTAAATGAGGCAAATGTTTCTAAATGCAAAATTAAGTACTTCTGGGCTCTTAACTTATCAAAGAAATGAAAAGATGAAATATGATTGCAAGCCCTAAAAATGTGTTCTCTGTGGAAAAGGTTGGGAAAGAAACTTTTTGGATTGTTTATAAGATAGCTTGTTTTACAGGAAGATGGCTACGTTACTCTGGGATGAAAAGGGAAAGATAGAACAGAGTATTTGAAGATTTATGTATATTGAAGGAAGAGTGAGGAAGTTGCAGAAGATTTGAGAAAAATAAATCTTATATCGATATGCTAGTAAATAAATGAATTGGTTGATGTTCAGTTTTGGAATGTGTTTGCAATAAGCTTTTTGAAATGCAAAGTGAATATCTGAAAATAATAGATCCTTAGTTTTGAAATCTGTTTGAAAATAGATACAATGCTTCTGATTTTGGGGGTGGGTTCTTAAAGTCAGAAGGATGTATGTCAAAGGTTGTGTCTTTCTTCTGGTAAACGATACAGAAGTTGATGATACAGTCGTATTGTTACCAGTCATGTCTATCTAGATTAGAAAAAAAAAGAGTCCCCAAGGATTAAAAGGGACAAAGTTTTATAAAAATTCTGCAACGGCCTTTTTTGTTGTTGTTGTTAAATTTTTATTTTTATTTTTGAATTTTATGGTACAATTTCATAAACACTGGGATTTCCCACCTCCAAGATCCCCACCCCCTGACAGATTTTTCCATGTTGCTATAATAGTATAGTCCTTCATAAGGAGTCATGATTCCATCAATCAGTTGTTTAAGTGTGCCCCAGCATTGCTGGTACAGACAATGTCAGACAGTCCAGCATCCTGTTGTCTAACCATTTGCAACAGTCTCATTGAGAGTCCATTTTTCATTTGAAAGCAGGGAAGCATGTTGCATTGTATCCACACATCTCGATATGGTAGTCTCTATTACTCCATGACTATACATTCCCATGAATTGAGAAGCCGTGAAACAAGATCAACAACTGGTATGAATTAGAACAACAGCAACAGCAAAATTACAGCACCATGGAGTCGAAAAAATGTGCCACTAAATAACCAATGCGTGGGTGACAAAAAGAAAGCAAAAAGTTTCTTGGGTAAAGTGATGCCACCGTGCAATCCATGAGCCAGCAATGAATTCGAAAAGAGAAAAGAAAGTATTTGGAAGAAATGGAAATGAAATAAAAAACATCAAAACACATGGGATGCAGCCAAAATACCAGTACGAAATGGGTGATTAAAGTTACACTTTCCATGCTGGTTTCTTTATATAAGAGAGAACATACGGTATTTGTTCTTTGGGGATTGACTCATTTCACTGAGCATAATGGTTTCTAATTGGGACCATCTAGTTGCAAATGATATAATTTAATTCTTTTAATAGCTGAGTAATATTTCATGGAGTAGATGTGCCACAGTTTCTTTAACCACTCCTCTTTGGACACGTATCTGGATTGCTTCCATGTCTTTGCTATTATAGATTGTGCTGCTGCAAATATAAGATTACAGGTCCCCTTCTCAAACACAGTTTTCATTTCTTTTGGGTATATTCCTAGGAGCAGGATAGGTGGGTCATATGGCAGGTATATTTCTCCATACTGATTTCCAGTGGTTGAACCAGCCTACACTCCCACCAGTTGTGAAGGAGGGTACCTTTCTCCCCACATCCATGCCAGCAGGTATTGTTAGCAGAATTTTGAATGAAAGCCAATCACCTTGGAGTTAAGCAGTACCTCAATGTGGTTTTTGTTTGTATAACCCTGACAGCTAGTCTGAGCATCTTTTCATATGTCTGTTAGCCATTTGAATCTGTTCATTTGAAGAATATCTGTTCATTTCCTTTGCCCATTTTTTTTTTAAAGTCAGATATACAGAGAGGAGGAGAGACAGAGAGGAAGATCTTCCATCCCATGATTCACTCCCTAAGTGAGCCTCAACGGCCGGTGCGTGCCGATCCGAAGCCGGGAACCAGGAACCTCTTCCAGGTCTCCCACGCGGGTGCAGTGTCCCAATCCATTGGGCCATCCTCCACTGCTTTCCCAGGCCACAAGCAGGGAGCTGGATGGGAAGTGGAGCTGGCGGGATTAGAACCGGCGCCCATATGGGATCCCGGGGCGTTCAAGGCGAGGACTTTAGCTGCTAGGCCACGGTGCTGGGCCCTCCTTTGCCCATTTTCTACAAGGTTTTTTTTTTTTTTTTTTTTTTTTTTTTTTTCCAAATTGTCCCTGGGTTTCTGAAGCTCTTTGTAAATCCTGGATATTAGTCCCCTATTACTTGTATAGTGTGCAAAAATTTTCTCTCCTTCTGTTGGTTGCTTCTTCACCTTGTTCATTGTTTTCTTTGCTGTACAGAAGCTTTTTGGGATGATGCAGTCCCATTTGTTCATTTTGGCTTTGATTGCCTTTGTTTTTGGCGTCTTTTCTAAGAAGTCTTTCCCCATTTCTATTTCTTAGAGAGTGCTTCCTGTGTTTTCCTTTAATAGTTTGATGGTTTCTGGGTGCAGAGTAAGGTCTTTGATCCATTTAGAGCTGATTTTTGTATAATGTGACAGGTATGGGACTTGCTTCTTAATTCTGGAAGCTGTTATCTAGTTGTCCCAACAACATTTGTTGAATAGACCAGGCTTTTTCCCTGGATTGTTTTTAGCTTTCTTGTCAAAGATTAATTGACTATACATGTGTGCATTCCCTTCTGGTGTTTCTATTCTGTTCCACTGATCTTCTCTGTTTCTGTACCAGTACCAGACTGTTCTGATAACCACTGCTCTGTAGTATGTCTTGAGGTCTGGAATTATGATTCCTCCAACTTGGTTTTTATTCTTCAGGATAGCTTTGGCTATTTATGGTCTCTTGTGATCCCTGGATGAACTTTTGTATCATCTTTTCTATTTCTGAGAAGAATGTTGAAATTTTTATTGGGATTACAGTGAATCTGAATATTACTTTTGGTAATACAGTCATTCTGATGATGTTGAACCTGCCAAGTCAAGAACATGGTAAGTTTCTCCACTTTTCAATGTCTTCTTCTATTTCCCTTCTTAATGTTTTATAGTTTTCATCATAGAGGTCTTCCACATATTTAGTTAGCTTAATTCCTAGGTGTTTAAGATTCCTCTCCTCTATTTTAAAGGGGACTGTACTTACAATTTCTCTCTCATCCATGGGATTATTTGTGTACACTAGTGCCATTGACTTGTGTTCATTGATTTTGCATGACACTACTCTCAGTCTCTTGACTGAGTCTTCTGGTTCTCCTATATAAAGAATCATGTCGTCTGCAAACAGAAAAGAGCACAAATGGTTTTATTTGCCAATTAGTGAGTTCAAGCTATTTAAAGTCCTCTGCTATCCACAGTTTTCTATTCTCTAAAACAGGAACCCAGCATTGTAGCCCAGTGGCTTAAGTCCTTGTCTTGCACTTGCCAGGATCCCATATGGGGACTGGTTCTAATCCCGGTGTCCTTGCTTCCCATCCAGCTCCCTGCTTGTGGCCTGCAAAGCAGTCAAGAATGGCTCAAGGACTTGGAACCCTGCACCCAGGCGAGAGACCTGGAAGAGGCTCATGGCTCCTAGTTTAGGACTGACACAGCTCCAGCCGTTGCGGCTCACTTGGGGAGTGAATCATGAGATGGAAGATCTTCCTCTCTGTCTCTCCTCTTCTCTGTATACCTGACTTTGCAATAAAAATAAATAAATCTTTTAAAAAAATTTACTGTCAGATTTATGGAGACAGGTGTTCTTGAATACAGGTTTCTGATATCTTTAGGGTTGGTGGACTTGTTGAGAAATTCCAGAGCTGAGAAATAGATAAAAAAGACTATAAAATCCATAGAACTGCTAATGGAGATTAAAAAATAGTTACATGAAATTGAGTGAATTAATGAAATTTGAAGCTTTCTACTTTTAAACAAATATATATATATATATATATATTTAAACAAAATAAAATATTGTTAACTCCACACATGAAAATATTGCTGTTCCTATATTCAAATGTTTTCTAAGTTCAGGGAAACTTTTCCCTGTACTTTTTTCAGTACTTTGGGAAATTTTTCTACATGGATGAAAGTGTTCACCTTCTCTCCTATCTGTTTTCCCTGAGATGCAAAACAACTTTTCTGAGAATTTTTATTTTCTCCTTAGCAATGTGATTGTTTAAATGATTTTGGCTAGAACCTGTCTTTGTCATAGTAGGGTAGAGTCAGAAATATTGGCATATCTGAAATTATGCATAGAACGTCTGACTTCCAGGATTCCTAGGCTTGCAGCAAGTGAATAAAGGTGTCAATTCTCAGTAAACCCTACAGTCTCGGGTTAGATACTGTTGGAAGTATAGTTGGGGTTTTCTAATTCCTGGAGAACATTTTCTTTGAAGGAGTTAAATCTTGTTTCTCCTCCCTTTTGCCCCTTTGAGCATTATCCAAGTGCAACCCCCAACTCTAACCCTATCATGATGAAGCAAGGAGATGAGGTCTGATGTTTCAGCTTACCTTCAGAAAGCAGGAGGAAGCTAAGGTTCCCTGCCTTTGATGGTCTCTTGTTTTGAGCAGGCTGGACAGGATGAGAATCCCAGCTTGTCATTGTTAATTGCTGTCCTAGTTCTTCTTTCTCAAAATTGTGCTTAAAAGGCAATATTAATCACCAAAATTATTCTGACTTTGCTTACTGACATTGTCCACATAAAAATTGTGTAAGAGAAGAACACCTTTATCTTAATGTGAAATTTTCTGCAACACTGTGTCTGGCTTAGAATGTGCACTTATCACAAATAGTCAAACTACAGTACACCTATTTTTAGATTGTAAAACTGACCATTGCTTTTAGCTTTGCTAACCTTGAGGGTTTTCTGGGTCTGATTATTGTATGGATGGTCAATCATCCATGCTACACCCACAGGAATAGCCAATTATAATGTCTCTTATTAGACATTAAGCCTGTTCATTATTTTTAAGATGCAAACTTGATTTACTGTCTTTGTTGGGTTTAATTTAGTTTTTTTTCTGTTTGAACTTTGAGTCTATTGCAAATCAGAATTATATAGAAGTACAATTTCTAACAAGTTAATGTTAAGAAGATGATAACCCAGATCTTTATACAGATGAAATTAAGCTTCACAGTAAACATCAGGTGAGGTTAGCATAAGCATCATTCCTGTTTGTTGATAATATGGCTTAAAAGTGCATTTGGCATGGACTCATTGTCATCAGATATTTTCCTCCTGGCATGGGAGTGGATCAACAACCAGGTAAAAGTCATCTGGGAAGTGAACATGAACATGAATGACCAGCTTTGATTTTGAAAAGTGGATCTTCATTGCAATGAGGGCATAAAGATTAAGAAGGAGTAAATGATGTCAATTCGAAATCAAATTAATTAAAGCCAAGAAGGGAGGGTTGTTATGTGTGATTGCTGATAGCAACTGTCACAAAAGAGTCTGCAGAACTGTACCCTCTGAAGATGGTCCCCATTTCGAAACCGAGGCGCTAGCTAAATATAACCTACAACTGATTCACTTCTGCCTATGTGGGAGACACTAACCCAGACACCTTTCTCCCAGATTCCTGTGGTAATCTGTATGTGATTTCTTAAGTCAGCCCAGTCAAAGGACAAGCACCAGGCTGACAGAACACCCAAGGAGCACCCTAATGCCAACAGGACCTCCCAAAGTACTGGTTACAGTCTTCCTTGATGCAGTCCCGCCTGACAGATGAGAGAACAGCAAAGAGGAACAAAAGTGGATCAAACTATCACAGGCTTCTCAGGACTCAACAGTTCTCTCCAGATGCTGCAGCAGATCTATGAGAAAGCCTGTTTCCAGCTCCAGCTCCCTCAGCCTGCAGCAGACACTGAAGGAGCCCCCATCTCTGTGCACCAACTTGGAGATGTCATTGGGGTTAGGAGACATAACCGGCAGAGTCTAGAACCTCACTGCAAAGAACCTTACCCAATGATCCTGAGCACTCCCGCAGCTGTGAAGGTGGCAGGAATCACCCTCTGGATTCACTACTCCCAGTTAAAAAAGACAACATCTGGGCTGGAATAGAAGTGGGCTGTTCAACACACTGAGGTCCCTTAAAGGTAAGAATCTCTCATTCTCTGTTGTAAGGTTTTTATGAGAGTGAAGGGGAAAAAATATGAACCTGGATGAGTTGGAGCTCTGGAATGCAAGTATAGACCAAGTTGCTAACAATTAACTACAAGAACCCAACCGGTGTTCCAAGTTGACTTATGATCTATCCGATCACGGATCAAAGTCAACATGGGATTTGGGAAAAACATCAGGAATAAAACTGATGTATGTGGGAGAGAATTTGGGATGAGGTTTACAATTCAACAAACGCCAGTAAAGTCCTCGCTGGTCACCTGCTCCATTGGTCTCCTCACAGAACTTCTAAACTCCTTGTGGAAAACTGCTGGATGTACTTGAGTCCTAAACCTCCTTGCTATGTAGAAACTGGGACAAATGTTAGTATAGAACAGGATTCCCTTGGATATGAGACAAAGTCAATGATTTGACTCAAGTGTTGGAATACCAGTGGAGAATGTGATGAGTGTAGCCAGATATAGTAGCATATAGCAGAGAGTAGATGTGACTCCATCTTTGTTCTTGACTAAATTTCTAGCATAGCATAGACTATCTGCATCTGCAAACACACCTGCTAGCTGATTGGCTTAAAGCGTGATCTGCATTTAATTTGATTGGATATTGCATATTGTGTGCCACCTAAGTTGACTGGATTATTTGTAATGTGCAACACCTAAGTTGACTGGATTATTTGTATTGCATGCCAGCCAGAAAATGCTCCTCTGATTGGATGGTTTGAGAAAAAAATCCCTGGCTGTCATACACCAACAGGAGCTTCAAAACCCCTGACTTCATCTATGTAGTGTGCTGGTTCTTGGAGTGTAGCTACCATCGAACAGCTTAGCTGATAAAGATTCCCCCTTACACCTGACACGTGTGTCTGGCATGATCTCACTCATGCTCCGTAACATTCCTATGCTATTAAAGTCTGAATTTCGTGGAAACACGCTGATTGTAATAAGTGCATTTCCCAGTGAACCATAGCATTGACACTGCTCCTGAGACCTCTGTGTTATGCTGGATGCTGCTGGAGTTGTTCACATGGCCATAACCTTTCATCTTCTTGTCATCACGACACATTAGCGACTGTAGCATTATAGCTATTTTAGATATTCCATTTCTTCTTGTTTCTCTTTTTTTCTGCTATTCATTAAAGCAAAACCAGCACTAAAGATCATGAGAGATCAGAATATGTATGCTGGGAAACTAAAGGAGATTATTTTGGAATGTATTATTTTGAACAAATATATAAACTTGTTACATTTGTGAACTCATTGATGTTAAAGCATCCTGTTAACTGCGAAAACTCTCACTGTAGGAGCTCAAGGAATTTAAAGCCTCTTTACAGCTAAATTACACCTGGCAGCTATGTTTATCTTGGTTTCTAAGTAACATATGCTATTTTCCTTATTGATAAAACTGAAAAACTTAAAGAAAAAAATAAAGCTCATCCCTATTCTTTCTACACTCCCCTGGTCCCCACAAATAAAGAATATCTCAACAACTGGGTAGCCTTTCATAGTTATTTTCTCTGTGTCCAGTCTCACTAATGTGCGACAATAGAGACCTGCAGTGGAACCATGGTGCACATCCCATCCGAAGTGGGCTCCTTCCCATGTAAACAGATTTGATGGACCTATTCTGATAGCTCTTGTAAAAATAGCGTTTTTCTGTTTCTTGAGAAATCCATGGGAGGAAGTAAGGTGGAACAATTAAAACCTGACTATCATCCATAAGCTCACAGGTTGCAGAGCTTGAATTTTACTCCTCAAACTGCAGAAAAATCAGCAATATATAGCCATACTTGTTGTCAAAAGGCTACCTCCTCTGCTAAGTTTCTAGAACACATTTATGTTTCAAAAAATTTTGATGTGCAATGCCTGGATCATTTTCATGCTGCATCAGCATAAAGTTGTGATCATTTGTGGAAATAATTTTATAGCAGTTTTGTTGTGGCTCACAGGGTGAAGTCCTAGCTTCTCCACTTCCAGTCTAGCTCTTGGATAATGAAACTGGGAAAATAATGGAAGTAATGGTGTGCTTGGAGCTCTCCATGCACAGGAGAGACCCAGATGCAGTTTGAGGTTCCTGGCCTCAGCCTGATCCAGCCCCTGTCACTGCAGCCACTTGGGGAACAAAGCTTGGAAGATCTCTGTCTCTTCTTCTCTCTGTTACTTTGTCTTCTAAACAAATAAGATATACACTTTAATATATATATTTTAATTGCCAGAAACAAACTTGGAAATTCTATTGCATTCTCAGGAGTACTGGTAAACCATGGCAGGGCTGCTAAGGACACTGTGAGGAATCTGAGCTACAATATTTACACCTTAAGGCCAATCAGAGCAGGAGCCTGGAGGTCTTCATAAAGTTAGCTCTTCCTACTATGAAGAGTGATCCCCTAATAAATGATCTATTAATACTTACTCTAACTCTGGTGATCATGTCCCACACTTGGTCTTCAGCCATGTCTCTGTCCCTGTTGGTCCATTTTCCAATGCTAGAACAGGAACCCAATGATACCATCTATTTCTAGCTACCCATGCTCTTGTGAAACCACATTCAGATGCCTCATGGATGACCTACTCTTGGCTCTTTCATGGTACAGGGTGGAGGAACAAAAAGAACTTGACTCACTGAATTAAGTAAGTCCATGGCCTTCCCTGAGCTACATGGTCCCCCATGGGACATCGCTATTTCAGGCCTTTTTCTCGTTGTGCTTCCATGGTCTTGCCCTGCTCCTATGATGCAAAAAATCACTCTGGTCACTTCCTCCTCTAGACTCCAACTCCAGACCCTGGGCATCCAGCATCCCTATGTGCCACTTGCAGACTGAGATGCTAGACCCTGTCTTTCTGCTGAAGTTGCTCTTTCCCTGTTTGCTTTCTGATGAGGAAGGGGAAACTTACAGAACCCTTTGTTAGAAGCATTCACAGATGTCTTGTAAGAAAAATTTTAGCATAATGAATCAAACATTCAGAATTTTCATAAATTTCAGACCTGACACTTTCTATTCAAATGATGGGGCAGAAACAAATATTAAGACATTTATAACTTAATTTCCTTGGACATTCTTACATTTGTAGTCCTGATTTTTAATTTCTCTGTTATCTTGTTATATCCAGTAAGTTTCCTTATCACATGCTGGCAACCTGATTTTACATCTTTACTCACGAATCTGTGCTTAAATATATACTGCATTATATTGTAAGCCTAGGTTGAGGATAAGGACATAAATACTCTGGCACTAGTTTATTGCATAGTTGAAAACTTTCTCTGTGTTAATTTGAGACTTAGTGTAGTGTGCTGTCTGCATTTCCTGCCTTCCTTCTTACTGTCTGCTGTGTTTCTCAGCGTCAGTTGTTGGTCATAGATATGCTGCTGCTATGTGAGCCAGGGTATTGCACCTCTACCCCCAAAATCCAACTTCCTGTGAGGATTCATTTGTGGTACCTTCCTGCTTCCTGCCAGGGACCAGAATCCTCTGCACGTACACCCAATATCACTTCCAGTTCAAACACAGATACTTTAAACATGTTTTTAACATTTGTTTATTCATTTTATGACATAAGTTGATAGGCTCAGAAATTCCCCCCTCCACTGATTTCCCCTATATAATTACAATAGCATAGTATTTCAGGAATAGTCAGCAGTCCATCATTCTGTTATTTAACTGTATCATGACATTGTAGGTATAAACAATGGTAGAAACTCCAGCATCTTATTTTTAGAATGTATTTAACAGTTTCAGTGGGAGTCTATCTTTGTTTTGGGAGTAGGGATGCATATTGCAAAGTGTCTTCATTTCTCAATATGATAGTCTTTATTATATGATTCCTCTAGATGAATATAATTAGGTGGCAGGTTCATGAAATTTTGAAATATCAAAAGCTTCAGGAGCAATTCTTGCTGGGCCCTGTTCCCTCTCTCTCTCTCGAATAAGCAGTTGAGTACAATTTTTTAGTTGCTTGAATTCATTCCAGATAATTCACTTGAACTAACAGAACTGTTTGTTGAACATGTGGTCCTTGCTCCTTGACAGATGGTGTGCTGTACAGTGGGACTTGTGCATCCCAGGAAGTGCCCAAGTAAGATGAGCATGCATGTACAGGCTTCCCATGCCTGTGCAGGCTGTGAGTCCCACACGGCACTGAGGCATTGGTCTCAGCAGAGAACTGGTGACTAGCGCTTGGGAACAACACGCTTCCTCCATCAGCAGTCAAAGCCCTGATGGCTTCTGTCCCCGTGTGCTCTCCACCCTGGACACGCCTCTATCCCTCCTTGCCCAGAAACATGTCATGCATACATTCACTTGACTCTCCCATGCTATCTTCATTAGCAGATTCCTTCTGCTTTCCTGTTTAGGAGTTTTCAGAATGGTTTGGGCAGGGCCAAGTTATCTGAGCTGTCCACTTGGGTTATTTATTAGTGTGTCATTAGATGAACAGCCCAGCCCAGTACACTCTTGCTTGCCTTGCACATTGGAATGCCCTGTGAATGAACTACTCAGAAGCACTTGCTGAGCAACTGCTTCAAAGACGAATCTTCCTGGGCCCTGTTGCCAACATATATAACAATGATAGCTTATATAACCAGCCCTCTCAGGAGAACTACCTTCTAGGGTCAAGTTTCCCATCACCCGAAGACATCCCATTGGCTCACCTCTGGGAGACCATAATTATTTCAAGTTTTTGCCTAGAAAGCATTAAACATGAACATTAACCTATTTATTTTTAACACGGGGCCTTGATACTTAACTGTTCTCTTCAAACCTAAACAGATGCTAATATTGGAGACCACAACTAGACAAGTGATTTTCTTTCTCTGACCCTGCTTTAAGTCAGAATGTAATCTTACCCCAACATGCTATCTACTCATTGAAAAACAATCCAAATTGCACCTAAAAGTATAAATCAAAGGGTGAACATATTTAACCATGTGTGTAACATTTTACATTGAATCCATGCTGTTAATAATCCCATGCTGTTACAACATGCGTAATGTCTGTGACAAGCATAAACCATCTTCATACAGCTCTCTGACCAGCTTTTCAGTCATTTGAAGCCTTCCTGTTTCAGTATTTAATAGCAACATGATGTTATTTATCACTTTTCATTTTATGACTTCGATTCCAACTTCTTTCACGTCTTTTAGTTGGTGATTCATGTTGATACATCACTCTGCTGAAGAGCTCAGACACTAGATCACAAGTTTTGAGTAGTGTCATGTAGCTAGCCCCATTTGCTACAGGGAAGGCTTCGGTCTTGTGATTTCCTGCTTTGTGAATGTCCTGAAGATGTGATTGATTGTTTTCTATTCTGCGGCACTTAAATCTTTAAAAATTATTTTCAATGCATTTGAGAGGAAGGGAAAAAAGAGAGATCCTTCATTCACTGGTTCATTATGCAAATGCCCTACTATGCAGAGCATAGCCAAGTCCTAATCAGGGACGTGGAACTCAGTTGGGGTATTCCACGTGGGTGGCAGGGACACAGCTGCTTGTGCTGTCATTTGCTGCTTTCCAGAGAGCACCTTTGCAGGAATGTGGATCAGAAGTCGAGTCATCAGGACCTCTGATATGACTTGCAGGCAACCAAGTGGCACTTTCAATGGTACAATGCCTGCCCCATCCCACCAATTCTTGATTTGCTACAGAAACGTTATTCCTAATGTCATACCATTCTGACAGAAGAACATTGTCTTGTTATATTCTTATTTCCCATCTGCTTCAATAGTCTGCCCTTTATATTTAGAATAAATTCTATGGAAAGAAGGAGAAAGATTTAACAATAATGTATGACCAAACTTAGTAATTCATTAAAAAAAATCATGTGTGTAAAGGAAACAAATTTTAGGAATTTCACATGTACAGTTTTCAGAACATACTAATACTCCCAACCCTGCCTTCCCACCTTGTCTTTCTCTCTGTCTCCCTCCACTTTTGTTTCTTATTTTTCTTTTAATTTCTATAATAGTAATGCTTTTAATTTATTTCATCACTACAAGCTTAAACCTCCACTAAATAGAATTTAAAAACTAGTGAGTAGAAAAACTACTGTTTCTCAAGGATACAAACAAGGACTGTACATGATACTCAAAATCTCAAAATGTTAATATCGCTCATCTACAATACATTTTTGTATCCTGTATATTAGCACAAATCAGGGAAAACAATGTTTCTCTTTTTCAGATTGGCTAGTTTCACTAGACATAATGGTCTACAATTATATCCATTTTATAGCAAAAGACAGGATTTAATTCTTTTTGGTGGCTGAATAGTATTCTATCATGAATATATGCCACAATTCTTTATCCAGCCATCAGCTGATGGGCATCTGAGTTTATTCCAGATCTTATCTATTGTGAATTAAACTGCCATAAACATGATAGTACAGGTAGTATTTTCTTATGTTTCATATGCTTGGGTTAAATTCTCAGGAGTGTAATGGCTATGTCATATGGTAAATCTGTGTTCAGATTTCTGAGCAATCTCTGTCTTGTCTTTCATGATGGTTGCAGTGGTTTGCATTCCCAATAACTGTGATAGCATCTTTTCTCCTGTTCCTGGATTTTCAACCTAAAGGGAATCTTAAGTCTCATTGTCTGTTTTTAGCCCAGCAATGATGTTTTTGGGCTGTAGCACTGTTCCTGGGCACATGTTGATGGCTTTTCAATGAATTGCTGCTCTAAGAGCTGATGGGCTGCCCTGCAGAGCCCTGAACCATTGCCTGGAGAGGTGAAGAGGGAGTGGCCGGAGATATGCTGCAAACTTGGATTAGCACCTGTGGGTTATCAGGAATGGGCCCTAACTGTGGGGAATGGCAGCATATGATAAAATGGACCATGTGATTTGCAACTGATTAATCTCCATACATTCAGAAGGAAGCCATTGGATGGTGGTTGCCTCAATATGAATTCAAACAATAATCACCTTGGAAGTCCATTTCTCTGAGTCTAATGAAGTCCAATGAGAGTGATACTGGTGAGCTTGGCTGCATGGGGTGAATATTCTTACTGTGTTGGCCCAGGTGGGGAATTTGCTGTTACTACTATCTTTGCAGCTCTACTGTTTATTGATGATTTTTAAAATAACCTCATAATGGCTACTTTCTAGCAATCATTTTCTTCATCAGCATACAAACATTTACAACATAGTAGACAAAGTAATACTAGGCTTTGAGATGTTTTTTCATATTATTTTTCTGCTGATTTATTATTATTATTATTTCAAGATACAATTCCATAGGCTTCCTCACAAGGGTGTTCCTATACCAGGAAACACAAATGTGGTTCTCCTTCTTGAGAAAAAAGAGGGTTATTTGATTTACGAACTAATCTTGCAATTATATAAAGGGATGTTGAGATAAAATTCTAACTTTAGAGTTCTGTTTCCAAACAGCTGTAAAATCATAGACTTTCATTTTGGTTATTTTCATTTTGCTTAAGAGGCAGAGAGGGGATAAAAGAGCTCTTCCGATGCCAGGAGGAGGGCGACGTGCCAGGACCCAGGTCTGTGACCCTCTCGGCTGGTGTCGCGCCCTTTTCCTCATTAGACTGTGAGTCTGCTGCCAGTTATGAAGGGTTTTCTAGAGTTAAAACCAATTTTATTTTTCATATCTGCTCTCATTTCTTTTTTTCCTTTCTGCTTGGTGAGGTCTATGCATGAGCCCACTGAACACAAGAAGCACATACAGAATTCTGAGTTCTCTCATTAGATGAATTGGGAGCTCTGGGAACCGAGTGAGACAAGTTTCACCTGGATCTGGAGCTTACGCTTAGGGACACTCGTGCATAGCTACCTTTATGGCCAGAACAACTTCTAGTCCCACTTCCAGGAGCCTCCTGACAGTGGCCAATGGTTTTTTCTTGGTCTTTATTTGCTCTTGCCCTTCTTCACTGGCTTCAGCTACAGCTTCATCTTTGGATTCTTCTGTGAAACTCCAGCCTTTGGGGTCACAAGCACCTGGTGCCTCCTGGCCCCTTCACCCTACACTGCCTCTTCCCACCTTTTGCCTTGTTCAGCTTCCCCACGGTGCCTGCTCCCCAACCTCCTGCAGCTCTGCTCCTGCTTCTGCTCCTCAGCTGCCTGCATCCTGCCATTTCAGACACTTTCTAGACAGGAAGAGTTCCTGTGTCTGGCCTGTATGGTATGAACAGTCGTACAAGGATTCTTCATGTATGTGGGTATTTATGACTTACAGCACTAAGTCCAGTTTTTAAAAATATTTATTTGGGCCCGGCGGCGTGGCCTAAAAGCCTCGCCTTGAAAGCCCTGGGATCCCATATGGGCGCCGGTTCTAATCCCGGCAGCTCCACTTCCCATCCAGCTCCCTGCTTGTGGCCTGGGAAAGCAGTCGAGGACGGCCCAATGCATTGGGACCCTGCACCCGCGTGGGAGACCCACAAAAGGTTCCAGGTTCCTGGCTTCGGATCGGCGCGCATCGGCCAGTTGCGGCTCACTTGGGGAGTGAAACATCGGATGGAAGATCTTCCTCTCTGTCTCTCCTCCTCTCTGTATATCTGGCTGTAATAAAACGAATAAATCTTTAAAAAAATCTTTATTTAATTTATTTGAAAAACAGAGTTAAAAAGGGAAAGGGAGAAATAGAGAATCTGGGGAAAGATGGAGAGTTCTTTCATTTGCTGGTTCACTTTCCAAACAGTTACAATTGCCAGAGCTGAGCAGATCTGAAACCAGCAAGGAGCCAGGAACTTTTTTCTGGGTCTCATGGATGCAGGGTACCAAGAAGTTGAGCTGGTTTCCCAGGTTTCTGCTGGTTTCCCAGGCTATTAACAGGGAACTGGATTGGAAGCAGAGTAGTTAGGACCCTACTGGGTGTCTATATGGGATTTTGGTGCCACATACAGTAGATTTACCTGCTGTGCCATAGTGCTAGCCCAACTAATTCCATTTATATTAAAAGTGGCAATAGATTCTAGGAAAATTAATATGATTATTTTATTGATGCGACCTAAAATTTACCAATCTGAATCACTGGTTTGAATTAATTTGGTTGGAACAGAGTTAGTAATTGCTGTTTATGCTTTGTTAAACTTCATCACTATGTTTTAAAATGCCTACACTGTAATGATATCTTAAACATTTTTACATATTCCAAAAGATTTAAATGGTAAAAAAGAACTTGTTGAAGCTGATATTACTGATGCCAGAGGACTATTAGATCTGTCAAAACTAATCTTTCTTTTTTAAATACTTGACCATAAGTTTCAAATATCATAGTTTGCTTTTTATTTATTTTTTTTGGATTCTTTATATAAATGGAAACACATTATATCAAGAGATTATTTTAATTTTGATTTCTTAAGTATGTTGAGATTACCAACATGCCACATCCAATATATTCATAAAATTTGTGAACGTGTGGAAAGGATTTTCTTGGTTTAAATCTTTTTCCTTAATGAAGATATGGTGCTGTCATTGAAAGATGAGTATTTGTTGGAAGTATAAGGCTGTTTAGGGTCTACAAGGCTAATTCAAGTTGAAGTACATGATTCTCCTATGATTAGGGAGGGTAATTATTTTTTTCTCAAAGAAACAGTCTTTTTACTATATTTATACCTGTAAACTTTTTTCTCAAAATACAGATTAGTCTACCCTCAACCTGGACTCCTCAAAAATAATAACTCAAGTTAAGTTTGATTAATATTCTTAAACATCCAAATAAAACTTTAGAAAATAACCTATTCATAACAAAATAAATTATAGTTGATTTTTCCATTTTATATCAGGAAACCCAAGTGAAAGATAGGGACATTTATCTTTCTATCTTAAAAGCACTGCATCACTCGGGAAGAAGGAAGGCCATATGTGCTTCCTCCAAATGGAAGCGGGGAAAAAGACTTGGCAGGAAACTACTGAAGTTCCTGTGGAAGCCAAATGGAATTTTATAAGAACATAATCGATGGAGAGGAGAAAACCTACGGTGGCTGTGAAGGCCTGATGCCATGTATGTCAACTGGAAATCTCATGGTCATTAACTTGTCGTAAAAGGAAAACATACACTAACAGTAGGAACAACTAAAGCCATATTGAGTGGTGCAGGTCAGTTTGCTAAAAATGAAACCCATGAGGTCAATTATAGAGAGATCCCTCTCTATGTGCTATCAAAAGTATGTGTGTGTTTTACCGACAAGGTTTGCTACCCTAACAGCTCCAGTGAGATTCCAAATTGAGTCTGAAATGGTGTTCTTATAATATTTATATAATAAATTATCATAAACTTAACTTTTTCAGTATTAAAAAACAGCACTGCATCAATTCTCAAGTGTGTGATAACTTATCTTCAAGAAACCTATGTATATAAAGTTTGATGACAAAGCTGTACCCAGTGAGATTGATGACTTATCTGGATGGGGCAAATAGAACATAGTCTAAACTGACCACCTCAACCTAACGCAGGCCCCTCTGTGAGTCCTGCTGGGTCACAGATCTAAGACTATGGTAGTCAAGGAAGGCTTACAGGATGAACTGAGAGTTGAATTAAACTGAAAAATTAGTTGTGATTAAAAGGGTGAAAGTGAAGAAAAGCTGAAGAGACTTTCACACATGAAAACCATGATACAGGAAAGCACACAATGACTTTACTTGCCAAGGTTGAAAAAGTTCATATTACCGAAATCAGACAGTGAGAGGATGGGTGGCAGAGCTCCTACATGTCTGCAGAGATACGCAGGATTTAGATGAACTGGGACCGTTAAGTTAAGCATTTCTGTGGAAAGAAGGTAGGTGAAAAGATGTTCAATATTTCAGAGCAATACAAATCAACCAACCATGAGATACTACTTCACAGCCACTAGAAGCTAGGATTAGACATTCTTAGAGTGCTCTTTGACTTAGTGTGCAGTAGGCTACTCCATGCAGATGTGTATAGGCACTCTGCCGCGTCTACGCAGTGCAATGCACTTCTCAGGACACATCATGTTGTTACATAACACATGGTTGCGGTTAAGTAACATGGACCAAATTTTTTCTGTGCTCCAGGGACATGGCTCTTATCATTCAGCATTCCATGATTGTGTGTCATGAACCTTGTGTAAGTGAGCTTTCATAGATTATGTGTAAGTGAAGGTGATGACATGGAAGGAGTTGGTCAAGACAACATGGGTTAGGAGTTGAGTACTATCTGAAAGAAATGACTATCGTAACCAAAGCTGTGATTTGAGCTCAAAATCAAACTCTTTTATCCAGTTCTAGAGCCATTCCTTTGACCAGAAACAGACTACTTTGGGAAGCAAAGAGAAGAAAGTAGTTGCATTTGAATCTATCTTATAATGTAGAAACTTGAGAACAAATTCTTGCCCATTTTTAAATCACTGAGTGCATCCTGATAGTGGCATTCATTTAGGGGAGGACAGTGATTCTGAGAGAAGTTCTAAAAATGAATCTGGTAAGGAAGAGGTATAAGAATTTCTTTAAACATGAGAAACTATTTTGAAGTAAATGCATCATCACTTATTAGTTATTACTCAAAGGCCTATTAATTACCATCATTATTTTGGAGGGTGTGAAAAACCACATACATGGTAAATAATTTCTAGTACAGACCAAACAGGGTGAGCAGACAATATCATTATGTAGATATGTCAAAACCTTTAGAACTAAAGTCTAAAACCAGGCTTTTCAGTATTTTTAGTCTTCATTTGGCATTTTGTCTTGGACACTGTTTTTTTTTAAGTAGTTCTGTCTTGCAAGTTCTCAGTCCTTGGACACTGCTGTGATAGTCCGAGATAGAGTCGTGTGTGTATCCAGGCCTGGAGCAGTATCACAGAGGATGGTCTGCCCCTTCTGGGTACCAACAGTGACACAGAGATCTTTTGTTGAGGTGCTGCAGCAGACATTTGAGACAGAAAGGCGAGCATTTGATACATTGGGTCTGCCCTCCAAAGGAAAGGGTTGCTGGCTAATTAGAAACCCCTCCATTCTCAAATGATTCCCGCCCATTCTTGCAGCAAACTTAATATCCATTCACCAGCATTCTCCAAATGCTTTCTTAATTTCAGACACTTCCATTTGTGTAATTCAATTTTCATGACTCTGTCGGAATTAAATTATTCTAATTTCACTTCACAGATGAGGAAAGATAGGCACAAAGGGAATCCGAAGCATAATCAAAGGGCCCACGCCCATGCAACTAGTGCCCAATGTGTATAATTGGAAAATGTATTGCTATTTGATTTCACTATATATTCTAATGTGATGGAAGTTTGAACCTCAAAGAATCACCATTGAGCTCTCACCAGGTTGGAGCAATGCAGTCTTCTTGATGCTTACTTTCTTTTAAGTAGATAGCCAAGAATCAAACGTGTGGGATGCCAGGTGGCATCAGTGGCACAAAGGAAAATGTCTGGAAAAGACATTGTGTTAGGGAGGCCCCGATTTCAGTGGGATGTGGACATGTGATGTGGTAGCATCTGAGCAGACACCAAAAGGGTATTAGGAAAATGTGAGAGGGTAGCAACAGGAATACTTACAGGAAAGAACAAAATGTGCAAATGCCCTGGGTCAGGAATGTGCTTTTCACGTGGAGCAAGTGCTAAGTGAGGAGTGACTGCAGGGATGCAAGCGTGGGGCAGTGATACAGGATAAAGTTACAGGGCGTGAGAATGGAGGGTTCTGAGCAACGTGGGAAGAGCCTGTTGGCCACATCAGAGACACTGGAAAACAGTATAATTACACCTAAAATCATTGTCAATCCTTTTCTTACCTCCAAGTTAATATCTCTATAGGTGGACAAAGAAGCTTGAGGCCGATGCCAACCAAGAGGTATTGTCAGGGTCAGGAGATGAGCCTGGACTCCTGGTCCTCTCAAATGCCTCTAGAAGGTCACTGCAGTTGTCCAGGTGAAAGGCTGACCTGTGTGGTGATTAACCAAAATGCAGGCATTGTTCACCACCGCCTCTGTGCTCGAACTTTTAACATCTCATAGACAGGACTCTGAGGGAGAGTCTTCTACCAAGGCATCCTCTACTCAAGGTTAAAGCAAGACAGTAGGCCTGCCATTTTCCTCTACAATTGTGGCAGGAGGAGGATGTGATTCAATCCAAGGATCATGACGGAGATATGGCTTCCCTGGGAAAAGATCTAGTAAATATTTCTGCAGCACAATGAGATGTGTTAACATTAAAGAGTGACGTTCAATTCTATTTTCATACATTAAATCTGAGCTGAGATTCATAAGCATGGTAAGATGCCTTTAGGTTTAGTCTTTAATATGTTTAAATACCTGTTTAAAGTCACCATTGGTTGTGCAGGTGGGGTGACTGTTGAAATAGCTGATGATTGTGCACAAATTGATTTGTGTGACAACAGCTTCTACAGCTGAAGAATATGAGGAAAAAAGCCTTGGCCACAGAGCAGTTTAAATTCAGATATAAATTTACATTGAAAAAATATTGGTTTAAATGCCAATATTGCTGAGGAACAAGAAGATTCAAATTTTGTAGTCTGAGCATTTTACATATTTATTAAGAAAATTATATGTTAAAATGCCACTCACGTATATAACTAAAATATTTTCTCCATCCTTTGTAATATTTTTATATTTACAATTTAATAAAATCCAGTCTCACTCTAAAAACAGTACTCCTGAAAATGTAAGTACCTTTGGTTCTGGCCCATTGGCCTGTCAAGTAATTGGATCCAGGTGGGTCATCTTATCTGGGGGCAGGGTCCCAGGTAATGACTCAGGTCAGGTGGCCTGGGCACTAATGGTGTCAAGCAATGCCCTCAGGCCACCCCAGCTGTGTACTCTTAAGGGGGGATTGAGAGGACCTTTAAGGATCAGACCTAAGCACCAGTTCATTTGGGAGACCAGAGCTGGGGTAGTTCAGAGCATCAATACCAAATACTGCTCACTATTGCACACTAAAGCTAGGGCTAGGGACCTACCTGACAGAGATAGATCACAGTACCCATCAGTGAGGGTTGTAACAGGGGACAGGAAATGATAGGCTGGACCATGGCACTAGCCATCAGGCTGGGCCATGGCATTAACCAACACGTGAGGAAACTGGTTCCAGTTATTGATTCTGTGGAGGCTGTGTGGACCCACCCCTGTGGATATTCAGTTTCTGCTGATTTGTTTGGGAGATGGGGGCAGTGACAGGGTGAGCTAGGCATGACCATGGAACCCTCCAACACTCATGGGTGCTAGGGTTTGGGAACAGGTTGGGCTGTTTCAGGTTGTGGCACCCACAAGGACATCAAAGAAAATGGCGTGGGACAAGCCAGACCATAACATTCACTGCTCAAACATTGGCCAGGACAGTTATAAGGGCCTAACACCCAGTGGCACATGCGAGATCTTGGGATGGGTCTTGTGGGGAAACTTGGGAAACTCCCATGGTGGGCTATAGTTCCCACTGGTGAGCATGTGATTCATACTGAGGTGTTGGTCAGACAGGGCAGGGGAGCTTCACCCATTGGCAAGTATGTGGGTTGTGTTTGGAAGGAGGTGGACCAGGCAGGACAAGGTCAACTTTAGCTCACTGGCAAGTGCAGCACCCAGGCTGGAAAACAGGTCATTCCAGGCTAGGCTGTCACACATACCAATTTACATGAGTTACGGATGGGAGCAGACTTGCCAGGGCCAGGCTGTAGCACTCGCCAGCAAGAGATGGGACTGAGGATGGGCTGGAACAGGCAATGCTGCAGCATTGGATAGGCTATGCAGAGCTGGGTCAGAGAAACCACTGGCACGCACAAGATCTGGGGCTGGGAATAGGCCTGGTTAGGGAACTTAAGGAATGTCCCAGCTAGGCTGTGGTTCCCACTGGTGAGCACGAGAGCCAGAATGAGGGTAGCAGTCTGGGCTATACATTGCTGTAATGACCTCTGGCATGGGTTTAGACTGGATCTGGAGTGTGCCAGACTGGGCTAGACTCCAGCACCCATTAGTGCTTATGAGAACCAGAGTGGTGTAGACCTAGCCCAGTAGCCTAGGTCTCAGTTCCCACTGGATCATGTGTAGGTGTAGACCGAGCATGGCTGGACTGTAACACCCAACAGTAAGAACCCGATTGAGTGTGGGTCAGTTGGACAACACCACTTTCCTGCCAGGACAGGAGGCAGAATAAGTCAGCCTGGGCCAAGGACCCAATGGTGTGTGAGAGATCTTCCACTAGGAGAAGACCGCTAGAGGAGCTTTAGAAATTCCTCTGTCAGGGTGCAGTCCCTGCAGGTGAGCACAAGAACCAAGGCAAAGAGCAGCCCAGACCAGGCCAGGTTGCAGAACCCCAGGCATACATATGGGGGAGGGCCAAGCCGGGCAAGTTCACAACACCCACTGGCAGATCTGAGAACCAGGATGGTGTACAGGACATGCTAAGTCTGGCTGGATCACCAGTCAGCCCATGTAGGGCCTGGACTTGGGGCTAACTCTGCTGGGCTGGGTAGCAGAACCTGTCAATAAGAGCTGGAATAGGAGCAGACTTGGCCGGGGTGGGCTGCAGCACCCACTGGCAAATGCTGAAGTGAGATAGGCCATGTCAGACTGGGCCACAGCACAAATCATCACACACAAGACCAGAAGGCTGGTGTGCGAGCCTGGTAGTAGAATAGTGGGAACTTCCCTGCTGGGCCAATACTCATGCTGGTAAGCAAGAGAGCTGGGATTGGAGGCAGACCAGGCTTGGCAGAGCTACAATACCTGTTGGCTTACATATGAACTGAGTTAGGGGAAGAGCCAGGCTAGGCTAACCAATTGTATCCGCTAGGGCAGGCAAGAGTCAGAATATGGACAGGCTGGTTGGGCTTTGCTGCAGCAGCATCTGGCAAGTGCTGGGACTGGGACAAGTCTTGTCAAACTAGACTGCAGCACCACATATAGGGTGCAAGATTCAGGGCAGGGAGTTCAGTAGAGAGGCTGTGGGCACCTCTCTTATGGGCTGCAACTTCCAGGTCTCCTAGGACTTGGGGTGGGCCTGGCTGAGCAGGCCATGGCACCCACTGGCATGACTGTGTGCTGGTGGGTGGAGTCAGTTGAGTTGAGTTAGGCTTCAATGCCTAATGATGTATACGAGATCTGAATGTAATGTGAGTCATAATACCATGTAGTGGCAGAGCTTGGCTGGGCCATATCACCCATTGGGTTGCAGTAGAATCAATTTGGTTGCAAATTAATCAACTAACCCACTGAAACTTGATAGCAAACTTTAGAGTGAATGCAGAGTTTGTCAGCCAATTGGCCTTGGAAGGAGTCCTCATCCTTGGATTGGTGATATCTACAGCATCTCAGACCTATTGAAACCATTTGTGCAGAACCCTCAAAAAAATGCTGTACAGAGGGGACTCTGGGATGATATCGGGCAGCTGTTCCACATCCCTGGGTAATTAGGGGGTTGGGAGACTGGGCATGTCTTCTCCCTTGGTAGCCTCCTCTCCCACAGATATAGGAAGAAGAAAAAGAATATGTGAAAACATTGGTCTCACCCAGTTTCTCCTGATCCTTGACCCTTCCCACCATGATCAACTATATAAACATCATCAAAAATTGGTTTAAAATGTAAGTATATTTAAATTACAAAATGCAATTCTGGATCAAGATGGCAGAATAGGGTAAGGACACACTTAAACAGACAGAGAAACATTAGCCAGTATGAAGCAGAGAACACACTTTCCAGGAAATAGGAGAGGACAGAACAATAGCAGAGGGGCACCTGGAGACTGACAGATACAGGAAAACATCAGACACAATGGTGTGGTGTTGCCGTGACTAATACCACTGCAGTGTTCAGTGAGTGTTGATCTGAACTACACTGGTAACCAGTGTAGGGACATTCAATGGGAGCTTAGGAGATGAATCCAGGAAAAAAAAAAAAACCTGTTCATCCTGCTGCTCTGTTTAATTTGACCAAGAGCAGAGACAGAGCAGCAGGTCCCAGATGGGCAGTGCCAGAACAGGGTGGATTTTACAGCACAGACTGCCCACTAGAGCCAAAGTGAGTGCCATTTTGTATAGGGAAGCAAAGGTTATGGGACAGTACTGTGCATGCACTAAGCTGAGAGTGAACTCATTTCTGGCTGAGTGAACTGCAACAACGTGGCATCTTACAGGTTCCATACAAGATAGGTCCAGGTACCCTCAGACCTAACAGTCAGCTGATCAAGGACTCTAGTAATGGCACATCAGGCAGCATCTTGTACGGTGTGGAAAGACTTTAAGACTGCAGGGACAACAGTGAGCTGTGCATGTGCTGAGCTGAGAGCCAATTCACTAGGCTCAGTGCATTACACTGGTCCTACAGGGAAAATAATACCAACTATGGCATTGTACAGGTCAAAATATGTCTGGGTGGCCCTCAGATTTAACAGCCAGCAGGTTGCTGGCAAGATCAAAATCATCAGCAACTTGGTTGTATAGGACACCTGGTCTCTGCTTAATACTGGTACCTGCTCCAACCAGAAGTGGGAGAAAGTTTGTGCAAACAACGGTTCAGCCTCAGCAAGAATCACAGGAGGTGAAGCCTAGTGAGCCAGGGGTTGGGACTACGGAGTTCTTTGTGGAAATCTAACATAAGAACCCAGACCTGGAACTAGCTAGAGCGAGTGGCATAATTGGCTGCAAACAAAGAGCCATGTACCAACTTCAAATAAGTAAAATCAAACTGTAGACCTATGGTGACACAGCTTAGAAACCTGCCCAAGGAGAAGAACCTGAGAACCAGAAGTATAATGACCAAGAGCAAAAGAAGAGGTAAAAGTACAATGAATATTAGTGAAGACTATGCTGTAAAGGAGCAAAAGCCTTTGTCAACCTCAGAGTTAACTGAGAAATACAGCGAGAGGTGGGGGATTCAGAATTCAAAACACTTATCATAAAGCTTCTTATCAAGAAAAAGCACATAAAGCAGGCATTCAAGGAATTTAAGGAATATGTCACATAGGAATTGAATCAAATGAAAGTTGATATATCAGAATTGAAGAATACAGTGGAGCAAATTAAAAGTACAGTGGAGAGTCTCCAAAATAGAATGAAGGAAGCAGAAGAAAGACTCTCAAGATTAGAAGGTATTTCCTATTACCAGAGGAAAACAAACAAAAAGCTGGAAGCAGAGCTGGGTCAAGCTAAAAAAAAAAAAAGTACTCAAGAATTGAAAGGTCAAATATAAGAATCATGAGAGTGCCAGAAAATGCAGAAAGAGAAGCTGGGATTAAAGGCATATTCAATGAAATAATAAGAGAAAATTTCCCTAATCTAGAGAAAGAATTGGGAAGCAACATCCAGGAGGGGCACAGAATGACACATGATAATGACACATGACACATGATACATGACACATGATAATTGAGCTCTCTTCAAACAGACATAAGCAAAAGATCCTTAAAAGTGCACATGAAAAAAAAGTCAGTTGACATATAAAGGAATGCCAGATAAATTCACAAGAGACCTCTCACAGGAAACTTTATAGGACAGAAGGGAATGGAGCAACATATTCCAGATTCTGAAAGCAAATCAAAAACCAAAAAAAATGTCGGCACAGGATAAAGTACCCTGCAAAGCTTTCTTTTGTCTTTGAAAATGAAATAAGATTCTCCCACAGTAAAGAAAAGTTAAAAGAATTTGCCTCTTCCAAGCCTGCCCTACAAAGGATACTTGAAGATGTTCTCTTGACAGAGAAGAGGAATAGTGCCCCCCAAAACCAAAGGCAAATGTGAAGAACATCCCAGTAAAATGACAACAGAAGACAAAATCAATGAACAACCCATTGCTAAAATGAGAGGTCCAAATTACCACCCATTCATATTAACCCTGAATGTAAATGGATTAAACCCATCAATCAAATGTCATAGAGTAGTAGAATGGGTTAAAAAAAATCTATTTGTTGCCTACAGAAGACATATCACACCAACAAAGATCAATGGAACCTATTTCATGGATTTTGAGGTTTTAAATTTAGTTTCATCTCTTCAAAACACTTTCTTTCTCATTAAATTCTTCACTGACTCATAGATCATACAGTAGCATCATTTTCTTCAAGAAGATTTATGATTTTCTTTTTCATTCCTTCAGTGACACATTAGTCATTAAGTAGCATGTTATTTAATTTCTAGGTGTTGTAAATTTTCTATTTTTTTTCCTGTTGTTGATTTTGCTTTGCGGCTTTTCATTTAAGGTGATATACAGTAACTGCATAATGGAGACTATCATATCCAGATGTGAGGATACAGTGCAGTATGCATCTCTACTTCCAGATCAAAGATGGACTCCCGATGAGCCTGTTAATATATCTTGACAATAGGATGCTGGACTCCTTGTCATTGTCCATGCCCGCAATTATGGACATGTGACTGTTTATGAAGAGCTATCCTATAGTAATAATATAGGGCATCCCAGTAGGGGAGAGGGAACTTTGGGTGGGGGGGGGGAGGAAAATCCAAGGCCTAGTGAAATGTATCAGAAATTGATAATAATAATAATAATAATAATAATAATAATAATAATAAAAGTTTAAAAATAAAATTTTGTAAACCTTTTATATAAAACTCTTTTTTGCTATAGGTTACTGATTACATATAGAAGTTCATTATTTTTTTTTTAAAAAAATCACTAAGCCAACATAAATAGAGTAACCCTGTACCCTCAACTACATTACCTCTCTAAAGTCAAAGTAGCCTTGTACATTAAACACAGGTCCAGCTACCAACAGGGGGAAAATATTCGAATCAGCTTATTTGAAAGATCCACATTGTGGCTAGAACAATTTAAATTTACAGAAAGTTCACAAGTATAAATACAAGAAGTAAAAACAACATCGTATTCATTACTTTACAGAGGCACTAGGACAAGAAAAATAGAAGCACCATATACTCTAAATTAGATTACCTCTCTAGACCCCAAATAGCTTAACACATCAAACACATGGCCAGCTAGTAGTGACATATGATATCGTATCTGCAAAAGGAAAATTATTTGGACCAAGAAATCTAAGTCTTGCCCATGAGAGGAGATACAGAGCAAGAAGCATTTGGATTACAGTTGGTGTGGTTCTTCAATATCAGTCCATTTTGTGCCAAGGGAGCTGTGTGGCCTCCTGGCTTCATCAGATCAGTACTGCCTAGAAACACTCATGGCAATCAAGTAATGGAATACGGGAAAGGAAAAGAGCCACCGTTTTTAGGTTCATTCTGCAATTGTAGACCACACAGTGGAGCTGTTACATGGAAGAACTGCTGTCCTTCTTTAGTTGGGCAGTCAGTTCAAGCAAACAGGTGTCAACTAACTCATTTAGTCAAATGAAACAATTTGAAAAGGAGGATCTGAAGGCCCTGAATGTCACTATGAAGAACTGGTACAGACAAAAATTCTCTTACAGAAAATCATGGGCGCTTCAAGCTGGGATGTGTTTCGTGTTTTCCCCACTGTTGGCAGATATAATGAGTGTGGGAGTCTGGGAAGATTAGATTAGAAGTACTGGAAAATGTGTACATAAGTGAGAAGAATGTGGACGAATGAGAATGACCATGGACGTGGGGAGGAAAGAGAAGATTGGAAACTGTAGAAAAGCTCAGAAAAGGATCGAAAGTCATAAACAAAGAAGAAGGGTGATTACTGACAATGTTAAGCTTAACAAAAAAAGGTTTGACCTAGGAGAGAATTTCTCCTCATTTTCTCATATCTCTGGTATGCATTTCCGCCACCTTGATGACATTATCCTAGATTACTCCAGCACATTTTTGCACATTTCCATTTCATTTTTGTTTTTCTGCAATATCCACTCACACAGACTGCTGAACCACAGAAACTCGATTACTGATTGATCAATTTCCCTGAGGCTTGGTCAGAAACTACTTCCCACCAATTTAGTGAACATTGACTGACTGGCCACTGCTTGATGGACACTGCAGAAATTAGGAGAAAATCCATTTCCTCAGAAACAGCAAATGTGAGTTAATGCAATTGTCAGGTCAGGAAGTTGCTATGCATTAGACAAACAAAGAATCTTCTACAACACAAGCAAAACAAGAACAGTATTTTGTTAGCCCAGGAGAGAAACTGATACTTCTGAAAGGAAGGCATTTAGCATCTATGAATTCAGTGAAGCCCAAGTGAACATTGGAGGTGGGGTGGGAGATGCATTATCAGAAAAGCAAAAACAAAGGCAGAAAGAAACAAAGGGATGTCTGTTGTAGCATGGTGATGCACACCAGCCTTAGGAGCTGAAAAATCTGACAGTTATAGCCACACTCTTGAGTTTCTTGACAACTTCTTGTTATTGCAGAAATTCATTGAGCAGAATAATAGAATCAGTAGTAGCAGGAATGTGGAGCCTGACCGGCCATGTAGCTGGCAATAATGACTAAATAGAATGTCAGGAGAATATTCAAGGGGTTGCTTGTTCAGGGAGCCACTGTGGGGGTGAGGCAGCAATTATTGTTTCAAGGATGCATGTACATATACACGGGTATTTTTAGCAGTTAATAGGTGGATGTGCTTGGTTGAAATGCCTTGGTCTTTGCATTCCCAACAGCCAGTACAATTCCTGGCTGAGATGAGGTGCTCATCTCTGAAAAATAGATGACAGGGTCACACCACAACCTTGGGATACAGTGCTTGTCCTCAAGTTCTACCTATAATAGTTTGCTTTACCTCTGCTACAGCCATCCTGTGCTGTGCTAGACCTTGTTAATGAGATAGGAGGTAATCCAGGCTCACCATTATTGCAAGCATGCACATAGGACAGTTGATCTTGGTGGAACAAAAAGGAGGTATGAAAGTATAGGAGGAGAGAGAAGTATGGAAAATCACTTGTGCTGGACATGTATAACATCTCTCTAGCTCTCTTGATTCCATGTAAAGGCCTCCATTTTCTTGGAGCATAAAAAATATATATTCATCTACAGTGATACCAGAAACTGTCTCATTAAAAAGCAGTGTTCAAGATCCAGGAAAATATATGCAACAGAAAAAGAAAGTATCAGAGTTAACAGGAAACAGGAATGAACAGCTTGTTGGCACATTACTTTGAAAGAAGGTTAAAAAGTGAGACGTGGGACAATACAGGGTTAGACTGGCTGGTGTTGGAGATATAGCTAAAGGAAATGAAATCTGCCTCTGCAATCCTGTATTTAGAGCAGCACAATCCCCTAGAACAAAGACATGGAAACAATCCAGATATCTGTCCAAACAGGAGTGGATAAAGAGACGGTGGTACATCTACTTATTGGGATACTACTCAGCCATTAAAAAGAATGAAATTCTACCATTTTTAGCCAAATGGTCCCAATTAGAGACCATTATTTCTTTTCTGTCAAGACAACATCTTTAAGTATCATTTGTAAGGCAGGTCTGGGAGAGGCAAATTCTTTGAGCTTTTTATTACTGTGGAAAATTTTTATTTCATTTTCAAAGACAAAAGTAAAACTTTGCTGGGTATGTTATTCTGGGTTGACAACTTTCCCCCCTTAAAATTTGCAATATGCCATTCAATTTTCTTCCTGCCTTCAGAGTTTCCTCTGAGAGGTCAGCTATGTGTCTATTTGGGGCTCCTCTAAATGTTAATTTATCTTTTCATATGCCTATTTTTTTATTTTTGACAATCTTTACATAGTTAATTTGGGTAAAAAGGTTCAAGGGCTATAGGGAAGTGGGTAAGACTGTTATTTCCATATTGTTTCCTTTATGTATGTGAGGTAAATGGGGATATTGAGGGAGAAGCCCCACCCAGTTTCCCTCCCACCCCAAGTCCTGGATGTGGGGCATGCTCTGAGATACTTGCTCAAATGGTTTTGATAGTTCACCAGTTATGAATCGCTGCAAATCTTGCCACTCCAAGCATGATGAGGTCGTTGAAGAATCCACTGATTGACATAGTCCTTCATAGAGTCTCCATTTGTCCAGTATTTCGCTGCCAACATATAGCTGAGGTCGTTGATTGACGTGCTCTGTCGTCTGTCTTTTCTTGGTTAGGGTTCTGAGTCCAGCATTTCATTTGGGGAGATCCCAAAGGAAACTTTGAGTTATTCCCAGACCAGATTCTTGTGTGTTCTAGCAAGCACAGGGCCCTGCACAATCCATCACCCCAATCAGCTGGTGGTTGCAATTGCTGGGTTGGTTCTGTTTTCAGCCCCAACTTTCACTGAAACCAATGGGTGTTGCAGTCCAGCCTGGTTCTGCCCAGCACATACTCAGCCCTCACATCAACCAGTGGGAGCTGCAGCCTAGTCAGAGCGACCCACAATAACTCCCACCAGGCCGGCCCCCTACCTGGTTTGCCAGTATGTGTAGCCGACTAGTCCAGTCTGTCCCACATCCCATTTGGCTCTCATACATGTCAATGGGTATTGAGGCTTAGTTCCATCTAACCAGCTCAACTATCCAGCCCTCATGGATGCTGTTGAGTGCCTCTCTGTCTAGCCACCCCAGCCCCTGTCCTAGTTTTCGTGCCCTACCATGGGAGTAGTAACCCAAGAGGGAAGAGCCCACTATTTTCCTCCCAGGTCTCTCTCACTCCCAGTTTATGCACTCTTCGGGTGGTTCTATGGTTTGACTTGATAGAATTAGCCCCCAGTGCCAGCTTCTGCCAGCTTATGCTGTGGCTAAGCCCAACAACCCTCACACACTCTAATTTTATTTGCACCAGTCGGAATAATCAGCCCAGCCTGGCTTTTCCCTAATCTAGTCCACATGAGGCGTACTGGTGTTGTAGCCCTGCTTAGTCTGGTCTGTCCCCATCTCAGCTCACGTTTTCCAGTGGGAGTAGTTGTCCAGCAAAGGAACCAACCCCTTAATCGCCTTCCGGCTTTGCCTCCTCCCTTCCTGGTTTTCACGTGTGCTGATTGGGCACTGAGGTCACATCTGGTACAGGCAACCTCACCTTGGCATTCCACATTGTGTACTGGTTTTTGTCACGACCAAACCTGGCTCGACTCACGCTCTCTTCTGGTGTTCGGATTTGCCAGTGGATGACATGAACTGATTCAGCCTGGTCTTCCCCTGACCCATGCCAAATGTATGCCAATGGGAAACTTTCCATGGCCTAATCTGGGCTGTTTCCTATCATGCTTCTTGCGCTTACCTGCAGGGTCTGTGTCCTGCCAGAGGAGTTGTCCAGACAGCTCCATCAGAACCGCTCCCAATGCCAGATTTTGCACATACTGGGGGTCCATGAGCCAGCCCTACTCAATTCACCTCCTGTCCTAGCAGGAACTGTGGCTTTTCCTGACTGGCTTTCACCCCATTCTGGTTCTTGTTGTTGGATGTTTCAGCCCAGCCATGGCTCGTCCATACCCACATACGGCTCACATATGGCTCATTAGGGATTGAGACCTAGCCTAGTCCATCCCACATATCCCCTGGTCCTCCAGGAAACCAGACGGTGTTGGGGTCTGGCCTGGCCTGGTGCATCCAGTCTCAGTCCACCCTAGTGCCAAGAGAGACTACAACTGTTTCCTGGTTAGAATGCAGCCCCCATTCCAGCCCATGCACCCCTTGGTGGGAACCTCAACCCAGTTAGTGTGTCCCCTTAGTTCCCCAACCAGGCCTGTTCCCAGCCATAGATCACGCGAATGCAGGTGGCTGCTTTGACTCTGCTCTGCTTGGTCCCTCACTTGTCCTGGCCTCTGCCATAGACACTGTGGCTTAGTGTCATTGACTCACACAGACCAGTAGGTGCAAGAGCCTAGCTCGGCATGGCCTGTGCTCCATCCTGGTTTCTAGTTTACCTTGTAGGCTAAGGTTTGCTCAGTTCTGCCCAGTACATCCCATCCCATTACCAATTTACACATTAGCCAACTGTTGGAGCTATTTTGCCCAGCTTGTCTGACCCCCAGATCTGGACCACATGTTCACCAGCAGGAGGTATGACTCACCAAGGGAGTTTCCCAAGTTCTTCCACTTGATCCACTCCCAGACCCAGTTCTTATACATGCTAGTGGGTTTTAGGCCAGTGCCCGGCATAGTCTGGCCTTCCATTTGGCCATATACGACCTGGTGAATGTTGCAGCCCGGCCCACCCCACACCCTATTCAGGATGCACATTCGGGTGCTGCTGCCTTGACCAGTCCAGACTGTTGTGGGTTCCTTTACCTGTGATTGCTAGCACGCTTCTTGGTCACACCTGGCTAAGTCCATCACCACCCCAACTTTTGAGCTAACCAGTGGGGCTAGAATTTCCACAGGGTGTGGCCCACACATCCCACACAGAATATATCCCCGGATATGGTTCTCGAGTACTAGTTAATGTTATGGCCCTGCCTAATGTGACCAGTCTGCTGATCCATCATCATGTCAGGTAATAGGATATCCTGTTGGACAAGCCCCGGCACTTAGCTTTTGCATGAACTGGTATTCGGTGATCAGCATTGTTAAGAGATTACAATTTCTTCAAAGGAAGAGTTACTGTCATTGGACATCTTTACGACTGACTCACATCCCAGAAGCACAGTGGGATCAACCTGGAGCTACCCAAGCAGCAATTCAAAGTACCAAAACCCCAGAGCTCCCTGGCCGGGTGGCCAGCAGGCAGAGCCTGGTGCCAAATGGCGCACGTGCACATGGTGGCTGGAGTCGGGATCAGAGCATGACGCCCCATCCTGAGGCCCACCAGCAGCCAGGAGGCTGCTGGAAGCTTAAACCCCCAGGCCCAAGGTCGTGCCCCATCCTAATCTCCTTCACCGTCCAATGAGGGTGGTGGGTAGGCACTGGACCTACCCAGTCATGGAAACCTCCCCCCTCGGTGTACTCACCCCGAAGGGAGCAGCCCCCGAACCCAGGCAGGTCCGGGGAAAGCTCACCACCTGCACATGGTGGCTGGAGTCAGGATCCGAGCAAGATGCCCCATCCTGAGGTCCACCAACAGCCTCCTGGCTGCTGGAAGTTTAAACCCCCAGGCCCAAGGTTGTGCCCCTCCCCAATCTCCTTCACTGCCCAATGAGGGCATGTGGGACCCCTAGCAAAGCACCCCGTCATGAGGCCCACCTTCATATGCCTATTGAACAACCTTTTCCTTATGTTCAATTGAAGAGAGCTTGATGATCATGTGTAATGGTGATGATTGCTTTTGGTCAATCCTACTAGGAGTCTGTACCCTTCTTGTACATTGTTTCCCAATTCTTTTTCCATGTTGGAGAAGTTTTCCTTTATTATTTCATTGAATACATCTTTAAACCCAGCTTCTCTTTCTGTATTTTCCTGAACTCCCATGACTCTTATATTTGGTCTTTCATAGTGTCTCTTAACTCTTGAATACTTTTTTTTGGCTTGAGTCAGACCTGTTTTTGGCTTTTTGTTTACCAATTGTGACAAGAAATACCTTCCAATTCTGAGATTCCTTCTTCTGCCTCATTTATTCTATTTTTGAAGCTTTCCATTGAATTTTTAATTTGCTCCATTGCACTCTTAATTTCTAACATACAAGCTTTCATTTGATTCATTTCTAATATTTCCTGTATAACATATGCCTTAAATTCCTTGAACTCCTGTACATGCTTCTCATTGTTGGTAAGAAACTTTCTAACAACAGTTTAAAATTCTTTATCCCCCCTTTTCTCGATGTCTTCCTCAGTTAACTGTGAAAGTGACAAAGATTTTTGCTGCCTTGTGAGGGAAGCATCAGTATTATTCATTGTGCCTTTGTCTCTTATTGGCTCTTAATCATTGTTATTCTACTTAGCAGATTCTTCTCCTTAGGGCTGGTTTCTAAGCTGTGTTGCCAATAGGTTAATTTTAATTATTGTTTTTGGTACCCAGTTTTCATTTGATATGTGGCAATGGAGTATTGTACTATCTGCTATTTTTCATTTTTTAATAAATTTTGATTTCCTAGACATTTTTGTTTGTTTTTTTGTGGGATTTTGAAACTTCTCTTGGCCAGATCTTTTAGGTGGTTTTCTTTTCAGATGTAGTTTTATGAAATAACTAGCTTTTCAGATTTACTTCCTTTTTCATTTAAGAAATTGCCTTTAATGTTGATTATATAACAGGTGGGATGTTGAAAGAAGTTTAAAAACTCTCACACAAGTTTAAAATGAAAAATTCGGAAGTTTTAATGATTTGTTCATCTTAGGAAAGACCCCAGACAGCTCCCAGTTTGAACTTAACTGGATGCTGTTATTGTGAGCCTTCTATAAGGAAAATTAGTTGTTGCCATGTTCTATCATTTTTTGACAGATACAATTGTTCATAACCCTCCATAAAATGAGATATTTCAGACATTATTCTGAGTTCTATCAGAGTGGATAATAAATACAGTTTGAGTGAATGGGCCAGTTGCTAACAATAAAGGGTGGCAAACAAGAAGGGATAATTGGAAAATCACTATATTTGACAGTTTATTATCCAATAGGTTTCTCAACACAAAGTTTGGCAAAGCATCTATTGCATGTCAGTCATTGTGAGTGCTGAGGCTATTTAATGTAAGCTTTTGCTTGTTCTAAGCATTTTCTGCATTTTCCCTTAACCCTCAAAATTCTGTGAGAGAACTACAGTTACTAAGTTCATTTTGCATAAGAGGTCATTGACGTGCAGAAAGCCTAGGGAATTTTTGCCAGGTCACACAGAGCTAGGGAGTGGGAACCCAGGCACACTGGCTGCAGGGTATGTGGACTGAACTACTCATTAGTGCAGCCTCCAATGGATCCTCTTGGTGTTCCTCATGAAAGTGGGAAAGATATGGTCCCTACTATGATGAAACCATGTTCTACTGAGGAAGACAGAGCTAACCACATAATTACAGCACAGAGTTGTGAGTGCTGGGGGGTGCGCAGAGACTCCCATTGCATCATCAGAAAATAGCAGGTTCCATCTTGGGAACCGAGTGAATGGTGAAGGGGAGATTAGCTGATACAGAACATGGGCTAGAGCTTCAAGGGCAGCAAAAGCATCTACACAATCGGAGTGTTTCATCTGGAAGATTAAGGTAGGAAGAAAAGTTCAGAAAAGCTACCATGAAGGGACGGAGCAGAGTGTGCTAAGAAGTTGGTGGATTAAGCAGATCAAAAATCGTGAAGTATTTTGCAAATAAACCACGCTGAGGAAGTTACATATTACACAGAAAGCGGCTACCAGATGGTGAGAGGTTTTATTTGAGCATGTGATTTGATAGGGTTTCATGGAGACCTCCCAAGATTCATTTAGGAATAATTTCTCAGTAGTGTGGAGAGCCCACATGCAAGGTGAGGAGGGGTGAGAAGGGCTATAAAAATATACTAGGAAGTGTTTTTGCAACAATCATGTTAAATATGATGAGGGATAATGTTGAAAATTCTATTGATTTTTCTTTTAATCAATGGAAAAATCATTGTTTGATGATATAAATCCTTATTTCTTGTGGATACTCTCAATTACTTCTGTTTTCTTAATAATGAAACTTATTTGGGGGCCAGCACAGTGGAATAGCATGCTATACCTCTGCCTGCTATGCCAATATACCATATGTCCAGCAGTAAAGTCCTGGCTGCTCTACCTTTTTAAAAAGATTTATTTATTTTTACTGGAAAGCCAGATTTAAAGAGATAAGGAAAGACAGAGAGAAAGACCTTTCATCCACTGACGCAATCCTCAAGTAGCCGTAATGGACAGAGCTGAGCCGATCCAAAGCCAGGAGCCAGGGCCTCCTCTAAGCTCCCATGTAGGTGCAGGGTCCCAAGGCTTTGGGCCATCTTCTCCACTGCAAGGGAAGCAGAGTAGCTGGGGCATGATCCAGTGTCCATATGGGATTCTGACACATGCAAGGTGAGGAGTTTAGCTGTTAGGCTACTGTGCTGGGCATCTGGCTACTCTACTTTTGATCTAAGTTTTTCTTATAACCTGTGAATGAAGCTGAGGATGGCTCAGGTCTTGGGACCCTCCATCCATGTGAGAGACCCAGAGGAAGATCCTGGCTCCTGCATTCGAATCAGCTCAGCTCTAGCCATTGTGGACATTTGGGGAAGTCTCTTCTCTCTCTCTCTCTCTCTGTAACTCTGATTTTGAAGTAAAATAAATAAATCTAAAAAATTAACTTGATTTAGAATCTGTATTTTCATACAAATGGGTCAGTGGTTAATTGTGTGTAGTCATTGAATATCCAAAATGTGTAGCCTTATTTATGTACCATTCTTAACACTTCCTTTTTAACTAAGTGGAAGCATTCCTGGAGGCCTTTTCCTCTAATTGGTATGAAGAAGATGGTAATGAGTACTCAAGAGGGATTATAACATTGAGAAACAATGATCAAATTCTCAGCTGTGGGGATGAAACCCAGAGAAAAACCAGGTTTCTGGAAAAACAAATTATGACCTTACCCCTTCAGGTCAGGTTGCTCATTCTTACAATTTTATTACTCCGGTTTTATGAGCTTTCATCATTTTATTCTCATACCTAGAGGGCAGAGATGAGCCCAGTCTTCAGTTGAGCTTAATGCATCCAAAGCAAATGTTCTGCGTTTTGTTCTTCATGCTGTGCTGCTCTTGGGGAGAAGCAGAACTGTTATGACTGTTACATTAGAGAAGAATTTCTTGAAGCTTCCAAAATAGCAACTTTTAAAATGTGGAAAAGGTTAATGCGAAAGGAGAAGAATTGTGTTCTGACAGTAAAGGCAATTTGGGAAGATGTGTCTTGAGTAATAAGCAGCTATTTTTATATATCACAAATGAAACGAAGATGCCTATATACTGAAAGAGATGTAATTTCATCCTAAATGCCCAATCCATTACTCAAGTATAAGTGGGGAGACTATGACACTGAAGCTCAGAATTCTGTCTATTTTGCATTATTACACCAGCATCTTAGCCAATTAAGTCTTTATTGTTACAGTGATGGCCTTCATTTGCTCTGCATAGCTATTTTGAACAATAGTACCTAATTTTTTAATAAAACCACACAGCATATAGTACTGTGAAACCACATATTGCCCAACAAATATAAACACACACACACTTGAAAAATTTGATAGAAAATGGAATCAAAATTGCTGCACAATGCAGCAAATTTTTTGAAATCTATGCATATAAAGAATATTCTCAAAGTTCATGGAAAATTTACGTTATGGAAAAGCTTTGCATGGATTTTAAAAATTGTTTCCTCCAAATAAGTTTATATTTTTAAAAAGATTACTTATTTGAAAAGCAAAGCAACAGAGAACAAGAAGGAGATCGTGTAAGCAGAGAGAAAGCAATGTTCATCTTTCAACTACTGGCATACTCCGCAACAGGTCCTAACAACCAGTGCTGGATCCGACCAAAGCCACTCGCCACATGGTCAGTCCTGGTCTCCTGCATGGTTGGTAAGGTCCCAGGAGCCTCGGCTATCTTCTACTCCTTTACCAGGTGCACTAGCAAGAAGCCGGATGGGAATTAGAGAGGTTGCGGCTCGAATGGATGCTGTGACATGGGATGATGATGTCTTAACAGTGGTAGCTTCACTGTGCCTTAACTCTGATCTCTACAATTATCTTTTGCCATCTTTCGTGAACCTTTTTGAAGAATCCTCAACTGCATTTATGCACACATGTGCACACATACTTTGAACAGGTTGGTTGATGAAGGAATGTTCATGTTACATTTTTCCGATGTTGAACCACTTGTTATCTGTCGGGAGCACTGCAGATGGCGCTGAGGCCAATCCTCCTCTCAGAGCTTGGCGGTACACAGGTTTCAGGAAGTGCCTTCTGATTGGCCCGTAGCCGCATGCCTGATGCGTGTGCTACGCGTGATCAGAGTTATGATTGGCGTGCCTGCCGCGTGCATCGGTGACCTTCAAGCTGATTGGATTAGGATTGTATATAAGCGGTGGGGGTTTCAGGAAGAACAGGAACAGGAAGAGGAAGAAGAAGAGACGGAGACGGAGATGGAGATGGACGAATGGAGACGGAGGACAGGGCACGACTGGGCCGGACGGACAGAAGAAGCCTGGGGGCGATGAAGAGACTGGGGAATGAAGCAGAGAAACAGGAGGAAAAGGGAGAAGTCCAGTCGACCAGCTGGGAAACGGACTGGGTGGAAGAATAAAGTGCCTCTTGAAACAGAGCCTGGAGTATTGGGTGATTTCTTCCACGAGACGGAAGACCCCGATAGTTATCTGTGCCAATTACCACTTTTCATGTCATTTACATTTGTATGATAAAGAATGACTAGTTTTAAAATTTTTTGGTAAAGTGGATTGTAATATAAATTTTACCATTGCTAATCATCTAGTATCGATGAAGAGAAAATATAGATGAGCTGCAAATCTAGATCAGAAGTGTTTTCATGTCAGTTGTGGTTGTTTTTTCATCGTGGAAGCAAAGTGATTTTTTTCTAGGAATTTGTCTTCAATATCTTTAAATATTTTCATAAAGATGTACTTTAAAACATTGGCAGTTTTGAGTAATGCCCTTTAGCATTGTTCTTTAAACAGGAATTCCTTATACATTCTTGTATGCTGGAGAGTTAATAGTGCTACAGCGATAGGCATAAATAAAAACTGAAGCCATTTTTATGAAGCCTGAATTCACAAGGCCAGGTTATTTGTTGAGAGGAGGTTAAAAGAGCTAGAAATTCTGACAACTAGAATTCAGTTAATGATTGAGGCATCATGCAAACCATGAGATCTGAAACTTAAATTTCTTCAAAAGGGCTTGAGGTGTTTCACCGAACAGTACAGCTTAAGCTCATATTCCTAAATGAGAACATTGGGTTATCTCTATATTGATTATTAGTTACCGCATGAAGTTGAATCATAATCAGGTTTCATAAGGCAATATTTTCAAAATCCTAAAAGAAATACTTCTAGGACCGCATCATGGATTCCCTCCCATGTAGAACAGAGGCACCATTGCATACAACTGTGTGAGAATGCTCACAGCCCTAATGAGTTAGGGGTCTCAGCTCCAACACATGAAACCCAGAACTCCAGCTTTCACTGACCACAGCTGCTAAGTAGGCACTATGAATGACCCAGACAAGTTCAGGTAGACGCAGATCTCAAGCCCACTGTGTCTGGTGCATGCTCTGAGACACCTGACGAAGCCACACCTCAACCTTTTCTCTGCCAGTGCATCATGGCGCCTTCCCAGAACAACCTGGGGATACACTGAATGAGCTGCTGACCTTCAGCAACCCCTGACTGGAAAATTCACTTTTTCCCTCTTGAACTAGCGTTTAAGCAGAAAGTCTTCCATATAAACACAATTTTGTAAGTACAAATTGTGGTTTTTTTTTATCTCAGAAAAATCAATCATTTATTGATATTTTGCTATTGGTTATTTTCAAAACATCAAATCAAAGTTTTGTGTTTCAAGGTAAACTCAAACTGGAAACCATTAAAAAAAACGGTTTTACATAGCCTAGTTTTTGTATCTTAATTAGATTATCAGAACTCTATTCTGTAGTACGTAATACATGTTCATGTATTTTCAAAATGTGTTCCTTTGTAGGACAAATGTGCCACAGCATGACCTGTGATGAAAAATGAGAAACAACATTTCAAACACAGTAATAACTGTATATTTGTAAAGATCTGATTGTGTTCAGCGTATCCTTATATGCACTGATTCCAATGAGCTTCATTTTTCACCTTTAAAAAATAAAACATTAAATGATATCTTTAGTGAGAAGACTAAATTACAATTATTACATTAAGACGTTAAGAAACAGGGGGATGGCGGCCAATAGAGCCACCACCTGCGACACTGGCATTCAATATGGGCACTCGTTCGTCTCCTGGCTGCTGCACATTAGCAGCTCCTTGCTAACAGTCTGGGAAATCAGTGGAAGATGATCCAAGTGTTCAGCCCCATGGAAGACACACATGATGTTCTCAGCTCCTGCTTTGGCTTGGCTCAGCCTTGACTGTTGTGACCATTGGAGAGTTAGTCAACAAATAAGGTATCTGTCTCTTTATCTCTCTCTCTCTCTCTCTCTCTCTCTCTCTCTCTCTCTCTCTCATTCTGTTTGCCCGTCTCCCTATGTAACTGACTATAAATAATAAAACAAAAAAGAAAGAGTCAGTCAATATAGTAAAAAGGTCAAATCATCAGCACTGCAAAATGTGGGAATGGAGAAAAAGTATAAAGCTCTTTATTAATGTTTTTATCGCTTGTTTTTCATCCTCTTCCTATTTTGATAATAAATAGGTTATTACCATTCACAAATAATTTGCTATAATTAAAAAGCTTTTGCAAACTTTGTGGTAGCCAAAAAGCAAAAACCTGAAAGAAAATCACCTACTAAAAATAATAAGCAAACCATTAGCAGATTATGATTTGCCTGATTTTTTTTGCAGATGAGGGTACAGGTCTACAGAGAGGTAGAAGACATATCTGACCGGAGATGGCACGGCCAGTCCCACAGTTTAGACACATGCTCCTAGGTCAACATTCATCTCATTAGCTTGAAGTCTGTTTTGTCTAATCATTTTACTTTTAGTGAGTTCTTAAACAAAGATTTGTGTACAGACAGATACCCTTGAAAGAGTAGTCTCTTTTTGTTTCTTTTTACTAAAAGACAGTGAAGTTCAAGGAGTGTTATGATTAGAATTTAATTAATTAAATAGCAGGCATGTAAACTTCCTGAAACATTTAGCTGGGAGTCCTTAGTACATGTTTACTTTTTTTTAATGTTGAAATTGTCTAACTTACTTTGCTGTAAAAGCCCAGTGTGTCTACTGATAAAATGCACCTCTTGATTAATGTGGGAAAAAATAGTAGAGCCATTTGAAAGAAGAAATTATTTTCATCTTGTCATACTGTAATATTTTTCCCAATAGCTGCTCAATTTTCATTCTGAAAATCATGCTGGTTATTTAGTGCTTATTAATTGTTGCAAGGTTTCTATTTGTTCCATTTCTAAACTAAGATTTTTATAAGAGTTTTTTATTGGAAATATAGATATATAGAAAGAAGGAAATACAGACAGAAGATCTTCCATCCACTGGTTCACTCCCAAATGGTCACACAATTGGAGCTAAGCTGATTCAAAGCTAGGAGCTACACGCTTCTTTCAGGTCACCCAAGTGGATGCAGAGTCTCAGGATTTTGGCCCATCCTCGACTGCTTTCCCCGGCCACAAGCAGGGAGCTGGATGGGAAGTGGAGCAGCTGAGACATGAACCAGCGCCCATACTGGATCACATGCCTGCAAGGGGAGAATTTAGCAATTAGGCTATCATGTCAGGCTCTAAATAACTCTTGGCACTGACTCCAGTTGTTCTTTAATACTATATATATATATATATATATATATATATATATATATATATATATATATTATAAAACTGTATACAAAATCTTCCTATATTTGTCCAACTGCCAGCTTCGTGTTTATGACACTCTTTTTAACTTTTATAATATACATATTTTAATAGCATTAACTCAAGTTTCTATAAGTTGGAAGTAGTAGTTGTTTTTCTAATATTATTAAGGGCAAGATTCTCACAGTTCAGCATTAGCTAGAAGGACATGAATTTCAAGTCAAATTCATGGTTTCTCATTTTTAAAAACATTTAAAAAATATCTAGAAGTAAAAGCTGATTTTGTTTTATTAAGCAAGGATGTTTCACATACTTAGCGGAAGCACATTCTCGTGCTGATTTAAAGAAGATCAAGAACCGAATAAAAAGAAATGCAAATATACTGCTCAGATATTGTACTGCTAGTACAGTATATAAGGACAACTATGGCAAAATATGATATATCCTTGTTAAAATATGATGGTTAAACTTCATAAAAGTAAAATATTAATTACTATGCATTTGGATTAACAGTTAAAATTGATAGCTTTCCCTTTGATCCTTAAAATTTTAATCTCTACTGTGTCTTTATTATAACAAAAATTGGCTTTTAAAACTGTTTTATTAAAGTTTTAATTATTTTTAGTTGCATTATAGTCATGTTTTAAATGTCTTTCATAATTTCAAAATTTAAATTTTATTGGAATATTATTTTATATATGATGAGAGTCTAATATAATCCTCAAGTTCGTATATAGTCTTTGAGTATTGTAATTGCAAACTAATCCTTTGATTTTTATTTAATTTTTCTTATGAGCTATAAATTTAATTTTGCATTCTTCACATCCATGGCCTGCCTGTGTAGGAACTGTAGCTGTGGTTCCGCACCACCTCTTTAAATCAAAGCAGAGCATAAATGTAATTCTAAAAGGCATACAAGAAAGGTTGTTTTGGATTACCCACATCTTCTTTCTTGTTGCTTTGGCCTGGAAGAGCATTGGAGAAAGTCTGATAATTCATGGGCCTGAACAGACCTCTGCTGCTTGGGTTTCTAGAACTCGGTTTCTGCTGTTGTTTGTGAAATAAGACAGTTTCAAACATTACAAACTATACATAATGGACAGCATTCTCTGTATTTATCGGTATTAGTGCACAAGAGCTTCCCTGTGGCTTATTATCATGTGATTGCTCTTACCATCTGTACATCAGCAACACCTGTCCCCTTACCGACAACTTGTGGCTAGGTAATGGGGATGTCCTACCTCTATGTTCTGCAGTTCCTCCGATGATGCTAGTGATAGGTTGCTCCCTCACTCAAACTCACAGCAAGTTCCAGCTCAAGCAAAGCCCTAACTATTGCTAAACTTGTCAGTTCATTTTTTTTCCCTGAGAAGACATCTCACTCTTACTTAAAGAACATTAACATCCTAGGTCTCACAAAATACCTAAGGATTCTGCTATTATAATAAAACTGTTTTCATTGAGTATTAATTCTAAAAACTACTGGAACTGGGGCTGGTGCCTTGCACAGCAGGCTCAGCCTCCCCCTGGGCATCGGCATCCCATAAGAGTGCTGGTTTGAGTCCTGGATACTGTGCTTCTGAGCCATCTCCCTGCTGATGACCTTGGAAAGCAGCGGAGAATGACTCAAGTGCCTGGGCTCCTGCGTCCACTTGAGAGACCCACGGACGCTCCTGCCTCCTGGTTTCACAGCAGCCCAGCTCTGGCTATTGTGGCCATTTGGGGAATGAGCCAGCTGATGGAAGATCTCTTCCTCTCTCTCCTTCTCTTCTCATAACTGCCTTCCAAATAAAAAAGTAAATCATTAAAAAAGTAAATGAATAAATATTTTTGTAAAAACTACCAAAATTGCTCCAATGTTTTCTTTTTTAGATTCATTCTTCTTATCAAGTGACTTTTGAGCAGAAATTCTTTGGATCTGCTTTTCAAAGCAATGTCCATGGGGTCTTGGAGGTGTACATCATAGGGGTGATTCAGTGCTTGGAGGAGCACGGCTCACACATCAGACAATAAATGTTGATTTGATTCATTTCTTCAAGAGATTCAGTCATCACTGTTTTTGGCCGGTGGACTTGGGCTTCTCTACTCATCTTCCAAAGGAAAGAGAAGAGTCAAGGGCAAGGACATTTACCCAACACCAGCGTGGAGAATAGAGCTCTCATTTTGATAAATAAGTGACTCAGTTAATTTTTAGCGCAGGTCAGGTATCTTGGAATCTCCTGCCTTGGATTTTTTTTTTTATTTTATATGTAGCTGAAGTAGTGACAAGGTGCCATGCATTTCCCACTTGTTCACCAAAAGAGGTGGGCAAAAGCTTTCTTCCCAGCTCATTCTCCTGTGGCCTAACACATGCATACGTGTGTGCGTGGACACCAATGCTCACACAAGCATGCCACATCTAAGGTGCAGGGAACACAGACTTGGAGGAAACGAAGAGAAAAAGAGGCTTCTGCATGCGCTCCTACTTTTGTTTTGACATCTGTGCCAAAACAGCCCTTCACGAAGCCGTACAGATGACAAGTCCTCCATTCCCTTGCCTTACTCTCTTTCTGCATCCCATTGCTCAAGGCTCATTGAAGTGTATTCTTGCCTTTCTTTTATTTCATCCTTAATGTAGCATACTTAAATAATGTGTAGAAACGAGGTCATCAACAGCTATTTTTAACAGGTCTATGTATGTATGTATGTATTATGGGAAAGGCAGATATACAGAGAGGAGAGAGAGAGAGAGAAAAATCTTCTGTCCACTGATTCACTCCCCAGTGACCACAACGGTCAGAACTGTGTTGATCCAAAGCAGGGAGCTGGGAGCTTCTTCCAGGTCTCCCGGGTGGGTGCTGGGTCCCAAGGCTTTGGGCCATCCTCTACTGCTTTCTCAGGACACAAGCAGGGATGGTATCTTGGCGCATTCAAGGCGAGGACATTAGCCGCTAGGTTACCGCACTGGGCCCAAGGGCTGCTTTTTATATACTAGACCCTGCATTCCATGAATCAGTCCTTCCACGTCTTTTAAATCTCCGTGGTATACTCCAGTTCAGACATAACCATGTTTAAAAGAGGTGGAGTTTTGATACAGTACTTTCTGAATCAATGAGAGATGAATTAGAATATGCAGGATTTAACCTGCAAATGTTTCTTTTCATTCCACCAACCTGTCTACAGGAAACAAATACATTAGACTTCTCTTGAATGGCAATTCTTCATTTGGACTTTGCCTGATCTGTCCATCTACTGAAGCTGCCTCTGCCACCTTCCCTGAAACTTCCTGTTCTGGGAATCTTGTCTTTTTTTCTTTCATGCTATTCAGCAACTTGATCCTTCCTTCCGTCTTTTCTCTCCCCCTTCCTTCCATCTCCTCGTACATCCTTCCTCTTCTTTCTCATTGTCTTCTTGTCATCCATTTCAATTCATTACTACCCCATGGGCTGGGATGGAGGAAGGGACTTACTCTCTCTTAATTGGTAGGATACCCTTTTTTCTTTTAAAATTCATTTGGAAATTCACAATGTCACTTGTAAACCATACAAAATTATCAACTTAAAAATTAGCCTTCTATAAATTTATTTAATCTTGAGCCCTGCCTTGGGTTGTCTTGGCAGGGCCAGATCAAATAATTTTGTATGCTGTGCATTGCCTGTGGGCCAGATTTTCCCAAGCCAGAGTTGTAACTCAGTGTAGAGGCTTAATTAGTTGGTGACTATTTTCAGGTTAATTACTGGAATATGAATGCAATATTTATAACAACAAAAGACACCCCTGACCTTGAAAAATATGTGGGTCTTAATCCCAGTAAAATAAATCCATAGCAACAAAATGGTTCCAGCTGTAAACCATTATGCTCGATGAAATAAGCCAATCCTAAAAGGACAAATATCATATATTCTTTTTGATACAAAGCAACACTCATACAAAATACCAGATCAATAGATCTGTAAATAGACATGCATAAACATGTCTTACATATGAACTGTACAGTGGAGATTGGCATATTAAGAAGTGAAGCTATGCTGCAGTATGCATCTCTACTCCTGAATAAAAGTATTCCCAATGAAACTTAACTATATGGACAATATGATACTCGATTTTTAAATTTTGCTTATACCTACAATGCCATGCTACACTTTAATAGCAGAATATTCCATTTGTGACTGCTGCAGACAAGAAAGATGATTTCAACATCATCTCACATTGGCTTTCCCATTTCCTGGTCAGTGTAATGCACATTAGCTGGAGGTAGCCACGTATCTGCATGTGAGAGCACAATTAACTTTCTGCTACATGACCCACTCAACCTGTCACCATATGCCAAGAAATCCAAAACGAATGGAAGAGTAAGTTATTAGCTCTGTAGACACAGGCATGCCTTAAGTGGAACCTTTCAAGTTTTGGAATGCCACATATTATCCTTTTCTTTCCAGATCAGAATTCATATTGCCTATGTCAGAAATTATTATTTTAGCAGTTCTTGGAGCACACACGTTTATATGCCAAATGTGTAATTGAGTCTCTTGCATATCCAGTTGACACTGGATTGGGTTTTCTCTTTCTTTTGTTTTTAACATGATTTGACACATTTGAATATTCCAGAAGGATCCTTAGTAGGCCAAATTTCCACCTTCATTTTTAATTAAACCATCCACACTAAGCAGTATTTGACTCAATAACTAGTAGCCTAAATCTCTGGAGAAGATTTTAACACCATGTTTTCAGAATCTGATGCATCTATCTTTGAAGTTGTCTCCTCTAATTAGTTGAAACCATACTGCTGGTTTCAGACACAGTCACTATGGAGACAGTATGTATTACACAGCAATTTCAGCTCATGGTCAGTAGTCATGGCAACACCAGAGAATACATCTTAAAATAAGGAACAATCTCCAAGGGCATGACTTGCATCTTTCTGCCAGATGTTTGCAGTTATATTTTTGGAAATAAATGTGCTATTTGCATATTGAATAGCTTTAAAAATCTATTTTTAAAGGTTACATTTTTAAAAAAATACAAATTAAAAAAAAAACATTGTGTTTTCTAAATAGCACCATATGTTAAATTTCTTCTACAACATCTTGGATTTTTAATAATGTTCTCACTTGGGAATTACATAGAATTACTTCCTAATTCATTCACACAATTGGTAAACATTTTTCGAGCACTTCATTTTTGTCGGACACCTTCCTAGATCCTGAGAATTCAGAGAGTTTTTCTTGCAAGATTTGAACATGGGAGTGGAAAAGTTCTTTGCACCCATATTTAAGAAAGATGAATATTTATTACATTTCTGATATGAATTTACAAAAATTGAAAATGTTCATTGTTTCTCTGTGATTCATGCAGAACAGGAAGCTGAATATAAATATGTTTTAAGTTTGAAATCACAATTAAATTTTGCTATTAACTGGAACTATTCTCACATGTTGGTATCCTTGTCCTGGGGCAGCAAACACTGTCCCATGCTTGGAGAATATTATCAAGCTTCATGAAGACAGAGCTAGTGAAATGTGGGTGCTTTTAAAGCACAGCGGAATCCATCAGACTCTCCACTTCTTCACTCCGTGCCTTCTCTGTTAGGAATCTCATTCCCTTCCCAAGTATTAAAGCAAATCTATCAAACTGTTCAAAAATTCAAACAACTAGTTCTATATCCCAGTGCCCGGCTCTTTTGTTTCCAGTTTCTTGCTGAGTATTTCCATTTGGAATATTGCCAGCATCCCAAACTCAGCAAGCCTAAAATTCGATTGACTTGAGTATCAAAACAATTCTGTCCTCTATTCACTGTTCTCTAAGTCTGGCACTAATATTCCTCAATACCACATCATTGCTTTTTTACTCCTATTTGTGATCACTCAACCATGACACTCACTGTTCCTGTCCATCTTTCTTTGCTTTTGTATGCATGATCACAACAACTAAGTTAACTTTTCTTATCATTGTATTCCTACATATGCACTTCAGATGAATCATCCACCTGCCCCCAACCTTTCTTCAACACTCTGCACACTGCTGTCAGACCAAACTTCCAGAGCAGGTATCCTGACTGAACCAATGGAAAGATTGCATGTGTGATACTTCTAGGCTCCTGATTCATTTCCTTAACTACTTGTTTATACCTTGTCTTTGTTAAAAGATAAATTGGCTTAAAGCACAAAGAAAATACAGCCTGGATCCACGACATGGGAAGACAAGTGCAGAGAAAGCATCTAAGGTGACAGGAAGCTACGTTCATTCTTTGGTCTCAGAGATAATGTTCTCCCTTTTTATGAGAAACACAAGGAAGAATCTATTGGGTTTGGTTCAGACAGGAGGGGTCAGCTCTTCAGTAAGGTCTCTCAATGTTCCCTCAGGAGCATCAGCAGGGAGTACCTGGTCTGAAAGAGCAGTCATGGAGAGTCATGCAGAGCAGATTTCTGGCAGAGCTCTGCTCATGCTTGTCTTCAGGACTTTTTGAGTACAGACCTACACAAAACCTTGCGAAAGGATACTAACAGTTTGCGCTTGTAAGCCGTATTTACTTTATTCTCTGGTACCACCAAAAGCAACTAGAGGTACCCACCTGGGGTACTTGGGTTTCTGAAAACTGATGGTAGAGGCCATGTACTAAAAAACAAGTTCTAAGTATCAATGTAAGCATTTGATCAAAGCCTGGTAGTGTCTGGGGAACATACTTATAAATGAATTTTTAAGCCATTTCCAATTTGAAAACATATGAGGATTGATCTACTCTAGTACACAGTTCAAATTCTTATGTAAAGGGTTTTGTAAAATGGCATAGAAGGTATATACTATGGAACATATTCATGGACTTCAAAAATGTTTGAATTAATTCCATTTCTGATGATACATGTACTAGGAGGTAGCCCAAGATGGCCCAATGTTTGGGTCTCTGCTACTAATGCAAGTGACCTGGATTCCTATCTCTCTCTCTCTTCCCTACTTTCTCTCTCCTTGAAACAAAATTTAAAAACTGCTTTTCAGAGAGCTGGCATGGATTGGCTCATGCCTCGCTGGGTGGGACACAAAACTTAGTCACTCCTCACCATGGTGTTGAGGATTTTCCTGCACCCCCCCAAAACAAACAAACAAACAAATGTTCAGCACCTTAATTGTCGACAAATGTCTTGTTAGAGTTACAAGTCAGTCTAGATTACCCTAAAATCTGCCAAGATCAGCAAAATTATACTTCAACACAACAAATGGCTAAATACTAAAATGAAATAGACACGAGACAGCTGAATGGTACCTTATAGCCATTTTAAGGTATATAGCAGTCGGTTCTGTATATAAAACTAAAACTGAAATGTCAATGGGCTAATCATAGGTTGTGGTTAAGAACTTGCTTTCTTTTTTTTTTTTTTTTTTTTTTTTTTTGGTAACACACTGGTTACTCACAACCATGTCAATTCCATAATGTTGCAAATTGCTGTTGATGTTATGTCGGGACTCTTGGTTGAATGGGATGATATTCTGCCAGCTCTAACAACGCACCAGAAATGGTCTCCCCAAGAGACTGTTCAACCCATCTGGACAATAAATAGCTGGACTTTATACTTGGTATATGTTTGCAAGGAAAGTATCTTGATTGAATTTTAACTGTAATACTGCATCAACGTGGAGGAAGCCACCGGGGGGGGGGGGGATTCCCAGAGCCTATGAAACTGTAACATAATGCAAAATAATTAATAAAAAAAAAAACTGCTTTTCAGGGTTACGTGGTGGAGCAGGCTAATCCTCCCCCTGTGAGGCCTGCATCCCACGTGGGTGCTGATTCGTGTTCCAACTGATCTACTCCAAATCCCTCTGCTTATAGCCTGGGAAGACAGCAGAGGATGGCGCACATCCTTGGGCTCCGGGACTCAGTGGGAGATCCAGAAGTAGTTTCTTACGAGCTCAGCTCTGGCCATTGCAGCCATCTGAGGCATTTGGGAATTGAACCAGCAGGTAGAGACCTTTCTCCCGCTTTCTCTCTTAAAAACAAACAAAAACAAACAACAACAAAATGAAAACTACCTTTTAACTTTTAAAATAAATAAATCTTTAATTTTTTGTCATTATACCTTCAATATACTAGACATTGTATAGAAAGTGGCAGTATGAGATTAGTTAAGTCAAAATCATCCTTCAGGGCATGCCCAGGCCAGTGCGAGAAACAGTTGTCTCACCATATTGTGAAACAATGCATGTATGTGAGGAGAAGCGATAAACCAGAAATAAGAAAGAAATTGTGTGTGTGTGTGTGTGTATGTGTGTGTAGAAACTATGGCATTGGAAGGGTGACTAAGGAATACCTTCACAGAGGAGAAAATTTAAATAGGGACTGGAGCAACTTCCTATCTAACCCATTCAGTTAGACAAGAAAATCAAGAAGTAGAGTGATTTGGATATTGGTACAGATTTTTTGTAGAATTTAGCGTTTGTTCACATGTTTAAGTTTCCTTAGAATCCCCTCAGCATATCACTTTCTGCCTCATGATCACTTATTCAAACTTCTGTATAACTCACTGTCAGCTTTAATTGTACCTTACTTTGTCCACGCATGGCTCTTTTTTTTTTCAGTTACTGTCTGAATAATATAGTTAGTAATTAATAATATACCATTTTAGGATTTCTTTTCTATCGTTATCTTTACATGTGATTTAGGTAGTTTGTATTGCTTCACCAAAAACTGTCTATTTTGTTCAGTGCTAGAACTGGTTCATTATACCTGCTTTGAATAATTGCATTGCTTTTATTTGGGGGAAAAAAGTGATTTGGGTTGATCACAAAACCTAGAAAAATCCAGTAAGCTTTACTTGAAACTTTCTGACTGTCAGTTTCTTGATGATAGCTGAAATTTGCTTTTAGAGACCTGTTCTATTATCGTTTTTATCAATCATTTTATAAATAAATCCCATCAAAATTTCCCATCAAATTTTCTCTGACTCAGAGCACTTTATTTGTTTTATTCTCTCGACTAAAGCCACTGTGAATTTTTATAAGCTTTCACCTCTCAATGAACTCTGAACATCCTAAGGTCATTGAATAAATGTTATCCACATTTTATTACCTATGAAATCATGCCAAATGTTTTCTGCTAAAACTGTATTGTGAAAAATATGGAATTTGCTCACTTTATATGAATAAAATAACTTTAAAATAAAAATATTTACAAATATGGATATTATAATTAATTTCAAAGTTTAAATTTCATGATGGTATAGCAAGCTTAGCGACAATTATAAATAAATTTGTTAGTCAATGACATATTTTTCACACAGACCTGTTTCCCTATGCAAGGCATTTATCTGAAGTAAGCTCAATATTTGAAAATTAATTCAAGAAGTACAATTATTCCTCACCTTAAAAAATATTTATTTATTTTGAAAGATTTCAGAGAGAGACAGAAACAGAGATTTCCATCCTTTGGTTCATTCTCCGATGGATATCAGCGGCAATTATGGGGCCAGAAACTTCATCTAGATCTCCCACATGGATGCCAGGAGCCCCAACCCCTGAGCCTTCAGCTGCTGCTTTTTATAGTCCCTTGGTAGGGATCTGAATTGAAAGTGAGCAGCTGAGATGAGAGTCAGTGCCCCTAAGGATTGCCGAAACACAGGTGGTGGCTTTACCTGCTATGCCACACACTATTCTATGCTTTTAAAAATCATATATATATATATATATATATATATATATATATATATGCATGTATATGTATATTTATGCATGTATATGTATCATATGTAATAATTTTAACTATTATAAACACAAATAGACACGTATGTTAAGTAATGTTGCCATGTTCCATAAGTATTTTATTCAACTGACATTATTTGTAAGAATCATAAATCACCTCACTATTTTTCATATTCATTTGGTACTGAATACACTTAATTTTGGAATATAATCCTGTAAGTGCTTCTCACCTTATCTGAGGGGTTTCAAGGAAGAGGTTAACCATACTTACCCAATTTCCCCATTCCTGAACTAAAACTTTGGCAAGAATGGGACATTGGGCAAATTCTTAAGTAATTACAAGATAGAAGGAAACTATAATATCAAAGAAGAGGGTTTGAGATGAAGCATAATCTTACCTACTGCTTATTTGGCTGTAAAGAGCTTAATAATTTCATTCATGTAAAATGTGTTTCAGTAAGGAGTCTCATCTTTGTCAGAGTTCATGCTTACATAGGCTTGATAGTTTATGAAGCACTTTCGAATACATCAGCTTTTTTGATATTCTCAACAGCTTATAAATGAGATAGTAGAGCCCTTGGCATATTGGTGGATTGCCCAATACCAGGCTGTTATTGCCAGAGCTATCCTCAAAAAAATTCTGACAGTTTTCAAGTCAACAAAGAATTTCAATTTCCCAAAGAATGGAAAACATCAATCTTTTCATTGTCACAGGTCCTGAATGAATTTTCTAGCTGAGGTAATTAGAATAAAACCAATCAATTTCACAAAAAAGCAGTTTCCCACTGACTAGGGATACCTACTTTGAAGGATTTTTTATTCACTTTGATATTTATCACTTTATGCTCTTTTATCTTAATTCATGCTTGGTTTTATTAGTCCCCCAAATCTCTTTCTTCCGAAAGGTATTAAAAGATGAATGCTATTTTTAATCCAAATATATGAAATACTAGCCTTTGAAAGTCCACCACGTCTGCATGGCCTCTTGTGCTCTCGCAGTCAGTGAATAGAAAGAGCAAGTCAACTGTGTCATTGGTATGACAACGCTCTTGGCTTTCCCAAAGCAGCACCAGCACTCAGGCAAATGCCACCAAACTCTTGTTTCAGGCTCTCCCTTTAGAGGGGTCTGGACAGTTTGCGGGGGGGGGGGGGGGTATATTTTCATGTTCATGACCAGACTGGGTGCCCTGAACACTGCAGAGCTTTGATACTAAATTCCATTCAGTTTGTAACATTTATTTTTGTTTTCATGGAGCTTTACAGATTGTTTCATTTTATCAAGTGAAATGTTAACTCCAGTTCATACTGCAAGTAGTAGAATTCAAATCACTGTGAAGAGTTAAGAAACACAGCAAAATGCCAAGTCCAGACCAAAATAAACCCTAGGGTACACTGAAACATGGTAGGAAGAATGGCCCAGGCAGAATATAATTAGGTTCAGTACAGCACAGTGCTGAAGGGTCAGTCTGGCCATTGGAGTCATAACTGCACAGGCTTTCTCATAGGCAGCATGCAATACTCTAACTCTGTATTAGTGATTTCATCACTGTTGTTGCTGACTTGTTCAGGGTTGTTATGAATGCCATATCTCTTCTGATGAACCACTGAAATGTTAGTATGAAAATATGGAGTATACATGAACATTTTAAGAAAGTGAAACACTGGCAGAGCAATGGAACATTGTAACCTTTGTAATTATGGAAGAGCAAAAGTGTATGCATTTCATTTAAACCGCTGAAGTTATGACGTAGACTATCGGGTTAGCTTTGAAACATCTTTCAAGTGGTGAAATGTTAGCACTGTAATTCCTTTGTCAACTGCCATCTTAATATCAATGGTATCAAGGTTATAAATTCTGTTTCATGGCTTCCTGAATCTGAGTTGTGGAAAAATGCTAATTACACCCCAATAACCATTAACCATTCTCTCTCTCTCTCTCTCTCTCTTTTTCTGTCTCACAATGGTAGACTTGTTTAAGTTTTATCTGGTAATGTAGTTGCCCAAGCTTTACGGAGCATCCAAAAAGGTCACGAAACAACTATGCATGGATTTCAAAAATTTTTTACACTGAAATCAACTTATATTCTGATTTCATTTTCCACCAACTTTATGAAATGCCACATACTTTTCTGACTCTTGCATTTTTTGTGTGTACATGAGAAATATTAAGCCAACAGGATGCAGTACATGAGGAATGCAGTTTCTGCTTTCCTGGCTTCATCCTTCCCTTTCCCACTGACCACGGAATTACAGTGACTGAAGGAGACTCAGAGACCATGTAGCAAAGTGGGAAGATGTGCTGTACTGGCCTTGAGTCACTTTGGATGCTGATGAAAGAAATTAATGTCCATCTTAAGCCATTGGACATCTGTTGCAGCAGTTCCCTCTGGACCTTATCAGTCTAAAGAAATAAAAGTCATTGGTATTCATTAACCCACATCTTCACCAACAAGCCCCCAACACTATTAGGCTCTCAAGGTCAGAGGAAACTCATGAAATGCCAGGATTCAAAGAACAGAAACTGGGTGACAAGAAGCAACTTTTACACAAGCGTAAGTCTTCTGCTAAAACAAAAGATCCTTTGTTTTGAATAGATCTGTGAAGTAAAAGTTACAGTTACAGTCATAAAAAATTCCAGTGAAATCCTGTAAATGAGTTTCCAAGAACCTATTAGTTCATTCATGCTAAATCTTACATTAAATCTTACATAAATCTTACATTAAACTCCTCTCCGCTGCGGCCTGAGTTTTGAACTGCCGGCCTGATTCTGCATCTGCTTGTTAGAAATACATACATTCAATGATTGTAATCTTTCTACTAAGAATGTGTCTCTTAGTAGAAGCACATACATTCAATGATTGTAGACCATTTATATCAAAGCGTATACTTGTATATACACATCTCAAAAGCATAAGATTTGAACACAATGTTGAAATTTAAGTATTAAAGAATGAAAACCCCTTACATAATCTCTTTTCATGAATGCTTAATGATCATTGGTCATGGCTCATGTCTCCTTGTCTTTTGTCATGACTGTGAGGATTTTTCATTCCCTTCTTGGCATAACTGAAGTATTCCAAAAACGTCAGACTCTGAGAGTTAATTTTCTTTTTGCAGCTTATATTCTTTTTGATTTTTCAGGACCGAAAATGGTGTCTAAAAATGCATCTCAGTTCACCATTTATTTACTAAAATATCGTTGTGGCAAGTAATTGACTACGCCTTGTAGTCTTACCACTGGAACAGGCAGATCATAATATTCACATGTACCTCCTCAAATGCTCAAATGCTCTCTGGGCTTGCTTTGCTCCTCTGGGTTATTTCTAAACATCAAGCCAGTGGTTTCCTCTCTGGTTAACCCTCGGAGGCCTAGCTCACTCTGGATAAGAGCTTTCCCCAACAACAGCCTCAAAGGTCCTGGAGGACCTGGAGCTGCTGCCTCCTGGGTCTGGCCCTCTCTGCCCACCTGGCCACTTGATTTTTCTTTGAAAATGTTCACTATAATTTTCGTTTTACTTACTACTTCTCCATTTTCACTGAAAGGTGCGCTTTTAAAGACTTCAGATTTCTTCTTCAGTATTGATGTGTTTCTGACAACTTTTCCTTAAATTACTGAAAAAAAAAAAAAAAGGCACTGTGAGGGTGTATTTTTATCCTAGCGGATAAGACGCTGGTTAACAAACCCAGGAGAAACCCAGGGCTCCCATGTAAGCTGGAAAAGCCCAGGTGGGTATAAGTCTTACACTACTCTCTGGGCACAATGGCAGGGGCTTGCAGTGAGAGTGAGGAGCTAGGCCTTGAACTGTACACTATGTAGGTTGAAGCTTAACATGTTGCACCACAACCTCTGCTACCCACATATGTCAGGTTACATAGAACTAGGCCCTGTGCGGTAGCCTAGCTCCATAGTTTGCACACACCAGGTTCCTATATGGGCTCCGGTTGGTGTCCCAGCAGCCCCACTTCCCCTTCAGCTCCCTGCTTGTGGCCTGGGAAAGCAGTCAAGGATGACCCAAAGCCTTGGGACCTTTCACCCATGTGGAATACCCGGAAGGAGTTCCTGGCTCCTGGCTTCGAATCTGCTCAGTACCAGCCGTCGTGGCCACTTGGGGATTGAATCAGGAACAGAGATCTTCCTTTCTGTCTCTCCTCCTGTCTGTATATCTGAGTTTCCAATAAAAATAAAATAAAATAAATCTTAAAAAAGATTACATAGAATCAGCTGAAATTTGTTTTATGAAAAATTCAAGGAAAACAATGTTTTATAAAACCAAGAAAAGTAAGGAAAACCTTCACAGATTCCTGTTCAGTTTTGCAGTAAACCTAAAACTGCTCTGAATGAAATCTTCAAAAAAATTTTTTTTCAAAAAATAAATAAAAATACAGAAGGTCAGACATGTCAAGCAGTATCTGAGTCTATTTATAATTTTCAAAAAATCAATGTAGAGGCCAGCACAGTGGCATGATGGGTTAAATTGTCACCTGCAGTGCTGGTATCTCATCTGGTTGCTCCTTTGTGTTCCAGCAGCTCCATTTCCTATTCTGCTTGCTGCTGGTGAACCTGAGGAGACAGTTGAAGATGAGCCAAGTGCTGGGGTCCTGCACCCGCATGGGAGACCTGGGCGAAATGTCTGTCCCTTTGCTCAGACCGGCCTGCCCACCTCTGTCAATTGGGCTGCAAATCGGCAGGTGGAAAGCTACTCTCTTTCTTCCCATGCCTCTTCCTCACTGTCATTCTGCCTTTCAAATAGATATTTTAAAGTATCAAAATAAACCTGTTGGAAAAAGAACTTTTCTAAAAGTATGAAAAAATTACCTGTTGAAAAGGGGGAAGGGGTACTAATTGCCTCACATTCTAGACCTTCTTTTTTCAAGATGTGTTTATTTGTATTGGAGAGGCAGATTTCACAGCGAGGACAGACAGAATGGTGGTCAGCAAGGCCTGACCCCACAAAGCTGCTCATAAGAAGTCAGAATACTAATGATGTTGCAATGTTATGCTCTTTAATATAGCCGGCTAAATATGGTGCTTGGAAAATTGTGTGAAGAATCATTAAGTTCCCAAGTATGTGTCCTGACTCAGCTAACCCACAGTATAGCCCCTGCAGTGCTCATAGTTCAGGAAATTCAGTTCCCGCTACCAGATTGCATTACCGACTCCCAGAGTTAGTCCAAGCCAGACATTGCTGTCCTCTGGGACATGAACCTGAGAACAGCAGCTCTCTACCTCATTCCCTCTCTCTTGTCTTTCAGCCTCTCAATTAAGTAAATAAACAAGAAATGAAAAGCAGTGATACCTTATCCAACCCTATTATTAGCGAAACAGAGCCCACATCCAGGTCTCTCTCAACTTGCAGTCCCTTCGTCTTCACTGTTCTGATTCCCAGTCAGCTCCTGACTAAAGATGAACTAAGTTAAGGTAGTGCTACAAGCATCAGATTGGTTGCTGTAGGAACTACATTGCAAGATTCAGGGTTCAGTTGCCATCTATGTGGCTAACACTCAACTTGGTCACAATTTTATAGAACTTCTAAAGGAACTTGCATATCTAATCCACTAAAGTTATAACCAGTATATCCACAGATTTCGCATGGGTCTGAGCCTAATTTGCCATCATAGTATTTTTCAGAATATGTTAGCCCTGCTGCTGCCTAACCCACGTAAGGCCACAAATGCTATGGTCCAGCATGAGGCCTATATGTGAGCTGATTCCAGACGGCTCAGTCCCCTCTGTTAATCTATAAAGTCATCACTCTTTTTCTTTAAGATGTATTTGTTTTTATTGGAAAGGCAGATATACAGAGGGGAGGTTGAGACAGAGAGGAAGATCTTCTGTCCACTGATTCACTCCCCAAGCGGCCACAATGACTGGAGCTCTGCTGATCTAAAGCCAGGAGCCAGGAGCCTCTTCTGGGTCTCCCACGTGGGTGTGGGGTCCTAAGGCTTTGGGCTGTCCTTGACTGCTTTCCTAGGCCACAAGCAGGGAGCTGAAGGGGAAGTAGGGTTGCTGGGACAAACCAGAGCCCGTATAGGATCCTGGCACATGTAAGGCGAGGATTTTAGCCACTAGGCTATTGCACTGGCCCAAGAGTCTCCATTCTTAATCCCTCAGGGAATCTGAAAATCAACTGACAACCACCTGATCCTTTTTTACACATTTCAAAACAAACTCCTACTTTTTCTTACCACCAAGGTGTCTTTGGTGGACTGGCTGCATATGGAGCAGCAGGCCCAGTATAGGGGTGCTCTACAATGCTACTCTCCCCCTTTCCCTTTAATTTTCCCCATAGCTTTAACACTACCTGGTGTATTACATGTTTGGATTTTAAAGATGTCTTTTCTCCCTACCTTTAGCTCAGTCTGTAACAATAGAAAGCATGCTCCAACATCAGCAAGGACTCTGTTGTCAGTGTTAGGAACAATGTCTGCAGCACTAGAAATACGTAATAAACATTGGTTCAATACATGTATTCTTGGTTGATTAAATGGAAGCACATAAATTAGTTCACAGAACAATGTAAGAGCTCAATAATTGGTAACTGTGATTGTTTGTTTCTATTATAACAACAGCTGCCACCCTTTTTGGAGTCTTTCTTGCTTAATTATCAGAAAAATTCCATGAAGATTTTTAATTAGTCTTTTATAACTCCATTTGTCCCAAATACGTAAATTGGCAATAAAAAGCAAGCATAACAGAGGTACAATTACATTCTAACGTGCATTAATGATTATCTTTCTCCCAATGGAAAGTAATATCTTTTTTAATTTCAAGGTGACATTCTGCCCCAAAGATCATGTATCTATAATATTTAGGATTTAGGAAGTAAGGATTCTAACTTTTCTGTATTACTAAATAGAAATGCAATGTAAAATCAATCACTGAAACCTATTGTCCAAAAACAGAGCAAAAACATTTCAGAACTATCTTAACTTTTTTATAAGAGTTACTTATTTATTTAAAAGGCAGATTTTACAGAGGGAGCAAGAGGTCTTCTACCCATCGATTCACTTGTCAAATGGCCATAATAGTTAGAGCTGAGCTGATGTGAAGACAGGAGCCAGGAACCAGGAGCTGCTACTGAGTCTCCCACAACGATACAAGGGTCCAAGACATGGGCCATCCTCTGCTACCTTTTCAGGCCATAGGTACAAAGGTGGGCCCGGCAGCGTGGCCTAGCGGCTAAAGTCCTCGCCTAGAAAGCCCCGGGATCCCATATGGGTGCTGGTTCTAATCCCGGCAGCTCCACTTCACATCCAGCTCCCTGCTTGTGGCCTGGGAAAGCAGTTGAGGACGGCCCAAAGCCTTGGGACCCTGCACCCACGTGGGAGACCCTGAAGAGGTTCCTGGTCCCGGCATCGGATCGGCGCGCACTGGCCCGTTGCGGCTCACTTGGGGAGTGAATCATCAGACGGAAGATCTTCCTCTCTGTCTCTCCTCCTCTGTGTATATCTGGCTGTAATAAAATGAATAAATCTTTAAAAAAAATGGAACAAAGGAACACAAATAGGAATCTGTATGGGGATGCCAATGCCACAAGGCAGAGGATTAGCATGTGTACCACTATACCAGCCCCTTTATTGTTTTTTTTTTAATTCATGCAAGTAAATACCAGTTAGTTTTATTTTTTGAAGTAAGTTGCAATCTACTTTGGAGATTAGGAAATGTATTCAGGCTTAAAAGGAGCTATTCAACTAACAATCACTGAATAAACGTAATCCAGTGATTTTTAACTGGGCAAGTTTTGCTCTCTTCTCTTCCCCTGGGGATTATTTGGTAAAGTCTAAAAACCTAATTGTTAGGCTAGTAGCACATCTAAGACAGAAGCCCAGGATAAGGTGTCTGGGACTCTGCTAAACCTTCTATTACACACTGAACAACCCCTCAAGCAAGGAATGATGCTAGCCCAAATGACAATGATGGTCACATTGAGGACCCGTGTAACACAATCATTTCCAGGCCTATGAGTGACCCATTGGCCTTACATTCAGTCCATTTGCACTACAGTATCTGTTCTGATTGGCCCAGGCCTGGCCAGTTGACTGAGTCACCCAATGACAAGCATGAGTAGGGATGCTGCTTCACACAATGTGGCTGGAGCTCAGGGGTGTCTAGCAAGTGGTTTTTGTTTTTTTTTTTTTTTTTTTGGTGGAAAGGCAGCAACTTGTCATTGGACTCATATAAGAAAACAATGTTGGGAAAGAAACCCATTCCATCATATTCTGATTTCTGATCTTCTGCTTGGCCACTGTGCCCTGAACCTGCGAGGAATGAAAGCAAATGAGTACTCCTGACTTCCTGAGTAACGCCTAGGTATCAAGTTCTGTTTCACTCCTAGAAAGGAGTGAATGAGAATCCACTTGCTGATTAGGGCCTCAAATCTGTCACGAGCACCTGGACTCCATCAACAATTGTTCTTCAGGTCGTTCAATTTGTAAGACTTATCTAAATTAAAATTGGAGATAAAATTTTGTACCCATTCTTCACTTTTTTTATTCAAAGAACATGGCAATATTCTGTTATTAGTATCCTTGCTCCTAACAATTTCCTCAACAAATAATAACCAGCAAAATAAACTTAAAAAATAAAAGGATTTTTGAATTTTTATTTTATTTAGTTTTACTCTTGCTTACGTAGTTGAGAGAGATACAGCATGATGTGGGTCTCCCATTGCAAGAGGGTTAAGAAAATCTTCCCAAAGTCTGTCGGATGACAAAGTCCATCTTGTTGCATTCACAGGCCAGGAACATGTTGCAAAGCTTGACCAGGAGAGTGGTCCAACCTGTTCTACTTGATATCATTTGATGAGGTGTTTAATGTTTTCTACTGGCCTTGACGAGCTGGCTGTCATGTCCCACACGTGCATTTGGGTATGCTGTACACTACACAAGCATCAGCGACTGAGGAAACCCAAGCCCTACATACATACATACTTCAAGGTGGCACTATGCGTTCTGTGATTTTTGCCTGTGGTCAGTTTTGAGTCCAGCCATATACTTGGGGAATCCACCAAGAATCCTCACCTGAGGTAATCTCAGACTTGATTCTTGTATGCACCAATTAGTGCATGTTCAGTCCATCACCTGCACCGGCTAATATATGTACCAGTGAATACAGCTGCCTGGTCAGTTTCACCCCCAGCCCCATCTCCCAACTAAACTAATGGGTGCTATGGCCTAGCCTAGCCAAGCCCAACATAGGCCCAGTCTTTAGTACACTAACATGTGCTGTGGTCCACCTCAGGGCAACCCCAATAACCCTTACTGGGCCTACCCTTGCCCTAGTTTTTGTGTGTGTTGGCATGTGCTACCACCCAAACTGGTCCATCCGCATTCTACTTGGTTCTTCTTTTTTTTTTTTTTTTTTTTTTTTTTTTTTATACTCTATTTTATTGTGTTGTTGACAATCTTTACATAGTTAATTACAGTTATAGAAAGAAAAAGAAAAGAAAAAAAAAAAGGTTCAGGGGGATAGGGAAGTGGGTAATACTATTATGTCCACATTGTTTCCATCTTGTATCTGAGGTAAAGGGGGATATTGAGGGGGAAGCCCCACCCGGTTTCCCGCCCACCCCGAGTCCCGGATGTGGGGCATGCTCTGAGATATGTGCTCGAGTGGTGTTAATAGTTCTCCGGTTATGAATCGTTGCCAGTTTCGCTCGATGAGGTCGTCCACTGATTGATATGGTCCATCATAAAGTCTCCGTTTGCCCCATATATCGCTGCCAACATATAGCTGAGATGAATGATTGATCTGCTCTGTCTTGTCTTTTCTTGATTAGAGTTCTGAGTCCAGCAGTTCGATTAGGGAGATCTCCAAAGAAACTTTGAGGTATTCCCAGACTAGTTTCTTGTATGCTCTAGCAAGCACAGGGCCCGGCACAGTCCATCACCACGATCAGCTGGTGGTTGCAATTGCTGGGTTGGTTCTGTTTTCAGTCCCGAGTTGCACTGGAACCAATGGCTGTTGCAGTCCAGTCTGGTTCTGCCCAGCACGTACTCGGCCCTCACACAAACCAGTGGGAGCTGCAGCCTAGTCGGGGCGACCCACAATAACCCCCACCAGGCCCGCCCCCTACCCTGGTTTGCCAGTATGTGTAGCAGAAGACCAGTCTGTCCCCCATCCCATTTGGCTCTGGCACTTGTCAATGGGTATTAAAGCTTAGTTCTATCTAACCAACTCAACCATCCAGCCCTCACAGATGTTATTGAGTGCCTCTCTATCTAGCCATCCCAGCCCCCATCCCAGTCTTCATGCCCTCCCACGGGAATAGTGACCCAAGAAGGGGGAACCCACTTTTTCCCTCCCAGGTCTCTCTGTCCCGGTTTATGCACTCTTTGGGTGGTTCTGTGATTTGACTTGACAGAATTGGTCCCCAGTGCCAGCTTCTGCGGCTATGCCCAAACATCCCTCACCCACTCTAATTTATGCTTGCACCAGCAGGAATAATCAGCCCAGCCTGGCTTTTCCCTGATTTAGTCCACATGCAGCGCACAGGTGTTGTAGCCTTGCATAGTCTAGTCTGTCTCTATCCCAGCCCACGCTCTCCATTGGGAGTAGCTGTCCGGCGAGGGAACCAGCCCCTTAATCCCCCCGCCAGTTCTGCCCCTCCCTTCCTTCCTGGATCTCATGTGTGCTGGTTGGGTGCTGCATTCATATCCAGTACAGGCAACCACGCCCTGGCATTCCATAATGTGTACTGGTTTTGTCGCGACCAAACCCGGCTCATCCCACACTCTGATCTGGTGATCGGATTTGCCAGTGGGTGATACGGACTGATTCAGCCTGGTCTGCTCCTGACCCATGCTGAATGTGTGCCAGTGGGAAATTTTCCATGGCCTATTCTGGACTGTTTCCTATCATGCTTCTTGCGCTTACCTGCAGGGACTGTGTCCTGCCAGAGGAGTTGCCCAGGCTCCTCCATCAGATCCCCTCCCAAAGGCAGGTTTTGCGCATGCCAGGGGGTCCTTGAGCCAACCCAACTCAGTTCACCTCCTGCCCTAGCAGGAACAGTGGCTTTTCCTGGCTGGCTTTCACCCCATTCTGGTTCTTGTTGTTGGATGTTTCAGCCCAGCCATGGCTCGTCCATACCCACATGTACTTGGTTCTTCTGCACTCCCAAGGGTACTGCAGCTTAATTCAGCCTGATCCACTCTTCAATTAAGCCTTCACATAAAGCAGTGGTTTCTGCTGCACTGAATAGCCTGAGCTGCCTCCAGCCACGGCTTGTATGCTCACCAGCAGTAGCTTCAGCCCAGTAGGGGAATGTCCATAATTTCCCTACCAGGCCCGTTCCAGCTCCAGATCTTATGCCTGCCAGGGGTACTGCGATCCAACCTAACATGGCTGTCACCCATCCCAGCACTTATCTGCAGGTACTTAGCCTATCCCAGCAGGCTCAAACCCATTTTGGCTCTAATTCATGCCAATGGGTGTGGTAAGTTAGTATTGGCTCATCGCCAATACCAGCTCTCACACTTACCAGTGGAATCAGTGGACCAACAAGGGAATCTCTGAAGCTCCCCTACTATACCATTCCCAGCCCTGGGTCTTGCATGTGTTAGTGAGTGCTGTGGCCCAGTCTGAGATGGCCTGCTCGAAGTCTTGACATCTGTCAGCAGGTGCTAAAGCCTGGTTCAGTCTGAACTAACCCCAGTACCAATTCTCACTGACAGATGCAACAGCCTTGCCCAGCTTGGCCCACTCCTAGCTCTCATGTAAACTAACGGGTGTTATGGTTCAACTGGGTCTGACCTTCACCCTGTCTGGGATCTCACATACCAATATATACTGTGGACCAGCCAAGTCCAGTCCACCCCCGGACCCAACTCACACATATGCTAATGGGTGCTAGAGCCCTCCCTGACCTGGCCTGCCCCCAGCCCTGGCTCTCATGCTCACCAGCAGGAGCTGTAACCTAGCCAATCCCAGCCCCAGATCCCATGCATGTGGACAGGTGACACAGCCCTACTTGACATAGTCTGCCTTCAGTTCTGACCTTTGTATATGCTCGATTAAACCCAGTCCTGGCTCCTGCAAGTGACAAGTAGATTCCTATCATGTGAATTCCATGGTCTAGCCCGGCTCAACCTATGACCATCTTCAACTTTCTGTGCTGACAGAAAGCTGGTTGGTGTTGAAGCTCCACAGAGGTAATCCCTAAAGTGCAGTACAGATTCTCCCCCATATCCATTTCTCTCATGTTCTGGGGGTGCTGTAGCCCAGCCTGACATGACCTACTCCCATCCCATCACTCAAGGGCAGGTACTAAGGCCTAGCCCAGCCAGACATGACCCTCAAACCCAGATTTTATCTGCACCAGAGGGTGGCAAGCAATGCTATTTAGCCCACCTCAGGTCTCCCATATTTGTGGGTGCCTTGGCCTGACCCAGACATGCCCTTTGGTTTCCTCTCTCTAAGCCTATCTGTCTCAGCCCCCTCACCTACTCTCAAGTGCAGGGGCCAGGTCTGTGCAACCCCCAAAAGTCATTTCTCTTCTGTCAAATATGTTCTCAGCAGCTTCCACTTCTATTCCCTGGACACTATGTAGCCCCACCCCAACCTGGGGGCCAAGTGGTATGTCCCAGCCTAGTGTTCCCAACCTCCCTCACATATCTTAAATAAAAAATAGAATAGATAACTATGGCACACTGATATAGTTAACACAAATCTGGCATTAACCAGGTCCGGAATGCCCACCGGGTACTGGCTGCTTTTCTCCTAGCAGCGTAGCACTTCCCTAGGTTCAACACAGCCTAGGCAGTTTCAAAGAAAGATTTCAATGAAAGAGCTTTAAGATGTCAGTTACCTGCAGGAAAAGTTTGAAAGCACCTGATTCCAGTCAATTTCCTAAATGAACTCACCATGTTAGTTTATTAAATGAAAATTGTTTGTTTTTTCCCTATGAGCTAGATCCAGCTTTCAGCAAAATTTAAATTACCAACTGGCTGGCCTTCTTATTGAGTCATTCTTTCCTATTTCCACTGGTATAATTTCCAGGTTTCTATTACTACTGAGCTGTTAACTTTTATAACCTCCCATTTCCATAGACTGACATTTGAGTTATGTTACTTTACGCCCCAGACTAATCTCTAGAAATAGGTATTATATCAGTCACACCAACTTGTTGCCAGGCAGTCTTGGTGTGGACTCATATGTGATACAAAGGAGGTATTGCCATTGCTGGAAACATGGTTTTTGGGGGTTTCATGTAATGTGGCAGCAGCGATATCTCATCCTTAAAATTTCATGGGGAAGAACACAGTTTTCCAGGCAAAGAAATATTTGTCGTTTTAACCAGTTACCTATCCCTGTATTTCAGTTCCTTGCTTTCTTCAGTTGTAACCTCCCAAACTACAACACATCTTTGCTCTCTGGTGACTTAATAAAACTTCCCCCAGAAACATAATGAGCTACAGTGATGTCCTCATGCCTTGCTCATAGTCCAAAGCTGACTACAAACAAATCTTCAGTATATTAATTAATGTTCATTCTTTTTCCCAGCTTTATTAAAACATAATTGACAAAGAAAATTGCACATATTTAAGGTATAAAATGTGATTTGGGGTACATAATATATATGAAATGATTATCATAATTACATCATCCCACGTTGTTACTTTTTTGTATATGTATGTGTGTGTATGTAATGAGAATATTTATGATATACTGTTTTGCAGCTGGTATTGTAGCATAGTGTGTAAAGTCACAGCTTGCAATGACGCATCCCATATAGCCATCAGTTCAATTCCTGACTACTCCACCTTCTTTTTTTCTTTAAGATTATTTATATTTTTATTGGAAAGCCGGATATAGAGAGGAGGAGAGACAGAGAGGAAGATCTTCCATCCCATGATTCACTCCCCAAGTGAGCCGCGATGGCCGGCGCTGCGCCGATCCGAGGCCGGGAACCAGGAACCTCTTCCGGGTCTCCCACGCGGGTGCAGGGTCCCCAGGCTTTGGGCCGTCCTCAACTGCTTTCCCAGGCCACAAGCAGGGAGCTGGATGGGAAGTGCAGCTGCCGGGATTAGAACTGGCGCCCATATGGGATCCTGGGGCGTTCAAGGCGAGGACTTTAGCTGCTAGACCACGCTGCCGGGCTCGACTACTCCACTTTCAATCCAGCTCCTTGCTAATGTGCCCAGCAAACAACAGAAAATGACCCAGATCTTTGGACCCCCATTCCATGTGGGAGATCTGGAAGAGGTTTCTCACTTTGATTTGGCTTAGTCCTGGCATTTGTGGCCATCTGAAGATTTAGCCAGAAGACACACACACACATACACACACACACTCACACACACTCCCCCCAGCCCTCTCTCTCATGTGTGTGCATGCATGCACTCTCTCTCCATGTGTGTGCATGTGTCTCTCTCTGTGGGGCCCAGGGGCAAAAGGGTCACTAAGTCAACAAGATGGCAACTAACAGTCTCTCGCGCATCAGCAGGCTGGGTGGCAGGCAGAGGGTCATCGCCTCCAGCAATGGGGTACTAGAGGAATCTGTGGGGGAGACCCTGCATCTCTCTACCCCTCTCTAACATTTTCTTTTATTTAATTAAAATAAAGCTTTGAATAAGTCTACCATCAGACCCGGCATGGTAGCCCAGCTGCTAAGGTCCTTGTCTTGTACACACCAGGATCCCATATGGGCACCAGATCTAATCCTGGTGACCCTACTTCTCATCCAGCTCCCTGCTTGAGGCCTAAACAGTCAAGGATGCGCCACAGCCTTGGAACCTTGCACCCATGTGGGAGACCTGGAGGAAACTCTGGGCTCCTGGCTTTGAATTGGCTCAGTTTCAACCATTCCGGCCACTTGGGAGTGAAGCATCTGATGGAAGATCTTCTTCTCTGTCTTTCCGCCTCTCTGTATATCTGCCTTTCCAATAAAAATAAAATAAATCTTTAAAAAAAAAAGGAAGAAAAAGTCTACTGTCCTAACAAATTTCAAATTATAATCACCATACTGTACATTATGTTTTCAGAATGTATTCTTCCTAATTGAAATCTTGTACATTTTGACCAACATCTCCCCTTGCCTCAACTTCATTGTCTGTTGACCACTCTCAACCCTTTTTTAAATAGCAGCTGAGTTTTCTTAGCAAAACCCTGTCTTTTCTGATTCCAGACTGCTTACCTTTCTTGTGAGTTCTCTAATTAGACAGAAAAAGGTTAAGTCTCCAAGTATTATTCTCAATAAAATACAATCTTTTTGAAAAGTATTTATTTAAAAAGCAGGTTTTTTTTATAAGATTTATTTTTATTTGAAAGGCAGATTTACAGAGATTAGAAGAGACAGAGAGAGAAGGCCCTGCATCTGCTGATTCAAATGGCCACAGTGGCCAGAGGTGAGCTGATCTGAAGCCAGGAGTGAGGAGCCTCCTCTGGGCCTCCCACATGGATGCAGAGGCCCAAGGACCTAATCCATCTTCAGCAGTTTTTCCAGGCCATAATCAGGGAGCTGGTTCAGAAGCGAGGCAGCTGGGAATAAAACCAGCACCAGTATAGGATGCTGATGCCAGAGAATGAAGGATTAGCCTGTCGGGCCATGACACTGGACCCTGAAAAGCAGAGTTTAAGGAAAAGAGGACACATGTATGTGTATACATGTGAGCAAGTGAATGAGCAAGAGAGAGAGAGAGAGAGAGAGAGATTAATGTGCTGCATTACAACACTGATCCTGAAAGTACAATCTTTAATAAAGTTTCTTTGTTATGACATTTTAATTTTTTAATAAATTTTTTTATTATTATTTCATGACACAGTTCCATAGGCTCCAGGATTTCCTGTCCCCCTACCCAAATTCCTTCCCCACCTCCCCCATTGATTTTTCCTCTAGTAGTACAATGGATGGTCCTTCATGAACAGTCCTAAGTCCATCATGCTATTATTGAAGTGTTTCCCAATATTGTAGGCACGGGCAATGTTGCGGAGTCCAGAATCCTACTGTCAGGATGTTTTCAACTGTTTCACTGGGAGTTCATCTTTGGTCTGGATGCAGAAAGGCATACAGTACTATGTCTCCATACCTGAAAGTGTCAGTCTCCACTACATTTCTATTATCCATCCCTTTAAATACAGAGCCTGTAAACAGTCCACAAAAGCGAGAAAAAATAGAAAATTTTCATCAACATGAAGTTAAAGAATATGCTACAAAAATACCAATGTGTCGCTAAGAGTGCTGAAAAAGAAAATAAAACCTTCCCATAGAAATTGATGCTACTGGCATCTAGTATGTTTCCATGTTTTTGCAATTGATTATGTATCAATGAGTAAATGAGTGCACATTGCTTTCTCATGTGTCAGGTGCTTCAGATATATTCCCAGGAGTAGGATTGACGGATCATATGCTAAGTGAATTTTCAGTTGCCTGAGTATTCTCCATACTGACTTCCTTAATGGCTGCACAAGCCTGCAATTCCATCACAGTGGAATAGGGCTCCTTTGTGCCCACATCCTCGCCAGCAGGTGTTGCTAGTTTGCTGTATGTGGTCCATTCTCACTGGAATTAAGTGGAAATTCAGTGTTGTTTTTATTTGAATTTCCCTTATTGCTAGGGAGCTTGAGCATTTTTCATATGTCTGTTAGCCATTTGGATTTGTTCCTTAGAAATGTGTCTCTCATTTCCCTTACCCATTTATTGACTGGTTTGTTTTGTTGTTATGGTTATGCTGAAATTCTTTCTATACTCTGGAAATTGGTCCTCTGTCTGTTGTGTTGTGGATAAAGATTTTCTCCCACTCTGTTGGTTGCTTTTTTTTTTTTTAATAATTCCAGCTTTGTTTTTTCAGAGTTTTGCTATAATCATTTCTTAAAAATCCATGGCCCATTGACTTTAACAGATGACTTAACCATTTATGAAATTTCTCTGTAAAAATAGGTTTATCTCTTTTTTAAATTTTTACTTCTTCTTATTATTATTTTATGATACAGTTCCATAAGCCCAAGAATTTCCCTTCCTCCCCACCCAAAGTTCCCTCCCTCACTCCACTGAGCTCCCCTATATTATTACTAAAATATAGTTCTTCATACACAATCCATATGTCCATCATTGCGGGTATAGACAATGGCAGAGAGTCCAGCATTCTATTGTCAAGATACAGTAAACAATCTCATTGGGAATCCAACTTTGATCTGGAAGTGGAGATGCATACCTCATTATATCCACATATCTGGATACGATAGTCTCCATTACACAGTTACTATACACCCCCGTAAATGAAAAGTCATAAAACAAAATCAACAAGAGGAAGAAAGAGGAAATTAACAATGCCACGAAGTTAAATAACACGCTACTGAATGACTGAAGAAGTGAAAAAGGAAATTAAGAACCTTCTTGGAGAAAATAATGCTACTGTATGATCTATGAGTCAGTGAAGAATTTAATGAGAAAGAAAGTGTTTTGAAGAGATGAAAAAGAACATCAAAAACTGATATACAGTTTCCACTGATCTTTGTTGGTGAGACATATCTCCTATGGGCAACAAATAGAAGGGTTTTACTATTTTTTAAATCCAATCTACTACTGTATGACTTTCGATTGATGAGTTTAGGTGATTTATATTCAGGCTTAATATGAATGGGTAGTAATTTGGTCCTGTCATTTTAGCAGTGGATTGTTCATTGATTTAGTCTTCTGTTGCCATTTTACTGGGATGTTCTTCACATTTGCCTTTGGTTTTGGGGGGCACTATTCCTCTTCTCTGTCAAGAGAACATCTTCAAGTATCCTTTGTAGGGCAGGCTTGGAAGAGGCAAATTCTCTTATTTATTGACTGTGGGAGAATTTGATTTCATTTTCAAAGACAAAGGAAAGCTTTGCAGGATACTTTATCCTGGGCCGACAATTTTTTTTGGTTTGCTTTCAGAATCTGGAATATGTTGCTCCATTCCCTTCCGTCCTATAAAGTTTCCTGTGAGAGGTCGCTTGTGAATTTATCTGGCATTCCTTTATATGTCAATTGACTTTTTTTTCATGTGCACATTTAAGGATCTTTTGCTTATGTTTGTTTGAAGAGAGCTTAATTATCATGTGTCATGGTGAAGATCATGTGTCATGGCTAACCCTGTTGGGATTTCTGTGTCCCTCCTGGATGTTGTCTCCCAATTCTTTCTCTAGATTAGGGAAATTTTCTCTTATTATTTCATTGAATACACCTTTAATACCAGCTTCTCTTTTTGCATTTTCTGGCACTCCCATACTTCTTTTTTTTCTTTTTTTTTTTTTAATTCATTGATTACATTGTATTATGTGATACAGTTTCGTTGGAACTGGGAATCACCCCACCCCTCCCCCCGCCCTCCCCCCGTGTGGAATATTCCACCTTGTTGCATATCCACTGATCAAGTACAGTTGAGATTCCCTCTTTGCAAGCATAAACTAAACATAGAGTCCAACATCTTATGCCCATACTTCTTATATTTGGTCTTTTAATAGTATCTTTCAATTCTTGAGTACTTTTTTTTAGCTTGACCCAGCTTTGCTTCCAGCTTTTTGTTTGTTTTCCCCTGATAGTAGGAAATACCTTCTAAACTTGAGAGTCTTTCTTCTGCTTCCTTCATTCTATTTTGGAGACTCTCCACTGTACTTTTAATTTGCTCCACTGTATTCTTCAATTATGATATATCAGTTTTCATTTGATTCAATACCTGTGCAACATATTCCTTAAATTGCTTGAACTACTGTAATACATGCTTCTCATTGTTGATAAGAAGCTTTATGGTAAGTGTTTTGAATTCTGTATCTGCCATTTTCTCCATGGCTTTCTTAATTAACTCTGAGGTTGAAAAAGAGTTTTGCTTCTTTGGAGGGGAGTCTTCAGTTATATTCATTGTGCCTTTGTTTCTTTTTTCTCTTGGTCATTGCACTTCTGGTTATTAGATTCTTCTCACTGGGCAGGTTTCAAAGCTGTGTCATCCACAAATCTACAGTTTGATTTTACTTATTTGAAGTTGGTACATGGCTCTTTATTTGCAGTCACTTGTGCCACCTCCAGTGAGTTCCAGGTCTGGGTTCTTGTTAGACTTCTGCCATGTTCTCCATAGCCCCAGCTTCTGCCTCACCAGTCTCCACCTGCTGTGATACCATGCTGAGGCTGCAGCATTATCTGTACAACTTTCTTCCTCTTCCAGTTGGAGCAGGTCCCAGAATTAGGGAGACACCTTGTGTCCTATATAACTAGGTTGTTGGTGGTGTTGATCTTGCCAGAACCTGTTGGGCATTAGGTCTGGGTGCCACATGGACCTATTTTGACAGTTATGATGCCAAAGGTGATATTATTTTCCCTGTGGGATGAGTTCAATGCACAGCTCACTGTTGTCCCTGCAGTCTTAAAACCTTTGCACATGGTACAAAATGGCCCCTAATGTGCCACTTTTAGAGTTCTTGATCTAGTGGCCATCAGGTCTGAAGGCTAGCTGGTCCTTCTTGGATGGAACCTTTAGGATGCCATGTTGTTACATTTCACTGAATCAGAAATGAGCTCATTCTCAGCTCAGTGCATGTACAGAATTGTCCCATAGCCTTTGCCTCCTTAAACACAATGGTACCTGATGCGGCTCTAGTGGGTGGACTGGGTAGGGAAATCCACCCTATTCCTGCACTGCCCACCTAGAACTTGCAGCTCTGTCTCTGCTGCTGGTCAAGTCAAACAGACCAGCAGGATGGACAGTTCTATGTCTGGGTTCACCTCCTGCGTTCCCAATGAACACCCCTTACACCTGTTGCTGGTGGTGTTCTGGCTGCTTGTGCGGTTAATATTGCCACTCACTGCATGGCACTGGTTATCAGTCAGTGCAATACCACACCATTGTGTCTACTGCTTTTCTGTGTCTGCCAGTCTCATGGTATCCCTCTGCTGTTGTTTTGTCCTCTGCTATTTCCTGGAATCTACCCTGTCTGCTTCATACTGGCTGTTTCTCCATCTGTTTAAATATTTCCTTACCCTTTGTGCCATCTTTATTCTCCACTTGTTGGCTGCTGTTTTACTTTGTTGATTGGTCTCTTTGCAGAAGCTTCTTAATTTGATGTAGTAACATTTTTTTGTTTTGTTTTGTTTTGTTTTGTTTTGTTTTTGTCTTGACTGCCTTTGCTTTTGATGATTTTTCTAGGAAGTCTTTGTCTGTACCTGTATATTGTAGAGTATTTCCTATATTTTCTTCTAGGACTTTGATGGTTTCTGGATGTAGATTTAGATCCTTTATCCATTTAGATTTGATCTTTGTTTATGGTGAAAGGTGCGGACCTTGTGTCTTACTTCTGCAAGCTGCTATCCAACAGCATCTGTTGAAGAGACTTTCCCTCTTTGCTTGAGTTGTTTTCTGTTCTCTTGCCCCAGATTTGATGGTTGTACATATGTGGGCTCCTTCTGATGTTTCTATCCTTCATTGGTTTTCCTCTCGGTTTCTGTACCAGTACTAGACTATCTTATTTACTACTGCACTATGATATGTCCTTAGGTCTTAGATTTTGATCCCTCCAGCTAAGTTCTTATTCTTTAGGATAGTTCTGGTTATTTGCGGTCTGTTGTGTTTCCAGATGAACTTTTGTATCATTTTTTTCCAGCTCTGTGAAGAACGCTCTCAGTATTTGAAAGAGGCAAAGTTACAATGAAAAAGAGAGACAGAGCAAGAGATCTTCCATCTGCTGGTTCACTCCCCAAATGGCCACAACTGCTGCAGCTGAGCCAATCTAAAGTCAGGAATCAGGAGCTTCTTCCTATGTTCCACATGGGTGCAGGGTTCCCAGAACTTAGGCCATCCTGTGCAGCTTTCCCAGACCTCAAGCAGGTACCTGAATTAAAGTGGAGCAGCCAAGATCCAAACAGGGACAAGCGCCTTGTGTTGTGACTTTTGATAAACACAGGAGATGATATTATATAGAGGTTTGAAAAACGCTGAATATTTAAATGGATGCTGGTTTATTGTGGTGATTACTGTTTTATAGCAGTAAAATATTTCAAAAAGCTTCCAGAAAAAAACTACATTGAATTTTTAGGCATGTTTTTCTTAGTTTTATTAAGCTTTTCACCTACTTACTAGCTCATTTCATGCAATTCTAACAATAATATTTATTGCAGCATTATTCAGTTATCTTTTCAGTCTGTCCTCAGTTGATGCCTTTTTAAACCTCCCTACAATTACTGTCTGTTTTCCCTATTTTGACTATTATTGTGTATTCCTTGATTGGTTTTACTGAGACTAGCTTGAGGCTGAGCCAAAGACCTTGGAGAAGAGCAGGATCCAACTTCTTGGGCTCCATGCCACAGTTCCCTGTCTGCACGTTAGGTGGACTGGCTGTGTAAAGCAAGACCTTGGAGTTGCCAAGACAACTGAGGTTAAGGGAGTTTCTCTCTTGCTTCTCTGCCCAGACCCATGAAGGAGGTGGCTGCAGGTCATACTCCCAGAATAGGACACAATAGTTGGCTTACATATTCTCACTCAAATCGCCTCTTTATCATCTGGTCACCTGGGTTGCCCTATGTCTCTCCCTTTGTTCATGACTGAAAAAATTAAAACAGACCTTAGAAATCCCAAGCCACTTCCGCTAAAACCAGTGCCCACTGGGACACTGTATTGCCCAGCTTCTGGATGGGCAGTGTTTCCCTATCCCTTTGCTTCCAATAAAGATTCTTCTTCACTTACACTTGGTTCCCAGATTTCCAGTTCTCTACTAAGATAAGAACTTCAGCCGTAACATAGCTATCATCTGCTGTTCTGTCTTAGAAGAAAGCATTTCCTCTTTACTATCAGTCTTCTCTGCAAGCACAGCAAAATCAAACTCTCTCTCTCTCTCTCTCTCTCTCTCTCTCTCTCTCGGCATTATTCTACTTCATGAAAATCTCTGTTTCCTAAGAATAAAAGTGACCATGGCAACATGAAGTTACAAAACCAATGCCCAGGAGGTGACAGCAATTTTCAGCATTTCAGCAGATTTCTATTCTTTGAAAGATAAATTGTCTAAGTCCTTTCTACTATTTAACCAACTCACCAATTTAGCATTTTTCTAATGTACCTCATACTATCTACCACTTTGCATTTTCCCTTCTCATTGCCATCGAAGGCAAAGAAACCCACTTAGAGTTTGCTAGCAGGGCGTATGCCTGTCTGTGAAGCCTACCAGGTGCTCCCAGGCTAAGTGCTCAGTTTTGAGATGCACCAAATCCATTGACTGTTTATTTTCTTGCTTATATTTACTCCAAATCTCCAGCTCCATGAGAAATGATTTTGATTCTTTGGAATCAAAGAAAAACATTCTATGGATTTTTCATTACTCTTTTTATAGTGGAAATTTAGGCATTTCCGTAGGGTTTTTTTCCTTAGCCATTACTATTTTTCCTCTGAAGGACTAATGTTTTCTATCTTATTAAACTCATTTTTATCTTTTATTGGACAAGCTTCAGTACTTTCCTTTATATTTACAGGGTTAATATATAGTTTTAATATTTCATATATATATATGTGTATATATATGCATATGTGTCCTTGGATGAATGTGTGTTTATGAGAGAGTTTACCCTAGTAGCCTGCTTTCTTATAAGGAGAGTTATTTAAAGGTGGTGACTCATTATGAAAAAAGAAGTATTTCTTTTCTATCTATCTGTAGTTCAAGATTTATTACTTCTTTAAAGAAGGAGATAAGTATTAGTTATTAGAAAGCATAACTTTATTGGCCTATTGTGTTATGCTGAAGCCATTTGTCTTATTTATGCTTCTGTAGCAAATTACCATAGACTTTGTGGATTACACAGCAATTGTTTCCTTCCCTGTTTTGAATCCTGGAAATCCCCAATTCAGAGTGTCAGCTGATGCAGAGCCCGCTGAGGGCCAGCTTCCTGCTCTCAGGTAGCTTCTTCCAGTGTATCTTTATAGAAAGGTGAGGCAGAAGGGGTACTCATCTTTCTCGTCAAAAAAGGTCACTGCTTTCAGTGACAAGAGCTCCAGCTGCATGTCCTAGTTACTTTCCAAGTTCACTATCACCTAATAACATCTTAGGGATGAGATTTCTACATATGAATTTTAAGAAAAAAATAGTTATTTAATCACATTTCTTGAGGTTGCAAACCACTTTTTCTTTCTGAAACAAATGAGGATCTTCCCTATCTAATCAATCTATCATCCTTCTACTATATGGTTATTGATAAATCTATTACACAAAGAGTAAAGTAGAAAACAGACGGTCTATCTGATGGAAGGATACTATAAACTTTCCATGAGACATGACTGGGAGTCCTAGGATTCTCCAGAACATAGTTTGAAAGGTAAAGCTTCCCCCAAATGCATAAGAATGTTTAAGTAACTTGTATAAATACCAAGCAAAAGTAGAGGGAAATACTAATGGAACAACTTCATGGTTTCGCAGTACAGCAACATCAAGATAATCTGCATTCCTGTCAGGCTAGTGTTGTGCTTCCTGTTTTCTTCTTTTTTTAAGATTTATTTATTCTTGGGGTTAAAATTCCTAGCTCTGCCCAGCTGCTAATATCTTGCAGCTAGGTGAGTTTGGGAGGGGTTCGGGCCTTGGGTTTGGGGACAAGCGCCGCTCCTCACAGTGTGGCGGCTGTGGGGGGTTCCCCTGCCGGGTCGGACCCAATGCTGGGGGCTCACGCCAAAGTCACTGCTGCAAGGCAGTGAACCAGTCCTCGGCCTCACCCAGGGCGGCCAATGCACCATGTGGTGGCAGGGTTTGCCTGCTGGCCGCCCGGTGGCAAACTGGGGTTTTTTAAGATATGTTTGCTGCCTGGGGACACCCATGACTAAGTCCAATTTTAGTGTAGGTGAGTAGTGAATCTTGGGTGATTCCCAGTGAGAGGGTCATGGAAGTTTTAGGCATGCGTGGGGACTGAGATCTGGTGGTTTGCAGGGAAGTACCCAGGAGACAATTACGGTTAGTCAGATACACCAACCCAATTCGGAATACAGAAATGGCCTGTTAGCCTAGAACATCACTGTTCATCACACACCAGCCCACACCAATACTATGGATGGGGGCCTCTTTGGCAGTGATGGGTACCATTACCCAACTGTTTGGTGGAGTGGTCACATTTGGCAAGGTAAAGACTGTATCCAGCACGCGAGAGAACTTGGTCTGGGGGTAGACTCTATGGGGTTGTGTGGACCCAACCCTGTGGAAATACAAGTTCCCCTAGTTGGACACCCTAACAGGGTTGAGGTTCCCATCAAGGGACACGTGTGCTAGAATGGGGGCTGCGTTCAATCTAGGAAACAGTTGCAGTCACCCGAGGCACTAGTGTGGGATGGGATTGGATGCACCAGGCCAGTTCAGACCCCAACACCATCTGGTGTCATGGAGAACCAGGGTAGATGTGGGACTGACTAGGCTGGGTCTCAACCCCCTATTGAGCCATGTGTGAGCTGTATGTTGGTATGGATGAGCCATGGCTGGGCTGAAACATCCAACAACAAGAACCAGAATGGGGTGAAAGCCAGCCAGGAAAAGCCACTGTTCCTGCTAGGACAGGAGGTGAACTGAGTAGGGTTGGCTCATGGACCCCCTGGTATGCGCAAAATCTTGCATTGGGAGGGGTTCTGATGGAGGAGCCTGGGCAACTCCTCTGGCAGGACACAGTCCCTGCAGGTAAGCACAAGAAGCATGATAGGAAACAGCCCAGAACAGGCCATGGAAAGTTTCCCACTGGCACACATTCGGCATGGGTCAGGGGCAGACCAGGCTGAATCAGTTCATGTCATCCACTGGCAAATCTGAACACCAGAACAGAGTGTGGGTTGAGCGGGTTTGGTTGCGACAAAACCAGTGCACAATATGGAATGCCAGGGTGAGGTTGCCTGTACTGGATTTGACTGCAGCACCCAACCAGCACACGTGAGATCCAGGAAGGGAGGGACAGAGCTGGCAGGAGGATTAATGGGCTGGTCCCCTCGCTGGACAGCTACTCCCACTGGAGAGCGTGGGCTGGGATGGGGACAGACCAGACTAAGCAAGGCTGCAGCACCTGTGTGCTCCATGTGGACTAAATCAGGGAAAAGCCAGGCTGGGCTGATTATTCCTGTGGGTGCAAGCATAAATTAGAGTGTGTGAGGGTTGTTGGGCTTAGCCACAGCATCAGCTGGCAGAAGCTGGCACTGGGGACTAATTCTGTCAAGTCAAATCACAGAACCACCTAAAGAGTGTATAAACCGGGACTGAGAGAGACCTGGGAGGGAAAAAGTGGGTTCCCCCTTCCCGGGTCACTATTCCCTCGGGAGGGCATGAAAACTAGGACGGGGGCTGGGGTGGCTAGACAGAGAGGCACTCAACAACATCCGTGAGGGCTGGATGGTTGAGTTGGTTAGATGGAACTAGCTTTAATACCCAGTGACAAGTACAAGAGCCAAATGGGATGTGGGACAGACTTGTCTACTGCTACACATACTGGCAAATCAGGGTAGGGGGCCGGCCTGGTGGGGGTTATTGTGGGCCGCCCCAACTAGGCTGCAGCTCCCACTGGTTGATGTAAGGGCCGACTATGTGCTGGGCAGAACCAGACTGGACTGCAACACCCATTGGTTCCAGTGCAACTCGGGACTGAAAACAGAACCAACCCAGCAATTGCAACCACCAACTAATCGTGGTGATGGACTGTGCCGGGCCCTGTGCTTGCTAGAACATACAAGAATCTGGTGTGGGAATACCTCAAAGTTTCTTTGGAGATCTCCCCAATTGAACTGCTGGACTCAGAACTCTAACCAAGAAAAGACAGAGGACAGAGCAATCAATCAACCATCTCAGCTATATGTTGGCAGCGAAATACTGGGCAAATGAAGACTTTATGATGGACCATATCAATCAGTGGACGACCTCATCGAATGAAAATGGCAGCGATTCATAACTGGAGAACTATTAAAACCACTCGAGCAAACATCTCAGAGCATGCCCCACATCTGGGACTTGGGGTGGGCGGGAAACCGGGTGGGGCTTCTCCCTCAATATCCCCCTTTACCTCAGATACATGATGCAAACAATATGGACATAATAGTATTACCCACTTCCCTATACCCCCTGAACCTTTTTTTTTAACCGCAATTAACTATGTAAAGATTGTCAACAACAATACAATAAAATAAAAAAGAGATTTATTTATTCTTATTGGAAAGGCAGATCAACAGAGAGGAGATACAGAGAGGAAGATCTTCTGTCTGCTGACTCACTCCCCAGTGGCCACAATCGCCAGAGCTAAGCCAATCTGAAGCCAGAAACTTATTCTGAGTCTCCCACATGGGTGCAGAGTCCCAGTCCTCCACTGCTTTCCCAGGACACAAGCAGGCAGCTAGAAGGGAAGTGGAGTAGCCAGGACACAAACTGGTGCTCATAAGGGATCCTGGAGTGTTCAAGGCGAGGACTTTAGCCACTGGACTACCACACTGGACCCCCTCTCATCTTTTTGATGCCTTGGGCAGTACACTCCATAAGGAGCAGGCAGTATCATGTTTCATTTTGTGCTGGACTACAGCATGTAAGAACTCTGCACAGTGCAAAGCAACCCCTTCATTGGTTCTCAATCCGGGCAGCACATCAGGCCCCCACCTTCAATTGCTTAATCGCACTCTGGCGATTGGACTTGGCTGGCATTGTTGAGAAGCACCCAGCCACAGATGCTGTTTATGTGAAATCAAAGTACAGAACCACCACAGATTTGCTAATTTGCTTTTCCTGCTTTCAAAATATCATCTATGTAGTTGACCTCTTGACTTGTAGTTTTTCTCTAATGGAGCATAGGCTCCTAGATGCTTAGTCTGCCAGATATTATTATGCCATACCTTCGACTGACTCCTATAAAGTAAAAACATGCATATCAAAATTAGAAAGCATTTGCTCAAGCTACCCCAGCTGTACTTCTTTAAACTGTCACGTTTCCTTGTTGCAAAAAAGATGCAGCATTAATGGCAGTGCGGAGTAGAGAAAGTGGTCTAGGTGATTAAGCAGAGTCTATACTGTGATTGACTTAAAGGGCCATATTAAATATGGAATTGCAAAATTTAATATTTGTTCACTGTGTTTTTTAAAGTTCATTTTTAACAAAATTACTAAACTGGAAAGGTTTCGTTTCGCAAAGAACTTCTTGAAAGATGTAAAATAATAACAGAATATTAGAACTGAGAAGTGCAATGAGAACATTGGTTTCTGCATGGAAAAAAAAATGTTCCTACTTTGAGCTGGAAAGGGTTCACCACACAACACAGACTATACTCAGGGATGACTTTTACTTAAAGGCAATGGGTACAATGAAGCAAGAGAGAGAGTGAAAGCAGGTCTTCGAGGTCATTTTGGGATCCCAGGAGCAGATTCCCAAGGTTGTTAGGCACACAAGAATTTGGTCACACTGTCTCAAAACTAAACTACCAAGAGCTGTCAGGAGAAAGCAATGCAGGGTGGTTTTGTGTTCCTATGATCACACAAATAGCCCAGACTCTGCCAAGAGTAAGGGATCGATAAACAGCCTTGACTTGCCATCACCAGGGGAGTTGAGGATTGTAAACAGCATCTCCACTAAGCATCTCACCGCCCTTATCCCAGCTGGAAGTTGAAAATCAGACAACCATAAGTCCCCTTAGATACAGGTGGAGAGGAATTTTCCCATCCAATTGGAAATCAGCTGCATTCTTTACAGAATCATAATTCATTACAGAGAAAATGTGAAACCTAATTTAATACATTTTCCATGAAGTAGATTTCACAAATTTTGCTTCATTCATAGATGAAATCTGTGGTACATACGTTTCTCCATTCTGTTCCAACCCATTGTCTAGGCAACAAAATGAATGTTATTCTTTGTCTATACTCAAATTTTTAAACTTTCTGTATGTAACTTTTATGATATTACTGTATTTTGCATGTAAGTATGTCATCCTTTCTAAAATGAGCCTTCTAAAACCTCAGTTTCTTAAAAGTCTTCATTGAAGCCCATTGCCTTTGGGAAAACTCACTGGAACTGAGTTTAGACCCCAGAAATATAAAGCCAGTATCCAGCGTGTCTTCTGCTTCTCCTAACCAAAGGTGTCCTCACCGGAAGGAATTCACTGAACAGACGGAAGGACACAGATGACTGTACAACGCTCTGATTACCAAACTTAAGATGTGATTTTTTCCCCTGCTTTTGTCCTCTGTCATCCAGAGGGATTTGTTTAGGTGGATTTCACATCCTGGCACAAAATTCCCAGTAAATGGCAGAAGGTAACTACCACTCACATGTAACCCTCCCCGCCAAACCAATTGATGAGGCCCAATGTGATGACTTAGTATCTAAATCCTTGCCTTGCATGCACCAGGATCCCATGTGGACACCAATCTGTGTCCCAGCTGTTCCACTTCCCATCCAGCTCCCTGATTGTGGCTTGGGAAGGCAGCAGAGGGTGTTCCAAAGCATTGGGACTCTGCACCCGTGTGGGACACCCAGAAGAAACTCCTGACTCCTGGCTTTGGATTGACACAGCTCTAGCCATTGCGGGCACTTGGGGAATGAATAAGCCGAGTGAACCAGCAGATGGATCTTTCTCATGTCTCCTCTTTATAAACCTGCATTTCCAATAAAAACAAATAAATCTTTAAAAAAAACTGATGCGCATTTGATTATCATAAAAATTCATTAAAGAGCATACATCACTGATCATTCAAAGAAAGCTCATGACTACCATTGACCAACCAAGTGCTTGGACCCAAGTCAGAAATGCACATCTCATCCCCACCTTCAATATCTTAGAAGCTTCACTTCTACCTTTTTGGGGAGCCTAGGAATTAAGCAATAACTGCCCAGCTACTTTCTTTGCACGTTGCAATACATACTCACTTTCTGCTATCATTCCCATTTTATTGATGGGGGAGGGCTTCTAGAGTAACAATTCTAGCTGGATTTGGGGATTCTGCAATACCATGAGACCCCAAAGCTGAGCTTGACCAGATCTGGCCCATCTAGCATCTTCCATCCCTGACTCTCAGAAGCACTTGCAGTTTTGCCAGGACTAGGCCAATTCATTCACAGACTTATGTTCACTTCCCACCACCTCATACTTCGGAAAGACTCCTGGACCTATGAGGACATTCAGTTCTGCACCTTTATACATGCTGTTTTCTCTCTAAGACTAAATCGCTTTGCTAAGACAAAGGACATGTTATCATTGCCTACACAAGTCCTGATCACCTTTCCAAGCAGCTCAGGCTTTAGTTCTCTTTACTTTCTTGAATTTGCTGATCCACCATGTTCAGGTACCTTACCATGTTGCAACTCCTTAAAAGCTTAAGCCTTGTCTATTTTATTCATAATGACGGCCTTAGCACATACCACAGTGCAAAGCCCATTGACGATTCATTCATGTATTACAAGTTTTGGAATGTCTAATTTGTGCCAGATATTGTTCCAGAGTCTGATGATATAAAAATGAACAAAGTGAGAAAATGTTGGCCTTTATTGTGAAAACATACATTTTAGTCAGAAGTTTAAAATTAATAAAGAACATATAAAAATAAAATGATATTCCCTGTAGAGACTAGGAATGGTAGGGCAGAGAAAAGATAAAGTGAAGTTATATAACTATAAAAAACACAGTTAGATAAGAGAAATTAATTCTGGTGTTCTACAGTATGGGTAACCACAGTCTGTAACAATCTACAGTACTTTCAAAATAACTAGATAAGTCTAAAATTTCCCAATATGTGGGCATGATAAAGGTCTGAAGATAGGACAATAATTATCCTGATTTGAACATTACACATTTCATGCATGTGTTGAATTGTCACATCATGTTCCATTTTATATGAATTAATCTTAGGTGTATTAATTTTTTCAATTTCAAAACAGCACACTATTTCAGATAATGGGGGAGTGTTTTCTGTGTATTTTATTCTTATTTACTTTTTTTAAACTATATGGTACAATTCCATAGAGTCTGGGATTTCCAGCCCCCGAATTTCTACCCCTGACTCATTTTCCCCATATCATGACAAATAAGGAGTCCTAATTCCATCAGTCCACCACTCAAGTGTGCCCCGATATTGCTGATATAGATGTTTAAAATGCTTAATACCTGTTGAATATACTGCCAATATTCCTGAGTACTCCTACTACAACCTATAATTACTTTTACTTAAACTATTATCAGTCAAGGTTAGATTTAATGTTATTAATTTCTTAAACTTAGCAGGGAGCAGGATACAAAAATTTCCTTCCCGGGAGTTTCCATTAAATCCAATAAAGAACTACTCTAATGGAAACTTCTTGTAAAAGGAATAAATTACAAATTTTGAAAATGAAACTGACAGAGGCCTAATTGCAACAGCAATTCTTGTCATCTTCATTTACAGCAATAGTGTTATCCTTCTTCAATTTGTTTCACAATTATTTTCAGCATTTCTACTCTATTTTGTATGTTGTATGTCTGTTGTATATCTAAGCTCTAAAATTTATTGAGAACTCTGTTTGATTTGATTTAAGGATAAAAGAGTACTCACAAATTAAGAATGCCAAATTAATACAGTTTTTTGTTTCACATGACTTAGATCTCTGATAGGTTGCTTTAAATTTATTGATAAAAAACTAAAATGTTTTGAAGTCTTGACATGTTTATGCTCTAGTTCCCTGATCAAATTACATATTCATGTTAGATTCTCAGTTCTCTCTCAATGTACAAGTTAGCTTCTAGAGTTGTTGGGCAAAAATCATGACTTACGACAATAAGCATGCTTATCTATGTTGGTTTCTCAGGCAATTTAAGTTGGCAGTTGCAGAAGATGAATGTCTCCAATACATGTACTATTATCTCAGATTTATAGCAGACATTCAACCATTTGGTGTTTGCCAGGTTGTCATTCAGCAGTGTTAAGTTGATGTGGTTACCAAGAGTAAGCAATTCGGAGTTTCTGACTCATTTCTTCATTTTTTTCTCTGTCCTAAGATGAGAGACTAATTCTGTTATTTCTTCAGGATATGCAATTTGAACTCCAGACCTCATAAAAGGGATTACTAGTCTTTTTCTCCTGTAATAACTGACCACGTATACAAAAGTCACCTATCCTGGACACATACAGAAAACTAAATATTATAGCTAGCAATGGGATTTAAATCACGGTATTATTTCACAGATATATTTAGATACATTATAATAATGACTTCAAATTTATAAGATTGGGTTAGGTGCTCATCATATCCTTATCTCACCTAGAAGAACATAGCTCTTCTCATGGCCATTGCCTTATCTCACAAGAAGAACACTAGTAGAATGTGCCTGTGCTACAGATTTCCAGCTCAGTCCATTAACAATTTAGGGATAGAACGAAGCATCCCATTGGCTGATATTTATAGGCTATCTCTGGGGTCTGCTTCTTCAGAGGCCAGGAGAAACAGGAGTGAGCTAGGCAACGGGAGAGCCATTAATATGACTTTACTCAGCGAACTGTTCTCAAGGAGACCCAGGAAGACCAGTGAACCCTCAAATGACACCTGTCTGCAATGTGAGCAGATGGAGAAATGGGCTAGTAGCTGTGCCAGGCAGATGTTAATTAAACACTGTCAGCTCAGCTAAGAGCCAGGCCAATGGGAACGGAAGTACTCTAGGGGTCAGAGAACCTTTTGGTTGGAACTGCTTCAAGGGATCCAGCTGAAAAACTCTCTACCTTGTCCAGCTTGCAGAGCAAACATCGCTATGGAAAGGATGGCTTAGGCTCAACCACATTGTAGGTGAAGCTGTAAATCTCCATTTAAAAACACTGCCTCTTCTGTACTAGCCTGCCATTCAGATCAGCTCTCCAGTAGGTCAAGTAATGAAAGTCAAAGGGATGTGTCCCTTAAGGAGTTTCATACCATCCCTAAGTAACCCATGTGAAGAGATATATCAGTCTGGACCTTATATACACCTACAAGGCCTTAAGACCCACCTAATTATCATCCCCATTGTCAAACTCTATTTGCCTTGTAACAAAAAACTTCCTCTGAATTTCGAGTAGCTTTCCTGGGTCCTCTAATGTCTCTGTCTTTTGGGACCTTGCGCATGTAACTTGCTTGTTGGACTTGTTTTGTCCAGACTTGAAGCAATAGAATTCTAAGTGGCCATGGACATAAACCCTCAAATGAAAACAGTTTCTGCTAGCTGGCGCTGTGCTCCCCCTGAAAAACCAAAGCCACCTTTTGCTGGAGCCCTGGCTTGACCACAGGGCACTACTTTGCTCCTAGCCAAGAAGTCAGAACAGTCACTCCAATTCCTGACAGCAGCTAGAGTTTCCATAAGCAGAGAAAGGGAATAAAGGACGCCAGAAGCAGGCCAAACTCCATCCGCCAGCTCCTTGCCAGCAAAATAAACAGATCAAGAGCATTTTTTTTCTCTTTGCCACAACCATGCATTCACCTGTCTTCCCATTAACTGCACAGGGACATGTACTCTTCTTGTTTTCATATTTCTCCTTCTGTCCCAAAAAGCACAAAATGTATTCCCAAAATAACCCCACCTCACCTTGGTACTATTAGCTGCGATGGACAATATCTTTATTATCTTCTCTTATCTCATAATTATAGTGTTTATATTCTTACCATGTATACTTAACATACTGCAAACGTTCTTACAGGGATGAATGACTGTTATGTCCCAAGCCATCACTATCCAGATTCATCATGTAGAAACACAACCAGACTTCTCTGCTTCTTCAATCAATCTGATCCACAGCATGTCCTAACATTAATGCCTCCTTTTCACCAGGAAGCAACCAGAAGAAGCTGTGACCCATCTCCATATCTATACACGGAGACAGGAATGAAGAGAACAAGAACACAAGTTTGTAACTTATGCCCTTGGGATAAAATATCCTAAATGGGTCTCTTACACTGCATTTCAAAAGACTGTTCCTTGGAGGTGGGCAATGCCAGGCTGGGCCACAGCATCCACCTATACATGCAAGATTGAGGGCTGGAAGCAGGCCAGGCAAGGGAACTTAGGGTATCCCCTTGCTAAACTGTTGCTCCCACTGGTGAGTGTGAGATGTGGGGCCGGTACAGAACTGACCAGACAGATGCATCCACTGGTATGTGTTTTGGCTGGTGCAGGGGACGGACTGAACTTGACCCTGCCCTAGCGAATGCAAACAAGAGTCATTGTAAGGACACCCCAGGTGAGGCTTCATGGGAAACTCCCAGATGAGACCGCTAGACGCAAACCTCTGCCTCGGAGAAAATCAAATGACACGTGGTAGAACTCAGAGTACAAGTGTCAGGACTAGGCATGCTCAGTTGCCAACAGCAGTGGAGAACATACCCAGATGCACATGGAAGACATGACAGCCAACTCATCTACACTAACAGAGGATGTTGAGTACCACATCAAAATAAGACTTTTCTCAATCTTGGTGTCAAAGCCAACAACATCTCAGAACTATCAAGACCACTGAAGCAACACCCTCAGAACATTCTTCCCCACATTGGGGTCTCTTTAAGGTAGCATCAATTGACTGTCTCCATCTCCAAGTTCTGACTGTAACAGTATGGGTGAAAATTATGGACGGGGGAAGCGGGAGGGAGGAAGGAGAGGTGAGGGTGGAATCCCTATACTTGCAAAACTGTATCATGAAATATAATAGCAATTTTGAAAAAGACCAGTCTAATCCGCCTGCTCCCCAGTGCGTATTTCCCTGCCCACCAACAGTGAAATGCCTGCACAAAGCTGGCCCTGGTTCCCACCCATTCCTACACTAACCTGTAACACAACAACACCCCAAACTATAAAAAGCCCAACACGCTGAACAACTGGGCTCTGCCATGTGGTTACTCATTGTAAGCTCAAGGAGATGGCCACCTTCTTTGAATTTATCCCTAAAACATTCAGTTTGGCTGTGAGTTCACACCTAATTTCTTTGCTGTCTATGCCTTTTAAGATTGGGTGCACCATTTACTGTACCACCTTCCTAGAAGTATCCAATATGAACGATGCCTCCTCAGGTGTTCGTAAAGTCTTTATTCTCTGTAAATGAGTCCACCCTCTCAAGCCCTTGAAAGCAATACCTGTACCAGGTACCTAATAACAAAGAGAGAGAGAACTGCCTTTTGTTTTGCCAAATGGGGAGCTATAGTGCAGTAGGAGAGAGGTTTGACAAAGTGTATAATATTTACATAGAAAGGGCTGGCACAGTGGCTCAACAACCTAATCTTCCACCTGCAAGCAACTGCATCCTGTATGGGAGCTGGTTCCTGTCCCAGCTACTCCACTTTTGATCTAGTTTTCTGCTTGTGGCCTGAGAAAGTAGCAGAGGATGGCCCAAGTCCTTGAGCCTGCAATCATGTAGGAGACCTAGAGGAGGCTCCTGGGTTCTTGCTGCAGATAGCCTTAGCTCTGGCCAGTGCAGGCATTTGAAGAGTGAGCACATATGGAAGATCTTTCTCTTTTCTTCTCTACAAATCTACCTTTCCAATAAAAATAAGTAAGCCTTATCTCCCAGGCCCAAGTGCTACCGCTTCCCCCAGGGTAAGCCTGCTACAAGGGAACCTCCAGACCAGGCTGGAGGGCTAGCTCCGCCCCTCAGCCATAAGCTGCAGGTGGGGCGAGTGGGGGAGGGACTGGAACCTTGCTGGCCTAGAGGAGGCTGGCTGCCCCTCAGGGCTGGGGCGGCCCTGGGGGAGCGGCCCAGCCAAGCCGGACCCGAGAACGAGGAGCCAGCATGCTAAGACCACCGCCACAAGGCAGTGGGGGGGTCCCTGGCTATCTCCCAGGCCCAAGTGCTACCGCTTCCCCCAGGGTAAGCCTGCTACAAGGGAACCTCCAGACCAGGCTGGAGGGCTAGCTCCGCCCCTCAGCCATAAGCTGCAGGTGGGGCGAGTGGGGGAGGGACTGGAACCTTGCTGGCCTAGAGGAGGCTGGCTGCCCCTCAGGGCTGGGGCGGCCCTGGGGGAGCGGCCCAGCCAAGCCGGACCCGAGAACGAGGAGCCAGCATGCTAAGACCACCGCCACAAGGCAGTGGGGGGGTCCCTGGCTATCTCCCAGGCCCAAGTGCTACCGCTTCCCCCAGGGTAAGCCTGCTACAAGGGAACCTCCAGACCAGGCTGGAGGGCTAGCTCCGCCCCTCAGCCATAAGCTGCAGGTGGGGCGAGTGGGGGAGGGACTGGAACCTTGCTGGCCTAGAGGAGGCTGGCTGCCCCTCAGGGCTGGGGCGGCCCTGGGGGAGCGGCCCAGCCAAGCCGGACCCGAGAACGAGGAGCCAGCATGCTAAGACCACCGCCACAAGGCAGTGGGGGGGTCCCTGGCTATCTCCCAGGCCCAAGTGCTACCGCTTCCCCCAGGGTAAGCCTGCTACAAGGGAACCTCCAGACCAGGCTGGAGGGCTAGCTCCGCCCCTCAGCCATAAGCTGCAGGTGGGGCGAGTGGGGGAGGGACTGGAACCTTGCTGGCCTAGAGGAGGCTGGCTGCCCCTCAGGGCTGGGGCGGCCCTGGGGGAGCGGCCCAGCCAAGCCGGACCCGAGAACGAGGAGCCAGCATGCTAAGACCACCGCCACAAGGCAGTGGGGGGGTCCCTGGCTATCTCCCAGGCCCAAGTGCTACCGCTTCCCCCAGGGTAAGCCTGCTACAAGGGAACCTCCAGACCAGGCTGGAGGGCTAGCTCCGCCCCTCAGCCATAAGCTGCAGGTGGGGCGAGTGGGGGAGGGACTGGAACCTTGCTGGCCTAGAGGAGGCTGGCTGCCCCTCAGGGCTGGGGCGGCCCTGGGGGAGCGGCCCAGCCAAGCCGGACCCGAGAACGAGGAGCCAGCATGCTAAGACCACCGCCACAAGGCAGTGGGGGGGTCCCTGGCTATCTCCCAGGCCCAAGTGCTACCGCTTCCCCCAGGGTAAGCCTGCTACAAGGGAACCTCCAGACCAGGCTGGAGGGCTAGCTCCGCCCCTCAGCCATAAGCTGCAGGTGGGGCGAGTGGGGGAGGGACTGGAACCTTGCTGGCCTAGAGGAGGCTGGCTGCCCCTCAGGGCTGGGGCGGCCCTGGGGGAGCGGCCCAGCCAAGCCGGACCCGAGAACGAGGAGCCAGCATGCTAAGACCACCGCCACAAGGCAGTGGGGGGGTCCCTGGCTATCTCCCAGGCCCAAGTGCTACCGCTTCCCCCAGGGTAAGCCTGCTACAAGGGAACCTCCAGACCAGGCTGGAGGGCTAGCTCCGCCCCTCAGCCATAAGCTGCAGGTGGGGCGAGTGGGGGAGGGACTGGAACCTTGCTGGCCTAGAGGAGGCTGGCTGCCCCTCAGGGCTGGGGCGGCCCTGGGGGAGCGGCCCAGCCAAGCCGGACCCGAGAACGAGGAGCCAGCATGCTAAGACCACCGCCACAAGGCAGTGGGGGGGTCCCTGGCTATCTCCCAGGCCCAAGTGCTACCGCTTCCCCCAGGGTAAGCCTGCTACAAGGGAACCTCCAGACCAGGCTGGAGGGCTAGCTCCGCCCCTCAGCCATAAGCTGCAGGTGGGGCGAGTGGGGGAGGGACTGGAACCTTGCTGGCCTAGAGGAGGCTGGCTGCCCCTCAGGGCTGGGGCGGCCCTGGGGGAGCGGCCCAGCCAAGCCGGACCCGAGAACGAGGAGCCAGCATGCTAAGACCACCGCCACAAGGCAGTGGGGGGGTCCCTGGCTATCTCCCAGGCCCAAGTGCTACCGCTTCCCCCAGGGTAAGCCTGCTACAAGGGAACCTCCAGACCAGGCTGGAGGGCTAGCTCCGCCCCTCAGCCATAAGCTGCAGGTGGGGCGAGTGGGGGAGGGACTGGAACCTTGCTGGCCTAGAGGAGGCTGGCTGCCCCTCAGGGCTGGGGCGGCCCTGGGGGAGCGGCCCAGCCAAGCCGGACCCGAGAACGAGGAGCCAGCATGCTAAGACCACCGCCACAAGGCAGTGGGGGGGTCCCTGGCTATCTCCCAGGCCCAAGTGCTACCGCTTCCCCCAGGGTAAGCCTGCTACAAGGGAACCTCCAGACCAGGCTGGAGGGCTAGCTCCGCCCCTCAGCCATAAGCTGCAGGTGGGGCGAGTGGGGGAGGGACTGGAACCTTGCTGGCCTAGAGGAGGCTGGCTGCCCCTCAGGGCTGGGGCGGCCCTGGGGGAGCGGCCCAGCCAAGCCGGACCCGAGAACGAGGAGCCAGCATGCTAAGACCACCGCCACAAGGCAGTGGGGGGGTCCCTGGCTATCTCCCAGGCCCAAGTGCTACCGCTTCCCCCAGGGTAAGCCTGCTACAAGGGAACCTCCAGACCAGGCTGGAGGGCTAGCTCCGCCCCTCAGCCATAAGCTGCAGGTGGGGCGAGTGGGGGAGGGACTGGAACCTTGCTGGCCTAGAGGAGGCTGGCTGCCCCTCAGGGCTGGGGCGGCCCTGGGGGAGCGGCCCAGCCAAGCCGGACCCGAGAACGAGGAGCCAGCATGCTAAGACCACCGCCACAAGGCAGTGGGGGGGTCCCTGGCTATCTCCCAGGCCCAAGTGCTACCGCTTCCCCCAGGGTAAGCCTGCTACAAGGGAACCTCCAGACCAGGCTGGAGGGCTAGCTCCGCCCCTCAGCCATAAGCTGCAGGTGGGGCGAGTGGGGGAGGGACTGGAACCTTGCTGGCCTAGAGGAGGCTGGCTGCCCCTCAGGGCTGGGGCGGCCCTGGGGGAGCGGCCCAGCCAAGCCGGACCCGAGAACGAGGAGCCAGCATGCTAAGACCACCGCCACAAGGCAGTGGGGGGGTCCCTGGCTATCTCCCAGGCCCAAGTGCTACCGCTTCCCCCAGGGTAAGCCTGCTACAAGGGAACCTCCAGACCAGGCTGGAGGGCTAGCTCCGCCCCTCAGCCATAAGCTGCAGGTGGGGCGAGTGGGGGAGGGACTGGAACCTTGCTGGCCTAGAGGAGGCTGGCTGCCCCTCAGGGCTGGGGCGGCCCTGGGGGAGCGGCCCAGCCAAGCCGGACCCGAGAACGAGGAGCCAGCATGCTAAGACCACCGCCACAAGGCAGTGGGGGGGTCCCTGGCTATCTCCCAGGCCCAAGTGCTACCGCTTCCCCCAGGGTAAGCCTGCTACAAGGGAACCTCCAGACCAGGCTGGAGGGCTAGCTCCGCCCCTCAGCCATAAGCTGCAGGTGGGGCGAGTGGGGGAGGGACTGGAACCTTGCTGGCCTAGAGGAGGCTGGCTGCCCCTCAGGGCTGGGGCGGCCCTGGGGGAGCGGCCCAGCCAAGCCGGACCCGAGAACGAGGAGCCAGCATGCTAAGACCACCGCCACAAGGCAGTGGGGGGGTCCCTGGCTATCTCCCAGGCCCAAGTGCTACCGCTTCCCCCAGGGTAAGCCTGCTACAAGGGAACCTCCAGACCAGGCTGGAGGGCTAGCTCCGCCCCTCAGCCATAAGCTGCAGGTGGGGCGAGTGGGGGAGGGACTGGAACCTTGCTGGCCTAGAGGAGGCTGGCTGCCCCTCAGGGCTGGGGCGGCCCTGGGGGAGCGGCCCAGCCAAGCCGGACCCGAGAACGAGGAGCCAGCATGCTAAGACCACCGCCACAAGGCAGTGGGGGGGTCCCTGGCTATCTCCCAGGCCCAAGTGCTACCGCTTCCCCCAGGGTAAGCCTGCTACAAGGGAACCTCCAGACCAGGCTGGAGGGCTAGCTCCGCCCCTCAGCCATAAGCTGCAGGTGGGGCGAGTGGGGGAGGGACTGGAACCTTGCTGGCCTAGAGGAGGCTGGCTGCCCCTCAGGGCTGGGGCGGCCCTGGGGGAGCGGCCCAGCCAAGCCGGACCCGAGAACGAGGAGCCAGCATGCTAAGACCACCGCCACAAGGCAGTGGGGGGGTCCCTGGCTATCTCCCAGGCCCAAGTGCTACCGCTTCCCCCAGGGTAAGCCTGCTACAAGGGAACCTCCAGACCAGGCTGGAGGGCTAGCTCCGCCCCTCAGCCATAAGCTGCAGGTGGGGCGAGTGGGGGAGGGACTGGAACCTTGCTGGCCTAGAGGAGGCTGGCTGCCCCTCAGGGCTGGGGCGGCCCTGGGGGAGCGGCCCAGCCAAGCCGGACCCGAGAACGAGGAGCCAGCATGCTAAGACCACCGCCACAAGGCAGTGGGGGGGTCCCTGGCTATCTCCCAGGCCCAAGTGCTACCGCTTCCCCCAGGGTAAGCCTGCTACAAGGGAACCTCCAGACCAGGCTGGAGGGCTAGCTCCGCCCCTCAGCCATAAGCTGCAGGTGGGGCGAGTGGGGGAGGGACTGGAACCTTGCTGGCCTAGAGGAGGCTGGCTGCCCCTCAGGGCTGGGGCGGCCCTGGGGGAGCGGCCCAGCCAAGCCGGACCCGAGAACGAGGAGCCAGCATGCTAAGACCACCGCCACAAGGCAGTGGGGGGGTCCCTGGCTATCTCCCAGGCCCAAGTGCTACCGCTTCCCCCAGGGTAAGCCTGCTACAAGGGAACCTCCAGACCAGGCTGGAGGGCTAGCTCCGCCCCTCAGCCATAAGCTGCAGGTGGGGCGAGTGGGGGAGGGACTGGAACCTTGCTGGCCTAGAGGAGGCTGGCTGCCCCTCAGGGCTGGGGCGGCCCTGGGGGAGCGGCCCAGCCAAGCCGGACCCGAGAACGAGGAGCCAGCATGCTAAGACCACCGCCACAAGGCAGTGGGGGGGTCCCTGGCTATCTCCCAGGCCCAAGTGCTACCGCTTCCCCCAGGGTAAGCCTGCTACAAGGGAACCTCCAGACCAGGCTGGAGGGCTAGCTCCGCCCCTCAGCCATAAGCTGCAGGTGGGGCGAGTGGGGGAGGGACTGGAACCTTGCTGGCCTAGAGGAGGCTGGCTGCCCCTCAGGGCTGGGGCGGCCCTGGGGGAGCGGCCCAGCCAAGCCGGACCCGAGAACGAGGAGCCAGCATGCTAAGACCACCGCCACAAGGCAGTGGGGGGGTCCCTGGCTATCTCCCAGGCCCAAGTGCTACCGCTTCCCCCAGGGTAAGCCTGCTACAAGGGAACCTCCAGACCAGGCTGGAGGGCTAGCTCCGCCCCTCAGCCATAAGCTGCAGGTGGGGCGAGTGGGGGAGGGACTGGAACCTTGCTGGCCTAGAGGAGGCTGGCTGCCCCTCAGGGCTGGGGCGGCCCTGGGGGAGCGGCCCAGCCAAGCCGGACCCGAGAACGAGGAGCCAGCATGCTAAGACCACCGCCACAAGGCAGTGGGGGGGTCCCTGGCTATCTCCCAGGCCCAAGTGCTACCGCTTCCCCCAGGGTAAGCCTGCTACAAGGGAACCTCCAGACCAGGCTGGAGGGCTAGCTCCGCCCCTCAGCCATAAGCTGCAGGTGGGGCGAGTGGGGGAGGGACTGGAACCTTGCTGGCCTAGAGGAGGCTGGCTGCCCCTCAGGGCTGGGGCGGCCCTGGGGGAGCGGCCCAGCCAAGCCGGACCCGAGAACGAGGAGCCAGCATGCTAAGACCACCGCCACAAGGCAGTGGGGGGGTCCCTGGCTATCTCCCAGGCCCAAGTGCTACCGCTTCCCCCAGGGTAAGCCTGCTACAAGGGAACCTCCAGACCAGGCTGGAGGGCTAGCTCCGCCCCTCAGCCATAAGCTGCAGGTGGGGCGAGTGGGGGAGGGACTGGAACCTTGCTGGCCTAGAGGAGGCTGGCTGCCCCTCAGGGCTGGGGCGGCCCTGGGGGAGCGGCCCAGCCAAGCCGGACCCGAGAACGAGGAGCCAGCATGCTAAGACCACCGCCACAAGGCAGTGGGGGGGTCCCTGGCTATCTCCCAGGCCCAAGTGCTACCGCTTCCCCCAGGGTAAGCCTGCTACAAGGGAACCTCCAGACCAGGCTGGAGGGCTAGCTCCGCCCCTCAGCCATAAGCTGCAGGTGGGGCGAGTGGGGGAGGGACTGGAACCTTGCTGGCCTAGAGGAGGCTGGCTGCCCCTCAGGGCTGGGGCGGCCCTGGGGGAGCGGCCCAGCCAAGCCGGACCCGAGAACGAGGAGCCAGCATGCTAAGACCACCGCCACAAGGCAGTGGGGGGGTCCCTGGCTATCTCCCAGGCCCAAGTGCTACCGCTTCCCCCAGGGTAAGCCTGCTACAAGGGAACCTCCAGACCAGGCTGGAGGGCTAGCTCCGCCCCTCAGCCATAAGCTGCAGGTGGGGCGAGTGGGGGAGGGACTGGAACCTTGCTGGCCTAGAGGAGGCTGGCTGCCCCTCAGGGCTGGGGCGGCCCTGGGGGAGCGGCCCAGCCAAGCCGGACCCGAGAACGAGGAGCCAGCATGCTAAGACCACCGCCACAAGGCAGTGGGGGGGTCCCTGGCTATCTCCCAGGCCCAAGTGCTACCGCTTCCCCCAGGGTAAGCCTGCTACAAGGGAACCTCCAGACCAGGCTGGAGGGCTAGCTCCGCCCCTCAGCCATAAGCTGCAGGTGGGGCGAGTGGGGGAGGGACTGGAACCTTGCTGGCCTAGAGGAGGCTGGCTGCCCCTCAGGGCTGGGGCGGCCCTGGGGGAGCGGCCCAGCCAAGCCGGACCCGAGAACGAGGAGCCAGCATGCTAAGACCACCGCCACAAGGCAGTGGGGGGGTCCCTGGCTATCTCCCAGGCCCAAGTGCTACCGCTTCCCCCAGGGTAAGCCTGCTACAAGGGAACCTCCAGACCAGGCTGGAGGGCTAGCTCCGCCCCTCAGCCATAAGCTGCAGGTGGGGCGAGTGGGGGAGGGACTGGAACCTTGCTGGCCTAGAGGAGGCTGGCTGCCCCTCAGGGCTGGGGCGGCCCTGGGGGAGCGGCCCAGCCAAGCCGGACCCGAGAACGAGGAGCCAGCATGCTAAGACCACCGCCACAAGGCAGTGGGGGGGTCCCTGGCTATCTCCCAGGCCCAAGTGCTACCGCTTCCCCCAGGGTAAGCCTGCTACAAGGGAACCTCCAGACCAGGCTGGAGGGCTAGCTCCGCCCCTCAGCCATAAGCTGCAGGTGGGGCGAGTGGGGGAGGGACTGGAACCTTGCTGGCCTAGAGGAGGCTGGCTGCCCCTCAGGGCTGGGGCGGCCCTGGGGGAGCGGCCCAGCCAAGCCGGACCCGAGAACGAGGAGCCAGCATGCTAAGACCACCGCCACAAGGCAGTGGGGGGGTCCCTGGCTATCTCCCAGGCCCAAGTGCTACCGCTTCCCCCAGGGTAAGCCTGCTACAAGGGAACCTCCAGACCAGGCTGGAGGGCTAGCTCCGCCCCTCAGCCATAAGCTGCAGGTGGGGCGAGTGGGGGAGGGACTGGAACCTTGCTGGCCTAGAGGAGGCTGGCTGCCCCTCAGGGCTGGGGCGGCCCTGGGGGAGCGGCCCAGCCAAGCCGGACCCGAGAACGAGGAGCCAGCATGCTAAGACCACCGCCACAAGGCAGTGGGGGGGTCCCTGGCTATCTCCCAGGCCCAAGTGCTACCGCTTCCCCCAGGGTAAGCCTGCTACAAGGGAACCTCCAGACCAGGCTGGAGGGCTAGCTCCGCCCCTCAGCCATAAGCTGCAGGTGGGGCGAGTGGGGGAGGGACTGGAACCTTGCTGGCCTAGAGGAGGCTGGCTGCCCCTCAGGGCTGGGGCGGCCCTGGGGGAGCGGCCCAGCCAAGCCGGACCCGAGAACGAGGAGCCAGCATGCTAAGACCACCGCCACAAGGCAGTGGGGGGGTCCCTGGCTATCTCCCAGGCCCAAGTGCTACCGCTTCCCCCAGGGTAAGCCTGCTACAAGGGAACCTCCAGACCAGGCTGGAGGGCTAGCTCCGCCCCTCAGCCATAAGCTGCAGGTGGGGCGAGTGGGGGAGGGACTGGAACCTTGCTGGCCTAGAGGAGGCTGGCTGCCCCTCAGGGCTGGGGCGGCCCTGGGGGAGCGGCCCAGCCAAGCCGGACCCGAGAACGAGGAGCCAGCATGCTAAGACCACCGCCACAAGGCAGTGGGGGGGTCCCTGGCTATCTCCCAGGCCCAAGTGCTACCGCTTCCCCCAGGGTAAGCCTGCTACAAGGGAACCTCCAGACCAGGCTGGAGGGCTAGCTCCGCCCCTCAGCCATAAGCTGCAGGTGGGGCGAGTGGGGGAGGGACTGGAACCTTGCTGGCCTAGAGGAGGCTGGCTGCCCCTCAGGGCTGGGGCGGCCCTGGGGGAGCGGCCCAGCCAAGCCGGACCCGAGAACGAGGAGCCAGCATGCTAAGACCACCGCCACAAGGCAGTGGGGGGGTCCCTGGCTATCTCCCAGGCCCAAGTGCTACCGCTTCCCCCAGGGTAAGCCTGCTACAAGGGAACCTCCAGACCAGGCTGGAGGGCTAGCTCCGCCCCTCAGCCATAAGCTGCAGGTGGGGCGAGTGGGGGAGGGACTGGAACCTTGCTGGCCTAGAGGAGGCTGGCTGCCCCTCAGGGCTGGGGCGGCCCTGGGGGAGCGGCCCAGCCAAGCCGGACCCGAGAACGAGGAGCCAGCATGCTAAGACCACCGCCACAAGGCAGTGGGGGGGTCCCTGGCTATCTCCCAGGCCCAAGTGCTACCGCTTCCCCCAGGGTAAGCCTGCTACAAGGGAACCTCCAGACCAGGCTGGAGGGCTAGCTCCGCCCCTCAGCCATAAGCTGCAGGTGGGGCGAGTGGGGGAGGGACTGGAACCTTGCTGGCCTAGAGGAGGCTGGCTGCCCCTCAGGGCTGGGGCGGCCCTGGGGGAGCGGCCCAGCCAAGCCGGACCCGAGAACGAGGAGCCAGCATGCTAAGACCACCGCCACAAGGCAGTGGGGGGGTCCCTGGCTATCTCCCAGGCCCAAGTGCTACCGCTTCCCCCAGGGTAAGCCTGCTACAAGGGAACCTCCAGACCAGGCTGGAGGGCTAGCTCCGCCCCTCAGCCATAAGCTGCAGGTGGGGCGAGTGGGGGAGGGACTGGAACCTTGCTGGCCTAGAGGAGGCTGGCTGCCCCTCAGGGCTGGGGCGGCCCTGGGGGAGCGGCCCAGCCAAGCCGGACCCGAGAACGAGGAGCCAGCATGCTAAGACCACCGCCACAAGGCAGTGGGGGGGTCCCTGGCTATCTCCCAGGCCCAAGTGCTACCGCTTCCCCCAGGGTAAGCCTGCTACAAGGGAACCTCCAGACCAGGCTGGAGGGCTAGCTCCGCCCCTCAGCCATAAGCTGCAGGTGGGGCGAGTGGGGGAGGGACTGGAACCTTGCTGGCCTAGAGGAGGCTGGCTGCCCCTCAGGGCTGGGGCGGCCCTGGGGGAGCGGCCCAGCCAAGCCGGACCCGAGAACGAGGAGCCAGCATGCTAAGACCACCGCCACAAGGCAGTGGGGGGGTCCCTGGCTATCTCCCAGGCCCAAGTGCTACCGCTTCCCCCAGGGTAAGCCTGCTACAAGGGAACCTCCAGACCAGGCTGGAGGGCTAGCTCCGCCCCTCAGCCATAAGCTGCAGGTGGGGCGAGTGGGGGAGGGACTGGAACCTTGCTGGCCTAGAGGAGGCTGGCTGCCCCTCAGGGCTGGGGCGGCCCTGGGGGAGCGGCCCAGCCAAGCCGGACCCGAGAACGAGGAGCCAGCATGCTAAGACCACCGCCACAAGGCAGTGGGGGGGTCCCTGGCTATCTCCCAGGCCCAAGTGCTACCGCTTCCCCCAGGGTAAGCCTGCTACAAGGGAACCTCCAGACCAGGCTGGAGGGCTAGCTCCGCCCCTCAGCCATAAGCTGCAGGTGGGGCGAGTGGGGGAGGGACTGGAACCTTGCTGGCCTAGAGGAGGCTGGCTGCCCCTCAGGGCTGGGGCGGCCCTGGGGGAGCGGCCCAGCCAAGCCGGACCCGAGAACGAGGAGCCAGCATGCTAAGACCACCGCCACAAGGCAGTGGGGGGGTCCCTGGCTATCTCCCAGGCCCAAGTGCTACCGCTTCCCCCAGGGTAAGCCTGCTACAAGGGAACCTCCAGACCAGGCTGGAGGGCTAGCTCCGCCCCTCAGCCATAAGCTGCAGGTGGGGCGAGTGGGGGAGGGACTGGAACCTTGCTGGCCTAGAGGAGGCTGGCTGCCCCTCAGGGCTGGGGCGGCCCTGGGGGAGCGGCCCAGCCAAGCCGGACCCGAGAACGAGGAGCCAGCATGCTAAGACCACCGCCACAAGGCAGTGGGGGGGTCCCTGGCTATCTCCCAGGCCCAAGTGCTACCGCTTCCCCCAGGGTAAGCCTGCTACAAGGGAACCTCCAGACCAGGCTGGAGGGCTAGCTCCGCCCCTCAGCCATAAGCTGCAGGTGGGGCGAGTGGGGGAGGGACTGGAACCTTGCTGGCCTAGAGGAGGCTGGCTGCCCCTCAGGGCTGGGGCGGCCCTGGGGGAGCGGCCCAGCCAAGCCGGACCCGAGAACGAGGAGCCAGCATGCTAAGACCACCGCCACAAGGCAGTGGGGGGGTCCCTGGCTATCTCCCAGGCCCAAGTGCTACCGCTTCCCCCAGGGTAAGCCTGCTACAAGGGAACCTCCAGACCAGGCTGGAGGGCTAGCTCCGCCCCTCAGCCATAAGCTGCAGGTGGGGCGAGTGGGGGAGGGACTGGAACCTTGCTGGCCTAGAGGAGGCTGGCTGCCCCTCAGGGCTGGGGCGGCCCTGGGGGAGCGGCCCAGCCAAGCCGGACCCGAGAACGAGGAGCCAGCATGCTAAGACCACCGCCACAAGGCAGTGGGGGGGTCCCTGGCTATCTCCCAGGCCCAAGTGCTACCGCTTCCCCCAGGGTAAGCCTGCTACAAGGGAACCTCCAGACCAGGCTGGAGGGCTAGCTCCGCCCCTCAGCCATAAGCTGCAGGTGGGGCGAGTGGGGGAGGGACTGGAACCTTGCTGGCCTAGAGGAGGCTGGCTGCCCCTCAGGGCTGGGGCGGCCCTGGGGGAGCGGCCCAGCCAAGCCGGACCCGAGAACGAGGAGCCAGCATGCTAAGACCACCGCCACAAGGCAGTGGGGGGGTCCCTGGCTATCTCCCAGGCCCAAGTGCTACCGCTTCCCCCAGGGTAAGCCTGCTACAAGGGAACCTCCAGACCAGGCTGGAGGGCTAGCTCCGCCCCTCAGCCATAAGCTGCAGGTGGGGCGAGTGGGGGAGGGACTGGAACCTTGCTGGCCTAGAGGAGGCTGGCTGCCCCTCAGGGCTGGGGCGGCCCTGGGGGAGCGGCCCAGCCAAGCCGGACCCGAGAACGAGGAGCCAGCATGCTAAGACCACCGCCACAAGGCAGTGGGGGGGTCCCTGGCTATCTCCCAGGCCCAAGTGCTACCGCTTCCCCCAGGGTAAGCCTGCTACAAGGGAACCTCCAGACCAGGCTGGAGGGCTAGCTCCGCCCCTCAGCCATAAGCTGCAGGTGGGGCGAGTGGGGGAGGGACTGGAACCTTGCTGGCCTAGAGGAGGCTGGCTGCCCCTCAGGGCTGGGGCGGCCCTGGGGGAGCGGCCCAGCCAAGCCGGACCCGAGAACGAGGAGCCAGCATGCTAAGACCACCGCCACAAGGCAGTGGGGGGGTCCCTGGCTATCTCCCAGGCCCAAGTGCTACCGCTTCCCCCAGGGTAAGCCTGCTACAAGGGAACCTCCAGACCAGGCTGGAGGGCTAGCTCCGCCCCTCAGCCATAAGCTGCAGGTGGGGCGAGTGGGGGAGGGACTGGAACCTTGCTGGCCTAGAGGAGGCTGGCTGCCCCTCAGGGCTGGGGCGGCCCTGGGGGAGCGGCCCAGCCAAGCCGGACCCGAGAACGAGGAGCCAGCATGCTAAGACCACCGCCACAAGGCAGTGGGGGGGTCCCTGGCTATCTCCCAGGCCCAAGTGCTACCGCTTCCCCCAGGGTAAGCCTGCTACAAGGGAACCTCCAGACCAGGCTGGAGGGCTAGCTCCGCCCCTCAGCCATAAGCTGCAGGTGGGGCGAGTGGGGGAGGGACTGGAACCTTGCTGGCCTAGAGGAGGCTGGCTGCCCCTCAGGGCTGGGGCGGCCCTGGGGGAGCGGCCCAGCCAAGCCGGACCCGAGAACGAGGAGCCAGCATGCTAAGACCACCGCCACAAGGCAGTGGGGGGGTCCCTGGCTATCTCCCAGGCCCAAGTGCTACCGCTTCCCCCAGGGTAAGCCTGCTACAAGGGAACCTCCAGACCAGGCTGGAGGGCTAGCTCCGCCCCTCAGCCATAAGCTGCAGGTGGGGCGAGTGGGGGAGGGACTGGAACCTTGCTGGCCTAGAGGAGGCTGGCTGCCCCTCAGGGCTGGGGCGGCCCTGGGGGAGCGGCCCAGCCAAGCCGGACCCGAGAACGAGGAGCCAGCATGCTAAGACCACCGCCACAAGGCAGTGGGGGGGTCCCTGGCTATCTCCCAGGCCCAAGTGCTACCGCTTCCCCCAGGGTAAGCCTGCTACAAGGGAACCTCCAGACCAGGCTGGAGGGCTAGCTCCGCCCCTCAGCCATAAGCTGCAGGTGGGGCGAGTGGGGGAGGGACTGGAACCTTGCTGGCCTAGAGGAGGCTGGCTGCCCCTCAGGGCTGGGGCGGCCCTGGGGGAGCGGCCCAGCCAAGCCGGACCCGAGAACGAGGAGCCAGCATGCTAAGACCACCGCCACAAGGCAGTGGGGGGGTCCCTGGCTATCTCCCAGGCCCAAGTGCTACCGCTTCCCCCAGGGTAAGCCTGCTACAAGGGAACCTCCAGACCAGGCTGGAGGGCTAGCTCCGCCCCTCAGCCATAAGCTGCAGGTGGGGCGAGTGGGGGAGGGACTGGAACCTTGCTGGCCTAGAGGAGGCTGGCTGCCCCTCAGGGCTGGGGCGGCCCTGGGGGAGCGGCCCAGCCAAGCCGGACCCGAGAACGAGGAGCCAGCATGCTAAGACCACCGCCACAAGGCAGTGGGGGGGTCCCTGGCTATCTCCCAGGCCCAAGTGCTACCGCTTCCCCCAGGGTAAGCCTGCTACAAGGGAACCTCCAGACCAGGCTGGAGGGCTAGCTCCGCCCCTCAGCCATAAGCTGCAGGTGGGGCGAGTGGGGGAGGGACTGGAACCTTGCTGGCCTAGAGGAGGCTGGCTGCCCCTCAGGGCTGGGGCGGCCCTGGGGGAGCGGCCCAGCCAAGCCGGACCCGAGAACGAGGAGCCAGCATGCTAAGACCACCGCCACAAGGCAGTGGGGGGGTCCCTGGCTATCTCCCAGGCCCAAGTGCTACCGCTTCCCCCAGGGTAAGCCTGCTACAAGGGAACCTCCAGACCAGGCTGGAGGGCTAGCTCCGCCCCTCAGCCATAAGCTGCAGGTGGGGCGAGTGGGGGAGGGACTGGAACCTTGCTGGCCTAGAGGAGGCTGGCTGCCCCTCAGGGCTGGGGCGGCCCTGGGGGAGCGGCCCAGCCAAGCCGGACCCGAGAACGAGGAGCCAGCATGCTAAGACCACCGCCACAAGGCAGTGGGGGGGTCCCTGGCTATCTCCCAGGCCCAAGTGCTACCGCTTCCCCCAGGGTAAGCCTGCTACAAGGGAACCTCCAGACCAGGCTGGAGGGCTAGCTCCGCCCCTCAGCCATAAGCTGCAGGTGGGGCGAGTGGGGGAGGGACTGGAACCTTGCTGGCCTAGAGGAGGCTGGCTGCCCCTCAGGGCTGGGGCGGCCCTGGGGGAGCGGCCCAGCCAAGCCGGACCCGAGAACGAGGAGCCAGCATGCTAAGACCACCGCCACAAGGCAGTGGGGGGGTCCCTGGCTATCTCCCAGGCCCAAGTGCTACCGCTTCCCCCAGGGTAAGCCTGCTACAAGGGAACCTCCAGACCAGGCTGGAGGGCTAGCTCCGCCCCTCAGCCATAAGCTGCAGGTGGGGCGAGTGGGGGAGGGACTGGAACCTTGCTGGCCTAGAGGAGGCTGGCTGCCCCTCAGGGCTGGGGCGGCCCTGGGGGAGCGGCCCAGCCAAGCCGGACCCGAGAACGAGGAGCCAGCATGCTAAGACCACCGCCACAAGGCAGTGGGGGGGTCCCTGGCTATCTCCCAGGCCCAAGTGCTACCGCTTCCCCCAGGGTAAGCCTGCTACAAGGGAACCTCCAGACCAGGCTGGAGGGCTAGCTCCGCCCCTCAGCCATAAGCTGCAGGTGGGGCGAGTGGGGGAGGGACTGGAACCTTGCTGGCCTAGAGGAGGCTGGCTGCCCCTCAGGGCTGGGGCGGCCCTGGGGGAGCGGCCCAGCCAAGCCGGACCCGAGAACGAGGAGCCAGCATGCTAAGACCACCGCCACAAGGCAGTGGGGGGGTCCCTGGCTATCTCCCAGGCCCAAGTGCTACCGCTTCCCCCAGGGTAAGCCTGCTACAAGGGAACCTCCAGACCAGGCTGGAGGGCTAGCTCCGCCCCTCAGCCATAAGCTGCAGGTGGGGCGAGTGGGGGAGGGACTGGAACCTTGCTGGCCTAGAGGAGGCTGGCTGCCCCTCAGGGCTGGGGCGGCCCTGGGGGAGCGGCCCAGCCAAGCCGGACCCGAGAACGAGGAGCCAGCATGCTAAGACCACCGCCACAAGGCAGTGGGGGGGTCCCTGGCTATCTCCCAGGCCCAAGTGCTACCGCTTCCCCCAGGGTAAGCCTGCTACAAGGGAACCTCCAGACCAGGCTGGAGGGCTAGCTCCGCCCCTCAGCCATAAGCTGCAGGTGGGGCGAGTGGGGGAGGGACTGGAACCTTGCTGGCCTAGAGGAGGCTGGCTGCCCCTCAGGGCTGGGGCGGCCCTGGGGGAGCGGCCCAGCCAAGCCGGACCCGAGAACGAGGAGCCAGCATGCTAAGACCACCGCCACAAGGCAGTGGGGGGGTCCCTGGCTATCTCCCAGGCCCAAGTGCTACCGCTTCCCCCAGGGTAAGCCTGCTACAAGGGAACCTCCAGACCAGGCTGGAGGGCTAGCTCCGCCCCTCAGCCATAAGCTGCAGGTGGGGCGAGTGGGGGAGGGACTGGAACCTTGCTGGCCTAGAGGAGGCTGGCTGCCCCTCAGGGCTGGGGCGGCCCTGGGGGAGCGGCCCAGCCAAGCCGGACCCGAGAACGAGGAGCCAGCATGCTAAGACCACCGCCACAAGGCAGTGGGGGGGTCCCTGGCTATCTCCCAGGCCCAAGTGCTACCGCTTCCCCCAGGGTAAGCCTGCTACAAGGGAACCTCCAGACCAGGCTGGAGGGCTAGCTCCGCCCCTCAGCCATAAGCTGCAGGTGGGGCGAGTGGGGGAGGGACTGGAACCTTGCTGGCCTAGAGGAGGCTGGCTGCCCCTCAGGGCTGGGGCGGCCCTGGGGGAGCGGCCCAGCCAAGCCGGACCCGAGAACGAGGAGCCAGCATGCTAAGACCACCGCCACAAGGCAGTGGGGGGGTCCCTGGCTATCTCCCAGGCCCAAGTGCTACCGCTTCCCCCAGGGTAAGCCTGCTACAAGGGAACCTCCAGACCAGGCTGGAGGGCTAGCTCCGCCCCTCAGCCATAGCTGCAGGTGGGGCGAGTGGGGGAGGGACTGGAACCTTGCTGGCCTAGAGGAGGCTGGCTGCCCCTCAGGGCTGGGGCGGCCCTGGGGGAGCGGCCCAGCCAAGCCGGACCCGAGAACGAGGAGCCAGCATGCTAAGACCACCGCCACAAGGCAGTGGGGGGGTCCCTGGCTTGGGGCGGCCAGTGCACCAAATGGTGCCAGGCTCTGCCTGCTGGCCGCCCCGCGGCCAGCTACAGAGTTTTTACGATCAGAAAAAGCTTCCCAGTAACACTCTTGAATAGCGCCAGCCTTTGTATGGGATAGAAATGAATTTCTGGTTTTTCCCAGCAATGGTAAACATAAACACTGTGGGAGTATTAGAATTTTGACATGAAGGCTTGAATGAGAGTACCCATAAGAACTATTATAACCAGATTGGGTTGCCAACCAAGCCGGGACCCAGAAACTTGAGTGTCCTAGTTGGGAGGTGGTGGGCATCTTCCTCCTGGGTAACTACCCCTCTGATGGACACGGAACCAAGATAGGGTTGGGATTGCCTAATAGAGATGCTTATGCCAGTTTTTATCTGGGCTGTGTGGAGGGCTGGTCGGGTCGAGTCTGGCATCAAAATGCATCAATAATTTCCAGAGTTTGATGGGGGGCGGGACAGACTGGACAAGACAGCAGTAAAGTTTTTTATGTATGTCTGATTGCTCCCAAATAATCTCTTTCCACTACTAGAATTCATCACATGCTCATGAAGCAGACGATGGCATCATTTTTCCCAAAAGAATTCTGTGTTTCCTTTTAATTAAGCATGTGTTGGTTACTCAGCTGCCCATTATTTTACCAGGGTGCTATACTCTGGTGTTGATGATGTTGTTGTGGTTGTGATGATGTGGCTGTTATGAAATGATGTCAATGCAGAAAACAGTAACATTATTCCAACCCCAAACAGCCTGTATCTCAAGCAATAAGACATTGTGAAGTAACCAATGAACCAACAATCGATATGAGTCAGATTGCTTATGATCTACATCAAGAATTGTAAAACCTAACAAACTTGTAAAGCCCTATGACACGTGGAAATGGGGAGGGAGGGCAGAGAAATCTTACATCACCCCAGTAGGTGTGAGGAAGACGGGGGAAATATAACCCATCAGGATCATAACTGGTAACTCATAGAAAGCAGTCTCGAGTCAGCATTAGACAATAGCAAAACTACAAAGACATGTGGAGGGAATCAGGAGCAATCCTAACAACCTCTTAACAGGAGGTCATACGCATAGAGTCGGTGGCGGACCCTAGAGCGGAGCAGGGGGACAGGAGGAGGCTTGTGTCCCAACCCTGAAGACTCCCGGAGCCTCACCAAGGACTATCAGTACGACCACCGAGGACTACATCCCTACTGCCAAGGAGACCACGGGAGAAAAGGAGTGCCTTCGGAGGCCAGGAACTCTGAGGTCGCCCACCCCCATTTGGATCTACAATATGGGATGGAAGAAGCCCAATTCCTGCCTTGCAGGATTCAGGGACATCGGTGCGACAGCCAGGATCCCTGGACGGTCCGCGGAAACACAAGAACAGTAAGCTTCCTTCGGAACTAGTGAGGGGAGCTTCCTCTGGCCCTTGCCTGCTTCCAACTTTGGGTCCCCACTCTCTTTTATAAGGACCATCAGGATTGCTCCAGAAACCTCTCATAACAAACACGAACAAACAAGTTAGAATAGACAGACAGAGAACAGATGGGAAGGCTTGGAAGCAGACAGGAAGTGGCCAGCCGGGATGCACTTGTGACTCACTGGGTGGGACACAAAGATCAGATACTCCTCTCTGGGGTGTTGAGGATTTCTCTGCACACCCCTCCCAAAAATATTCACCTGAACTGTTGACATTTGTCCTGTTAAAGTTATAGAGTTGGACTACCCGAAAAACAGCCAGGTTAGGCAAAATCACGCTTCAATGCTATAAAATGCTAAATACTAACATTGAAAAAGACAAGAGACAGCTGAATAGCAATCTATAGCCATTTTAAGGTATATAGACCATGGTTGAATGTAAACCAAAGTTGAAATGTCTATGGGGAAGTCACAGGTTGTGGTCGAGAACATGCATTTTCCTAGTAACATATTGGTTAATCAATACCATGTCAATTAATGCCATAATGCTGTAAATGGTTGTAAATATTGGGTTGAGTTTTTTACTTGATTGGGATGATACACTGCTGGTTCTGCCTTTGGACCAGAGATGGTCTCACCAGGAAGCCGTTGAATTTGCCAGGACAATTAGATGCTGGACTTTACGATTGGTCAAAACCTCCAATGAAAGAATCTCAACTGAGTTTGAACTATGGAAATACAGCGGGGTGGAGCAATCCACTGTGGGAGGGGGAGGGTTTGGGGAGGGGCGGGGGGAATTCCAGTGCAAAAAAAAAAAAAATGTGTGTCACATAATGCAATGAAATTAATAATAATAAAAAAAAAAATCAAAAAAAAAAAAAAAAAAAAAAAGTAAGCCTTTTTAAAAAAAGATTTAGATAAAAAAGAACACAAAGAAAACAAAACAAATACATGTGGAAAGCAAGAACCAACAGAGGCAGCACAAGAAGTGAGATCCAGATTTCTCAGTGCTTGGGCTGCGTTAGGCGCCTCTGTCACTCCCCTACTATGTGCATGTATGTGAGTGTGTGTGAATTAAAAGATACTGTTTGTCATTTTCTTGATGTCTTCTGTAATTAGTATTTTTTAGCCCATCTAAATAAAAGAACATTTTGCCTCATTATTTTGTTCTAGTTTGTTCCAGCAAATTGAATAGAATTTTGAGCTAATTTTGTCAATGTGAAAAGTGATCGAATATTAAAATGTTCAGGCAATTTCCTTATAATTCTAGGAACAGTATAGACAGAACAGTCTGCCAAGGTTAACTGGTGTTTGAAAATGTGCTTATAATTTCCCTAAAAGAGGTGCTTGTAAATGTGACTAACTGTTCCAAAAATAACATTGTAATTCCTAATGGTATTAATAATTATGTATTACTTACATGGTGCTTTTTACCTGAGGTTATTAAAACACATGAACTATACCAACTCATTTTTTAATCTGAATATGCAGTTACTGGAAAGGAAGAGTTATGATAGGAATAACCCAGCGTAAAATGTAATAGTGACTGAGCTGCACATTGATCAAGTCAATGAGTCATATACAAGGTTCTGTATATGTGGAAGTTTTTACTTTCCTATGTGAACACTTAGTAACAGAAAGAACACATTTTTTGGTAAAAATATGCTGAAAATCTCCATGTAAAAGTTGAAGATTTCTTAATAGAACCTGGAAAGGAACACTGGATGTGTTTACATATACTCATGTTTTCTTTGAATAAAGTATTGTATCGTTCTGAGTTATTCCACATGAAAATCATTCTATTTATTCAGCAAACAGATGTGTTTGCGATGATGACAATCTGCTAATTCGTTTGCATGGGATGCAGCACTAAAGGATCTGATTTACAAGCTGGGTAAAGAAACAGATGAGTCAAGTGACAAGAAAAATACAGTAATTATTACGTGAACTTTGGGAGGCAATACCTGATTCTGTCTGAAAGTACTGCAAAGATTTTTCTGAAAGAGACGACTCAGTTGGATCCCGAAGAACGCATGGAACATGAATTAACTGCAGTCACAAAGGGAAGAATACTTTCCACTGCAAGTCCCTGTGGTTAAAAGGACCAGAGGACTTCTTCCCACTTTCCTGTGTGCTTTATTTTCCTTGGTCCAAAGATGTGGAAAGAAGTGTTTGTCAACAAATCAATAAAGAGAGAGAGAACATAAACCGAACACAGAGAGACAGAGAGAGAGAAAGAACGCTGTGTAGGAGAAATGCCCATTGCCACTTATGGGAGGCTTTGGAAAGGGTTTAGGAACTGGAAATAACTCATCCTATCTAATCCTTTCCTGAGAAGATAAAACTCACTGAATAAATGAGGTGTTGACGGAATTATCTAAATGTATGTAAACCATATCCCTGTCTTCACTGAATCTTACAGAGAAAGAAGCCAAGTATTCCAGGAACTGTTATAAGAAAAAGAATCTTCATAAAGTCTCCGTTTGCCCCATTTTTCGCTGCTAACATATAGCTGAGATGAATGATTGATCTGCTCTGTCTTCTGTCTTTTCTTGATTAGAGTTCTGAGTCCAGCAGTTCGATTGGGGAGATCTCCAAAGAAACTTTGAGGTATTCCCAGACTAGTTTCTTGTATGTTCTAGCAAGCACAGGGCCCGGCACAGTCCATCACCCCGATCAGCTGGTGGTTTCAATTACTGGGTTGGTTCTGTTTTCAGTCCCGAGTTGCACTGGAACCAATGGGTGTTGCAGTCCAGTCTGGTTCTGCCCAGCACGTACTCGGCCCTCACACTAACCAGTGGGAGCTGCAGCCTAGTTGGGGCGACCCACGATAACCCTCATATCAATCAGTGGACGACCTCATCGAGTGAAACTGGCAGCGATTCATAACTGGAGAACTATTAACACCACTCGAGCACATATCTCAGAGCATGCCCCACATCCGGGACTCGGGGTGGGCGGGCAACCGGGTGGGGCTTCTCCCTCAATATCCTCCTTTACCTCAGATACAAGATGGAAACAATATGGACATAATAGTATTGCCCACTTCCCTATCCCCCTGAACCTTTTTTTTCTTTTTCTTTCTTTAACTGTAATTAACTATGAAAAGATTGTCAACAACAACACAATAAAATAGATTATAAAAAAAAAAAAAGAAAGAAAAAGAATCTTGAGCCCAGGACAGTGGCCTAGTAGCTAAAGTCCTCACCTTGCATGCACCAGGATCCCATATGGATGCTGGTTCTAATCCTGACAGCCCCGCTTCCCATCCAGTTCCTTGCTTGTGGCCTGGGAAAGCAGTGGAGGACAGCCCAAAGCTTTGGGGCCCTGCACCGGCATGGGAGACCTGGAAGAGGCTCCTGGCTTTGGATTGGCTCAGTTCCTGCAGTTGTGGCCACTTGGGGAGTGAATCAGTAGATGGAAGATCTTCTTCTCTGTCTCTCCTCCTCTCTGTATGTCTGACTTCTCAGTAAAAATAAATAAAACATTTTTTTTAAAAGAAAGAAAATGAAACTGAGTCCCAATCCCTATTGCTTAAGATGTAGACTTAATCAGGCTCCAATCTCCAGTCTTCCTCTGTTTTAGCTTACACCTCTAGTTTTATTCTGATGATTTCAAGTCATTCTCTGAAGAAGAGTAACTCATTAAATTAAGGAGCTGGTACCAGGGGATCAGAGTCAGACTGGTCCCAGAAGACCTCAACTCACAGGACTCAGAATTCAGTTGTCACCTCTAGAGTTAACATCCCAATATGTTCAAATTCAAGGTCGTGATCAAACAAAGTAATAATCAGTCTACCCACAGACTCCAGGCCAACTCTAGCCCATTTGGAGGTCATAGTCATAGCTTTTTCAGAACAACAGGCAGGTTCCCACCACCGACTAACCAAAGGAAGACCCTGAGCGCTGTGGGCCAATCAAGACCTGTGCTCATGTTGATCCTGCACTGTTCACCTCCAATTTGAAACCGCAAGTTTCAACAACCACCCTCAATTCTTAGGTGAGTCCGGAAATGGAGCAATAATTTTAGGTCCATGCTCTCGCTCTGAGCACTGCAAAATAACTACCTACTTTCTTCCACCATGCCAATGTCAGTGATTAGGTGAGCAGACCCAGATTCGAAGATTCAATAAGAGAATGAAAAGTGTAATGATGAAATTAAATATGAAGTGTTATGAAGGTCAGAACAGGGGTATCATTCCATGTAAGAATGTTATTATTTTTTTTTTATTTGCTAGATAATGAAGCTAATTCCACATGGGTAAAAATTAGGACCTGAGCTAAAAATGAGGGGAGTAAATACAAATTAGATAAGTGAATACAAATTACTCATCATAGTAAAAATTAAAGTTGGGCCACTAGTATTAAATCTACAACACAAAGATCATTGCATCTCAATTACTTATAATAAATTGTTTGCTGTAATCTTGCTCTCCCTTCTCCCTCTTGTTCTCTCATGACGTGTGCTTTAATCCTGCCCCCTTCTCCTGTCCTTCTTTGCCTCCTTGTTTCATCTCTATGGAAAAATTTAAAAGTCTTTGGCAGCTCAAACAACTAATCTTGCTCTGATGAGAAGCACCATAATTCTCATTAAAAGAAGCTGAGCAATAACTGATAAAATAAACTGAAAAATAAGAGATGATAACATCAAGAGAACAATCCCGAATCTGAATCAAAAAGGAGAAAGAGAAAGAACCAAATAAAGCCTTGATATATATATATATATATGTCAAGTTTTATATATATATATACACATATAAAGATATATGTCAGTTATATATAATTGTTTTATAGATAATTCATAACATATATATGTACATGTGATTATTATGGCACATGAGAATCAGACCACAATCTTTTTACTAATTCAAAAGAAAAAGTCATTACAGCAGTCTGTTTTTTCCCCCATGGATGATGGAGAAATTAGACGCGGGTCAGAAGAATCATTGAATGAGCATCTGCTGAGTGACAGAATGTTCGGGCACTATGAATCAGTTACAGGAGACAGAGTATTTCCTTGGTCCTTCTCACACGAAAGGAGCATTTCAACACAGACTCACCCGTGAGCAGAGCAAGATTTATTAAAGATGGAAACTTCTTGCTGCAATTGTCAAGAATGGAGCTCCAAGAGAGGAAAGCCTGAAAATCTGGTCAAAAGGGAGACTTTTTAAAAAAAGAATTTATGCAAAAGGCAGATTTACAGAGAGAAGGCGGGACAGAGAGACAAAGATGTCCTCCATCAGCTGGTACACTTCTCTAATGGCTGCAACAGCCGAAGTTGAGCTGATTTGAAGCCCGGAGCCAGGAGCCGGCTTCTTCTGGGTCTCCCATGTGGGGGCAGGGACACAAGGACTTGAGCCATTCTCTGCTGATTTCCCAGTCCATAAGCATGGAATTGGATTGCAAGTGGAGCAGCCAGGACATGAACTATCTCCCAATAGGAATATTGGCTCTGCAGGGGAGGATTAGCCTGCATGTCACCATGCCAGCCCCAAAGGGGAGATTTTCAAGCCCAATATTTTGGGGAAAAAATAAAACAGCAACTGTCATTATCAATTAGAGGGTGGGGGCAAAACTCACAGGGCCTGAACCCTAGTCCTATCTAACTTGCTAAAACAAACAAAAATCAGAAGAATGTGATTGGTAACTTTCTATTTTCCCGATAAGCTGAAAGTTCAGAAATGTGCAATCACTAGTCCTTGTCATTCTCGTGATGAGATCAGAAAACAGAGGAACAGGATTCACATTCTAACAGGGAACCAACTTCCTATCACTTGCTATTCTCACTAAAAACTCAAAGGAAAAGAATTAACATCTTGCCTCTCCAAAAGCTGCTTACGCGGAGAAGCATTATCTGTACACTTTCAAACGGACACCCTTACTCTAATTTCAACAAGGACCCAGCCCTAACCACTTCCTAGCCTGTCCATCACACTACATACTGGAGATCATCCACCAACTATTGAGTAAGTGACAGAATTAAACCAAGAATCATATGCATTTCGGACCATCCCATTTAGAGCTGCAACTCAACAGTTGTTACCACACGTAATTCCCACCCCCTAGGAAGCATTTGGTACTGTCCAGAGACATGTTTGACTTTCACAACAAAGGCAAGGGAATGCTGTGGACCTTTTTAGTAATGTACCAGAGATGTTGTTGAACACCCTATAATGCACAGCACAGCCTTCACACACAATAATCATCCCGGTCAAAATGTCAACAGTGCCAAGGTTCAGAAACTGAGAACGCTGTTTTATATTCAAATACAGTCTTTTTTGGTATTTAATTTTTATGATCAGAAACAGGGACAGAGAGACCCAAAATAGTTCTCCCATCTGCTAGTTCACTCCTATAAATATTCAAAAGAGCGAAGGGAAGGTGATGGGCAAAGGTTGGAACCAGGAACTCAATTCTCGTCTCCCACATGGGTTGCTGGAACACAGCTGACAGCTATCACCACTGCCTCACAGGATTTTTATTAGGAAAAAGCCTGATACCAGAATTTGGAGTCTGAGACTCTGATGTGGGATATAGCGACATCCTGATGTAGGATAGATTGAGTCTAATACTCCTTTTCTTGATTCTTACCTCTTTTTTTAAGACTTACTTATTTTTATCAAAAAGACAGAATAGATTTACAGAGAGAAGCAAATACAGAGGAAGATCTTCCAGGCTGGTTCACTCCCCAAATGGCCACCATGGCTGGAGCTGAGCCCATTTGCAGCCAGGAGCCAGGAGCTTCCTCCAGATCTTCCACATGGGAGCAGGAGCCCAAGGCTTTGGACCATCCTCTACTGCTTTGCCAGGCCATAACATGGAGCTTCTTACCTATTTCTTAAAAAAATATTCTAAGTACAGGCACAAATATGGCTTATAAATAATAAAGTTTATTAAAAAGTTAAGGAAATCATAAACATACATGGGTCATGTTCAGGATAGAGTGGCCTTGGAGGGGAAAGATGGGAGAAAGAGACCAGTTTCTATCTTACCTCCTCTATAGCTGCAGGAACTCTGAATTGCCAGGCTTCCTATGAGCTTGAAAGCAGAGTGGCTGCATGATATTGCCCTCAGATCCCAGGCAAAGGGAGGTACCTCGTGAGAAGTGATCACTGGACTCACATAGTGGGTAGATCACATTAAAAAGTAGAGGTGGTTTCCAGCTCACGATCCTAACTTGACTATATATCCCAACAGGTATCTTAACAGCTGGGTCAAATGCCTGCTTCTAAGTATCTTCTACATGAGGGCCAACTTGGCTGCCGTATGTTTCAGATAATTACCTCCTCCCAGCACACTCCTAGCACCTTTTCTGATTGGGTCTTGTTGCAGTACTTCTCACCTTTTGCCTTGCTCAATATTTCATGGAATAAGGGAATGGATTCTGAATTAAGAATACACCTTGGGAATGGGGCTTAGGGTTATATAAAATAGTAATTTGGCTTAGAGTTTGCAGAAGAGTTTCTATGAAGCAAGGGACAACTTTAGGAAAGAGATTTCAAACGTTGGAGTAGGAAAATTCACTGGGGACCCTTGAGAAGACTGATTTCTCAAGACCAGGCATGATTACATCTTCCATAATTGATTTACACTTACCTAATGGGTATGAGTCTCCTTTCTTTCTGAAACCCAGAAGGCTTTTCTCCTTTTCTCTAGTTTTTATTAGAATGCCAATAGAGATGCAATAAGTGACTGACTTAAACTCAAGACAAAAATTCTTTTCTTGAAGACAAGTGTTTAAAACAACTTTCCAGAAATTAAATAAGTGGGCCTGGCTCAGTAACCTAGTAGCTAAAGTCCGCATCTTATGCCTGCCAGGATCCCAAATGAGTGCCAGTTTGTGTCCCAGCTACTCTACTTCCCTTCCAGCTCCCTGTAGAGGAGGGCCCAAGGCTCCTGGCTCCTGGCTTCAGATTGGCTCAGTTCTGGCTGTTACAGCCACTTAGAGAGTGAATCAGTGGACTGAAGATCTTCCTCTCTGTTTCTCTCTCTCTCTCTCCCTCTCCTCTTCTCTATATATCTTCCTTTCCAATAAAAGTAAATAAATCTTTAAAAATGATCTTAGATTAGATTAGATTAGGTTAAAGGGAAGAAAAGAGGGGTCGGGGTTGTGGAGTAGTGGGTGGAAAGTCAGCACCTGAGCCACCGGCATCCCACATGGCACCAGCTCAAACCCCAAGGTGCTCCACTTCTGATCCAGCTCCCTACTAATACACCTGGGAAAGCAACGGAAGATGGTCAAAGGTTCTGGGACTTATGTAAGACATGCAGATGAGACTGATAGTTTCTATTCTCTGAGATTTAAGTTTTCAAAAAAAAAATACTCTCCCTTAATGTCCTGCTCAAGGACTTGGGAAGCATCTCTTTGAAACTGAATCTAATGAAAGATAGAGTTCTCATTTGGTTCCTGGACAGATAAGAGGCTAACTTTAGCAGACACCTTGCTTAAAGTTGCAGGGTCTTCTCTGGTCTTGAAGACAAAAAGTTTTCCATTCAGTGAGGAAGATGAACATTAATCAAACTCATGGCAATCAGTGTATAAGGCTCCATTTCTCTAAAGGAAAGGTAGACTGAACACAACAAATGTTTTATCTTTAAAGAATTTAGATATCTTACTTTTAATGATAAGAACTTTCAGGAAAATTTGGAAATACTGTATTAATAAAACTAAATCTGTCTCCTAACAATTATTTGAATTTCATATCGCCATTTATTTTAAAGCACAATTTCTATGCTTTTGAAATTTCAACATTTAACATGTATTAATAAATCTATACTACCCAACAAAAAAATAATTATTACAGGAAAATGCAATAATGGAGTAAAGCAGAACTTTAAATGCATGTACTCAAGGAATCTAACCTAAACTTATGGTGGGCAATCATAAAAAGACTGAGCTGAAATGTGAAAGTTGTTAGAGTAAAACTAAACTAAAAGGGAATGTGGAGAGAACTGTTGAAGAAGTATTCATCAATGTCCCAGAAAGAAAAATGAGTATAGAGCAAGATCTTGCAGTCAACCAAGGCAGGAAGACTGTGCAAGCAGAACCCAAGAGGGAGAGGAAACTGGTACAAGACAAAACTTGAGAGACACTGGCCATGTCAGAAGCCTTATGTTAATCATGATGCCAAAAGGTAGACACTAAAAGACAGGAGATTTTGCATCACCACGTAATGGTTGACCATGACTTAGAAGCAAAGCAGATAGATGCAAACTGCTGAGGAGAGAGTGCAAGAGGTTTTGCTGGAAAATTGTAAAGAGAGTCAGGATGAAGCAGGTCTAACAAACAAAGGGATATTGCAACCTGAAGACAAAACGTGGAGCACCCTGGGAAAGATGCTTGTTGCAAACCACTCTTTATATGAGTTTTGCCTGGCCTGACATTTGACTATTTCCATTTTTGTTCCTACTCTTTTACATTAATCAAAACATCAATCATCTTATTAGAAACTTTCTCTCTTCTCAAAATATAAACAAGGCAAATACAATGTCTAACAAATATTTGAATATGTGTTCAATCTAAATTGCAATGAGATAAGTTCATATTCATGCACCAAAGTGACACCTTCCTTTTTTGCTATTTATTATCTATATAATTTTTTTCATTTTTTACTATTAATATTTTACGATACAATTCCATAAGCTCTGGGATTTACCTTACCTGCCTTCTGAATCCCATCCCCACCAACTGATTTCCCTTATTTTATTACAATAGAATAGTTCTTCATAAACAGTCCTAAGCCCATCATTGCAGGCATGGACAATGGCAGAAAATCCAGCATCCTACTGTCAAGATACATTTAACAGCTTCACTGGGAGTCCATTTTTGATCTGGTTGTTAGAGATAAATACTGAATTATATTGTCACATCTAGTATTGACAGTCTCCATTACTCAGTTACTATATATCAACTTCAATGAAAGGCCACAAAACAAAATCAACAACAGGTAGAACAGAAGAAATAAAAACACCATGAAGTTAAATAACATGCTACTGAATGACTACTGTGTCACTGAAAAAAATATAAAATAAAATCAAGAACCTTTTTTGAAGAAAATGTTGCTGCTTTATGACCTATGAGTCAGTGAAGAACTTGAGAAAAAAAAATGTCTTGAGGAAATGAAACTAAAAACAAAAAACATCAAAATCCATGAGATACAGTTTCCGTTGACCTTTATTAGCAAGATGTGTCTCCTGTAGGCAACAGATAGATGTGTTTGATTTTTCTTGTCCAGTCTACTAGTCTATGACATTTGATTGATGGGTTTAATCCATTTCCATTCAGGGTTAATATGAATGGGTAGTAATTTGGTCCTGTCATTTTAGCAATGGGTTATTCACTGTTTGATTTAGCCTTCTTTCGTTATTTTACTGGGATGTGCTTCACATTTGCCTTTGGCTTTGGTGGGTGCTATTCCTTTTCTCTGGCAAGAGAACATCTTTAAGTATCTTTTGTAGGGCAGGTTTGGAAGAGGCATAGTCTTTTAAATTTCTTTACTGTGGATGAATTTTATTTCATTTTCAAAGACAAAGGAAAGCTTTGCTGGGTATGTTATTCTAGGTCAACAATTTTTTTCTTTTAGAATCTGGAGTATGCTGGAGTTTAATGCAAGAGATCAGCTGTGAGTCTGATTGCCATTCCTCTATAGATCAAAATTGATTCTTTCAAGAGAACATTTAAGAATCTTTTTCTTATGTTTGATTGAAGCGAGCTTTATTATCTTTTTTGTGTGTGTGACATTTGCTTTTATTAGTTATCTTTTTTATTTTATTTTATTACATTTCATTTTATGACACCATTTCATAGGCTCTGGGGTTCCCCCAACCCCTCCCCGTAACCCTCCATGGTGGATTACTCCACCTTATTGCAGTATTACAGTTCACATTCAGTCATGATTCTTTCATTGCAAACGTATACCATGCATAGAGTCCAGCCTCTTATTGTCCAGATGAATTCAACTGTTTCTTGGGGAGACCATCTCGGGTCTGAAAGCAGAGGTGGCAGAATATCCTCCCGACCAATTAAAAGCCACAGCATAACATTAACAACAGTTTACAACATTATGGAGTTGATTGACATGGTATTGAATGACCGATAAGTTAGAAAATGCAAGTTCTTAACCACGTCCTGTGACAACCTAATTGACATTTCTGTTTTGGTTTATACACAACCAGCTGCTATACATCTTAAAATGGTAATAGGGTACTATTCAGCTGTAGAAGAGAGCTTGATTATCATGTGTCATGGTGAAGGCCTCTTTTGGTCAACAATGCTGGGAGCTCTGTGCCTCTCCTGGATGCTGTTTCTGAATTCTTTCTCTAGATTATGGAAATTTCCCTTTATTTTTTCCATTACATACATTTTTTAACATTTATTTCATTTTTGTAGGAAAAGCAGATTCACTCCCCAAAAGGCCGCAATGATTGGAGCTGCGCAGATCAAAAGCCAGCTGCCCGGAGTCTCTTCGAAGTCTCTCATGCGAGTGCAGGGTCCTGAGGCTTTGAACCATCCTTGACTGCTTTCCCAGGCCACAAGCAGGGAACTGGTTGGGAAGCAACACTGCCAGGATTAGAACTGGCTTCCATATGGGTTTCCAGCATGTGCAAAGTGAGTACTTTAGCTGCCAGGCTACCACATCAGACACCTCACATTAATTTTTCAACAAATTTTATTTTTGATAGTTGTCATTTATTTGATTAGAGCGAAAAGGGTTGAGGACTAGAAGAAAGTGGGTGTGACCATTGTTTTGACATTCTCTTTTTTCCTTCCTGTGTCTGGGTGGAGGCGAGAAATAAGGGGAGAAGCCACACCCAGCCTCACCAAATATTCCAGGGTCCCTGATGTGGGGCATTCTCTGAGGGTCCTGTTCAAGTGGTTTTGATAGTTCAACAGTTCCGAATTGCTGCCAATCTTGCCACTCCAGTCACGATGACATAGTCCACCTTAGAGTCTCCATTTGCCCAGATACTCACTGCCAACACTTGACTGGAATAGTTGATCAATTTGTTTTGTACCCTGTTATGCTACCAGGTGTCCTCTACAGATTCCAGTGTATCACCGTATCCTCCATTTGCATCCGAATATGCTGTCCACTGCTCCAGCTAAGCCACTAAGGGGCTCAGCTCTGACACTTATACTCCACAGTCAGACCATGGAACCTGTAATTTCCGACATGGTTGGAATTCTGATTCCAGTGGTTCAGTTGGGGAGATTCCCAAAGAAACTTCATCTGAGGTCATCTCTGACCTGAGTCTTGTGTGTACATGCCAATGCAGAGTCTGACACAGTCCATCTCCCAAATCAGCCTATGTGCACATAGTTAGTTGCAATTGCTGGGTCAATTCTGTCTCCAGCCCTGTCTTCGATGCAAACCAATGGATGTTACAGTCCAACCTGATCCTGCCCATGGCACACTCGACCCCCACGCAAACCAGTGGGAGTTATAGCCTAGTCTGAGTGACCCACAATATATCCCACCAAGCCCACCCCATGCCCTGTTCCCACGCTTGCCAGTATGTACAGCAGACTGCTACTGTCTGTCCCACATCCCATTCAGCTCTCATACATGTCAATGGGCATTCAAGCCTAGTTCAACACAACCAGCCCCATTATCCAGCCCACACATGTGCCAGTGGGTGCCACTCTGTCTAGTCATGCCTGCCCAAGTCCTGGTTCTCATGCTTCCAGTTGAAGTGGAAACCCAGGACGGAGATACCCACTGTTTCCTTACTGGGCCCAATCCTACTCCTGAATCTTGCACTCTCCGGTGATTCTGCAGTTTAACTTGAGAGGATTTGCCCCCAGTGCCTGCATCTGTCAGCTGAAGCTGTGGCAAAGCCCAACTAACCCATGCTCACTCTGGCTTATGCATGTACCAGTAGGTACAGTCAGATGAGCCTGGCTTTTCCCCAATTCAGCTTACATACAGGCCCACAGGTGTTGTAGCCCTGCCCAAGCTGGTCTCCTCCCAATCCCAGCTCTTTTGCTCACCAGTGGGAATAGTACCCCAGCAGGAGATTTCATTGCAGGCCAACTACCGAGTTTGCACACTCTCCCCTGCATCTCATGTGTGCTGGTTGGGTGCTGTGGCCCAGGCTGGTATGTATGGCCCACCTCACCTCGGCATTTGCCAATGAGTGCGGTAACCTGGCCCAGCCAGGCCTGCCCCCAGTCCCAGCTCACGCTTGTGGGAACTGCAGCCTAGCCTAACACAGCCTGCACCCAGTCCCGTTCCTAGTGTGAACTTGCTGGTATTGTGACCCAACCCAGCATGACCCACCCAATATTCTGGTTCTTGGATTTGCCAGTGTGTGATATGAACAGGTCCAGTCTGGCTTGCTCCAGACCTGAACCAAAGGTAAGCCCATGGGTACGTTAACCTGGCATGGTCTGGGCTGCTCCCTCTCTTGATTCTTGTGCTCACCCGCAGGGGCTGTGTCCCAACAAAAGAGTTGCTGAACTCCATCAGAAACTCTCCCAATACCAGATCTCTGACTCACCAGTGGGTCCGTGGGCTAAATACATTTTTTAACCCAGCTTCTCTTTCTGCACTCTCTGGGACTTCCCTAACTCTTATCTTTGACCTTTGCCTGGGTCCACCTGCTGAGTTCCCAGTGGACGGCACTGGTGGCCCTCAGATTGCCACTCATTGACTGCAATGGGAGGATTTGGTCACTGCAACACCACCCCTGTTTCTCAGCTGCTTTCTCATGCCTGTCAGTCTCCAGGTGTCCCTCTGCCATCAGCCGGTCCTCTCCTATTTCCTGGAATATGCCTCTCTGCTTCACCCTAACTAATGATTCTCTGTTTAAATGTATCCTTAACCTACTCCACGATCTTGATTCTCCCCAAAGTGATTACTTTCTTTTATAATTAAAGCAAGATAAAAATGTTGTTGGTAAAGATGAACAAATTAAGTCTTTCAGGAACCACTTGCTGCTACAAAAATTACTATATGGTTTGGAGGATAACAGTAAATATTGGCTTTAAAATATCCTTTAAAATATGTCTGATGATTCTACTTTGGAAAACTAGTCAACTGGATAGTTTCAGGAAGCAAAGGATCCAGCAGGTTACCCTGTCAAAGGCATGAACTCTTGGTCATACCAGTCCACTCATAAGGTGCCTATTGTGGGGTCCACAAATCAAAAATTGTCCTGCTGATGTAGCCATGCTATGATTTCTTAGAATTAATTCCCAAATATACCATATTTTGTTCTGCTGAGCAGCTCTACATAAAGTAAATTTAAAGGCTTTAAAAGTAAGATCAGAATTTAACTGTTTTTACTCCTCTCCCTGGAAGGCAAGGAGAAAGCTCTCTGGGATTCCTATCATTTGTTTTAAGAGCAAACTGTAAAAGTGAACACAAGTCCTCAAAATTGTCAGCATTTTCCATTCTCTGTCTTTGCTATACAAAGGGGGAGTGTAGTAAGTTTCTGAGTAATGTTAAATCAGTGAGAAATCATACTCAAACTTTCACTCGCATAAAATCATGATTGATTTCTCACCTCTGTTACGTGATCATCATGGGCTTCTAACTGAACCCTATTCTGCGATTTCTCCTTTAGCACATTAATAAATGTGGGTGCCTGTCTCCCTATTTAATCTTTGTCAGTGTAGTACGTTTAATCCTCAGAGAGTGGAGGGAGATTTTCTCTCCTTCATAAGTTCCCAGGGATACTGATGCTTCTGCTGTAAGAACCACAGACAAGAGCCACTGCACTCCATCGATTGTTCTATTTCCAGTGGGAACTGACTTAAAACAGAAAGTAGTTTGTTTTCATCCAGATCATTCCTTCCAGTAGTTTATTTCTTGGAGTTGAAAAGAGTTGAGTGCTTCTTGTTTCTTCCAACAGATGTTTTTGGTAATAGACAATGATGACATCAGCACCCCTTCAGAGGCAGGGCCATGGGGTAGGCAGTAATGCTACCTCTAATTCTTGTTACCATGACTGCAATATGTCCAGGAAGTAGTGGTACATTTCACCCAGGCACTGGGAATATGTGTTCCTTTCTCAGAGACATACATTAATGAATGAACACGAGGCTTTTGAAAGAAAACTCTCAGGAAGCAATTCAAGAGTATTATCTGTGAAATGTAAAGGTTACCATCAAAGAAAAGGCTACTTTGTGTATTATAGTCTGAAACCTTTCAGGACAGAACAACACATATGAGCCTCTGTACAAGCTACCTGCTTTTTGAAGCTGATTCGCTGTGCTTCATGCAATGATGATGTTAACTTTTTATACTGTCCAGCTTGTTTTTGAGATGAGTACTGTAATAGAATATGTGGTCCCTGACCCATTGTCCTCCAGGAAAAGAGATTAAAAGTTTATTTTGGATAATTCTTTCTAATATTCAATTTAGCTGCTTTATATTTTATTTAATTTACAGAGATAGAAAATCTATTGCATTCCTGTAGTGCTACTTACTAAATTTCATTATGTTCCTTTCAATCAAGTTAGTGAAGAAACTCTGAGAAAGAGTTCACTATAATGGTAGGTATTATTTTTCCCATTATGAAAAATGGGAGAACAGAATACAGAGAATTTAACTAACAACCCACGTAAGGTTCAAGATGATGAAAGTTAGTCATTTCCTGAATGTCAGGATACACTAAGAAAGCATGGACTTTGGGAACAAACGGACTTAGGCTCAAATACATCTTTCCCACATATGAGCCTCTGTACAAGCCACCTGCTTTTTGAAGCTGATTCGCTGTGCTTCATGCAATGATGATGTGAGCTGTAGCATTGTGGAAGCTGAGAGGATTAATAAAATTACGTTTGCAGAAAATTCACAGCAAGTTACATGATCTTGTGAATATCCTGGAAGCCACTAGATTTTATAGGAAAGGACTGGAATTTGTTGTATGGGATTTTATCTCAAAAATATGATGCATCACCGTCACTTAACTCTCTCCTTCTCTGTTCTTCTTGCTCTATAATCCAGAAATCACAACTATGCATTTGTTAAAGATGTCTAGTTAGCAATGTAAGTTTAAACATGTCTCTTAATTTCTTCCTCAAATAATACTAAAGCAACAATAAAGGAATAAAAATGGTATAAATCTACTAGGAAAAAAGAGATCAAATGAGGAAATAATAACATACAAGAAACATTAATGACTTTTTGAAGGATAGATGAGTTCATGCCACAAAACAGACAACCTCAAATTTTCAGTGGTATAAAATCATGATTGATTTTTCACTTCTGCTTTATGATCACCCTGGATTTCCAAGAGAACTCTACACATCATAATTACTTAGGGAACTAGACTGATGAGATAACCGCTGCTTTACCAGACAAATCATCAAGCCAGCGCAGAGGAAAAAACTCTGGAGAGGAAGTGATGGGTGGTTTAATTCTGTAACTTAACAATTGCCACAAGTAACTGTTTCCTTCCGTTGGCCTAAGACTGGCAACATGGCACTAGACAACAAAAGAGAACTGAAAGCACATTACCATGTACTCAGTAAAAATTATGCATTACTGAAGAGCACCTACAAAAAGGAAAGATAATTCATAACACAGCAACAAAATTTTAGGAAAAGCTACATTTATATGTAACTAAAAATACTGGGTTTAGAAACCAGAGAGTGAATGCTCTTTGAAAGAAAGGGGTAATTTGAGAAAAAAGAATTGCCATTGAAAATTAAATGCATGTAGTATGTTTGGCCTAGCAGTTAAGATGGCACTAATGATGCCTATATTTATATTCAAGTGAGTGTCTCAAATCTGTGCTCCCAATTCAATGGACATGTTAGTAGACACTCATAGGAGGCAGCATGTAACGGACTCAGGTATTTGGATTGATTCTTTCCATCCATGTGACAATACAAATTGAGTTCTTGGCTCCTACTATGACCTTGTGGGCATTTGGGAAATCGATCAGCAAACGGAAGATATCTCTCTCTATCTGTCCCACTCTCTCTGTTTCTCTGAATCAAAGTGAAAATAACTAAATATTTTTATTAACTAGAACAAGGACCTAAATAAAAGACCTGAAACTTTGAAACTATGAGAAGAAAATGTAGTAGACACTTTAAGATATTGGAATAAATAAAGATTTTTTAGATTGCAACCTGAAACCTGGGGAGGGGTGTACAAAGAAAAAATAAGATTTAATGCTGTGCAGCAAAAGAAATGATTGAGTAAAGGAGAGAGCTGACAGAATGTGAAATATATTTACAATTATACATCTGACAAAGGGTTAATTGCTATAACATAAAGGATAGTAAACAACTTAATAGCAAAAAAAAAAAAAATCAAAGCAAACCCAAAACAAACCACCCATACAAAACAAAGGCAGTGATTTAAACAGGTATTTTTTCAAAGGAATACAAATGACCAACAGACACATAAAAAAAAAAAGCACAGCATCTCTAGTCCTAAAGCAAATGCAAATAAAACCATAGTAAAAGAAAAAAATATTGCATTGTTCAAATCAGAGTGGGTTTATTAAAAGAAAAAAGATAGGGGCCCGGCACAATACAGTAGTGGTTAAAGTCCTCGCACGTGACGGGATCCCATATGGACGCCGGTTCTAACCCCAGCGGCCCCAATTCCCATTCAGCTCCCTGCTTGTGGCCTGAGAAAGCAGTTGAGGACAGCCCAAAGCCTTGGGACCCTGCACTCGTGGGAGACCCAGAGGAGGCTCATGGCTTCTGGCTTCTGATTGGCTCAGTTCCAACTGTTGTGGCCACTTGGGGAGTGAACCATTAGATGCAAGACTTTCCTCTCTGTCTCTCCTTCTCTCTGTATATCTGACTTTCCAATAAAAATAAATAAAATCTTTGTAAAAACTAGCTGTTCAATCAAAATTAATTTAAAAAGGAACAAAAAAGTATTTTAAAAACAAGATAACAAATGCTTTGAGGGTGTGCTAAAAAAAAAACTTTCCTCAACTGTTGATGTGAATGTAAGTTAGTACATCAATGTAGGGAAGTTACTCTAAAGTCATAACTAGAGCTGCCATGTAATTCAACACTGTCACAATCTGATATATAGCCAAGGAGAAGGAAATCAGTCTCTCAAAACAACAGCTGCATTTCCAAGTTTATTATAGCACTATTCACAACAGCCAAGAAATGAAAACAATTGTAAGTGTCCATTCTCTAATGAATGAATAAAGAATATGCTAAATATTGTCCATAGATCACCACTCAGCCACACATAATAGGGGAAATGCTTTCATCTGCAACAACAAAAACATGAATGGAAGTGTATTATTATGTCAAGTGCAATAAGCCAAGCACAGAAAGAAAAATACCGTATGATCTCATCCATCTGTGGAATCTACACAAAGGTAATCTCGTAGAAACTAATGTGTGATAACTGGAGATTGGGAATGGAAGAGGACAGGGAGGGGCAGGGAAAGAACGATTAATGAGTGCTAAGTTACAATTGGATAGGAGTTAAGAAGTTCTGCAATGGGCTGGGCATGGTAGCCTAATGGCTAAATCCTCTCCTTGCATGCACTGGGATCACATATGGGCACCGGTTCATATCCCAGCTGCTCCATTTCCCTTCCAGCTCCATGCATGTATCCTGGCAAAGCAGTAGAGGACAGCCCAAAGCCTGGAGACCCTGCACATGCATGGCAGTCCCAGAGGAAGCTCCTGGATCCTGACTTCAGATCAGCTCAGCCCTAGCTGGCTACTTGGGGAGTGAGCCAGCAGATGCAAGATCTGTCTCTCCCTGTAGATCTGACTTTCCAATAAAAAATAAATGAAACTCACAAAAAAGAAGTTTGGAATGTATTTTATGGTAGGGTAACTACATATAATGTTCAGGTATAATGCATTTTTTTGTTTAAAACATTGAAGTTTAAAATTTTGAATGTGTTCACCATAGAGAAATGTTCCACGTGTAAAGGAAATGTATATATTTACCCTGATTGGACCCTGCACAATGCACATTTATATGAAAATATTATATGTAAATTGAAAGTAGCAACCCAACTCCTTGGGTTCCTGCCACCCACTTAGGGTACGTGGAAGGAACTCCTAGCCCTGGATTCAGCCTAGCACTTGATGAACTGTTACAAATTTTAGAAGTGTGTCAGTAGATGGAAAATCTCCCATCCCACTGTCTCTAGCTCTGTGTTACTCTGCCTTTCAAATAAACTTAAAAGTCAAAAAAAATGCTTGCATCAACTGTTCTGTTTAAAACTTTCTGAAGATAGAAAGCAGAAGGTAGCAAAATAGTTTGCAGATTATTACAAAAACTGGAGAAATTGAGGGTGTCTGTGCCACAGAATGGAAACAGGCATGGTAGCATTTTAACAGGTTCATGAAAATGGAATCAAAATGTTTAATTCTTTTTGTTGTTTTATTTTGTTCTTGATGTTGTTCACATAGTTGACAAGAATGCAGACCCATGAGGATTATGAAATAGGGTGAGAAGGGTCACGGTATGACGGAAGGTAGGTAGGGTACATGCTTCCAATTTTCCTTTTCTTCCCTTTTCTTCTATATGGGGTGAGCTGGGGGTGGGGGAAGAGAGAAGGAGGGGAAGGCAGCTGTTTATACCTGCCAAACTAAAGATGTTTAATTTTTAGAAAAAAAAAGAAGAAAATGCATACTTTTAATATTATTACTATTATTATATTTTGATGATCTTTACATAGTTGATTAGGGCACAAGTGGTCAAAGACTACAGGAAAGTGAGTAAGACCATTGTTTCCACACCCAGCCTCCCAACCATCCTAGGTCTCCGATGTGGGGCATTCTCTGAGGGTCCTGTTCAAGTGGTTTTGATAGCCCAACAGTTCTGAATTGCTGCCAGCCTCGCCATTCCAAGCACGATGAAATCTCTCAGGAATCCATTGGCTGACATAGTCCACCTTAGAGTCTCCATTTGCCCAGATACTCACTGCCAACACTTGACTGGAATAGTTGATCAGTTTGTTTTGTACCCTGTTATGCTACCAGGTGTCCTCTACAGATTCCAGTGTATCACCGTATCCTCCATTTGCATCCGAATATGCTGTCCACTGCTCCAGCTAAGCCACTAAGGGGCTCAGCTCTGACACACATACTCCACAGTCAGACCATGGAACCTGTAATTTCTGACATGATTGGAATTCTGATTCCAGTGGTTCAGTTGGGGAGATTCCCAAAGAAACTTCATCTGAGGTCATCTCTGACCTGAGTCTTGTGTGTACATGCCAATACAAAGTCTGGCATAGTCCATCTCCCAAATCAGCCTATGTGCACATAGTTAGTTGCAATTGCTGGGTCAGTTCTGTCTCCAACCCTGTCTTCCATGCAAATCAATGGATGTTACAGTCCAACCTGATCCTGCCCATGGCACACTCGACCCCCACGCAAACCAGTGGGAGTTATAGCCTAGTCTGAGTGACCCACAATATATCCCACCAAGCCCACCCCATGCCCTGTTCCCACGCTTGCCAGTATGTACAGCAGACTGCTACTGTCTGTCCCACATCCCATTCAGCTCTCATACATGTCAATGGGCATTCAAGCCTAGTTCAACACAACCAGCCCCATTATCCAGCCCACACATGTGCCAGTGGGTGCCACTCTGTCTAGTCATGCCTGCCCAAGTCCTGGTTCTCATGCTTCCAGTTGAAGTGGAAACCCAGGACGGAGATACCCACTGTTTCCTTACTGGGCCCAATCCTGCTCCTGAGTCTTGCACTCTCCAGTGATTCTGCAGTTTAACTTGAGAGGATTTGCCCCCAGTGCCTGCATCTGTCAGCTGAAGCTGTGGCAAAGCCCAACTAACCCATGCCCACTCTGGCTTATGCATGTACCAGTAGGTACAGTCAGATGAGCCTGGCTTTTCCCCAATTCAGCTTACATACAGGCCCGCTGGTGTTATACTCCTGCCCGTTCTGGTCTGCCCCATCCTAAATCACACTCTCCAGTGGGAATGGTGGTTCATCAGGGGAACCCCATGCAACTTCCCTAACAGCTTTGTCCCCTTTCCCCCTTTGTCTCAAGTGTGCTGGTTGGGTGCTTCAGCCCAGTCTGGTATTGCCCACCTCACCTCAGCATTCGCCACTGGATGCTGTAGCCTGACTGTGCCAGCTCACAACCAATTACAGTTCACGCTGGTGGAGGCTACAGTCTAACCCAGCCCAGATGGCCCCAGATCCTAGCCCTCATGTGTACTGGCATGTGTTGTAACCAAACCTGGCCCAACCCACACTTGGTCTGGTGCTCAGATTTGCTAATGGGTGATGTGAACCGGATCTGCCTGGTTTGCCCCCAACCTGTGCCAAATATATGCCACTAGGTACCATACCTCAGCCTGGTTGGGCTGCTCCCCATCATGGTTCTTGATCTCAGCTACAAGGACTGTGTCCTAACAGAGGAGTTTCCCAAGCTCCTCCATCAGAACTTCTCCCAATGCCAGACCTCATGCACATCAATGAGTCCATGCGCCAGCCCTACTTAGTCCACCTCTTGTTCTAGCAGGAACACTGGCCTTTCCTGACAGGCCTTCAACCATTCTGGTTTTTATTGTTGGGTTTTACAGCCCAGCCTAGCCCAGTCCACACCCATACACACCTGGCACACTATGGGCAAAAACTTAACCTAGCCTGTCCTACATGTACCCTGGTTTTCACAAGACCAAGTGAGTGCTGGAGTCAAGCCCAGTCTGGCACATCCAGCTCCAGTCCACACTTGTCCCAAGGTATGCTGCAGACATATCCACACCAAAACACAACTCCCACTCTGTACCCCACACTCACCAGTGGGAACCACAACCCTGCCAGGGTATCCCCTCAGCTACCCAACCAGGTCTTTTCCCAGCCATAGATCTTGTTCGTGCCAGTGGTTGCTCTGACCTAGCTTGGCATAGTCCCTTACCTGTCATGACCTTTGCCTTTGGATGCTATAGTCTGGCCTGACCTGGCATGGCCCCATCCTGACTCGCTGGTCGGTCCTAGAACCTGGCCCTGCTCAGTCTGCTCCCATTCCTGGTTCATGCAAACTGGTAGGTATGACAGTGCTCCAGCCTGATTTCTGCACTTGCTGGTGAGCTAAGGTTTGCTCAACCCTGCCTGGTCCAACCCCCTCCAAAACCAACCCACACATAAGCTAACGGTTGTAGCTACATTGCCCAGCTTGTCCGATCACCAGGCCTGGGCCATGTGCTCACCAGTGGGAGCTATGACCCACTAGGGGAGTTTTACAGGTTCTTCTACTTGGCCCACTCCCAAACTCAAATCTCATGCATGCCAGCGAGTGTTAGGCTCATATCTGGCATAACCTGCCCCTCCTTCTTGGCCTTGTATGAGCTGGTGAATGGTGCAGCCCAGCCCATCCCACACCCTGTTTTAGGGTGCACATGCAGGTACTGCAGCCTGGACCTTCCCAGACTGTTCTTGGTCCCTATATCCATGAGTGATGGCAGGTTCCATGGTCATACCTAGCTCAGCTCATCTCCACCCCAACTCTTGACCTAACCAGCGGGACTTGTATTTCCACAGGGTTTGACCCACATATCCGCCACAGAATCTACTCCTGACCTGGTTCTTTCATGTGCTAGTCAGTGTCATGGCAATGACTAGTGTGACCCATTCCTGTTCCAACATTCAGTCAGCTAATTGAATCTAGCTAGCCCTGGTAGATAGGCCCCCAGCCTTAGCTTTTGCATGGAGTGGCATGTAGTGATTCACAGTGTTCCATGATAGCAAGCCCTACTCAGGACTCCCATCACTTTGACCCATACAGATATTCCAGCCTCTCCCCTCCAAACTACCAGGTCTTAGTCTCCTTGCTTACCTGCAAATACAGTGACACTGTTGTTGGGAGTCCTTCAGGACTCATTCCTCACCAACATGTATGGTGGCCTTATTCATGCATGTCCCTAGGCAGCAATTTCACTCCCTCAAGACCCCAGAGCTTGCTGTCAGGTGGCCAGCAGGTGGAGCCTGGAATGCCCAGGACTCACTCTCCGCATGGCAGTGATGGCTGGGGCTAAGGCCCCAAACATTGCGTCTGACCTAGCTCAGGTACCCCCCAGCAGCCACCACACTGCTGGAAGCTCCCACCACCCAAGCCCTGAAATCAAACTCTCCTAGACCCCTCCCGCCACAAGATCCAAAAACTTTTCATCTTGCATGCTCTCCATGAGCTTTTAAAAATGAGTTAATTATTTATGTATTTTTATTGGAAATGGCAACTTTACAAGGAGGAAACAGAAAGAGAGAGAGGAAGAGATCTTCCATCTGCTGAATCACTCCCCAAATGGCTGCAATAGACAACTGAGTCTATCCAAAGCCAGGAGCTTCTTCTGGATCTCCCACGTGGGTGCAGAGTCCCAGGGACAAGCAGGGAGCTAGATGAGAAGTGGAGTATCCAAAACACAAACAGGCGCCCGTGTGGAATCATGATGCTTGTAAGGGAAGTATTAGCCAGTTGAGCCATTGCATCTAGCCATTCATGAGCTTTTTAACCTATCATAGATTTGTTGGTATTTTTAGAATGAATTTAGTACTACGGCTTAATATAACTTATAAAATAATGTAAATATTGAATGTTGCATTAAGCAAATAGTAATGCAAATGCATTCAGGAGATTAGGAAAATATATGTGTGGATTTGGAGAGTTATAACTAAATCTTCAACTGAAAAAAAGTGAAGTGGCAGTGTAAATCAAATGTATAAAAACACGGAGATAAAATTCAGAAGAAAGACACATTTAAAAAATAATGGTTTGGGACCTGGCGGTGTGGTCTAGAGGCTAAAGTCCTTGCCTTGAACGTGCCGGGATCCCATATGGGTGCCGGTTCTAATCCCAGCAGCTCCACTTCCCATCCAGCTCCCTGCTTGTGACCTGGGAAAGCAGTCGAGGACGGCCCAAAGCTTTGGGACCCTGCACCCACATGGGAGACCTGGAAGAGGTTCCTGGTTCCTGGCTTCGGATCAGCACAGCACCGGCCGTTGCGGTCACTTGGGGAGTGAATCATCGGACAGAAGATTTTCCTCTCTGTCTCTCCTCCTCTCTGTATCTGACTTTGCAATAAAAATAAATAAATCTTTAAAAAAAAATAATGGTTTGTTTTTAGGAAATGGAAAACAGCATTCAGAAAGAGTAGGCTGGTGAAAAGATGGGGCAGAGACCAGTTGTTTTCATGGAAATCCTTTTGGTATTATTTATAAGTAGCGATAAATAGAAATCAATGTGTCTGTATGACTAATGAAAAGAGAAAAAGTATTGCTAAATCACTATGTGAAATTATTAATTTTATTTGGAAAAGTGAGAAATATATGCATACACATAGTTCCAGTCGTATACACAGCATCCACTGGTCTATTCCCAAATGCCTGCAACAGTCAGGGCTAAATGAGGCTAAACTCCTGAACGTGGATCTCTGGGTCTCTCACCAGGATGGCAGAGACCAATGTAATTAAACAGTTACTTGCTTCTTCCCAGAGGATGCATTATCCTAAACTGGACCAGAAGCAGAAATGAGATGTAAGCGCAGACACTTTGATACGGGATTCAGGTTCCTCCAGTGGCAGCCTAACTGCTATACTGCAACACTAACCCCAGAAACACACACACACACACACACACACACGTTTAAAATCCAGTTCTTGGGTCTTACATGGTAGCTCAACAATCTAATCCTCCACCTGCAAGTCCTAGAATTCCATATGGATGCCAGTTCATGTCCTGGGTGCCCCAGTCCCAATACAGCTCCCTGCCTTTGGCCTGGAAAAACAGCAGAGGATGTCCCTAGTCCTTGGAACCCTGTACCCATGTGGAAAACCTGGAAGAAGCTTCTGGTTTATGGCTTCAGATCTGCTCAGCTCCAGTCATTATGACTATAGGGAGTTAACCAGCGGATGGAAGGTTTTTCTCTCTCTGTTTTTTTCCTTCTTAAAAAAGTGGAATCCAGTTGCTTTAAGAAAATGCACAATGCCCATATTTTAAAGAACAATATAAGACAACCATGGACTGTAATGGAAAGTTAGATAAGTTGGAAACAGTGCTGTCAATGTATTTTTGCTCTGTCTTCATGTTACTTAGAATCTATATTCAATAGTTCTTTTAGAGCTATTGAAAGCTATTTTCTCCCTGTATCATTCAAGAAACAAACAAGTCAAGGCTGATGTAAGAGTCAAGGCTTCGCAGTCTAAGATCTTCCCAGCCCATTCTGCCATCAATATAGGGATGAACATTTAAGTTATCCTTGACTTCAAATGTTTCCTTCACTTTGATTACTGGGCCCTTGTGAAATTCTTTCTGTATAAGAAACAGCGCCACTGAAGCATGCTTATGAGATTCAGACACAGACAGGCTGGGCCTGGATGACAGTTCAGTAAGTTGGGGGCAAGGGCAACTTGCTAATTAACCATTTGTAGTTCCATTGCCCCTTGTGTAGATAGATAAGTATTGTTTAGTAGAGAATTTAATAAAATAATAGGTAAACTTACACAGCAGCAGCCATGGAGTAATCTCTCAATAAATTGGAGTTATACTATTATCACCTAAAGTGAGACTCTAAATGGTTAAAATATAAATCAGATCATGTCACTTCCACGAACTTTTACACATTTGGAATTGTATTTAAATTTCTGTCCCAGCTTACACAGTCCCATATTGGCTATGGATAATCACATGCCACTCTACATGCAGAACTCCCATATGTTAGCCTGGGTTCTTTCTGTCTCCACTGTCTGGAATTCTCCTTCCTTCATATATATGACATGTTGATTTTATTCAGGGCTTTTTTGAAATGTTACCTAGCTGTGCACTTAATAACAACCTCTATAATGTCCTCTAGCGCTAGTTACTTTGTGTGTAGTATTCATCAATCTGTCCTATTTTACATTATTTCCCTTCTACTAAGAGAATATCGGCCCCTAGAGGGGAAGAATTTGGTAATGCTCTGCAGGTGTGTATTAGCATCTGCAACTATGCCTGGCGTATTCATACGACAGGCCATCAATCAACACATGTCCCAAATAAAATTGTCAACATCAGGAAAACACACATACATCCCATACTTCCTATCTGGATTTCCTTTGATTTCAACAGAATATAAGATTTTTTTTTTTTTTTGCAGTAGCTTTTCTGATGTAACTAGTACCCTGAGCCTGTTAACCTGCTACAGCTGCTGGATCAAAACGCAACTTGTCTTTTGTGCTCCTCATGGCGGTTGATTTCACATTTGCATTGCGTCTGCTGCTGTGGACATGGGCAGAAGGTGGATGCGTGGGTGTGAGAAGGGCGGGAGGGGCAATCGCAGTGAGGAGCCTAGGTGAGCACAGAGCTCAGGAATGTTGACCGGTCCAGGTGCTGGTCAGCCCTCGCAAGGAGGCCTGGCATGGGCTGGCGGATGCAAAGTTGCTTTTCCTGTGTCATGCATCAACCCCTCTAATCCTCCTCTACATCCTGGGGTCAGGTACCTCTGTTCCCCCAACCCCGAACCCCGTTACCATTCAGGCACAAAGAGAGTAAGCCAATGACCCAAGGTTGCACAGGCAGGCTCTGGAGAAACTCTGATCTGAATGTTGGCTGTCTGTGCTGCTGAATCCTGAGCTACAGGCTGGCTCCGATGAAATGATGGAAGAACAGCAGAAAGGGTGGCAGTGTTGAAGGGTCTGGCAGTGTGGGCTGGTGGTGCTGAGATAGTGTCATCATGATGGGAAACCCCGGGGGGACAGGAACATGTTGGGCTAAAAAATAGGCCAGTGGTTGAAGGGAGTCATAATGAGGGCACATGAACCCATTTGTTGAGCTTGGTCTACCAGGCATTAGGAAGATTCTGGAATAACCAAAATGAGGCAATGGGAAGTGAGGTTTGGGGAGCTCAAGAAGGAGAATGTGAAGATGATACGGTTCAGCTGTACCTGTGGGAGGCGGGGAGGCAAAGTCCTCACCAGCTTTGGAGAACACCGTTTCCCCACCCCCATCCCGCGGCAAGGCAGCCTGGGCTCCAGTGGGCCCTCAGGGCTGATTGGAGGTGGCAGAGGGCAGTCGAGGCTACCACGGGAAACTGGACCAAAGCAGCCAGCCCTTGTCACAGCCACTGGACTAGGGCTTAGCTGCTGATGGTAAACAATGTTTACGATAGCCAGGCTGAGCTCAAAGGAGCCCTTATGTGAGAAGACGCTGTTGGCATTGCCAGCAGCTATATGTCATCTCCACAGAAGCTCTAGCAAACCAACCCAAGCGGAAGGCAGAGGTGTGTGCTGACTCTAGAAGCTGGCTCTCCCAGCCTGGCTGCGGTTGGGCCAGGTGCACATCCAGCCCAGCTCACACATCCGCAGGACAAGTGCCGCAATGGGAGCATGTCACAAAACACCTCTAGATGGGTCCCACGCCATTCACAACCCAGCTGGCGGCGGTGGCAGCGGCAGCTGCAGGCCACTGCTCAGAGATGGCTCTGTGGGCCTAGGCCTTTAGAGAGGCAGCTGGCTTCCGCCCACAGCCAGGGCAACCTCCTCCTGGGAGCACAGTGCACACCTGCTTGCCCCGACAAGCAGCTCCCAGGCATTAGCAGAGGATGCCCCCCAGTTAGACTAACACCCGTGACTTGGCCTGCTTGACTGAGAGTCAGGAAGTGGCTGCATGGTCAGTGGAACACTCACCAATCCATGGTACTTTTTTTTTAATCCCCAATACTTGTGAAGGAAGATGTAAGGCCTGACTGACTCAGGGCAGGTGTGTCTGCAGAGACCCCCATCTCTGAGGTGACAGCCAGGGTGGGTGGGCCTGGAAGTGAGGAATGAAGAGAAAGAAAATAACTTGGATTTATAGTTGAGTACTTTGAAAACAAAACTAAGGAGGCTAACTAGCCTACAATAAGGCCAAGTAACTCTAAAGTGTTAAATTCTTCACCTGGTGTTAGAGTGCCTGGATATCTGTCTTGGTGGGGCTAGTTTCTACAGTCAAAAATTGAATTTTGCATACATGCTTGCACCAGTTAAAAATAACAGTTGAAATGGTTTGCCTTTTCACAGGCCAAACTGTCAGCTTTGTAATATGAATATGAATATCATATTTAACACAATCAAATGTGCTAGCTATGAACATCTGGGAAATAAATACTGATTAGCTCAAAGTATATTGAGCTTTATATTAGCAATTTTCAAGATGAAATAAGCACATAGGAATGGAAAATTTGAACGCCTTCCTACGTTGGCAAATTTAGCCAGTGTTATACCACAATCCATTTATGCTTATTGCTTCATATTATCCAATAGTTTCCACATTTAAAAAATTCGAGGTCAGTGTGGTAGCCTAGCAGCTAAAATCCTCCCCTTGCACACCCGGGATCCCATATGGGCACGGTTCTAATTCTGGCGGCCCAGATTCCAATCCAGCTCCCTGTCTGTGGCCTGGGAAAGCAGTCAAGGACAGCCCAAAATCTTGGCACCCTGCACCCATGAGGGAGAACCAAAAAAAGCTCCTGGCTCCTGGCTCCTGGCTTCAGATTGGTGCAACTCCAGCCATGTAGCTACTTGGGGATGAATCAATGGACAGAAGATATTCCTCTCTGTATATCTCCCTTTTCAATCTAAAGAAATAAATCTTAAAAAAAAATTAGGTGTCCTGTTTCTGAAGATTGTTCAGGGCTCCTGGTTGTTCTGATGACTTTAGATCCTATGAGGAAATATCTGGGCTTCTTCCATCCCGTGTTGGAGATCCGATAGGGAATGGTTGACCTTGGAGTTCTCGGCCTACAAAGGCACTCCAATTCCCTGTGATCTCCTTGATGGTTGGGATATAGTCCTTGTGCCCGTACTGATAGTCCTTGGTGAGGATCTGGGAGTCTCCAGGGTTGGGATACAAGCCTCCTCCTGTCCACCTGCTCCACTCTGCCTTCCACCCCCGCTCTGTGCATATGACCTCCTGTTAAGAGGCTGTCAGGATCGCTCTTGAATCTGACTGTATTTCTTTATAGTTTTTGCTAATGTCTAATGCAGATTCGAGTCAGCTGTCTGTAAGTTACCTGTTACAATCTTGATACATTATACTTAACATCTTCCTCACACCCTATAAAAGGTGGAAAATTTCTCTGCTCTCCCGACCCACGATGGAATAACAGGATATTAGAAGCATATCAGGCTTTTCAGTTCTTTGATGTAGATCATAAGTAGTCTGTCTCTCACTGATTATTGATTCATTGGTTACATCACAATATCTTATTTCATGTGATACAGGTTGTTTGGAGTTGTAATAATATTACAATTTACAGGTACTATTATCCAGATTGACATTTCATCCTAAATTAAGGCAAACATGTATTTAACCTTTTGGGATTGGCTCATTTCCCATAGCATAATGGTTTCCAATTGGGCCCATTTGGCCACAAAGAAATGTATTTCGTTGTTTTTTTGTTTTTTGTTTTTTTTAATAGCAGAGTAGTATTCCATGGAGTAGATGAACCATAGCTTCCTTATCCAATCTTCTGCTGATGGGCATTTTGGTTGCTTCCAAGTTTTTGCCATTATTGACTGTGCTGCTATGAACATAGGGGTGCATGTTGGCTTCTCGTGTAACAGGTGTTTTGCATATATTCCTAGGAGTGCTATTGCTGGATCATATGGTATGCAGATTTTCAGCTGTTTGAGTGTTCTCCATACGGATTTCCATAGAAGCTGTACCAGCTTGCAGCCCCACCAACAGTGGAGTAGAGTTTCCTTTCTCCTGAATCCTCATCAGCAAGTATTGTTGGTGGTGTTTTGTATGTGAGCCATTCTTACTGGCGTTAGGTGGTATCTCATTGATGTCTTAATTTGGATTTCCCTTATTGCCAGAGAGCTTGAGCATTTTTTCATATGTTTGTTTGCCATTTGGGTTTGTTCCTTTGTAAAGCCTCCACCCATTTCCCGTGCCCATTTCTTGAGTGGTTTGTTGGTTTTGTTGTTTTGGTTGTTCTGGAGATGTTTGTATATCCTGGAGATTAGCCCCCTATCACCTATGTAGTGTGCAAAGATCTTCTCCCATCCTGTGGGTTGCTTTCTTACTTTGTTGATTGTTTCTTTTGCTGTACAGAAGCTTCTTAGTTTGAAGTAGTCCCATTTGTTTATTTTGTCTTGATTGCTTAGCCTGTGCTGTTTTTTTAGGAAGTCAGGTCCTACACCTAAGTCTTGCCGGGTGTTTCCAACGTTTTCTTCCAAAAGTTTGAAGGTTTCTGGATGTAGGTTTAGGTCCTTTATCCATTCAGATTTGATCTTAGTGTATGATGAAAGAAATGGGTCTAAGCTTTCTCTGGTCCTTACTTAGTTCCAACTTTGGTTCCCCACCCTGTCTTGCAATGACTATCAGAGTCGCTCCAGAGCCACCAAAAAATTAGATCAGATAGGCAGAGACCATAAGGAAAGCCTAGAACAGACAGGAAACAGTCACCTTGGACTCCCATATACCTTACTAGGTAGAACACAAAGTTACTCCTCACTAAGGAACTGAAGATTTCTCTGCACATCCCTCCTAAACCTGTTCAGGAGGATGGAGGACTTGGCCACCAGCGCCGGTTTTTTGGCCTTCTTCTCGGCGTACTGCCGCAGCCGCTGCTCCTGCAGCCGCGCCGCCTCCTTGTCCTCCTCGTCGCTGCCAAACACGTCCATATTGTCCTCCTCGTCCTCTACCGGGGTGGCTGCCTTCTGTGCTGGCGGCTCCACTTGGCGCATGGGCGATACATGCTGGGTCTGCGGGGTCGAGCGGGGGGCAGGCGAGCCCCTCTCCAGGGCACTCAGCCGGGCTGCACCACGCGTCTCAGCTCGCTGTGGTCTCCGCTTGGCCCGCTGGAGGCCCCGGCCCGAGCTTCCGGCCAGCGACTTCTGGGTGTTCTTTCTGGCTCGCTGGATGTTGCGGGGGAGCCCGCTGGCCCCGTTCCCCTGGCGAGAGGCGCCGTCCGCGGGGCCGTTCATGCGCTCATAAAAGTTCCTCTCCGAGTCATCGTACTTGAATTTGTCAAACCAGATCTTCTCGTGGATCAAGAAGTTGGTGGTCATTTTTACGCCAAGGTAGGACATGGCAAGCAGCAGGCAGGGACTGCGCAAAGGGCAACTTTGCATATTCTAACATATTGGTCACTCAATATCATGTCAATTAACTTCATGATGTTGTAAATTGTTGTTGAAGCTGTGTAGTGGCTTTTCATGGGAGGGGATGATATTCTGCCACCTCTACTTTTGGACCGGGGATAGTTTCCCAATGAAAACTGTTGAATATATCTGGACAATGAGATGCTGGACTCCCTGCATGGTCCATGCCCACAATGAAGGAATCATGACTGGTTATAATCTGTACTAATGTAACAATATGGAGGAATTCAATTTGGGGGGAGGGTTGGGGGAAGGGTTGGGGAAATCCCAGAGTCTATGAAACTGTGTCATAAAATGAAATTTAAAAAAAACTAAAGATGTGAGGGATCTCTACATGAAAATTATAAAACGTTAATGACATAGAAGACAAGAATAAATGGAAATTAATTTTCTTCTAAGTTCATGGGTTGGTGGAATTAACGTACTCAAAATCTTCATACTACTGAAAGTAATTTAAAGATTTAATGTGATCCCAACCAAAATACCTATGACATTCTTCTCAGATCCTGCAAAAATTGATCCTAAAATTAGTATGAAAACAAAAACCTCAAATAGCTAAATATGTCTTAAAACAACAAAGCCAAAGCTGAAGGCATCACAATTCCAGACTTCAAAATTACTATAAGGTTACAAACAATAATCAAATTTCAAAATGTCAATTTAGCTTGTACACATTACCAGATGATATCTTATGCAATAAAATGGATAAATTGGAGGTCATTATGCTTGGTGAGATAAACCAGTTTCAAAGAGGAAAATATATGTTTTCCCTAATTTGTGGTAACTAACATATAGAGCAAAAAATGTAATATGTGAGCAAAATTAAGATTTTGTGATTTGATTGTTGTTTATAGCTTTGTCTACACTCCTAAAGAACAGTCGTTTTCCTACTTACCACTTGTTGAATTCTAAGCTTGACAGAGAGTTACACTTTTGGTTATCAAGTAAATTGAAAATGCGCCATTGCAAAAATTAAAAGAAAAATCAGAAAGAAAGACAAAGGAGGGTAAGAAGCTAGGCAGGGAGGGAGAGCAGTGTAGTATCATTATGTTCTTAACAGTATAAATATGAAAGCCATAAGATTTCTCTTTTATACAAATAAAATATCTTAAAGATGCCATATTTTTTTAATTCTCACAAGTGCAATCCATGATGCAAAACAGAATTTCTGAGGTATCAACTGTGCAGTGTGTGTGCATATATATATGCAAATATATATATGTACATATACACACACATATATAGATAGATATGCAAGCTTTAGAAATTAAATCTTATTTTGTATCTACAGGAAAGACTTCACTCAATCAATCCAGGCATACAAGTTTTGGTTCAATTACGACCATTCACTATTGTTAAGCCATCTAAGCAACTCATGTAATTTTCATCAGTATCCTTTTATCTGCATTGAAGACTATACAATGACAGGAGGAAAAACCAATTTCTACAGTGAACTAATTAGAGAGAAAAGTAATTCATTTTGAATTCATCAACTGGAATACTTTTTTAGAAAATTACTGATGATTTACCCATCAGGTGTGTATAATACTACAGTAATAATATTTGTCCTGAACAAATTCAGAACTGTTTTATTTACAGTAGCTCTACTTTAAGGATTGTATTACAAATAAGATTTCAGTATAGCATGTTTTCTTTTGAAGAAAAACGTCTTGTAACTGTACTCTGAATTACGGACCTTAAGTAGGCTTAGTGACATTGTGTGTCCCTATAATTTTCTTTCAAAATATTATACAGCAATTGCTTGATAGCTAAGCAAAGGAAAATGGGGAGTAAAATCAAAGTTCTTAGAAGAATCTGAGGATAAGGGAGCAGTGATCAGGTAAATTAACCCAGGGGGCTATTCGAACTCTTAATTTGGGGGATGAGTATAAATACAATCCTAATCAAGTGCCATCCTATGTCAGTTTACAGCAAGGTATATTCCACTATTTAATAAGTGCTATTTATCACTAATTTATATCCACTACAACATGAGAAATTCCTTCTTTTATTTATTGATGCCTTTCTTCTCTTTTAATTTTCCCATTTTGCTTCACTAATAAGTTTAGAAATCAGAAGCGTGTACCCAATCCTGCTACCAATTACACTTCGCATGGTAAACCCTAGCTCCCCTAAAGGACCGAATAAACAACAACCATGGAAAGAACTCATCTGTCCTTCACAGGTGAAAAGAGACAGCCCCAGGCATCTTTAAAAACTATGTTATACCTATGGGATGGCACAAAAAGCATAGGCATAAATGGAAACCTCTCAGGCTCCTGCATAAGAGGGAGTGATTCCAAGGAATGACCACAACATCCTTACTCTCGCAACTGAGTAAATTCAAATACATTTTTTGACAGAATGGAGAATCCAATGCTAGTCTTGACAAAGCCTTTTGCAAAAACAGAGCAAGTAAATCAGAATGTTCAGAAACGCAATGCTTCACGACATGTAGGGAAAGCAAAAATCTCTATTCGTTTGTAATACGCACTTTATGATTATAATCTAACCACTTAACATTTGCAGGGTTAGAAACTGAAGCATCCTCCATTACTGAGGTTTAGAATCTGTTCCAACAGAACAAGCATCGCAGCATGGACTGTAATGGGGAAAGGTCAATGTGACTCAGGGAAATGCATTTATGAAAAAGATGGTAGGAGACACGGGCATAGATCCAATGGCAAGAGCAATGCCACGGCCCCACCTGTATCTCTCCCTTGGGGAGGAGTTTGGGGAGTTTCTGACAGAATTCCATTAAACTCATTTTGCACCCCTTTATTCACTTGTGTTATTTCCTACAAAACAATTGCATATGATCCTCATCTCAGAGTGTGGTTTGATTATTCTTGGCTTCCATTTTTACTGTAATTGATATATTAGTCACATTAAAAATAAAATAGGTAAAAATTTTATCATAATTTGGGACCCAGTGTGACAGCTCAGTAGCTAAATCCTTGCTTTGCATGCACTGGGATCTTATATGTGTGCCAATTTGTGTCCCAGCTGTTCCACTTCCCATTCAGCTCCCTGCTTGTGGCCTGGGAAAGCTGCAGAGGACAGCCCAAAGCCTTGGGACCCTGGACCTACATGGACTCCTGGAAGAAGCTCCTGACCCCTGGCTTCAGCTTAGCTTCTGCCATCGTGGTCATTTGTGTAATGAACCAGAAGAGGAAAAATCTTTTTCTCTGTTCCTCCTTCTCTCTGTTAATCTGTCTTTCCAATAAAAAGTAATAATAGATCTAAAAAAAAAAAGCATCAGAATTCCAACACTCAGATAAACATGTCAAATGACATACTTTAACTAAGGAAATTGTCCTTACCAATATGGAGACTTTCCATGGATCACTTAAAGCCCAAACTCTCAGTTATTAGCAATGTGGATTGTGCCTACAACAATGGAGGATAGACTTAAGTTGTATTAACAGGTCGTGTGTAAGGAAACTTAATGACTCTCAAGATTTGTCTCAGTGGTCTTTGGCACTGAGGTCAAAGATAACACACTCTTTTGGGGTCCTTGACTGCAAAATTGAACTAAATTATGCTTAATATCAAGGTCAACATGTCTTAAAATATAGAAAAGTTGATAGCTATTCCCCAACCCAGATTAATGATTCAAAACATCTGGAGATAGGCAGAGCATTCTGTCATGACAACCTCTTCCGGTAATCTGTTACAATTGCAGTGAGTGACAGCCCCTGTTCTGTAAGACTGAAAAATCTGTGGCTTTCTGTAGCTTATGGGCTGGCATCTCAACTCAGAATCATGAGTAGCTTGGGAGATGGAAAGGCAGATTGATTTCAACTCTGGTAATACCAGTTACAGACAGGGATAACACCCGTTAGGACTTCTCTTTTGTAATTACACAATGATAGAGCAAGTAATGGATAAAACTTATACCAAAATAACACTTCTGAGGCAGGATCTATTAAATACACAGTTGCTTCCTAAAGATCCATCCCTGGGAATGTGTTGGGTATTTGCATCTCCCTAATAATATTTCATTGCCAAGTATCACAGTTTCGAAGGATCACCAATCCACTATTCTTCATTTCATCAATGTGATGATCTTCTTTTCTCAAGTTGGATGTGATAGAGCAGAAAATGATCTGGGCTAGGCAGATCCAGGATGTGGTCTTTCTTCTGTCTGTGAGTCACTGTGTCCACTTCATTCAATTAACCAACCTCATTTCTTTGTATGACTCAGTAAATACACAAACAATTTGGAGGAGGCAGACTTGAGTTATCTGACAGCCCTGAAACTTAACACATCATCCACCATCTAGTCATCCTTTGAAAGAACAGCATGAAAATCTGAGCTTTCCAGTCTAGAAAAGTAAGATTCAGGCATGAATTCCACAACATGTTCTTGGTTGCCTACTGGCTGATCAGATCAATCCTGATTACATTTCACTATGATTCACAGCTCTGCCTAAGTCCCAGGACTCAATGTTCTGATGCGCTTTAAAGAAGTCACTTGATTCAGAATAGCAGTTGTTCTAAGACAAACAGGCCCCAAAGACCCAAGTCCAAATTGTTGCCTTTTTCCCACTGCAGCCAATCAAGGTAAGATCAGAAGTCTCATGCCTGATGACTCAGAACGTATCTGAAGACACCTAGGCGTCTTGGAAATCACATACTGAATAATCTTTTGTCTCTAGTTTCACCAGTCACACTGAAACAGCTAGCTAACTGAAGTAACCTGAGGCCTTCCTTCCCTTATTCCCCTCTCATACAGAAGGAGAAGGTAGGTGGTGAGTGGAAGATGTCACTTTGCAGGTTTCCAGATCTCCTGCTTCTAAATTGAAAGGATAGGGTTGACACAATAGCAGCTTCCACCTGCGGCACCAGCATCCCATGTGGGAGCCAGTTATAGCTACTCCACTCTTTATCCAGCTTCCTGCTGACCGCCTAGGAAAGTAGTGGAGAATGGGCCCTTGCACAATGTGGGAGATCAGGAGGACGCTCCTGCTGTTAGGGTCTGGACTGGAGCCCCCAGACGTTAGGGTGCAAGCTAGTCAACCCCCAGAAAACGACCAAGAGTCTCGCTGGTAATGCAAAAAGCAAACAGAGTTTGTGTCAGCATGCTAGGGTAGACCATACTTGGAGCATGCAGGCCAGCCAAGCAGAAGTTGGACCTCGAACTAGCCCCAGACAGAAGATTATATAGGCCCTTTTGGGTTGAGACATACATCAAAAGTAACAATCTTACACGTGTTAATGTTTTATGGCCTCCAGGCACAGGCAGTCTGTTCGGTTCCCACACACACTATCTTTATGGCTTGTCCCATTCTCACACCCTTATTTTCCTCCTCTTCTTGGGACCAGAGAAGAATTGCGCCCCTGCCCTCTGCACCTGGGTTAGTTGATAGATCACAAGGTTGCACGGCAGCAAAGAACAGATTTATCGCTAAAGCGGAATGCTCCCGGAGCCCAGGTACCTTCTGGCCTAGCAAAGTAGCAGTTTTCTCAGCACACTGCCCAACAAAAACATTCTGTTCTGGCATTCTGGCATTCTGGCATTTTACCCACACTCTAACACTGCCTCCTAGATCCTGCCTTTGGATCAGCTCTGCTCTAGCCATTGCAGCTGCTGGGGAAATGGACCAGGGAATAGAAGATATCTATGTGTGCATACGTGTGTGGATGTGTGGGTTTCTGTAACTCTGCCTTTCAAATAACAATAAATCTTAACATAAATAATAAATAAAAATAAGTAAATAAACTGACAGTATAGTAGTAAACAGTGTTTATGACCATTTTGAGTAATCTATGAATCATTTGAAATAAAGAAATTATCATAATACTTTTGGAAGTTTAAATATGTATACTTATACCAAATGTCAAAATAACTCCATTTTTTCCCATCTGCTATTGTTCAGAATTACATTATATAGCCAGAAAAGGTCTCAATAAGTAGGCTGTGAAGAGCTCAGCCCACGTGGCAAAGGAGATGTTCTGCTGCTTCCGGCCCTGGGGACTTTGAAGAGCACTTGAGCTTCTTCAAGGGCAAAGCAAGAGAATTGATTAAATGACCCCTGAGATCTTTCTGGAACTAGACTTCCATGAACAATAACATCCAGTAGTCTGCAAAGGAGAAAAACTGAAGCTCAGCAGGTTAGTTACATTGCTTAAGAGCAAGAAAAAACTAGACTTCAAGTCCCTTGAATTTTGGGCCAGCATTTTCTTCAGCTAAACAGCTCTGACTGTTTAAGGGTCCAGGATAAAAGAGAACTGGAATCGTTGAGAACAATTTATTTCTCCAGAGTTATATAACGAATTGGTGGCAAAGAGAACTTACTGCGTTTGCTTTCATGTCCACATATATGCCTGTAATAAGCAGAAGTCAGCATATCTGTGTAATAAGCAGAGAGAGAAAATTAATAAATGGAATAGATGTAGAAGCCCAACTACCAGAGGAATGATCACAGAATAGTTAGGAAAACAAGCACTGATGATTTTACTGTAATTGACTGATGGTTATTCAGGGAGCAAATAGAGAATATGGATTAGATGAAAACAATCTCCTTGAACAGCATACATACTAAACTAACTTGTAACTTATTGTAAACTCATTTTAATCAATGCCCACATGTCTGTGGACTTAAGTAGCAGAAATATTAGTGCTAGAGGTAAAGCTAAAAAATATGATTCCTAAATTATTTTAATACCTGATAAAATCTTCAGATATGAGTGTACAGCATTGTATTCATTGTATAAATGAATAAATGTGTTTTATGTGATTCATGTAGAATTCCATCATCATATCCTCAAAGCACTCAAATACTGAAATGAAGGTTTTGTTTTCTTTGTGTAATCATTGTGAGTTTGGTTAATCACTAACTTAGGTAGTCCTGCAAAAAGCTCAGTGTCTCCTCAGGCATCTTCCTTCTGTCTTCCTACCCATTTCCTGGCATTTATGGTGGTTGCAAGAAAAGGCAGTTACGGTTTAGAAAGGGTTAGAGAGCTAACAAGTGAAAAGAGAACTAACAATTATTGAATACCAAAGTGTCATGCAACATGAGTAGTGGTCACAAACATTTCCCATTTAGTCCCCAGTGATCCAACTGAGACTGATGTTGTTATTGCTACTTCATAGATCAAGAAAAAAGGAGCGGGCCCAGCAGCGTGGCCTACTGGCTAAAGTCCTTGCCTTGAAAGCCCTGGGATCCCATATGGGAGCCGGTTCTAATCCCGGCAGCTCCACTGCCCATCCAGCTCCCTGCTTGTGGCCTGGGAAAGCAGTCGAGGACGGCCCAAAGCTTTGGGACACTGCACCCGCGTGGGAGACCCAGAAGAGGTTCCTGGTCACACAGCGGGTGAGTTGGAACGAGATACAACATCAAGGCTTGTATCTTTCTTAAGTTCTATTACTCTCAGATTCTTACATGTGGAAGATCTAAAAATGCATTGGACTAAAAAGCATATCTAAGAAGCAGCTCTAATAAATAAAAAACTCAACTTAATATTGAGATCTATAAGCATACAAATGATGAAAGTTTATTTCAAGCTGTGCCTGATCCAAGCACTATATGGCCTTCCATTGAACAAGCTGAAGTTGCAGGTGTTGAAATGCAGACAGTAGTGCAGATGTTGCCTTAGAAATGATTATTTACTTGCTTATAAATAACACAGCAATTTGCATGATACAGTCAGAATAAGCAACTAAAAATCATACCCATATAAAAAGTTTAGCAAAGAAGCTCAGGAACCTCCGGCTGTGCCAGCTCAACACCAACAGATGTCATTCACCTTGTAGCATCAACAAGCAGTCGTAACAACACCTTACCGAGAGAAGAACGTGAGAAAACAGTACCTCAAGAATCATTCTGCATCATTTTTTCACACTGAATAACAGAAATGTTCTGGGAAATTATTAATTGGCCTTTGTTAAAATCAATACTGGATGCTTTGAAGCAGAAGTAGAAAGAAGGCATAGAAACCTTCTATATTTGTATTGTACAGGAAAGTTTACCTCAGAAGAAGAAAAAAATACATTGAAGTGCATTTTTAAGAGAAATTCAATTTTGTTACTTCCTATTTCCTCCCTGGTCATCCATATTTATAGTCCATTTTAAAAGGATGTCTGGAATATGTTTAAAAGGTAATTTAGAAGATTCATCATCATTTGAAAATTTGTATGATGCTCCCAGCACCCAGCATACACCAGCATTTTTCTTTAATACATTCAGTAGTTTCAGGATTGCTGAAGTGACAAACAATACAGGACATATTCTAGATCATCTGACAAAGGAAAATTTCAGTATAATGCATGAGGGGAGACCAAAAACTTCATAAAAATGCAATTAGAGGATAAGCTTATTCAGTTCAAGAAACTTTTGAAAAAATTAGGAATAAATTTGAAAAATCTGTTGCATCATAAACTCCATGAAGTCTTCTGATACTATTATTCCTAACTACCAATTTAGACCTAACCCAACAGAATTATGTTAATACTTAATTGGATTTTAGGCAATCATATCACTGATCATGATAGCGAGTAGAACAGAAATCCACAACATCTTTCTGGAAAGGTGAAATGTAAATGGTTTTAGGCTTGTGTGGTAGGCAACATACAAACTGAAGAGCACACCACCTTCTGATCAAACAGGCTGTGACTTAGCTCTAGAAGGAAAAAGTTATGCAAAGGTTTTTCCTCCTCTTATGACTGAACCCAACAGCAGGAAAGTGTGAGATTAGGCCCTGATTAAATCACTAGAGAAATAATATTGCCCTCATCAGGCCAACAGTGAGTCAGATCTGAAAATTAGACAGAAGCGGGCACTATTGGCACCTTTTGCAAATATGATTTTCTTCAAAAAATGAGCAAATATCTCATAATTCAATAGACTTTTCATATGCTTTCTTCAAGCAGATGTTAAGATTACTGGTGCCATCGCTGGAATATAAAGTGATGAATGGTCAGAAAAATTACATTTAGAGTCGACTTCGGTGGAATCAAGCTATGTATTCAAGTTTATCTTCTCCAATGATGGGCACAATTTCCATGCCATTCAATCCTTCTCCTATCATGGAAACAAAACAAAATATCCTATCCTCCATGCTGAGCAAATGAATGCCATTCATCTTTCGCCCAGAATCATACATACATTCCTATTGCACCAGACTGTGAACTTTTGGAGGAGAGATTTTATATACTCTGATACAGTGCATTGAAGATAAATACATATTTGTTAATACTTAATATAATCATTTATTTATATAAAACAGATATCATGTGTTTCATATGTGCATTTTAAAAACATAATGATAATGCCCACCCTCTCTTCCTCCATTCACATACTTCTTTCCTTTCTCAATTTTCTTTTAATTTTTACAATGGACATACTTTCAATTAACTTTATAATCACAAACTTAATCCTCTGCTAAGTAAAAAATTCAAAAATTCAAAAATACAAAGGCCACTATTCCTCAGGAGTATAAACAAGGGACATAAATAATAATCAAATCTCAATATGGCAATTTAACTCAAATACATTTGTACTCTATATTCCTACAACATATAAGAGAAAACATATACGGCTGAGATCATTTATACTAAATATAATTGTCTCTAATTTCACTCATTTTGTTTAAGAAAACAGGATGTTATTTTTTATGACTGAGCAGTATAACGTCATGCAAACAGGTGTGTGTGTGTGTGTGTGTGTGTGTGCACATATACGTATGATATTGCTTTTATCCAGTCATTGATATATGGATATCTGGGTTGATTTAATATCTTAGCTATTGTGAATTAAGCTGCTATAAACATGGTGATACCTGTAGCTCCTTCATATGAAAAATTTATTTTCTTTGGATACATTTCCAAGAGTTGGGAAAGCTGGGTCAGTAGAGTTGGTCAACTTTCGAACCTTTTTTTAAAGGTAGTTACAGAGAACGAGAGGGTAAGAGAGAAAGAGCTTCCACCCACTGATTCACTCTCCAAGTAGTTGCAACAGCCCTGGCTGGGCCAGGTTGAAGTCAGGAGACTCAAGCTTCATTCAGATCTCCCGGGTAAGTGAGGGCTTAGGCACTTCCTCTGGTGCATTAACAGGGAGTTGGCAAAGCAGGCAGTACTCAAACCAGTGCAATTTACCATACTACACCAAATTGCCAGCCCCAGCTTTCACCTCCAGTGGTCATCTGTAATTGTGCTGGTGTACACTCTTACCAGCAGCGTCTGGAATACTTCTTCCACCACATCTTTGCCAGTATTTATTTTTGGATTTTCAGATGACAGATTTTCTAAGCAGCATGACGTAAAATTACATTGTGGTTTTTATTTCTAGTTTCCTGGTGGCTGGTTAGCGTGTTTCTTAACTAGATTGTTTATTTTCTTGTTGTTGAATTTCTTGTTAATTCTTAAACACATGCAGAGTTGGTAAATAGTTCTTCCCATTCTGTCAGTAATATAAAAACTGGTAGTTTTCAACACAGGACAAGGAAAGTACAGCTGAATCCAAGGGCTCTCGTCTGGAGGTCCTGTGTCCTATGTCGTCTGTCAGGGCAGTTGGCTAGCTTGTAGCGCTTAACTGCAAAGCAGAACAGAATCTTACACTCAAGCGTAACTTAATTATATGCTTATAAATCATCTACCGTGTGTCAGTCAAAGGGCAAATGCTATGAATACAAGGAAAGGTGAGTTTTTTGCTCCCTCCCAAAGCATGCAAGCCAGCACTCATAGGCAAGACCTTATGCATTTTGATTAACACATTCTAATGGCACATTTCTTAACATTTTGGTAAAAATTATTTAGCTTCAATTGGATATATCAGAAGTATAAGCAAATGTAACAACTCATTATTTAAAAAGGAAGAAATAGAGTTAAATCTCACAGATATTAAGGGTGCATGTGATTAAGGCATCTTTCAAAGGGTTACACACATTTATCAGTGATATTTATGGAATTGATTCTTGAATTCTATTTCTAGTGTTGGTATATACTTTTGAACATTAAAATTTTCACTGCTCTAGTGTTTCTTGTGGAGATTTTCTCTAACAGTATATCAGATGGCAATGCCTCTTGAAAGAAAAACTCCCCAAATCTTTCAGTGGCTACCTGCAGTGAATACGAAGAACATGAATATTTACTAAGCAGTAGGTGGATCAAAATAAAAAAAAATAAAAATAGATACTTAAATGTTTCACAAATACTTCATATATAGTAAGTGATCAAATTCTAGAATAATCAATATGAGGACTCCAGTGAAAGATAAATGAATGGGGACATAAGCAGCGAAGCTGAGGAGCTCATCTGTTCCTGCAGGAGAAATTTTAATCCCTATAGGATGCAGTCTGAGCTTATCACCAGAGGGAGTCAACACAGTATTTTAAAAATGCTTCTGCTCCAATGGGCAATATTAAGGGTAAACATTTTCAGTGTTAGATTTGAGTTTATTTTTTAAAAGAAGCTATGTTGACGCTAGCAAGAAATGTAGCTAGTATGCTTACTGACTGGCAATTTCCAGAGAAAAATGAAATATAAGATCGTGACTGCGAAAAAAAAGAATACCTTTCCTTCGAAAATTTTCTTTTTGCAATGGGAGATCTTCAAAAAGTTCATGAAAACGTGGATTATGAAAAATTATACATGGATTTCAAGAAATCTGCAGCAAAATAAAAATTTCAATTGTACTTCTCATGAACTTTATGAAGTTCCCTTATACTTTATTTTACATTTTATTTGTTTTTAATTGATGAATACAATTATACTTATCGCATACACTGTGATGTCTTGAAATACATAACATGAATTCATCTTACATATTCACATTTTTGCCGTTAGAATATTTAAAATCGACTCACAAATTTTCTAAATGCATTGTTGCTAATTATAGTCTTCATGCTGCAGAGAACAGTCTTTGTAGTTTGTTTCTGAATAAATTTGGATAGCAATAAGCAAAACTGAAATAAACAAAAGGCACTGTTTCCCAGAGTTAACAGGAAATACAGAATTCATTATCCTGATGTGATGATGGTTATGCTTTCAGAAAAAGAGACTTTTCTGAAATTAATCTAGGAATATTTATTTTTTTCTGAAGTGCACCCCAGTTTGCTGAGAGTTCCTAAATTATAAATTACAAACACCCAGTGCAAAATAATGAGCAAAATCAGAGTTGGAGAAAAAAATCATCCTACAAATCTCCAGTCAGAATTATACTGCAGAAACCATGCAAGAAATTGAAAAACATCCCAAAGCCAAACCATATGAGAAATATCCATCACCTTCCTTCTTGGATTAGGATTCTTCTACTTTCTAGTTTAGGCATCTATCAAGCCCTGTTTACTGATTGGCTGAACACTTGCTGCTTGTTTATTAGGTACATACTCTGGGTACGTATGGAAGATGCAGAGAGAAACCTGAGTTTTGAAAACATTATAGCTAGGTCAAAAGCAAACAAAGAATTGTGCTACACTCTGATAAGTGTGATAGGATGTTCTCTTGATTATCCTATCAAAGATCTAACAAAAAGATTTTTAGAGAGGGAAATGTGCTTGGGAGATAATGGAAACACCAGCTGGGAAGACACGTGAGGAAGGAAGGGAAGGAGACACTAAAGGAAGCAGTAAAGCACTATGAGCCCCCGATTTTGCACCTGCTGGGGCCCTTAGACTGACAGTGTGGAACACATCTCACAGTCAGGGGATGAGTTCTTACATTCCTAGTGATGTCCACCTGCATGTCAGCAATCACTCAGTGAACTTGAGAAAGCCTTCAGGAAGAGAGGTGAGACTTGAACCCCACGCCAAAGATTCAAATGTAGCAAAGGGCAATTGAGAAACTTATAAATAAGACGCGCCATAAGGGATTAGTGCATGATTTAGACACCATAAAGTTAATAGTCTACTGGGACCTTTCTCAATTTCCAGATCATCTTCTTTGTAACTGATTGGATTGGTGAATTCGGGAAGCTCCCTCCTGGTGTTGGGGATAAATCAATGCACCATAAACAAATCTAATGAAGTGCCTGCTTTCATTAGATTCTGCTGTGGACAGAATAAATGCACTGATAGTAGAAATAATTTCAGGTGGAGCAACGTGTATTGATGAAAAAACAATGGAATAAAGAATGGATAGGTTTTGGGGCTAGATTGCGAAGACAGGTTGACCTGAGAACATAAGCTAAGGACTGAATGATAAGGCAAAAGGGCTGAGGATAAAGCATTTTGATTAAGGGATATAGAAAATCACTCTAGTGTAGGATAGAACTCTGAAGCTTGGCTTCAGAGGCTGTCAGGACTCAGGCCATATGATAATGGAGAGTTGGAAGAGAGGGTGGGATTAAGGATGTTGCCAAAGAAACATAGCAAAATAGACTAACCAGGTAAAGAAAATTTTTTCATAGCTATAGCAATGGAAGTCAAGACTACTGCAATAGAGTAGTGATGTTGAAAGTTAACTTCGGGCTCGGCAGTGTGGCCTAGTGGCTAAGGTCCTTGCCTTGATCCCATATGACCGCTGGTTCTAATCCCGGCAGCTCCACTTCCTCTCTATCTCTCCTCCTTTCAGTATATCTGACTTTGTAATAAAAATAAAATAAATCTTTAAAAAAAAAAAAAAGAAAGTTAACTTGGAACCAAAAAGTAGGAGAGAGAATGCTTAAGTGTTAATAAAGGTAAGTAAAAAAGTGCTTGCAGACAATTTTACAGAAGAGGTTGGTAAGAGTATTGGCGTGTCTGATGATCAGATCCCCTGGTCCTTGAAAAGACATTTATAAACAAGAAAGAGGCAGGGAGAAGGTTTAAATTACAAAAAGACATAGAATTTGCAATTTCATTTTTCTAAAATGAAAGGCTCTCAGGAAGAGGAGAGAGCGAGGGGTCCTTAGTGAAGAAGTAACCTGTCAAAACTTTAGTCAAGCTGAAGGGAACAATAAGGCCATCTCAGTCAACACAGAAGTTATGTTTGAGACGCTGGGATTCTGGCTCTAGTCCCAGCCACTCTTCTCTGAGGACTTGTTAGGGAACAGCATTAAATATCCTACCCCAGTCAGATTCCCCTTCATTCCATTCTAACCAGGGAATCTTCTTTGGCTTTTACGTGATTGAGTTTGGAAGGAGTGCTCCTGTCCTCTTTCCTCTTTATGTCGGTCACTCTGTATACCATTAATCTTTCTATGCCTTCCATTATGAAACTTAAAGGCTCATAACAAGCAAAACCAATGAACAAAGGACCAACTCATTTTCAGTGAGGATTAGAAGAATATAATCTTCAAGCTCCCAGGAAGTTGAAGGTGAATAAAATATGAAATATTGCATTCAATCTTTCCAATGTAGCAAAGAAAACGGGCAATCAAACCACTGAGAAAGAGGGCTTTGGGATATGTTGGGGTAAGCTACTGCTCAGGACACCGGCATCCCACTCTGCTTGCCATCCAATCTCTGGCTAACGCACCAGACAGGCAGCAGATGCTGGCCCTGGTCCTTAGATTCCTGCCCCTAGTATGGGAGGCCCAAGAATGGAGCTGATGGCACTTGATTTTGGCCTGGCCTAGCCCTAGCTGTTGCGGAGAGGAGTTGGTGAGTGCACCAATAAGTAAAAGGCCTCTCTCTCTCTCTCTCTCTCTCTCTCTCTCTCTTTCTCTCTCTCTCTCCCTCCGTGTGTGTGTGTGTGTGTGTGTGTGTGTGTATGTGTGTAATTCTCTCTCTGTGCACTCTACTTTTAAAATAAAAGTATCTTTTTAAAAAAGCACTGTTTCTACACTTAAACAATTATACTCACATTATTCCACAGATAATGTACTGCATAGAATGGATGTGAATTTAATGAGACATGCATATTCCTAGCATAAATTGTAACTATTAGATACTTATTAAATCCTCTCCTTTCTGCCTCCTACATTTTCACTTTTAAAAAATGAAGCATTATTGCATTACCCACATGTTGGTAAAACAGAGTGCCTTTTATTTTAACAGCTTTCTGAAGGCCTTTCTCTTCCAAATTTTTTAATTCCATCTCATCAATGTAAGCTATTTTCTACAAAATTCAATAAAATATTGTCCATTAAATCTCAATGTTTTGGTGTAAAAAGAGTATTGCTTTTTCATTTTTTATTGGAAGGGGCTTGTGGATCAGCCTTCTCAGTAGTAGATTTGTTTCTGTCTGCCAAACAAGGCAGTTGAACTTGCTGTGCTAACTTTTGGAGCAGATATGTACCACTGCTGTCCAGGAGTTAAGCCAGGTGTGGTCACTTGCTTGGGCTCCATTATTGCTAACCTTTATGTTCATGGCCTCATGACACATAGAAACCACTTTTTGCCCAAAGTAGGATTAAACAGACAGCAATTAATAAGGATTTGGGAATTGTGTGTGCGTGTGTATGAAAACTTTGCTTTAGGATTGTTTTCTCAGATTTAAAATAAGAGTTAGGGTACAGAAGAAAATATGCATGCTTCAAGATTCTACTGGGGCTGTAGTAGACTTCCTCTTACGTCATTTCTCTGCTGTTCCATCAATACAAGGCAGCATTCTAAGCATTCCAACATTGCTCATTTGCATCCGCTTCCTTTTATCATTCATTTGCATAATTGTCACACACTTGCTGCACTAATGCATAGGTTATGAGAACGGTGATTCTTCTCATCAGGGATTGCTGTTGCTTAGTAGGATTCTAAGGCAGCAGTGGTAATGCTTGCAGGTGCGTCTTCACTGTGTAACCTCCTTCTGGTCTCTGAACCGAGTCCTCTCCAGGACTGCTCGTTTTGACTCTCACATCCACTCCCTGCCCTGAGGATTGTGAATAATTGAAAACTGAACAGGAGCCTAATTTGGTATGCCTGTAAGAAGCTTTGCATGTCAATTGGGGTTTGTATTCGCTAAAACATCAAGGTCCAAGCTTCAACGTTGTTGGGAATAATTGCCATTCCCCGGATGTGACACATCCCTCACAAATGAACAAGGGACACAGATGACTTCCCACAGCAAGCAGGGAGTAATCTGAAGAGTTCTTAATAAATGTCAAGGATGATGAAGAGGATTTTATGGCCCTCTATTTCAAAAAACATCTTTTCTGGATATTTTGAAAATGTTTTCACTTTACAAGAGTTATAAAGCACTCAATCTAATACTCTCTGTTCTTTGTCTTCGATGGCTATCCTTCCTAGCTAATCAATCAGGGCAGAGCCTTCAACAACAAGAACCCCAAAGATACATGTTCCCACATTGTTATGAACTGAATGTCTCTCCACACTCTGTACCATCTCCACAGGAAACTTACGTATGGAAGTCCTAGTCAGCCAGTGTTGCAGAATGCAACCACATTTATGAATAGACTGTCAGAGGGAATTCGGTTAAAACTGGGTTATGAGGATAAACCCTAATGCATCATGGTAAGTGTCCTTATAAAATAAAGAAACTGGGATACAGACACCTACAAGAAGATCATGGTGGAAAGACAAGAAGAAGATTGACATAGATGTCAGCTATTTCTAAGTTAAGGAAAGAGGTCTGGAAGGACTTTTTCCCTCTGGACCCTCAAAAGGCACCAAACCTATTCAGAAATAGGGGGAAATTGTGTTTTTAGGCCATCTGGCCCTTAGCATCTTATAGTAGCTTTAGCATATTAACACAGTACTGTCCCATTATCCCAAAGCTGATACACAAGCTTGGATGACTGTCCTTCCTGTTCACTGTTTACTGAGCCAGGTGACTACACCTAACTCTATATGCCAAACTATGGGGTGCCTCATGGCCACTGGAAATCTTTCTCTGGTCCCGAATCTAAGGGCTGTTTTGAGGACTTGCTAGTTCTAATCTTCCTTAGATTCTATGTAGAATGTGGCCTTAACAAGAACTGGATTGGAAAGTTTCACTTAATTCTTAGCTCAGAAATTAGAACTAAATCGAAAAGGAACCAGAAGCTGGTTGTTGAAAGAAGACAGGAAAAAATAGTGTTGTGTCTCCTAAGTTCAGGGATGACTCCAGAAAAATAATTCCAGAAACCAAGAAAGCATATTGTTTTAGTACTTCTCTTCTTTCATAATTCTTGCTCATTCCCTCTACCCAGGTTCTAGAGTTGTTCAAGACAAACTGCTAGATGTGATCCTTGATCTGTGAAGTATTCAATGCTCCAAAATTATTTATTTATTCCTTGTACCATGTTTTCCCTTCTTCAAAGAACCTCCATTAAATTCAGCACAAAGTGATCTCACCTGGTACCGGGAAAAATGAAATTCAACTGAACTTGAATGCATGAATATCTTTTCTATCACTCTACTCTTCCTGAAGGTATTTCTATTTCTTCCAAGCAGTTTTTATTAATTAATTTTTGAATCTTACTGTCTAACTGATAGAATTTCAGACAACATAGAAAAAATTAAGCAAAATTCTAGCTATATATACACAGTAGACCACGTCAAGAAAAATTCCCTCTGAACTGTATTCCTAGTGTCATTATTCCTAACTGCCTCTTTATGTAGTCTCTTTTTCTCTGCCTCTGAATCAGAGACTCCAAAATATGCATGATTTTGTGACATTTGTTTTCTCTGAATGAAGGTAAATGAAGTCCCAAGGGAAAAAAAATAGGAACGGGGGCATCTGTTTTGTATACTTGTCCACATTTTTAGGAATTCATTAATTCAAGAAGCATATATCAAAAGTCTACATTCTTCCATTTCCATACTGGCTACTAGGGACACAGGAATTAAACCATAGCCTCTATGATACTCATTTTTAAGGGTATCCAACGTTTATAAAACAATCTGAGTTGGGCCTCTGTTGGCGATTGCGAGACTATGAGCAGATGGTTGGGGAGGGTGGTCCATGGCAGATGAGACAATGCTACAAAGAGTGATGAATACCAACACTCACAGAGTGCTTGCTTACAGTAATATTCCAGTGGGGATACTCTTGACAATGAACAGGGCACTATCTCCCTCCCCCATCTCTCTTCCTCTATCTGACACCCTTCCTCTACTGCTCTGCCTTTCAAAATACATTTCTTTTTAAAAAAGGGAAAAAAATATGTATTCCTTGATATCATTTACATGTAGAAGTTTAAGAAAAGAGAGATCAAGGGGCCCTGCTTGGTAGTCTAATGGCTAAAGTCCTCACATTGCATGTGCCAGGATCCCACATGCATGCCAGTTTGTGTCCCCTTCTCCCCGATTCCCATCCATCTCCCTGCTTGTGACCTGGGAGAGCAGTCAAGGTCGGCCCAAAGCCTTGGGACCCTGCACCCATGTGGGAGACCCAGAAGAAGCTCCTGGCTCCTGGCTCCTGGCTTCACATCGGCTCAGCTGCGGCCACTTGGGAGCAAATCAGTGGGTGGAAGACCTTCTCCTGTCTCTCCTCCTCTCTGTACATTTCCCTTTCCAATAGAAATAAATAAATCTTTTTTAAAAAAGAGGACAAATATGTAAAAATAGAGAATAAAACAATAGTTACCAGTAGGTGGAGCTAGCAAATGGAAGTTTTAGTGAAAAGGATACAATGAAGCAGATATGTAAAATGAATGGATCTGGAGATCGGATGTACAACATAAGGATGGTTACCAAACTGTACTATATTAGAGGGTTTTGCTGTGTCAGCATATTTCCGATGATTTTCAATTTTAAAAAATTTACTATGTGAAGTGGAAGATATGAAAATGTACCTCATTATAGTGACAATTTTCTTATCTGCATTTATGCTACAACATCAAGTTGTAAATCACAAGTATATACACATATCTCAAACAAATGAGTACCATAAAAAATAAGAAAAACATAATTGCGCTGGAACAACATTCCCGGGCAATTTTACCTGTCTATCAAAATGAGGCTGCAGTAGTTGCTTCTGCCTTCATTGTGGTGAATCTTATTTTTCTTTTCCATGGCTAGCTGGCTTTTCATCCAAATCCGTTGGTTTCATTCCATGAGAGTCAGAAGAAGAACATGGAAGGCTCACCTGTTAACTAACTCTGTGTCTAGACCTCGGGAAGCTTTGTTCTAGTAAATGAAGTGGGTAAAATAAAAATTTGTAAATGAAACACTGTATAATAAGAACACAGATTAATCAAAACTGGGCTTAATACACAAGCAATTGAGTGCTGTATGAAATACCAAAAATGCTCCAACGCTCCAGAAAGATTGCCCATTTGACCTCTCTTTCATTTCTCCAGTGACACATCGGTCATTCACGAGCATGTTATTTAACTTCACATTGCAAATTTTCTGTTTTTCTCTCTGTTGCTGGTTTTTTAATGGCTTTTAATTTAAAGGTATGTATATTAACAGTGTAGTCCAGATGATCACATACATTTATTATCACGATTTCTTCCTGCTGAATGGATCCCTTGGTCATTGCATGGTGGCCTTCATTTCTTGTAATACTTTTCACATCAAAGTCTATATTATCTGATATAAGAAAGGCTACACGAGCTCATTTTTCCTTTCCATTAGCCTGGAATATCCTCTTCCATCATTTCACTTTCAGTTTCCACACATCTTTCTTGGAGAGATGTGTCTCTTGTAAGCTTTAGATGAATAGATTTTGTTTTTTGATCCAGTCAGCTAAACCACGTTTGATTGGTGAGTTTAAGCCATTTACATTAAGGGTTAATATTAACAGATAGAGTTTTGGTCCTGTCATGTTAACAATGTTTGTTCATTGTTTCATGTAGTCTTTTTCTGTTGTTATATATTGGGATGTCCTCCACATTTGCCTTTGGTTCTGGTAGGTGCCATTCCTTTTCTCTGTCAGTAAGACACCTTTGAGCAACATTTTTACGACAGTACTAATAGAGGTGAAGTCTAAGTTTTTGCTTCTGGTTGAAGATTTTTTTTTTTTTTTCATTTTCAAGGGAAACAAAAAGCTTTGCGAGGTAAGTTATTCTGGGCTAACAATTTTTTCCATTTATGTTCTGGAATATGCCACTCCATTTTCTTCTGGCCTGTAGAGTTTCCTCTGAGAGGTCAGCTGTCTGATTAGGGTTCCTGTACAAGTTAATTGACCTATTTTTCATTTGCATATTTAAGTATTTTTTCTTATGTTCAACTGAAGAGAGCTTGATTATGATAGATCACGGTCAAGATCATTTTTGGTCAATTCTATTGCAAGTTCCTGTGCCCCTCCTGTAATTTGATTCCCAATTATTTCTTCATATTGGGGAGGTTTCATTTATTATTTCATTGAATACATCATTAAACCCACTTCTTTTTTTACTTCCATAACTCTTATGTTCGCCCATAATTATTCTGTTCAACTCTTCCGTGTCCCTTAACTGTTGGATGCTTTTCTTAGCTTGACTCAGTTCCTTGCCCAGCTTTTCTGCTCTTTCAGAGTTATTGCAAAAGGTGTCTTCCAATTCTGAGATTCTGTCTTCTGCCTTGCTTGTTTTATTATTGCTGCTTTCCACTGAATTTTTAATTTGTTGTATTGTGTACTTCACTCGTGGTAATTCAGCTTCATTTTGTTTCACTGTTGCCATTTCCTGTGTAACATATTCATTGAACTCCTCTATGTGCTTCTCATCCTTTATAACAATTTTTAAAAAAAAATTTATCCAGCAGTTTCTCCATGTCTTCTGTAGTGAATTTTTTGGGATACGGTTCCATAGCCTCTGTGATTTTCACTCCTCCAACTGATTCCCCTATATTATTACAGTGGTATAGTCCTTCAAAAACAGCCGTAAGTCCATCATTTAGTTCTTGAGGTTTATCCCGACATTGTAGGTATGGACAATGGTAAAGAGTCCAGCACCCTATTGTCAAGATATATTTAATAGTTTCATTGGGAGTCCATCTTTGACTTGGAAGTAGTGATGCATACTGCATTATGGCTTCACATCTGGATAGATATGTCCCTATTACACAGTCACTATACATCCCCTTAAATGAAAAGTCATGAAACAAAATCAGCAACAGGAAGAAAAACAGAAAATTTACAATTCCATGAAGTTATGTAACATGCTCCTGAATGACCAATGTGTCACTGAAGAAATAAAAAAGAAAATCAGAAATTTTCTTAAAGCAAATGATGCTACTGTATAACCTATGAGTCAGTAAAGAAATAAGAAAAAAAAACTTTCGAAGAGATGGAAATAAAAAAGAAAGATATCAAAACCCATGAGATGAAGCAAAAACAGCATTGGAAAGGTTCTGATATTATATTTTGCATGAATGTTGCCTTCTATCAGAGAGGACATGGTATTTGTCCTTTCAGGATTGACTTTTCACTGAGCATGATGGTCTCTTGGATTGACAGGGTTTTGCTCCTTTGTCAGGGAGGTGTGAGTAATCTTGTTCATTATGTCTTTGTCTCTTCTTTGGTCTTTGGTCATTGTAACTCTTATTGGTGAATTCTTCTCTTTGGGGCCGGTTTTTAAGATGTGTTTTCGGTACCCAGTTCTTCGTTTGCTGTCATTTGTGCCTCTCCCTCCAGCAAGTTTCGGTGCTGGGCTCCCTGGCTAGACTTCCGCCATGGTCTCGGAAACCCAAGCTCCTGACTCACCACTCTCCACCCCCTGTAATCCTGTGCTCTGACCGCATTGTTGCCTGCTCAGTCTTTCTCCCACTCCCCATTCTGGCTAGAACCACGATGAGTGAGATACCAGCTGTGACTTTAACCTAAATCAGAGTTCTCAGTAGTGCCTACTGCATGAATGTTTTCTTTTTTCTTATTGGAACCTAGGTGCAACCTGAACCCATTTTAAATGAAAAACCCATGGGATGCCAAGTCAGCATTATTTTCTTGTTTGGACAAATGAAATGTATTGCGCCAGAAGTGAATTCTCCCCTGGCCTAGCGCATGTACAGCTTACTGTTGTCACTCCTTCAGATTTTTTGCCCCAGTTCACAAAATGGACCCTGTTGTGGCACAGGTTGGGGTCTGGGCCATGAAATCCACCCTGTTCCCACACCTGACGGCTTGTGTTCTGTCACTCTACTTCTGCCCGTGGTGAGATTAACCAAATCAGTGGGATCCGCAGTTCTATATGATTGGACTCAATTCACGATCCTCTTAGGCCTGTTCTCTCCTATTTCCCTCTCTGCTTCTCCTTGGCTAATCCTTATCTATTTAAACCTGTCCTCCTCTCTGTTCCACCATCTTGAAACTCCTGAAATTTACATTTCTTTTTTTTTCTAAAGATTTTATTTATTTTTATTGGAAAGTGAGATATACAGAGAAGAGGAGTGTCTGCTGATTCCCTCCCTAACAGCCGGTGCTGAGCCAATCCAAAGCCTGGACCCAAACTGGCGTCCATATGGGATCCTAGCACGTGCAAGGCGAGGACTTTAGCTGCTAGTCTACTACGCCATGCCCTGGAATGTGCATTTCCAACAAGTTCCTAAAGGATGCTGGCAATGCCAGTCCAGAAGCCACATAATGAGAACGATTTTTCTGTGTTGGTGATCTCCACTCTGGTTGCCAATGGGAATCACAGGAGGATTTCAAAAATGTATTGGTTCTGACCCAGCTGATCTCAGGTGTAACCTGAACATTGTTTAAGGCTCCTCAGGGGACTCTGGTGCAGCTAAGGTTAACATCTTCTGCAACAGATCTATGAAACTAATTAAGAACCATGACTCTGGGCTGTCAATATCCTGTGATATTTTTCTTCTCCTTAGATCTTCATTGCTACCACTGTAATTCAAGATGCCTTTGGATCCTTTTTTGGATTATTGCAGTATTCACATGACTAGCTTCTCCACCTCTGAGTTTTCCATACCATCTTTACTTCAGCCTTTATATAGTTGCTAATCCTGCTAACAAAAATGTTCGTATCACTCCCTTGATGAAGGGTAGATAAACTGTCTTGCATCAGTCAATATAATTCACGTTACACATTCTCAAAAGTAATTATCAAATTCTTGCAGCTCACCACAACTATATTCATTCCATAGCCCTATGGCTGTTTTCGTGGACAGGTCTTCAAGTGGTGACTATCATTCCCCATCGTCCCACCATATGATCCATGAGGATTCTCTGTGCTCCTATACCAGATCACCTACATCTATGCAACTGGCATGTGAACAGAAGGTTGTGGAAGAAGATGCAGGATATTTTAGTGCATGGACCTGAAGTGATATACAACACTACGGCATAAGTTCATATTCTATCAGCCAGAGTAAGACTTATGGTCCCAGGTAAACATCAGAAATACAGACAGTATCATCTCATGTGTCTTTAGACAAAACTAAATGCCAGGTTGAATACATAACATCGCCTGTAACATCTCGTAACATCTCTTAGTGGGATAACACACACACACACACACACACACACACACACACACTGTAAGATTTTGAGTTTTGTAGACAGTCACTAAGTACTCTCTTCATCGCATTCACTATAAAGCCTAAAGTCCTATTCTTGGCCTTCCAAGGTTTTAAGAATCTGTTCTTGCCTCTTCAGTATCAGCTGGTGATCTTTCCTATTGGTGTTCCGTATCCCCATTTTATTTTCCCCAAAGCGTCCCCCTCTGCCATTATATTTTTGGACATGTGGAAAAGTTTTGCTATTCTTCACTTAAGTCTTTCCTACTAGCTTCTCAAAGCTCAGATTGAGTCAATATTTTCATAGTCTTCTGTCCTTCCATCACTCTGATTTCCAATTTGACATTCCACATTCATAACTGTTTTACATGGTCCAGAGTATTTTCATCATGAGACATTGCAGGTGACAAGAGTATTTTTTTTAGTATGTCTAATACTAACTTGCTGTTTGGCACATATTGTCAGTGCTTGAATAAATGTTCAGTGAGATAAAGGAATCTTTATTTGATTAAAAGTTAAAATCAATACATAGCCCAGCTCTTGGACCACTGAGCAATCAAAATGGTTACCACTGCTATTTAACATGTATGAGCCTAGAGCCTCCTACGTCACACATTTTGTGTATTGAACTATTAAACACTCCTTTCATACTACAAATGGGACACAGTATTAAAAATTCATTTTTGAATTGGCTTCTCGGTTTGCATATCTAATTGCTATGCAGGCTTTACCAGAATGAGACTCCAGAGAAATGAGTTTCAGTTTAGGCTGAGATTTAAAAAAATTTAAAATATATTCGTATTACGGACTATTTAATGAGTGAAGACTTGGATTTCACATCACCCTGAAGGCCTCGGATATCTCTGATATCCTATCAGGGATGGGATGAGAACATTTGACTGAAGTCCAAGCACGCCAAATAAATGCTGAGAACAGTGAGTGGAGACAAGCCTCAACGTTGTTATGTTGATATTGGGAAATCCTTGAGAACACATAATTTTCAGTACAGTGGTCTGAATCCTTAATCAGGATTTTAGCTCAATCAACTATTCTACTGTCTACTAGGATCATCAGACAGTTATTCTCCAGTTGTAACTAACTTCATTTTCCTTGGCATCATTCTGCTTTACATCATCATGGAAATACATACTGTCCTTGAGTTTTCAGTATGCAGTATGGTCAGAGCTTCTATAAAGAATTCCAAGGTTTTTACCATTTTTCCACAGTCTGAGAGAGCATATTGGAAAAAGAAAGATGGATATATGTATAAATCCATTCCCTACCCCTCATCATACTCTGTGGAAACTGGTCTTTATTGACAATGTAGAGAAGTTTGCTTGCCTTCTTTTGGTTGGGCTTGGTAGTGGAATCTATATTCCACTGCATGGTTGCAGTAAGTCAGAAGGGAATTATTTGCACTTATCCACGCAGCTCCTTGCATTTGTGTCCAAACAGTTACCCTATCTCTGCATAAGCCACTGGGCATGTAGGTTGACCTCCCAAGCAGCAGTTACTCTACAGGGTCTCCTTCTGCCATGGTTTATGTGTTCCCTGCTATTACTGGCTTGATAAATTCCCCTAACCTAGTCATAGCCCCTTCACTATATCCCTTTACTAAGAAAATAATCCTTCATTGAGCTCTCCTGTTAGAGGGAGCTGTTTTCTTACTTCAGGACTCCGGCTGATAGAGTTCCTATCTGACTAATAACAAATAGTTGATATTCAGCAGCCAGCTGTGAGGCTGTAAATTGATTACATGTTTAATCCCTTTTCATAAGCTTCAAATGCTTGAACAATCATTTATGACCAATCTAAAAAGTGGCATTGCTTCAACACTCTTTTGAAGCATTAGCACAATGCTAATCCATATACAACCCCTTTTTGCAAACAATGTTATAATAAGAAATGTACACTTTAAATTGGTGCTCTGCAGATTCAGATTGGGGTCAGATTACCACACTGAATTAAAATCCCGAGTCCCATAAGAAGTTTCCAGAGTTTTGGGAGCAATGTTGATTAAATGCCTGACCCTTTGAGGTATTGGAAGTTGAATACCTTAGTTCTGTTCAACTATACCTCAAAATTAATGTACTTCCTGCATTATTTATATTGCATAGATATAAACATGTTTAAAAATAGTTGTGCCTGTTAATTTAAATTAATGTATGTTGGTTAAACCTTCACATTGCAAAGCAAACAAAGAAATAGCTGCTCCCTCATTTAGTAGCTGTCTCAAGATGCTAAAATCTGTACATCTCAACTTTGTGAAACTGAAGAGCAGCAGAAGCTACCTGACGAGTTGTTGTGAGATACAAATGAATTAAAATAGCTAAGGGTTTAGCACAGTGACTCATAAAAAACACCAAATGAATAGTAGCTCTGTCAATCAGTTTCCCATAATAAACAGTGCTCCCAAATTTCATATTTTCATATTTTCTTTTGTGGCTATTCACCACTGGGCTGCCATGTTTGTTCCCACAGAGTTATCATTGTTTTTCTTAATGGTTTTCCAACTTGGAGTCTGAGAAGCTTAAAATAGGAAGGGACTTTGGACATGATGTAATCAAACATGGTCATCTTACTGATAAAAAAAAAAAAAAAAAAAATCCCAGGACCCAGAGGAGTGATGTGAACTCTCCATTTGCTGCTGAACAAGGACAAACAGGTTTTGCATTTCCTGAATGGTTGCCCTGTCCCCTACACTGCTGAGACATTGCTGGTGGATTTTTCAGTCTGACTTCTGCCCCTACTCCCTTCAATCATTGCTTGATCTTTTAGGCTCATGCCATGTCCTGGGAAAGCCTGCAATCATGTCCTTGCCTCCACCACCTCCAGCAACTCCTGGTACACCTCTTCACAAGCTGAGACAAGCACTGAGAGCTCTGCTTCCAAGTTTCAACGTGTGATCTCAAGTTGGAGCTCTTGCACTGGCTTAAATTAAGGGGTAAAATTTTAAGATAAACCCCCTGCCCTCAGGACTCACCACATACACAGAGGGAAGGTGTCAGACACGATTGGTCATGTATTTTGGGGTCACATTTATACAAACTACCCAAAATAAGTAAATCCTTGGAGGCATAAGGTAATCAGGGGTCTTTAGGGACTGAAGGAAGGACAAGCATGGACTGGAGACATAGTGGCATCTTCTGGAGCTTTTCTCTAGAGATTGTGAAAAAGTCATTAAACTAGGTATAAAAGTAAGTGTTATACATGTATGGGGTGTCACTGATTTGTACACTTGAAAACTTTTGAGGGTGTGTGTTTGTTACTGCAGTTTAGACAGTGCTTGACACACCCACATGCGTTATCAGAAGAATGCCCATTCCTGCAAGTGGACACCCCAAAAGGCAGCAGTTGATGGCTCAAGTACCTAGCTCATTATCACCCACGTGGGAGAGCCATATTGAGTCCCTGGATCCTTGTCTTATGTGGCCCAGCTCCAGCTATTACAGGCATTTGGGGAGTGAACCAGCAGGTAAAAGATCTATATGTTTCTTTCTTTCTGCTTCTCAATTGAAATAAATAAATGAAAATGTTCAAAAATTTATTCATAACTTCAATTTTTAAGTCACATTAAGCTATTTTATTATTTTTTTATTATTGCTTGCAAATATATAGCTACTGTCCCAGAAATGTCACCTAATTTGAGAATTCTTAGCGTTTGATTACTCCAGTCATGACTCATAACTTCATTTTTACCAAGTTGTGCTCAAAGATCCATATACCTATTCAGAAGGTACCTTCAAAGGCTCAACTGCTTGGCTGTAAATGATTTCTGCAAGGTACCAAGTACATTATGCAACGGGTACATGCAGGAGAGATATTGATCCATAATTCTCTTTTCTTGTAATGTTTCTCTCTGGTTTAATCTTCAGGACTGTGATGGCTTAGGAAAAGTAACTTACAGTTCCCTCTTTCTTTCATTTCATGAGTTGGTATATGATCTATAATAATTTGTTCCTATAATATTTTGTAGAATTCATAACTGTCACTTTGAACCTGGAATTCACTTTGTGGCAAGATTTCAGTTAGTAATTCAGTTATTTTGACAAATACAAATACCTTATTAAATGTGCTGACTTTTTTTCACCCCTAACCCAGTTTTACTCATTTATGACATTTTGTTCATTAAAATTTTGGTAATTTCCCTATGATTTCTTTGTGTCCCACGGGCATTTGAAAAGCATGTTATTTACTTTCTAAATATTTGGGGGGTTTAATGGATTTTTTTGTTATTGGCTTCTGTGTTAACTTTGTTATGGTCAGGGAATATTTTTGCATTGTTTCAGTATTATGTAAACAGTTGCTCCTGAATCTTCTGGCCCGGTTTCCAAGTATCTCAATAATGACTTTATAAAATGAGGGTCTAATTCAGAAACAGTCAGTTCATGTTGAAGGGTCATGTTTGTTGAGTATTCTCCAGTCTAGAAATGTCCATGACTTTTATAACCTTGACATTTTTTATGCATCACAGGTCAGTTATTCCATAGAATAGGCCTTGATCTTGGATGTCTAATTTTTTTTTTTTTTTGGTTGAATTGCATGATGTGTCTGCGGCAGGAACATCAAAGAGGTAGCACTGTGTTCTTTGTGTGGCTTGCTGTTAGATGGGGAACAAGACCAAGTTCTTTCTGTTGATTCACACTTTGATCAATTGATTAGAATCCCTGTCAGATTTTTTGCTATCGAATTACTTGTTTCCCATTTGTAACTAATAAACATTTGCGAGATTTTATTTCAAAGCTTTGTAAATATGCTCTTCTTCAAGTTGTTATTTTATTCATTCATGTAGATTTTTATAGCTTATTTCATCCAATGACACTGTTAGAATCTACCACTGTTTGTTTTCATATCCAAATTATCTTTGCTTTAACCAGTTTTTGCATTTTTTGTTGCTGTATTTATTGTTTTTGCTGTATTTATTTTATTTATTTTGTTGCTGTATTTATTTATTGTTTTTGCATTTTGTGATTGAGTTTTTGCATTGCTTGACAAATCTCGCCATTCCTGGAACACTTTAACTACTTTTGCAATTTCTCTGACTGCCCCTCCACCCTGAAATTGACTGTTTCTGACACTGCTTACACAGACTGTGATGATGACCTAGATAATCTACGAAACACTGGTACTTTGTATAAGAAAGAAGGGATTTAGATACAGCAAGACCCATGTCAACTTCACTTTTGTGTGTGTGTGTGTGTGTGTGTGTGGTCTTAGGCGTCATCCACAACCTATCTTGGCCTCAGTTTCTTTCACTGGAAGGGAGGGAGTTAGGTAAAGACTAAAAGATATAGTGTACATGAATCTCCATTGGAGAGTATTAGAATTCTATCACAAGCAAAGTTGATTTTTCAGGCACTTTAAATCTATTTTGACTTGTTCTGAAAGAACAAAGTTTAATCAATATATTGAAATTCTTACACGCTTCCTGCATGATTCTTATAACTTCACATTTCCATTTATTTAAGAAAAGAAAATTATTTCATCAATTAAACATCAGCATTTATCATGTCAACCACTTCAGACTCTCTGAGATGGAATATGTCAGCTTTGAAAAAATATGCAGATACAATCTGACTCAACTTTAAATAGAAAGTTAAAATATACTTAAATAACCTAAATGTACAAGATACATTCAAAAGCCAGTTGAAAATGTCAACTATCAAGTGAACGCTAGATACTGCTTTATAAAAATTTGTTTATTTTTATTGAAAAGTCAGATATACAGAGAAGGAGGGACAGAGAGAAAGGTCTTCCATCCACTGATTTACTCCCCTAGTGGCCACAACGGCCAGAACTGAGTTGATCTGAAACCAGTAGCTTCTTCAGATTTCCCACACAGGTACAGGGTCCCAAGGTTTTGGGCCATCCTCCATTGCTTTCCCAGGCCAAAAGCAGAAAGCTGGATGGGTAGAGGGGTGGCCAGGACACTAACTGGCGCTTTTATGGGATCCCGGCTTGTACAAAGTGAGGATTTAGCCACTAGGCTAACGCACCGGGCCCTCTTCATCAATATTTAAGCAACAGACACAGAGAGTGAGCATGACAGACAGAGAGCTCCCAGCTGCTGGTTCCCTCCTCAAGCGCCTAGAAAAAAACTGGAGTGTAATTGAGGATGGACCTGCAACTAGAAGCAAAGACTGTGATGGAGGTGCCCCACGTGGGTGGTGGGAACCCGATTGCTTGAGTCATCACCACTGCCTACCAGGGTCTGCCGTGGTACGAAGCTGCATTCAGAAGCCCAAAGCCTGGAACTGAAGCTAGATACTCTAATACGGAACACAGATTTCTCTCTGTTTACTTGTTAATTCTCATATTTGCCTTTGTTTCAAATGCTTACCTCATAACTATCCAACATGAAAAGGAAGGTGTTGAATACACGGGAGTACCTCAGTTTTTTGTTTTGGTTTGGATTGTTTATTTTTACTCGTACACTGAAAAGACAGCTTTTAAAGAGTTCATGGAGGGCCTGGTGGCATGGCCTAGTGGCTAAGGTCCTAGCCTTGAACGTCCCAGGATCCCATAATGGCACCGGTTCTAATCCCAGCAACTCCACTTCCCATCCAGCTCCCTGCTTGTGGCCTGGGAAAGCAGTCGAGGACAGCCCATAGCCTTGGGACACTGCACCCACGTGGGAGACCTGGAAGAAGCTCCAGGTTCCCAGCTTCTGATCAGCGCAGAACCAGCCGTTGCGGCTCACTTGGGGAGTGAATCATCGGACGGAAGATCTTCCTCTCTGTCTCTCCTCCTCTCTGTATATCTGACTTTGTAATAAAAAATATTAAATGAATCTTTAAAAAAAGAGTTCATGGAAAACACAAATTATGAAAAAAAAAATAATGAAGGGATCTCAATATTTTTGCACTAAAATAAATGTAGGTTTGATTCTATTTTTCCTTGAACTTTTTGAAGTGCCTTCATATAGCGCTTCCAACTTCAGTTTTTCCACCTGTTTGGAAGTGTGGGTAGACTGGCCCACAGCACGAAGACCAACCGGACTTCAGCTTCCACTTGTCACAACAGCTTTGAGTTTCTCTTTGCATCAGAGTCCTAAAAAGTTTCTATTATTGCATTTATCTTTATGTAGTGTATATTATTTTAATGCATACTTTACCAGGTGTTTCCTTACATAGAGACCTGGGAATGGCACAGTAATAAAGTGATAATATCTACATATTCCTAGTCTACCATGCTCTTCCATAATTATCAGACAGAATCTTAAAGCCTGCGTAGAAGTCAAGCTAACGATCTTTGCCTGAAATGTAAGCATTCTACCTTCTGTCTGAATTTCCACGCGCCGGGTCAGTTTTGTTCCCTTCTCCATAGACTCCACTGAGCGCACGTACTTTCATTTTCCCTACCCTACACTAAGGAGAGAAGCTGTAAAGCCATGAGGACTCTGGATTTTGGTCAAAGGGTCATGCGTGTGGCTCACAATTCGTGACTCAGTGACTGACAACCCGGAAGGAATCCGCTGTGTTGACCGGGTAACAGAAGGTTCTCACGGTGTCAGCCAGGAGTTGCATGGCTTACGAGAGCATTCTTGGCCATTGTACCCTACCACCTTTGTCACTCTGTCTCTCCTCATGCATTTAGTGTTGACTCACTATGCATGCCATATTGCTGGGCACCGCATATGCTAATGCGTATCGCTTTTTTCCTACACCATGCTAGGGAGGGAGGTGTGTAAGAGCATTAGACGTGTGGGATACAGAAAATGCCCTGCAAGATGATGACACAACCGTCACATTGCCCAAGTAAAACTCTGTAGCTTACAGTGTTTGTCAAGAGCCTGTTGGAAGATGCCCCTTATGCATTAACTCAACATTATCCAGAATATAGCCCAGATTCAGTTCATGATATACTTTGAATAAAGATATGGAGATTTTTCCAGACAACCGAGTAAGGCTTACCACAATCCCATTGTGTAAGGATCACTATACCTGTTTTGGGAGTCTTTCGTTCATTCTACCTCTAGCTGCATTCCTTCCAAATGATGGGCACTGTGTTGGGCAGAGCTGTCACCATTAAACAAACAGATGAGAGTAAATTGCCCATAGGCCACATGGTCCTAAGGTGCAGAGTCCGACACGAAATCCAGATGTCTCTGCCAAATTGCTACTCACTGCTCATTGCTTCCTCCCAAATGCTGCATGGGAACCTAAAAAAAAGTGATATTATGATTCTCTTTCTGTTTCTGTTGCCTTTGGTCTCCATCTGCCTCCCTCCTGGCCATCTCTGCTAGATTTGGTTTGTCTATATGAAGAGTTGCTTAATTACTGGCTCAACTTGAAAACAAATCTGGTCAAACCTCAATTATGATTTCATTACTTAGAAAGTAAATTCTAGATGAAATTAAAATTCAAAAGATGTATAGCTGATTATCTCCAGGCCTTCTTTTTCTCTAAAAACTTTGCTCAGTGTCTCCTCATGCTTTACCCGCTTCAGAATTTCCACACTGTCTGTCCAGGTGTGTCTTTTATTGTAGCTTTAAAAAGAGTATGTCTTAATGTTCAATTTCTTTGTATCTTGTCCAGTGGCTCACATCTGTTGTTTCTTTGTTTTCCAAGTCAAATCTTCACATTTCTTCCACTGCTAGCCTCTTTCCAAACATGATCCCTGTATAGTTTGTTTGTTTTAAAAATTCTTTCTTCACAGCAACTTGCCTTTTTTGTAAAATGTTTTAAAGAATTTTTCTGTTGTACAGAAATCAAAACATAAGGCAAACCTTTAAAATGGATGTTCCAGTAGTTTACAAAAGCTTCCTGCTGTACATAAAAGAAAAGGGAAAGGGAATTTTTTTTTAAGTCCAGATATGCTGTTTTTTACTCTAGCTTATGTTGACATACAGTTCTAAGATGAAAGCACAGTGCTTTTACTCATTAGCCTTTTATAGCTACAATGTGTGGTTCTCAGCAAGGACTTTTAGAAGGGCTGGTTTTACTGTTTAAATTTATTTTCTTGAGTGTTATTTATTCATTTGAGACACAGGCAGACAAAAAGCTCCCATTCTGTGGATCACTCTGTCCTTCCAGAGCCAGAGAGAGGCTAACGCTGGATGCCAAGAATTCAATTCAGGTCTCCCATGTTGGTAGCAGAAACCATACGACACGCGTCATATTCTGCTTCCCAAGACATGCCTTAGCAGGAACCAGGAATCAGGAGTCAAGTCAGGATTCGAACCCAGGCACTGAGCTCACCTATGACATGCATGTATCTTAAGATGCATCTTAACCATTATGCAAATGTTCAATCCCAGAAGGATTCCTTTTTCACATTAATGTTGGCTATGTCCACCTGTCATATAGCTCTGTTTCTATTGCTTGATGTTGTATAAGGCATTAGCTAACTCTCGGTTTATTGGTTAGAATGGAAAGATACTACCTTTAGTTACTAAGCCATAGGAGTAATATGTGAATCTGGTGCCTGTTTTTGGCAGCCAATCAAAAAGGAACCTTGCAAAGAGAGGGAAGAGATTGGAAATGTAGGGGAAAGTGTAGGGGAAATGAGTGAGAATACAAGGAAAATCCATCCACAGAGATAAGCTGGGCAGTCCAGAAGGACCTTGGTGCCTAGGGGTGGAGTTCACAAGAAGCCAATAAACAATCTAGAAAGGAGAGTGGGGCTCTGAATAGAGATGGCCAGACCCAAGTACAAAAATTTGGAGAAAGTTTAAAGTTGGAATCTTTAGCAACTGAACCTCCTGAACAGGAGAATCGGCCTTTGTGCTGGTGGTGGACGTCCTGGCCCGGACTGCTCATGAATGCACCGTAACTCCCAGGATCTCTGTGTGCTGACAGGAAAAACACATTCATTTCCTCAGTGGCACACACAGAAACCCCTCTCAGTTCACAGCATAGTTCTGTGGGGTTTCCAACTCAAGGCAAAGCAAGTGCTTTGCATCTCTGCTGAGGATGTAATGGGGAACAACGGAGCAGCAAGGCCTCTGAGGGAAAAAGTAAATGGACCACAGCTGGTTATTTAAAAACATAACTCTATGAACTGCACCTCAAGTTCAATCATGCCAAAGCTCCACAGGCTGCCTCCAGTGGCCATGGGCAAACCCATTACCTCCTGCTCCCCTCTGTGCAGACAGACCTGGCAGAGCATCAGGACCACTTCTCACAGAGCTGCAATCTTTCTTGCATTGATATCTTCAGCTTTGTGCTCCCAGAGGCCATGAAGGACTGATTGGGATTAGCCCATAGGTGGAGCTGCACGAACCTGATCGCTAACCCCTGCCCTGCACCAGTAACATCCAGACAGGAAGACCAAACAGTTGTATGATTTGGGTTTTTCTCTCATAATCACGGACAGTTTTACCTCCCTCCTCATGTTGCTAGGACACTTCCGCATTCAGATCTTTGCTCTCAAGTCTATTCTGCTCAACTGAGTAGGAAAAAAAAACCGTGTGTTTCCGTGAATTCATTGCGTAATGATAAGGAGCTAAAGAGTGGTTTTGCAAAGGGTCAGTTGTTAGCATTGCCATCCTTCCCCTCCTCCCAATGTCCCTTTGAGTCCTCTAGGGACAGACCAGCTGCCCCTCTCCCCATGATGGCAAGACTTGGTAAGTGTCTCTCATGAAAAATGGATCTTCCTCTTACAATGTGTCTGGCATCATGGACTCTTCATCTCCGTCTGTGTGCAACCATTCTGGAGAAGAGCCACGGTGCTGGCTTAGACCTGGAGAGAAATTCCATGATTGCTTAGCGTTTTCACTTAGATCTCCCATGTTTTTGCTAAGTTGTTATTTACCTTAAAGGCAAACACACACACACACAGGCAGGCCGACCGAAATCTCCTCTTACGTGTTCACCACGCAAATCCAGATCCTGTCTGGATAGAATGAGTTCAAGGAAGAGATACAGATCAAAGGAGCAGAGAAGCAAAATTTATTTAAAGTGAAACACTCAGGAAGTAATGAAAGGAAACAAAGGAGGAGAAAAGCCGTGCCTAACAGGGTGTGGAACCATCCTTTGTTTTTGTAAAATATCTATCTGTTTGTTTGTTTTTTAAATAAACTATTTTTCACGTTACAGTTCCTTAGGCTCAAGGATTTCCCGCAACCATCCCGCAACCTCTCCCCCACACCAGTTTCCCCCTATATTGTAACAATAGTTTAGTCCCTCAACAATAGTCTCAAGTCCATCATTGTGCTATTTAAGTGCATCCTACCACTGCATATATAAGGGATGGTATAAAGTCCAACAAGAGCCATCCTTTTATACGATCTATGAGCATGAAAAGTTGTGTTTGGGAAGAGGCCTGACTGAATACTGGATGGAGTCTGGGGGCAAGGCTCGAGCACCATTCATTTCCTTGCCCATTTTTGGAAATATTGAAATTGTCTTGGCACCCGATGCATGATGGGAGTGCGAACGTCAGCCATGATAATTTTGTGACGACGTCACAGTCAGTTCAACAGCACGGCAGAGACAGTCTTTAGTTGTATTGAATACTATTAGCCTGTACTGGCTCATAAATGTTGAAACTCTAGTAGCTCTGGTCAGCGTGGAAAGAAGTGGGGCTTAAGTAATGCATGAAGAGGTAGGGGCAGGAAGGGGTTACAGAGCAAGTGCTGGCAATCCTCAGCTTCTCTTTGCCAGCTACTCCCCTGCCTACATGAGCTGGCAATCCTCAGCTTCTCTTTGCCAGCTACTCCCCTGCCTACATGAGCTGCAGTGGCAGGACTAGGCCTGGAACTCAATCCAGGTCTCTGTGTGAGTGGCAGGAACCTAATTGTTTCAGCCACCACTAATGCCTCCCAGGCCTTGGACTCAAGGGTGGAATCCAGGTATTCCAGTGTAGGACACAGGTACCTTAACCAGCAGGCTAAAGGCAAGCTTCCAAGATTTCCTATCTGAACTTTCACTAGCTGCAATGTTTGACAGGCACATGAACTCACTTGGTGAGGTTTCAAGAAAAAACAAATTCAGAGAAAACCTAGAGACTCCAGCATGTTTTTGAAAAAAATCAAAGACTCTCCAGGAGTGCTCCTGGTGCCTGCTGTGTCTCCGTGGAGAAGAGAAAGCACACTGGCTTTCATTGATTCTGATGGAGAATGCTTCTGCCTCCCCAAAGGGTTAGATGAGAACAGAGTGTTCTAAGCAACTCAGAATGCCTCACGGGAGACACAGCAGAAGCTAAGGGAGACAGGTTTTTCCTCTGTGGTATGTTTACAGGATTACCTGATGCTAATGTTTTCTCCTTACCCTTCAAAATCCTATGCACTTTCTAACTCAACCCCTGAGTCACTTCTGATAGATGGAAGAATCCACCAACCCTAAACACGCCTATAGAAGACTTTCTTGCGCTAGGGGAACTTGAGAAACCAAATATGCAATCAGAGCCTTCTAATCCACCTCTTCTCTTTCTCTGAAGGCAGGAGAGTGAGAATGCCCACAAGGAAGACGCTCTCCCTGTGCTGGGAGAAGAGAACTATTTCTCAATGGGGAGTCATCACTCACATAATTCTGTATGAACGGATCTTGTTAAAACGATTATCTTCTTTTAGTCTCTCCATGTAATTTAGTTACTTTTCCACAACTGGCCTTTCTTTTTTCAAGCTAATATAAAAGCACTTCACTTTTGCCATTTCTTTGGGTCTTCATTTCCTTATGAGTGCTTCCATGTCATGTAAATCATATTCAATTTGTAGGTGTTTCTCTTATTTGTCTAAGTCAATTTAATACTTGAGTCCCAGTAGAAGTTTTGCCTCCCCTCCATGAGTCATTCCCAACACACAATGTACATAAAAACCCTCTCTTCTTGCCCCCTATCATTGAAAAAATCACCCCTTTTCCTCAGAACCAAAAGTTCCCATATGAGACAAATATCCCATTATGGAAGCAAACCAGTAGAATAAAGATATTCTCTCTCTCTCTCTCTCTCTCTCTCTCTCTCTCTCTCTCTCTTTCTCTCTCTCTCTGGATTTCCAAGACTATGCCCATTGTGTCGTATGGCAGAATCCCATACCCGCTACCGACCAAACTCCCTTCTGGATTCTAGTGCAAATTTGCAGCTCTAACTAATGCTGAACCCTCCTGACATATTGGCACCCCACAGACTTACAGAAGGATCGCTACAAAGCCCATGTGCTTCCTCCTCTGCCCAGTGTCTTGCCCCTTGTTGGGGCTGCTAAAATCTGTTGCCATAGAGAAAGGATAAATTTCACACAATAAGCAACTTTTTTAAAGATTTATTTTTTTAAATGGAAAGTTAGATTTACAGAGAAGGAGATACAGAGAGAAAAGTCTTCCATCCACTGGTTCACTCCCCAAGTGACCACAATGGCTAGAGCTGAGCCAATACGAAGCCAGGAGCCTGGAGCTTCTTCTGGGTCTCTCGGGTGGGTGCAGGATCCCAAAGCTTGTGGCCTGCTTTCCCAGGCTACAAGTAGGGAGATGGAAGGGAAGTGGCTCTTGGGGCATGCAAGGTAAGATCTTTAGCCACTAGGCTACCATGCTGGGCCCAGCAAATTTTTTTTAGATTGAAAATATTCATTGATCACAATGGACATTGAAAACTCCAGTAAAGCTGCTGCAGAATCCATGATCCATGAAGTTTTACCAGAGGATTTGAATTTGTCCTCCACTGTATCATTCGTTTATTTAACTAAATGTTCACTGGACAGCTAAAATGTGCCAGGCAATCCAATAAATGCTACGGATACAGCACCAAACAAAGCAAATCAAAACTCTAACCCTTTAGGATCCCAATAAGGACAGAGGGAAAGAATGTGGATTCACTTGTGAAGAATATGAGAAGGATAGTAAAGCATTAGCTATGCCCTCATATGGTAACATTTGTTTTGGGAAAATTGTGCTCAGGCAGAAAGCAAGAACCAGGGAGGCTGGGAAAGGTGGTGCTTCGCAGCACAGTGTTCAGAGCAGGTTTTACAACAGTAAAATATTCAGTGAAAAATATACAGGAGTTCAAGAAAAGACAGTGTTTTGAGATAAAGTATCCCTCACAGAAAGTCTAGAAGGGTTAAGCTCCCGGGCCAGGAGGCAGTTGTGTGTCTCCAGGGATGGCAGGGAGGCCTGGATGGTTGGGATGAATTATCACAGGAAAGAACAGAAGATGTGGTCAAGGAGGAAAAGAAACAATCCCAGGACTTTGTCCTTGTTGTTGTTGTGTAATGAGTAGTGAATAAGAATGAGCAAAGAATTGACATAATCGGACTTAAAGGTATCAGTCTGGGTGTGTGCTAAGAGGAAAAGGCCCAAGGCAGAATGCAGGAGATCCATCCAAAGATCACCGGAGTTATTTAAGTGACAGATGGTGATGGCTCTAAATAAGCTGTGGCAGTGGACATGGCTACAGTATCTGGTCATGCACGGAATGTGGTGGAAAGAGACAGCAAGGGGCAAGACAGACAAGGCCTACCGACAGGGGAACTGGAGCAGCAAGGTGAACACAAGAGCGCATTAGTCCGCTTGTGCTTCTTCCTTCTCTTCATTGCAAGCAAAAGTGACAGGCAGCAGGTGGCAGTCATCTTTGACTTTTATTTCCCAGAGACCACTTGATTTGGGGGGTTATACCAATGATAAGTGTTCTGATCCCTCTTGGCCTATAGGGAAAGGACCCTAGAGTTTTGATCAGGGCTGGTGGAGTGGGAGATGCGGAACGGGACTGTTTCGGACTCCAGGCATAAGTGAACCATCTCAGTTCATTGAAGCAGCATTAACAAACCACTTCTTCGACAGATGTTTCAGGGGCATTCACTGAATCCCAGGTACTGCACCAAATAGATAGCCTTGCCTCCTGCAGGTTACAAGTGGGAAAAGGAGATAGACCATACAGATAAATACCCCGCTACACGGTGGGACAAGTGGCTAACAATGCAACTGCAGGTTTTTTGAGACCTTAAGATACAAACCTTCCCTGCCTTCCCTCTTTTGCAGAAGACTTCTGCTGTCTAGCCACAGAAACACTTAAAACTAGGGGGAAAGAAATGAGAAATATAAAAACTTATTCTATTTTCAAGTCACATGTGAGATCAGTCATGTGACTGAAGAGTATAAAAGCTATAATTCAAAAATCATATATAGTTATAATGAGGAAGAACTTTGCAGTTTAAAAAAATATTGCCTTTAAGATGCTATGACTTTTTTCTTAAGAATTTTTTTTTTTTTGGTCAGAAATCAGATATACAGAAAGGAGGAGAGACAGAGAGGAAAATCTTCCATCTGCTGATTCACTCCCCAAGTGACTGCAACAGTCAGTGCTGCGCCAATCCGAAGCCAGGAGCCCAGAGCCTCTTCTGGGTCTCCCACATGGATGCAGGGTCCCAAGGCTTTGGGTTGTCCTTGACTGCTTTCCCAGGCCACAAGCAGGGAGCTGGATGTCAAGCCGGGCTACTGGGACATGAACTGGCATCCTTATGGGATCCCGGCACCTGCAAGGTGAGGACTTCACCCGCTAGGCTGTCACACCGGGCCCTGGAGTGTTGTATTGTTTTGAATAGATTTTTCAAAATAGATTGTTTTTTCTCTTTCAGATACTGTCTTTTTTTTTCAATAAATAGATTAGTTAAACATATTAAATATATTGGTTTTCATAATAGGAAAAGCAGTAATCAGAAAACTTCACATTCCCTGAAAAAGATAATTTCTGACACTCAACACAGGTGTTACAATACATTCAAACATCTATACACTTCACATATGTGTTTATGAATAGTAAATATAGACGCATGTAAAAATATAAAATAGTTGAATTTTTGCAAGGACTCATTTATTTCAATAAATATAATGAGCTTTTTATTTATTACTGCTTAGAAACGTTGAGGACTATTAATAGGAAGAATTACTAATGTGATAAAACATGTTAAGTTTGCTTATTTAAGAACCTACAAATAAAGCAATTAGTTAACTTTAGTAGATTTTTTGTGCTTAAGAGGGAAAGAACACTAAACATTAAAAGTTGACATTTACCTATAAAAAGCTAAAATGAAGCAATGAAATTCAAAATAAAACTTTAAAAAGTAATTGTAGAAATACTGGTGACAGAAAGTCACAATGTTATCACACGTAGATATTTTAGGTTTTCTTAACTTACTATTTTAATTTCATTCTGAGTTTTTCTAAACTGAATATTCTTTTTTCAAATAATTGATCATAAAATATTAGTCTAAAAATACTAAACTTTTAACTCTATTAATGATCACAAACAATGGCCCATAGAGAATGTTAGTTCACAACAGGAGATTCAAACAGTCCATTTAAACTTATTTAAGCTTATTAATCCTGAGCTTTGGAAAGTCAGGTAGTTATGTGCATTTCTGAAACTCAAATCTCTTCCATTGATTTCAAAACATAAAATCAGGCATTTTTAATGCACATTTTGTAAATGAAAGTAATGCAAATTCCCACTCTCTTCCTTGGGGAAACACAAAATTTCAGATCACTAATGAGTTGGTGCTGTGGCATAACAGCTCAAGCCACTGCCTGCGGCGCCTGCAGCCCATGAGTGCTAGTTTGAGTCCCACTGTTCCCAGCTGCTCCACTTCTGATCCAGCTCCCTGCGTATGTGCTGGGAAGGCAGTGGAAGAAGCCCTGGTGTTCAGGCCTCTGCGCCCATGCAGGAGACCAGAAGAAAGCTTCAATCCATGACTTCAACATTCCCCAGACTTGTCCACTATGGCCATTTGGGGAGTGAACCAACCGATGGAAAAAGGTCTCTACTCTCTCTTTGTAACTCTGACTTTCAAATACATAAATAAGCCTTTTGTTGAAATGAAGTAAGGAGGTTCTTTTGTCTCTGTCTCACCTGAAAAAAAAATGGTGCCACATTCTCCACTCATTAAGTAGCAAAAATGACCCATAAGTAAGCCAAACTACAGTTTTAGGATAAGAATTTTTATGGTCCAAAGATGCATGGAAAAATACTCTTTTTCTTGAGAATAATACACAGGAGCATTGCAACATGCCTGTGAAAAAAATTAGGGTTAATAGATGAGTTTATTTTGTGGAAAAAAAATTATTTAAAGCCATGCATGGTAGGTCATGGAGGAGCCAGTTGTGCTACATCAGATTAAACTGTCTCTTCTTGGTGCCGGTTCTTGCCTGGCTGGTTGACTTCCCATCTAACGGGAAAAGCAGAAAATGGCCCATGTTGGGGGCCCTGCCACGCACATGGGAGACCCTGGGATCCTGGCGTTGATGAGCCTCAGCTCTGGCACTTGGGGTCACTTGGGAAGAGAACCAGAATATGGAAGATCTCTCTCTCTCTTTCTCGTTCTCTCTGACTTTCAAATAAATAAATAAACAAATGGTTTTAGGAGTTGTGGAGTATGTGTGTTGTAAGCAAACTGCGCATGATTTTCATGATTGGGGCACCAAAAGTTCCCTTAACTGCATTTTTCCATATTGTTTCTGAAGCACCTGTAAATCGCATCCGGTGGCAGGACACACAGCCACTTCTCACTCGTAAATAAGCAACTAAGAACAGAGACGTGTGTGTGTGCCCTTGCAAAACCTCTTGCTGTCAAAAAATGTGAAGGGAATTTCCTTTTTTCCTTTTTTATTGCTTTGTTTTTAATTAATTATATTTATTTTTGATGATAGTTCATTCGGGTGATCAGGGTCAAGGGCTACAGGAAGGTGGGTGACAGCATTTCCACATTCTCTTGTTTTTTCCTTCCTGCCCCTGGGGGAAGTGGAGCACAAGCAGAGACGCCACACCCAGCCTCCCAAATTCCTGCTTCCTGGAATGCAGGACGACCACCTGATAACACCCCAGGCTCCCCATGTGGCGCGTGCCCTGAGGGTCCTGCTCAAAAGGTTTCCATAGTTCAACAGTTCTGAATTGCTGCCAGTCTCGCCACTCCAAGCACGATGAAATCTCTCCAGAATCCACTGGCTCACAGGGGCCATGCTAGAGTCTCCATTTGCCCAGATACTCACTGCCAACACTTGGCTGGGCTAGTTGCAACTGCTGAGTTAGTTCTGTCTCCTGTTCTGTCTTCTGCAAGTATGGTGGCTCTAGTTGGGAGTCCCTCAAGACTCATTCCTCACTTGCATGCACAGTTGCAGTACTTCCACACCCCCCAACCCCAAGAGGTCACTGCTAAACAGCCGGTGGGCACATCTCAGCGCCACTTGGCGCTCTGGCCACCTCCAAACCCAGAATGGCAGCAGAGGTCAGGCAGAGCCAAGGACTGACTGGGAGAAAACTCTGAGGCCCAGGCAAGCCCTGGATTCGCTCAACGCTTGGCAGCAGTGGCTGGGGCTAGGACCCCTAGCATTGAGTTTAACCTGACTCAGGTACTCCCAGCATCAGCCAGGCTGCTGGAAGCTCCTTTACCCAAGCTCCGAGGCCGGGGAATTTTCCAAAAAATTGAAGCAAGGGATGGTGAGTAAAAGGTGTTAGTAGCCTGCCATCCTGTGGCTACAAGCGGTACTACAATGTTGTCATGGAATTTCCATCAGTGCATCCCAAAGTAACAGAAAGAAAATTAGGGTCAAGAATATAGTAGCTTGAAAGAGACCTCAGGATGTAATGGAACTATTGCCAAGGATTTGGAAATTTAATTCATCATAAAAGAAAAACTGTCATTGATATAGGTTCCCCAAAAGACAATATTATCATACTTATATGTGTGTAAAACACACTGTTTTAAATTTTACATTTTGACAAATAACTCCTCAGTCCGTAGATCCTAAGACAAATTAAATGCTCCCTGTTCTAGTAAACAGAAACATTTCATAGGGCCAAGCAGAAAACATTTTGAGTTTGATACTTCAGCTGTGAAAACAAACAGGCAGAGTGCCCAAGCTTCCCACTTCACTCCAGTCTTAGTCCAGGGACAGGCTGCAAAGTTTTATTTTCATGTGGATTTCATGATAGGATCCCATATTTCATGATGCCTGCAAAACAGAACATCTATAAACGCTGGAAGGACAAGAATGAATTTTCCAAATTTAATTTCATCCCATTTCCCCCTTTTCTCAAATCTGGTGAGAAATTGTCTCCAATGCCAAGCAATCACAAAAACCTACTTGCAGTCAGTTGAAGAGTGAACAGTGCAAAACACCTGGCCGACCGTCTGCACCTGTCCGTCCTCCCACCTGCGCGGCTGCAGGAGTAAGAACTGAGTTCAGCAGCCCAGCGTCATGTCCCAATACCAGCAAATGCTGATGGGTCCAATGATCTCGGGAGCTTTCTGTAGCTTGCGCTGACCAGTGTTCAGTCCAGCCCTAGTATGCCAGTGTGAATGTGGAAATGCGTAGCCAATGAACTTCATCAGCAAATGAAAGTTACCTAACCTTCCTGTAGGGTCATTATCGCCTTCAAATTGGAGTAGAGCGGATCGTGATCTCCTGGTGCCGAGTTGAGTGGTGCCTTGTTTTCCCACTCACTCTACATGTTCACCTCCCTCTGCTCCTGTATCCAGCTGGAGGCCTTCCGCCCACTTTGTTCTCTGGGCTTCTTCCACTTCAACCCCATCACACGCTGACATGTGTCGACTTAATAGACTGAATGAAAAGAGAAGATTCTATTGTGAGACCCAGAGAAACTTGCCACAGGTTGCAGAGATCTGCATTCGTTTTCCCTCAAGGTTTGCTTTGTGGTGGGAACTGGCAGGTGGGAACTAGCTTCCTGAGGGCAAGTGGCTTGAGACGAGGGACACCCTTAGCATTGGATTCTTGAAGTTTTCAACTCAGAAAGATACCAAGCCCCTATCCTAGGACTGGAAGAAGGGTACTTAACAAAAGACAAGTAAGGGGGTGGGTATAGAGAGGGGAAAGACAGGTTTAAACTTCTGCACAGAAATGGTAGTCATTGATTTTTTTCCTTCTAGGCTTTATACTTGGTATTTAATATTAACATTGTCAAACACCACTCCCTTTAAAAAAAAATAAAGAGTTAAATCTTTATTGAGCATGCTCTGTGAGAGTTCTGGTTATTCTACATGTGGGCTCTTACTCTTCATAGTCACCCATTTATCTCACTTCTGCAAATTTGAAAACTGGATTATACAGAAACGTTGAAAAAAAATTGAAACAAAACTGGAATTTAAAACAACACAGATGGCTGCCCGTGAATAAACATGCTAAGGATTCAACTGTGTGTACTACCGGGAGATAGACACAAAATGAGAAGTCGGGATTTGAACCCAAACTTATTGCTGGCATAGCACCCTGTGTTATAGACCAACTACCTACACAGGACTTTAGTTGTTTCTCCTGCCCCTGCTTGTACTCCTCTCCCTGATCCATTTTGACTTCTTCTCTATTTGTTTTTTCTCCATGCGTTTGTGTATTTTCCTCTCATGGTCTCCATAGCCGTTCCATAGGGTCCTTCTCTTTCTTTCAGCTTCAAAAGAAGGACCAGCAGCATCTAAGGATGGCGGCTAGTGGACAGTGAAAGTGGGCTGAGCTTCATTCATACTCGTTGGCTTTCAGCTGTAGTTCTTCGAGCAAGGTGCTTAATCCTAAATCACAGATTTCCTATCTGTAAAACTCAACAATAGTACAAATAGCGTATGGCTAATTAAAGATTGAAAGTCACAACCCCTGGAAATGGCCTTCCACAGCATCTGGCTCACAACAAAGAATCCACATGAGCTCCACCTTCCTGCTTCTCCCTCTCTTCCTTCTCTCTCTGCTCTTTCTCCTCCTCCTTCCAAAAAGTGGCATCATGTTCAACTACTGTTCATTTAAAATATTTCTTGGGCCCGGTGGCGTGGCCTAGCGGCTAAAGTCCTCGCCTTGAACGCCCCGGGATCCCATATGGGCACCGGTTCTAATCCCAGCAGCTCTACTTCCCATCCAGCTCCCTGCTTGTGGCCTGGGAAAGCAGTCAAGGACTGCCCAAAACCTTGGGACCCTGCACCCGCGTGGGAGACCCGGAAGAGGTTCCTGGTTCCTGGCTTGGGATCGGCACGTCCCGTTGTGGCTCACTTGGGGAGTGAATCATCAGACGGAAGATCTTCCTCTCTGTCTCTCCTCCTCTCTGTATATCTGACTTTGTAATAAAAATAAATATTTAAAAAAATATTTCTTGAATATCAACGTCAAAACCAATTTCCCTCTAAAATTTTCTTTCTTCCCTTCAGATGGCAAATTGCTCATGGGAAGTGACCTCTCTTTTTTCAATGCCGGAAATTAGTAAAAGTTAAATAGTTGCTATTATAACCCAAACTCTGGTCTCCAGTGTAAAGTTGGTGAAGTCGGAATTTAGAACAAATTGTTACATTAAAGGTCAACTCCTCAGTGAGGACAAAGGATGCATTGCTTTTTGTATCAAAATGGGGCAGGAGAGGAAGACGCCCTGCGGCCACAGCGATTGGTGGTGTGGAGGATAGGAAGGCTGCAAGGTGGAGAGGCGGACCTGGAGGAGCTGAGCAATACGTCACTAATCCATGGCTCGCAACCACCTGTTACCTGTGGTTCTCCCTGCAACAGTCGAACACATGGACCTTTCCAGAAGGAACCGAGCAAATTGAGGGCCATGCGAATTCACCTTTTTTGCAGAGGCATTTCTGATAAAGCCAACCTTAAAGCAGAGGAGTTTGGAGATAAAAGGGAAATAACACGATAACATAATTTCTCACAAGACTTCGCGACGGGGTAATTCTCGCAACTTTTATAAAAAGTGATATGCTCTTGGTTTGACATCATTAGAAACACAAACACAAATTTAAATATTAACCTTCTGTGTTAACAGACGTAAAGGAAGCAGCCACAGCACCTTCATGACTTGTAAATTTCTTATTCCGAGCACTTGAACTTGCTCAAGTGTTAGCGACCCCTTCCTACTTTTCCCTTGTATTCCCACCAGATTGCTGTTAGAGTTATTTTCACGTGGTCCATTCCGTACAGTCCCCACTTTCCATTTAGGGGTTGAAGATGTAAGTAGGGGTTCAGACACAGTCCAATGCTCTGGACGTAGTGGCTCATGCACCAGGAGAGGTCTGCTGGAGGCTGTGTCCCCCTGCGATGGAGAGCCCATCCTGACAGCTGCACTGGTAAGCTTACACGTGTCTGTCTGTCCTTCCCTGGAATCCATGAAGGAGCCAGCCATTCTGATGAAATCCTCTCCAAACTGCCTGTAAAAATATACCAAGTCTTGTGGAGCCCTCAAATGAAAATGACAGGCAAGTGCCCCAGGTTTTACTGTCGCTGCTTGTTCTTATTATTATTTCTGCTCATTTGAATGCTGGAGACAGAAAGGGAGAGAGACAGAGAGACAGAAATACGTAGTTCCTAAATACTCAAGAAGCCAGGGCTGGGCTAGCACCGAAACCTGGGAGTTCAGGAGCGAAATTGAGGTCTCCAGTATCGGGGGCAGACTACTTACTTAAGTCATCACCACACCTCCACCTCCCAGCATCTGCACAGGCAGGGAGCGACTGGGGCCAGCCCTATGGCTCAACAGGCTAATCCTCCACCTACTAGCACCAATATAACCTATGAACCCCAGCTTGTGTCCTGGCTGCTTCACTTCCCATCCAGCTCCCTGCTTGTGGCCTGGGAAAGCAATAGAGGATTCCTCAAGTCCTTGGGCCCCTGAACACACATGGGAGACCCAGAAAAATGTCCTGGCTCCTAGCCTTGGATCAGCTCAGCTCCACCATTGTGCCATTTAAGGAGGGAAGTAGCAGACACAAAATCTCTCCATCTCTATCTTTACTTTTCCCTGTAAATCTTCTTTTCAAATAAAAATAAATTAGTTACAAAGGAAAAAAGAGGCTGAGAATCAAAGCCAGGAACTCTTCTTTGGAACACAGCCTGCTTCCCTTGTAGAAATCTACACCCCTCGGCCCCTCGAAATCTGAGTCAGAAGGTACTTCCCCAATGTAAAGGTCACACTCCTCACGACGTTTCTGCATTACTACGTTTTGAAGGACTTATTTTCAAGTTTTGTCAATGTGACTTCAAACTATAATTGCAAATATCTCACGTATTTGATTCTAATTTACACGTTTGAAATTTTCCATTAATTGTAGTCCTTCTTGCCCTTGGAAAAATGACATAATCTCAAAAATACTTTCCAATGGAAAACATAATTTGCACGGGCCAAGGGCCTCCTGATCCATTTGGATACATACACAGTTCTTGTGTTAGGTTAACAATTAACTTGTGTAACCTGAAAATCTGCCACATTTCTTTGATCAACCTCCACTGTTTAGACAGAATATATAAAACAGATCTGAAAATAGTGATAACAAGAAAGCACCAAGTATGATTGTTCTTAATAAGGAATTTACAGAACTCATAAGAGAGAAGGCGTGTTAACCAGCGTTCACATCTTCTTTAGCTGGGCTTGGAATAGGAACACTGTATACACACTATATATGCTATATACGCAGCCACTGCTGAAGAGTTAAACCAAGGCAGGGAGCAGCAAAGGCTGGAGTAGCCCCTGGCTGAATCTCATCAGGCTTACCCACAGCTAATCAGTAACTTTGAACTTACTCATTTGTGAGAATCTTACAATGGCCTGCCAGCTCTCCCGAACACAGCAATTTTAGATCACTCTTAGCATCCCCAGGGTTCTGCCTGAGTCCTATACTCTTCTGGTCTTGCTTCCTGGAAACATCGAGTTCTAAACCAGATTAACCAGCCCTCCTGCAAATTGTGTCTTAAATCTGAAGTCATGAATCAATAAGAAAGCCAGAGATGATGTTGAAGTCAGTGAGGTAGTAGGTAACAATGGACTATGACTGTGGGCAAGGCACTTGATGCTTTGTCAAAACAAAAAAAAAAAAAAAGAGGGGGCACAGAATATTGAAAATAGAGTTTGTAGTCAAGACGGAGTACATGCTACTACTCAACAAGCTAATCCTCCACCTGCAAGTGCCAGCATCCCATATGGGTGGCAATTCACATGCCATGCTCCAATTTCCATCCAGCTTCCTTTCTGTGGCCTCATAAAATGGAGGAGGATGGCCCAAGTCCTCGAGACTCTTTACCCATGGGGGAGACACTGTAGAAGAGGCTCCTGGCCCCTAGAATGGGATAGACTCAACTTTAGCCATTGAGGTCATTTGGGTAGAGAACCTGTATATGAAAGATTTTTTTTCCTCTCTGTCTCCCCTTCTTTCTGTAAATCTGCCTTTCCAATTTAAAAAAAAAAATAAATGAAAAGAAGAAGAGGAGAAGGAAGAGGAAATGCATATTGGACGTTCATCATGGTAGGACAAACAAAACCACTGTCTGCTGCAACAGCATCCAGTATAGATGCTGTTCAAGTCCCAGAGTTCCACTTCCCATCCAGCTCCCCGCTAATGGCTTGGAAAAGCTCCAGACAATGACCCATGAACTTGCACTCTTGAACCACATGGCAGTCCTGGAAGAAGCTCCTGGCTCCAGGCCTCAGACTGGCCCACCTCTGGTCATTATGGCCATTTGTGAAATAAACCAACAGATGGAAGAGGTCTTTTTCTCTCCCCCCTCCCCACTCTCACTCTATGTAACTCGGTTTTCAGATAAAAATAAAGGAATCTTTTTAAAAAGAAGTGCATAGTAAAAGTACAGAACAATAATTCTTGTAAATTCCCAAGAGAATGAAAAGGTCACTTTTGAAATTAATGTGAAAAAAAAAAGTCTTTTAAAATATTGAAAGAGAAGCTGGTGTTAAGCTGAAACAGGTGCAGCCTCCAGCTGTGATGCTGGCATCCCACATGGACCCCAGACTGAGCCCTGGCTGCTCTGCTTCCTGCCCAGCTCCTTTCCAAAAACAGCAGCCGATGACCCAAGTGCTGCAGGCCCTGCACTTAGGTGAGAGACACGGCAGAAGCTTCTGGCTCCAGAAGACAGAGTTCAATGATGTAGATGGGGAAGAGGAAGGGAAAAAAATCCATCCTCGATTCCTGTATCTTTGCCATTTTTACGTATGTGGGGGGGGCAGGAAGACACACAATTTGCTTAAATTTGTTCCTCCCACGCCCCCCAAAAAGATGGTTTGCAGAAAAACTGAGTTACTTAGAAATAATCCAAAGTAGCTTGCTCCAGATTCGTTTTGAAGTCTGTGGACTATGTGGTCCGTGCCCCAGGAGCAAGCATTGCACTGCATCAACCCGGTCATTCAGTTTGGGAGGTGCAAGAACAATCACTCCAAACAGCTGGATCCAAGTTTAAGGTCATTTTCAAGTTATCACATTTTGCTAAACCTGAACTTTGACTTTGGTATCAAATAACCAATAAGTGTCAGGGTCTTTGGGGTGGGTGTATGGCCTGTGGGTTGAGATGCCAACTGGGATGCCCATCTTCATTCTACATCTTCTCTGCATTGGATTCTATACTCCGGCTCCTGATGCCAGCATCAAACACTAACGCATGCTCTGTGAGGCAGCAGTTACGGTTCCAGTAATTGGGATGCTGCCACCAATGTGGGAGACCCAAGCTCCTGGTCTTGAATCCCACCCCTCTGCAGCTGTTGCAAGCATTTAGGGAGGAAAACAACGGATAGGAGCGCTCTCCACTTCCCTCCTGCTTCTCCCTCTCTTCCTGCTCTCTCTATTGGTCTTTCCACATTTCCAAGGCCGTTTACTTTTAGCTAATCAATAATCCCTCCCTTGCCTCCCAGCCTTGTAAGTCAATGGAGTCTTTCCAGTCTTTGTTTCCTTGCTGTCGGTCAGTTCTGTGTCTTAGGTCCCTTATTCCAACTCTGAGTATTGAGTTCCAGATCGTCTAAGCAGAGGCGATACACTATCCAGAGCAAAAGCAGCTGGGAATCACTTTATCCCATATTATAGAGCCTCTTGGAGGCCTTGCACAGGCGTCTGAGGATGCTCAGCTTTTTAGCCTATGGTCATTGACAGCCCACGAAGCAATGCATTGTTTTTTATTTGTTTTGGTTTTTTTTTAGTGGGGGGGGTCTAATTAACACAGCATTGAGTGACTGATGTGTTAGAAAATGCAGGTTCTTAACCACATCCTGTGACTACTTCATTAACATTTCAATTTTAGTTTATGTACAACCAGCTTCTATCCACCTTAAAATGCCTATAGGATACTATTCAAGTGTCTCATGACTATTTTTATTTTTATATTTAGCAGTTTATTGTATTGAAGCATAATTTTTACTGAACTTGGCAGATTTTAGGATAGTCCAAAGTGGCCTATAGCTTTAACAGGCATATGTCAACAGTTGAGGCATAGAACAGTTTTAGGAGGGGTGTGCAGAGAATTCTTCAATACCCCAGTAAGGATTAACTTATTTTCGTGTCCTACCTTGTAAGGTATATGTGAGTCCCCGCTGACCGTTTCCTTTCTGATTCTAAGCTTTCCTTGTTGTTCTCTATTTTAATTTTTTGTTGTTGTTGTAAACTGTTGTTGATGTTATGTTATGGCTTTTAATTGGTCGGAACGATATTCTGCCAGCTCTGCCATTAGACCAGAGATGGTCTCCCCAAGAAACTGTTGAATTGATCTGGACAATAACATACTTGACTCTACATGGTACATGCTTGCAGTAAAAGAAACAAGACTGGATTTGAACTGTACTACCGTAATAAGGTGGATTAATCCACCTTTGGGGGAGGGCATGAGGAGGGGTTGGGGGAACCTCAGAGTCTATGAAACGATGTCATAAAAAGAAATGCAATAAGAAAAAAGAAATGTATTGTTTTCTCTGCTCCTGCTACATTGTCTACACTGTTGAGTAAATTAGCACCCTGATTACTCAACTCACCTGTAGCTCTGCAGGCAGAAGCAGCTGAACACACAGCAGTCTCAGGAAATGTGGGTGTTGTTATCTAGAGCTTCTTCCCCACAGCATTCAATTTATTAGAAAACTTCCCTTTACCATAAACATTTACCCTGATTGGGTGCTGGTACCCTGGTGTGGTTAAGCAGGTCTGTGCGACAATGGCATCTCTTACAGGCCCCATTTCAAGACCCAGCTGTTCCAATGTACTAATGTGCCTGGGAAAGCTGCAGAAGATGGCCCAGGCCCTCGGGCTTCTGCCCTCGTGTTAAGACTTGGCTGAAGCTCCTGGCTGGATTTGGCCTGGCCTGGCCCTGGTGATACAACCACTTTGGAGATGAACCAATGGATAAGAGATATTCTCTCTCTCCCTGTCTCTCTCTCTGTCTTTCTGTGTAACTCATTCAAATTAACTGATCTTTTAAAAAAAATTACCCTGATTGTCATTGTATACTTTTATGTTCAAATGGTTTTTAAAAATAGTTTAGGTGCCAGTATAGGCTAATCCTTTGCCTGCAGTGCTGACATCTATTATGGGTGCTGGTTCGAATCTCAGCGGCTCCACTTCTAATCCTGCTCCCTAAACATGTCCTGGGAAAGTAATGGAAGATGGCCCAAGTCCTTGGACTCCTGACCTTGCATGTAAGCCCCTGAAGAAGCTCCCAGCTCCCAGCTTTAGACCAGCCCAGTCCCAGCCATTGCAGTCATTTGAGGAGTAAACCAGCAGGTGGAAGATCTCTCTCTCTCTCTCTCTCTCTCCTTCTCCCTCTATTTGTACCTCTGATTTTCAAGTAAAATAAATAAGTCTTTTTAAAAATTAGTTAAAATGGCTGAAATTTCATTCCAAATCTTTCAATTCCTGCCACAGGAATGAGAGCTGCACTCCTGCAGCCCGGAGCACGATGCCAGCAGTCCCGGAGGAGCACCCCTAGCACGATGCCAGCAGTCCCGGAGGAGCACCCCTAGCATGATGCCAGCAGTCCCGGAGGAGCACCCCTAGCACGATGCCAGCAGTCCCGGAGGAGCACCCCTAGCACGATGCCTGCAGTCCCGGAGGAGCACCCCTAGCACGATGCCAGCAGTCCCGGAGGAGCACCCCTAGCACGATGCCAGCAGTCCCGGAGGAGCACCCCTAGCACGATGCCAGCAGTCCCGGAGGAGCACCCCTAGCACGATGCCAGCAGTCCCGGAGGAGCACCCCTAGCACGATGCCAGCAGTCCCGGAGGAGCACCCCTAGCACGATGCCAGCAGTCCCGGAGGAGCACCCCTAGCACGATGCCAGCAGTCCCGGAGGAGCACCCCTAGCATGATGCCAGCAGTCCCGGAGGAGCACCCCTAGCATGATGCCAGCAGTCCCGGAGGAGCACCCCTAGCATGATGCCAGCAGTCCCGGAGGAGCACCCCTAGCATGATGCCAGCAGTCCCGGAGGAGCACCCCTAGCATGATGCCAGCAGTCCCGGAGGAGCACCCCTAGCATGATGCCAGCAGTCCCGGAGGAGCACCCCTAGCATGATGCCAGCAGTCCCGGAGGAGCACCCCTAGCATGATGCCAGCAGTCCCGGAGGAGCACCCCTAGCATGATGCCAGCAGTCCCGGAGGAGCACCCCTAGCATGATGCCAGCAGTCCCGGAGGAGCACCCCTAGCATGATGCCAGCAGTCCCGGAGGAGCACCCCTAGCATGATGCCAGCAGTCCCGGAGTGCGGACTCTGTACATGGAGAGCGTGGCCTAACTGCTCTGTCACAGGCTTGTGAGGTGTAGTCTCTCCAAGCCCTCAATCTGCTTAACAGTCCTTGCATGATCCTGTACGTATTAGCTTCCGATGACACTGGTTCCCCAAATTACAACTGAACATTCCTTCTCTTCACTCTAGTCTGAGATTTCCCTCACTTCAACACAGGAGGCCATCTGACATCCCTCAACTTGCTTTTGCAAATGTAGCAAGGTAATACTTCTCCCCATCTTTCTGCTTTCTCTTCTGATTCCATGAACATGACATTTCTCTGTTGCAAATTTAATCACCCTTAGCCTCTTTTTTTTTTTTTTTTTTTTTGTATTTGCATCTTTTTCTGTGAACTGAATTTCTCCTTCCAGGTTGTCTCCCATAAGCCTCCTAAGCTTATCCAAACGCTCTGTCTCATAGCCATGACCTCACACTGCTATCTTTCCTCAGCGTTTGCAGCTTTCCTTTGCGACTGGAAGTGTGCACACAACACATTTGGAAAAGAAGGCCCAGCCAATCACCACAGCAAGCAACATCACCTCTCAAGTCTGAAGTTAGTTTTCCACTTGCACAATAACCACAGTACTCAAGCGTGTAACAACTGTAAAGCTTTAACTGATAGCACGCTCAAACACGGTCAAAGTCCCACTTGACTCAGATGCCTCTGTTGGGAAATTCAGCAGCAAATCTTCACATAATCATTATTAAGGGGGGAAAAAAAAAGCTTTAGAAGAGCCTCAAACATTAATTTCTGAATAACAATAAATAACTGCTGCACAACATGGGAACACTGCTTGGAATTCTGTGTTAAGCCAGAACTTGCCACAAAGAATGAAGTGGTATCTTGTGCTAAATCGTTTTAAGCGATAGTGGAACGTGTCTTTGAATATTGTTTCTCAAGGCATCTTCATGAGACAGGTTCAGGGCTCATGAGATGAGCCAGCACCATGGGGTCCTGACTGCACCGCAGCTAAGGGGAAGGTGGCTTAGAGGTGACTCTGGCCCAGTTCCAAATAGGATTCAGAAGTCTGAGCAGCAGCAGCAGAACTGGGTCAGGAGCCTAAGAACCAGCCACACTGAGCTGCTGTCATTAACGCCACTCTCTTGAGGACGTAATTTGCAAATGAAACTAGTGGGATCCAAATGTCTTTAGTGAAGTCTAGTCAGAATAGAGTTTTGCTAAGTATAAACTTCTGTATAGAAAAAATAGAAATATTCCTTGCGGTTTTACGCAGTATACACAGAAAGGAGTGTAATGAGTTTGAACGTTTATTTGTTATTCAGACCAGGGGTTGACAAAGACCACCCCGCCTCTGTTCCAGCTTCGCTTAGGGTTATATGCCAGTTTTCCAGATCCACAGTGTGACCCAGATACTAGAAACATGCATTAAACCTAGACAATAATATGAAATCTAAACAACCCTGGAGTCCCATTCTGGCCCCATTCTGGTGTCAGTTTGTGTCCTGGCTACTCCATTTCCAATCCATCCCCCTGCTAATGGCCTGGGAAAGCAGTGGAAGGCGGCATAAGCAAATATAGGCCATCTAGTTACATTAGGAAAACTAAGGGGAAAATAGTGTGAACTCACATTTTCTTGACAAGGAGGTTGCAGGGCAGAATTGTCGTATAGCGGGTTAAGCCTCCACCTGCACTGATGGCATTCCATGTGGGAACCAGTTCATGTCCTGGCTGCTCCTCTTCCAATCCATCTTGCTAATGGACTAGGAAAACAGTGGAAGTTCACCTCATGTTTGGGACCCTGCCACCCAGGAGGGAGACTAGATGAGGTTCTTGGTTCTCGGATATCACCTGACTTGGCTTTGGCTGTTGCAGCCATCTGGAGTGTGCATCAGCTGGTGGAAGATTTCCTTCTCAGTGTTTCTCTTTTTCTGTAAATCTGACACTTAAAATACATAATTTTAAAAAAGAAAAATTGAATATTTTTAATGCCCATTACTAGGCTTCCAACAATCATTCAGTCCTTTATTATAAGTAAAACTGTATTCAAGTTATTATTTTCTGAAATGCTCTTGATAACAAAAAAATGAGAATGGGTCAGATATTCTGGACACAGTCTAGTTAAGGTTCAGATATGAAGGCACATCAAAAAGCTCACAGAGGAATGGCATTCATGATTGTTTATTTTAGTAAAAACAAATTTGAAATCCATGCATCATGTGTGTGCCTCGGCTTCCTATGGCTGCTCTAACAAACTAACACAAGTTGGTGTTCCACACAATACACGCTTGTTTTTCAACAATGTTAAATGTTAAATGAATTTCCTCTCATTGAGTTCAGCTTTAGGCGCTGGTAGGTCTACTCTCTCTCTCTCTGTAAGTTCTGAGGAAGGTTCCTCCGCCTTTTCTTCTTTCCAGGGTTGCATTCCTTGGCATCTCCAAAGCCACTCCAAGTCATTCTCTGCTTCCCCAACATCACTTTCTTTTCTGTAATGCAACCTCCCTCTGCCTCTGAAGACAGCTGGCTGGTTACACAGAGGCCAGCCAGGTAAGCCCAGATCTCTCCCATCCTAAATCCTTAATCATGTCCACAACGTCTCTCCTACTATGTAAGGCAGCAACTATAGGTCCCAGGGGTTATGGCATGATTGTAATTGGCCGTAATCCAAGCTATCTCAATGAGTGTCATTGTAGCTACTTGACTTAATATCATTTAAGCCAAAGAAAGGACAGTGAAGTGGCTAGGTCTACATGCCCCACTGATGTTAACTCCAATCTTATCATTGTGCACTGTGTGGGCTTGCAGCTTTGGAAGTTTCAATTAAACCAAAGTCAGGCCTAAATAGCTATGACTAAATTCACAACTTTGCCAAGGGCAAGCCAAGTGGGTTACAGTTGTGGATAAGCTAATCATCTTGAGATCCTAGTAGAAATCAAGATGCATACTTACATCTGTCCTTTACTGGAAATGTTTGAACACAAAGCCAAGCTGTAGTCAAGATTACTACAGATATAAGGGAAAAGTCACAATAATGAAATTATAGAGATAGAACAGTGGAGGGGGGCATCATGCAGAAGCCTGTAAATTCTTGGCAAAAGGAAAAAAAATGTCAGACTGTATCAAATCTGGAGATTTCCAAGTTGGAGAGTGTTTATTGAGCTGGCATTGAGCAGAGCACTGGAGACAGGTGTCCGGTGTAGTAGCTTAGTTCCTGACTGTAACATCCACACCCTACATTCATGTGCTGGCACTGTTTCTGATTTCATCTTCCTGCCAACACACACCCTTGGAGGCAACAGGTGATGGCTCAAGCTTGGAGCCCTACCACAGGCATGGTAGATCCAAACGGAGTGCCCAGCTCCTGGCTTCAATCATGCCCACCCCTTGTTCTTGTGGGCATTTCAGTAGTGATTCAGTCTATGTATGGAAGCAATCTCTCTCTTTCTCTCCCTCTCTTTCTCCCTTTTTCCCTCTTTTTCCCTCTCTCTGTCCTCTCTCTCTCTCTCCTCTCTCTCTCTCTCCTCTCTCTCTCTCTCTGACTCTGCCTTTCAAATAATAAAGTCATAAAAAGATTTGAAAAGGATAACAATGATTGTCCCCTGGGAAGGCTAGTTAGACCATCTCTGCCATCACCAACCTAACTGGAGGTCACTTAATTTTTCTGGATCTCAATTTCCTCACTACATAGTAATAGTGAAGTCTAGGTGTGGTAGGTTAAGCCACCACTTGGGATCCCTGAAAACAGTGCTTGAGTAACCACTCAGTAAATACCAGCATAAGGAATAAGCTACTGGCTTAATGATTAAGATACCTGCATCTTGGAGCATCAGAATTAATTTCCCATCTCTGGTTCCCGACTCCGGTCTCCTGCTAATGCAAGCCACAGGAAGTTGCAGTGATGGCTTGAGTACTTCTGGTAACCTGGGAGGCATTCCCAGGTACTGGCTTCAGCCTGGCCCTGCCATAACTGTTTTCAGCATTTGGAAAGGGTAACCAGCATATGGAAGATCTCTCTCTCTTTCTCTCTCCTTTTAAACAGTGCATAAATCTTAAACAAGAAATAGCTTCTTGGCATTGAGTTGCAGGTGGTGACTGCACACCTCCACTTCCTTTGCCAAATGGCAGGGCTGTATTAGTTGATGTGTCTTGCTTCACTACTGTTTGTAGTTTCCATGGCCACTTGGAAAGTTCCTAAGGTTCTGGTGAATTATCAAATCCCTGCCGTCTTTCCTTCAGACAGAGAGGTTCATGAGATCACTATGAATCCTATTTCTGGATTTCCTGTGTTTCCTGCTTAATGATTTTTGATGCAGGATGTAAGCCTCAGTTTATATCATCAGACCGAAGATCTCATTGAGGTGCGATACTGACTCACTTCATAATGAGACACCTGTGTGCTTGCAGGCTTGCTGCCACATCATCTCTGAGCTTCCCCACTTAGGCACCTGCTTCTCACCGTTCACCCTCATCTTGGGACTGTTTATTTCTCACGCTTCCTAGAGACATTTATCACACACCGTCTCCATTCATTTCTATGTTTACACAAACAAATGGGCCTTTCACAGACATCGTGAAGGAATTATAATAAGTAATATTATTTATAAACTCATCAAAATAGAGAAAAGCTCTGAGTCTTTGTGCTTTTTAGTGGGTATTTGCATGAGAGTTTTTCGGAATCCAAGAGGCATGGTTCCCTCTCTTACCTCTTTTTTCCAATGAGTAGCAATTCAGCATGCAAGACCATGCGAGGTAATGATGTTTACTGATTGATTCTAACCTCTCTAGATACATTGCAGATCATGATTAACTTCTCCGAAACACATCTCATCATTTATTTGTTAAAAAGTCAAAAGTATGTTTTCTTTGTTTTTCTGGAAGACTTTAAACAACTTAGGAATTATATCCAGAGGAAACAAGTAAGGCTATGAGAAAGAAAACCTAAAAAGTAAGCAGAGTAGATCTTTTCCATACATAGCTTCAATGTATCAATAGATTTTATGTAACTCACTTGTTCTAAGCTTTCTGCATACGAAAATAAAACTGTAAGTACATTCAGACACAAGTTTAAAAAGGAAAACATTCATTAGCATCCAAGACTATTGTGACTATACTCAAGTAGAAATTTGGTACAATAGCTTATCTTATTGCAAGTTTGCATATTAGTGAATTAATGACATAAACAAAAATAATAAATAATATATTTTCAAATATAAGGACTTAACAAGAAAACTTCCATATGAACACTAAAAAGGCATAGAGAAATTTTTTCATTATAAGTCAGTATGAATATCTGGCTGTGATGGCTACATTCATTTACTGGGACTGCCACCACAAAATACCGCAAAGTGGGTTGCTTAAGTAATAGATACTTATTGTTTGTTGCCCAAAGCCAAGATGCTAAAGAATTACTTCCTTCTGAACTTTGGAAGGGAGTGATCTTCCTCAAGGGACTCTCCTTGTTACAGTTGTTTTCTGGCAGTTAGATTCCTTGGCTTGTAGTTTCATCACCTTGAACTCTGGCTTCATGTTTATATGGTGTTCATCCTATGTACACATCACTGTATTTAAATCATCCTTATTTATAAGGACACTGTTCAATTGGATTAAGGACCTCTTGCTGCAATATAACTTCATCTTTACTTCATTTGCTACATCTGCAATGACTTTACTTCCAAATCATGTTACACTCTGAGTTCCTGGAAATTGGACCTTCAAAATATACCTTTGGGAAAGAGGAGACAGTGGAAGCCTAACTGACCAAGGTGATGCAGGATAAATATTTCAGTTGCAAAGAGTTGTCCCAATACTGACGCAGACCTATGATGCTATGATTGATGGACTAATGGCTATGGATGTGAGGTTAGAGTGGAGGCCTTATCCTGTTATGATGTCTGAAAGTGGAGGTGTTAGAATTGGATTAGATCGCTAGGATATAGCCCTGTTTGACTCATGATGACTTCATAAGACCACATCAAGTGTGAAGAGTGGGCTCCCTGGTAGAGGAGTAGTGGAGACTCTACTGCTGTGCCACTGCTCCTGCTGGTGAACATAGAGCTGGGACTAAGGACACATCAGGCTGGGCAGAGCTACCACACCTGTTGGCCTACACGTGAGCTGGGCTAAGGGGAGAGCAAGGGTGGGCTAACTGATGAATCCCCTGGTACAGGCATGAGACAGAACAAGGGGAGGTTGTTGGGCTTTGCAGCAGCATCAGCTGGCAAGTGCTGGGACTGGAAGGAAGTCTTATTGAAGTAACCATCTGGAGAATGCAAAATTCTGGGGCAGGGAATGGGTCCAGTGGGGAGTCTGTGGGCCCCTCTCTTCTGGAGTGTAATTCCCACTGGTGAGCATTAGAACCAGGACTTGCGGTGGGCGTGGTACCCACTGGAGAGGCTGCGGTACCCACTGGCATTTTGTGAACTGGAGGGTGGAGTCAGTTGAGTTGAATTAGGCTTCAATGCTTAAAGATGTATACAATATGAAGGGATATGGAACAGACCCGGACCAGTCCACCACACATGCTGGCAAGCACAGAAACCAGAGCTGGAGGTCAGTTTAGTGGATGTTACTGGGGTCACTCTGACTGGGCTGCAGCTCCTCCTGACCATGTCGTGGGCAGGGCTGGGCTGGACCACAGCACCCATTGGTTTGCAGTGGAAGGAAGGCAGAACAAATTGATCAACTACCCCAGTGAAGCTTGACAGCAAACTTCTGGGTGAATGGAGACCCCAAAGTAGACTGTCAGCCAATTGACCTTGGAAGTATTGCCTTACCATCAGAGCGGTGATATCAACAGAATCTCAGAACTAGCAAAACCTCTTAAGCAGAACTCTCAGAACATGCTCCACAATGGGGACCCTGGGATGACATTGGGTACTGGGGAAACAGGGCATGATCTCTCCCACTGTATTCTCCACTCCCCAGAACAGGGAGAAGAAAAAGAAAATGTGTAAATAATGGTCTCAGCCACTTTCCCCTGATCCTTGACCCTTCCCAGCCTGATAAGCTATACAAACATCATCAAAAATAAAAATAAATAATTTTTTAAATTATAAATGAATAATTAAATACTGGGCTCCCTTCCTCTTTCTGCCCTTTGACTCACCAAGTCCTCACTGTTTTGGTCTCCAACCTTGCCGGGTCCTTCAGCCAAGGGACTTACTCAACCTTTGTGAACTAATGAAGCTGCAAGCTTAATTAGTCTTCCTCTGTTATTTTAATTGTAATTAAAAGCTAACTCGCGCATGGAGCATTTTGTTGAAGAAGTTATAGCATTGCTCATTGTCTTAAGCCAAACTCTGAAAAGTCATAGACCTTATTTAACTCTTGTCCAAGCTTTCTATCATCTATTTGTGTCTAGAAAGTCTTGATTCTTGAGACCCTTGATGCATGACATTGAAAGAACGCTCCTCCAGGAATTTACAACATAAAAAAAAGTCTCATATTTCCCCACCAAATGTGAGAAGTGTGTTCTTTAAGATGACTTATGAGACACTTTTAAAGCTAGAAAAGAGGTATGACGTCATGAACAACCATCAATGATGTATAACCAAGTGATAAACAGACAAAATCAGAAAAAAAAATACATCCTAATGATGAAGTGCCCTTGGTCTGGGGAACATTACTGTGCAGTTACTGAAAATACAGTTGTAGCCATCTTCCACCGTTATTATTTTCACACTGCTGCTGCTATTGTAGCCATAACAACCATCATACCAACATAATCTAACCTTTTATTTAAAAAAAATATACGATCAGAGAAAACCACACACATCTCCTACTGTAGTTTCGTTTTGACCTTCAGGATCCAGATTTAAAGAGAACTGATCTAAATGCCAACCACACTGCTCATTAATTCTGTGACCCTATGTATTACTAGGTTTCTAAGCTGTGCACCTGGAATAAAACACGGTAACTATTCCATGAGAACTTTACAATAGGACCTGGCAAGCAACATATGCTAGCATATTTCAGGAAATTACCATTTTGAGCAAGTTCATTCTGTCTAAAATAAAGAAAAATCCTAAAGCTAGATACTAATTAATAAAAAGGTTATTTGCCACTTTTATTGGTGGAAAAATATAAGGTGTAGATGTTCATATGAAAATTATTATTTGGGCCCGGCGGCGTGGCCTAGCGGCTAAAGTCCTCGCCTTGAACGCCCCGGGATCCCATATGGGCACCGGTTCTAATCCCAGCAGCTCCACTTCCCATCCAGCTCCCTGCTTGTGGCCTGGGAAAGCAGTTGAGGATGGCCCAATGCATTGGGACACTGCACCCGTGTGGGAGACCTGGAAGAGGTTCCAGGTTCCCGGCTTCGGATCGGCGCACACCGGCCATTGCGGCTCACTTGGGGAGTGAATCATCGGACGGAAGATCTTCCTCTCTGTCTCGCCTCCTCTCTGTTTATCTGACTTTGTAATAAAAATAAATAAATCCTTAAAAAAAAAAAAAGAAAATTATTATTTAATTCAACCTTTTCATAGGATGTTTTTAATAGCAGTTACATTTAAGGCACTCGAAATATTCTTGTTACCATTAACATCCAGGCAGAAACTGATGTTAAGAAACCAAATCTTTAGAAAATTCTTTAGTCTAACAAGGAAATATGTTGTTCTAACTTATTATGGTAATATCTTGCTCTTCAATCAAACAAAACAGTAAACATCTCATAGATATAAATAAGAAAATTGCACAGCTGCTCGAATGTCATAGAAAAAGGCAAGCAGATAATGCAGTTATTTCTAAATAGGTAGCTTATTAAATGAAGGAATTATCTTCCCCGAGGTGCTAGAGATGTAATGCCCTGACACAGTTGTCTGTATAAGGGATTTGTCGGAGTTCATGAAAAAAGATCGGCTTGATTGGGAGTTTCTCGGCGTTGTACTTAAAAGAAAGCCTTCTGCAGGTGGGCGTTTCACCCAGGGATTAGATATGGGACCCCTAAATCCCATCCTGGAGTTCCTGTGTTCAAGTTCCACCTCTCCTTATGGAGTCAGCTTCCTGACCGTTACCCTGGGAGGCAACAGACGGCGACTCAAACACTCGGGTCCCTGCCACCCACATGGGACACCTGGGCTGAGCATCTGGCCCAACGCAGCCGGGCTCAGACTGAGTTGTGGGAAATGAAGCAACAGATTGAAGATCTCTGTAGGCGCCTGCCTTTGTACCCTTTTAAACTGAAAGAACAGAGCCCCATTGGTATTATGTGTGTATAGTTCTATTGCATTTGCAGACTAAATTGTCATGTTGTGGAGGAAAAAAAATCTCCGCCTGTCCGTCTTTCAGTCTCTGCCTTTCAACTAAAACAAACAACAACAACAACAACAACAGATCAACAGAAATGAAAACATTCCAATATGATGCTGTCCTCCCTGCAGCATCTCATCTAGCCAGCCTTCTCACTCAGTCCTAATTGGGGTGGTCAGTTTGCCACACTGCACCCTGACATGCAGTTTGAACACGTGCTAAATGCAGAGTACACTGGCCTCTTAGTTCAATGGAATATGCTGAGAGTTTCACAGAAGAAGTCTCTTTTTTCTAAGATTTGATTTTTTTTACTTTTTATTGGAAAGTCAGATATACAGAGAGGAGAAGAGACAGAGAGGAAGAGCCTCCATTCGTCAACCCATTCTCCAAGCAACTTCAACAGTCAGAGCTGCACCATCCTGAGGCCAGGATCCCGGAACCTCCTCTGGGTCTCCCATGTGAGCACAGGGTCCCAAGGCTTTGGGCCGTCCTCGACTGCTTTTCCAGGCCACAAGCAGGGCGCTGGATGGGAAGCAGGGCCCCCGAGACCAGAAGAGGCATCCATATGGGACCCCAGCAGGTGCAAGGCTAGGACTCCAGTTGCCAGGCTACCGTACTGAGCCCAACAGGTCTTTTTTTTTTTTTTTACTTCACTTTGATTACTATCTTCAAGTCATATGTTCTTGTATTCAAAGTCCAAATTGCTGAAGCTTGACAGGAACAAACACAACGGAGAATCTTAACGCTAATGGTTAACAAGGTCTTTCATAACCACAGAGTCCTCAACTTGAAGTAGTAACCAACCATATGTATTTTTTTTATAGCTATGACCCAACGCATTATTTTATAGAGGAGTTTTAAATGAAGTGGCTAGTCAAATGACTCAAGTCAAGAGGGAAAATTATATGACCAAATCAGAGTAGAGTAAGGATGGACAGAAAGAGAGAGGAAATGAGAGGGTTTAAAGAATCAGAACAAGATCTGAGAAAAAGATTTAAAAGGCTTCAGTATATAATATACTAAATATAAATTCATACAAGGTTAGAATACACTATTCCACTCAAAATTAAACTTTAGCGATTTGGAAGAGAGGAAGGAGAATAAGAATTCATTTGATTCTTTTTATTTTGAAATATGTTGCCCCCGGTAGGCTATACCACAGCACTCACTGGGTCACATATGAGCTGGGTCTGGGCATGGGCTAAGCTGGACTGAAGCCATAGCATCTGTCCATAAGAGCCAGAATGGGCACAGGCTAATCTAGCTAAGCTGCCGTACCTGCTGGCAAGGACCAGGACTGGGGGTAGGTCACATCAGACTGAGCTATAGCACCCACCAGCAAATCCAGGACTGGGAGCAGGCCAAGCTGGATAAGGCAGCAGCATTCATTGGCATACATATGAGCCAGGTCTAGGGTGTGGGTTGGGCTGAGCTAAGCCACAGCATCCATGAGTATGAATACAAGCCAGATATGATCCAGGACGGGCTGGAATAGGCCACAGCACAGGCTGGCATGTGCAAAAACGGGCTGAGGATAAATCTGGTAGGGATCACTAGGGGCCACCCCAACTAGGCGTGGCATCCAGTGGTGTGCATGTGTACTGGGCCTGTGGCAGACTAGGCTGGGCCAGGCTGCAGCACTTGTCGGTTCATATGGGGGACAGAAGTGACCAGGCAGCTGCATCCATCCATACACATTGGCTGGTGCAGGTAATGGACCATACCTGACTCTGCACTAACTGGTGCAGACAAGAGTCAAGTCTGAGATCTCCCAGAGGCAAGGTTTCTTGGGGTACTCCCCAGCTGGATCTCTGGACTCAAAGCCCAACCACAGGGAAAAATCACAAAATGTATGGTCTGACCTTGGCGTGCATGTATCAGGATTGAATCTCCTCAGTTTTTGATGCCTGTGCAGTGGTCAGCATGTTCAGATGCACATGGGGGACCTGACAGCCAGCTCATCTAGGCCAGCAAAGGACATTAAGTGTTTCATCAGAGGATGGAAAGCAGAACAGGTTGAACCACTCTCCTGGCCAAACTTTGCCAGCCAATAGGCCTTGGAAAGATTTTCTCAACCTTGGTGCAATGACACCAACAGCATCTTAGAACTATCAAAACCGTTCAAGTAATGGCCTCAGAGCATTCTTCCCCACTCAGAGTCTCTAAGGGGTCATCAATTAAACATCCCCCATCTCCAGATGTAGTTTGATAGCAATGAGAGGCTCCCTCCCGTCTCCCTTCTATTGACACAGGAGGAAACAAACAAACAAACAAACAAACAAACTATTCCTTCATATCTCAACCCTCTCCACTCTAATCAGAGGCCCACATGGCCATGCATCACTCTCAACTACGTAAACAATATTAAAAATAAACAAAATTATAGCCAAATGAAAAAATTAAAGTATGCTCTCCAGCCAGCAGGAAGATAGCCACTTGAGCTTCCCATGAAGAGAAAAAAAAGTATAGACCACGTTAGATGAGTTTAATCTGTTAATATTCTATGTTCTTTTACCTGTCTAGGATCCAAGAGGGTATTTGAGAACAGAAGAAAATACATATTCAAGCAGTGTTACAGTTTGACAACTAAAAATTATTATGTGAAAAGTCCGAAAGTATTTTTAAAATATCCAAGATTCAAAATCAGCAAAATATTTAATCCTTGTCAACATCCAGTGAGCATACTAATGACAGCAGAAAGCTCATTAAATTTTGCTTGTAAAAACTTTGAGAACATTCTCTTATAACATGTTACTGTAGGCAACTGCCTAGGTTGCATTGCACCTAGGAAATGCGACACTGCAGGCAGAAAAGCAGCTAATAGCTGGCAGGCATCCTGGCCCTAGTTAATGCCAAATTTGTGTTACCTATACCAAAGTGCCAGCACAGTTGCTTATCCTATTTTTCGTGGGGGTGAAGACACTGGCACACCAGCAGACAGAATCTGAGGACCTATGTAAAAATTTTGTTGGCCCTGGGTAGACCAGCACCCAGGTTGGCACAGCACACCTCTGGAGGACCAGGCTTGAGCATCTGTGCACTTGCAGGCATGGGGGACTGTGGATTGCTGAGGGTAGCAGGCCTAGAGACATACAGGAGCGAGGAGTACTGAGGGAGAACATGACAGATAAAGAGGGGGGCACTTGCAGGAATCAACCCCAGTAGCTGAATGTCTGAGAAGAATGTGGGCCATGTCAGCTTTGGCCACAACACTGACCAATTCACAAGAGAACTGGGCTTGGGGGCAGATTCTGTGGAGAATATGTGGGCTTACTGTGTGGGATTGCCATACCAACTGGTTTCCTCAAGGGCTGGGAGTGGCAACAGACTTAACTAAGCATGACCAGGGAACTCAACAACATTTGTGGGTGCTGAGGTTGGGAATAAGCTGCACCTGTGCAGTCTGTAGCACCTGTAGGCACACCCAAGAATTGGGTGTGAGGTGGACAAGGCTGCACATCCACTAGGACACACAACGCTGAAGATGAGGGGCAGACTATGCCAGGTAAGGGCTTAAAAGCCCAGCACCCTCTGTCATATGTGAGACTTGGGTCTGGGAGTAGGCCTGGAGAGGGAACTTGGGAATGCAACTCCCACTGGTGAACATGTGAGTCACGGATGGGTGTTGGTGTTGACCAGGCCATGCGGGGCTGCCTCACTTGTCAGCAGGTGTATGGTTTGGCTCTGGCAAGCAGGTGGGGGAAACCGGGCAGGGCCAGATCAAACCATAGCACACTACCATATACAGGAACAAGGATGGCGTGGATCATGCCGGGCTAGGGTAGGTTATGACACCTACTGGTTTGCATGAAAGCCAGGATGGGACAGACTGGGCAGGGCTAGGATGTGGCACCTATCAGTGAGAATTGGAACTAGGGGCTGGCCAGGTCAAGCCAGGCTACAACATCTGATGGCAAAGGCTTTACGATGAAAGGTTATATTGAGCTGGATCACAGCATCCATCAGCATGTGTAAGATCTGTGGCTTGGATTGAGCCAGGGTGAGGAGCTAATGGAACACTCCTGCTGTGCTGTGGTTCTCACTGGTGAGTATGAAAGTGGGAATGGGGGCTGTGAGCTGGGCTGGACATGGCTTCATTATGGGTGTGGGCTGGGTCTGGGGTATGCCAGACTTGGCTACACTCCAACACCCACTGATGCTCACAAGAACCAGAGCGGGTCTAGGACAGGCTGGGCTAGGTGCCTGCACCTGCTAACCTATGTAAGAGCTGTATCTGGGTGTGGACCAGCCAGGGCTAGGTTGTAGCACCCAACAATAAGAACTGAAATGGGTATGGGCTGGTCAAGCAAGGCAGCTTTACCTTCCAGGACAGGAGGTGGGCCAAGTCAGGCTGAGCCAAGAACCCACAAGTGCAGAAGATCTGCCACTGGGAGGTGACATGATAGAGTAGCTTGGGGAACTCCTCTGTTAGGATGTAGTCCCTACAGGTAGGCACAAAAACAGACTGCAAGCAGCCTAGACCAAGCATATGTGTGGGTCAGGTCTGGGGGCAGATCAGGCTGGGCCAGTTCATAACACCCACTGGCAGATGTGAGAACCAAGACAGGGTGTAAGACAGGCTAGGTTGGACCACTATCGCAGCCAGTATGCATTAGGGCCAGGACTGGGGGTTATCCAGGCTGGGCTAGGTCACAGAACCCACTAGCATGAATTAGAACTGGGGGCAGGCCAGGCTGAGCTAGGCTGTAGCACCCACTGGTGAATGTTGAGGTGAACTGAGCCATGCCAGTCTGTGCCGCAACTGCCACCAGCACATGTAAGACCTGGATTGGAGATTGAGCACTCCAGGGGAGCTGTGGGAGTTTTTCTGCTGGACTCTGAGAGCTGGGACTGGGTGCAGATCATGCTGGGCAGGGCTACAAACTCTGTTGGTCTGCAAGTGAGCTGGGTTAGGGGGAGAGCCAGGTTGGGCTAAGCGACCATATCCACTGGTGTATGACTGAGCCAGGATAAGCACAGGCTGTTTGGACTTTGCCACAGCATCAGCTAGCAGGTGCTGGGACTAGGAGCAAGACGCATCAGTCTAGAACACAGAACCACCTGGAAAGTGCAAGATCCGGGGCTGGGAATGGGCCTAATAGGGAACTGTGGGCACCTCTCTGATGGGTTGCAGCTCCTACCAGTGAGTATGACAATTATGGCCAGGAGTGGGCCTGGCTGGATAGTCAGTGGTGCCTGCCAGCAGGAGTTTGGGCTGGATAGTGGGGTCAACTGGGCTGAGCTAGGTTCCAATGCCCATTGCTGTGTATGAGAGCCAAATGGGATGTGGGACAGATTGGGCCAGTCTGTTGCGCATATCAGCATGCGTAAGAACTAGGGCTGCAGAGGAGCCTGGTGGGGGTTATTAGGAGTCACTCTGACTGGGCTGCAGTTTCCATTGGTGTGTGTGTAAAGGCTGGATCTGGGGATAAAACTGACCAAGTGACTGCAACCACCAGTGTGTGTGTAGGCTGATGTCAGTGATGGATTGAGCTGGACCCTGCACATACAGGAGTCAGGGTGGGATCACCTCTGGTGAGATTGATTTGGGGATGGCCCCCACCTGGATCATTGGACTCAAAACTCCAACAATGGGCAAAATCACAGAATCTGTGGTCTGATGATAGAGTTCATGTGGCAGAACTAGGGCTCCTTGGTTGCTGAATCTTGTGCAGTGGACAGCATGCCTGGCTGCACATGGGTAACATAGTAACTAATTGAGGTCTGCAAAGGACATCTGGTACCATGGAGGGTAGAATGAATTGCAGAACTCTCTCCGTTAAGCTTTGACAACTAATATCTGGGCCCATCGAGACTCTAGGGTGGCCTATGTCAGCCAATGGACCTTGGAAAGATTTCCTCAACCTTGGAGCAATGAAACCAACAACATCTCCGAACTATCAAAGCCACTTAAGCAGTATCCTTGGAACATCCTCCTCATGTCCAGGGACCATGGGATGACATCAGTGACCATCTCCTACCCCCAGGTAGTGTTGTGATTGGGCTGCTGGCAGCGGGCCTCTCCCCTTCTCCATTTTCCCCAGACAGAGCAAGGGAAAAGGAGATTGGAAGCAAGTTTCTCGTCCATTTTCCCCCATTCCTCGACCCTCCCCATTCTAATACGTGGTGTACATGGGTATGAATCTCTCTCAACTATGCAAACGTCATCAAAAATTAAAATGAATTTATTATTAAAAAGAATCATATACATAAAATCAATGGATAACAAAAGTAAATCAAATACATTGAAGACATTGAATGATTTTTTTTTTTTGCTGATCATGGCAGAAAACCCCTTTTAAGATTTGCTTGATAAAGTAACTGGATACAAGTACACAACTACGCCCTCAAGCTGATCAAAAGCCAAGAAAGGCTATTTTACATCTCATTCTAAAATAAGCTCGATCATGGAGGAGGCATTAGTGTGTCCTGCAATGAACATTGTTGTAGTCCCACACTTTATCATGTAAGAGTGACATGGGGACCAGCATTATGGCGTAGCCATAAAACCACTCTGTGCAACCCCGAAAATCCCATATAAGTGTCAGTTCCTGTGGCAGTTGCTCCACTTTTAATACGTGTGTTCCCTGTTAACGATTTGGGAAAAGCAGTGAAAATTGACCCATGTACTTGGGCCCCTACTATTTATATGCAAGATCTGCTAAAATGCTTGGTTTCATCCTTGCTCAGCCCTGGTCAATACTGCCATCTGGAGAGTGAATCAGTGGTTGGGGCATCTCTATCTCCCCTCTCACTGTTAACCCTGCCTCTCACATGATTGACAGATAAAAACTTTAAAGAGTCGTGTAATTTTTTTGCATTTTATTTTGTAAACAAACATTAAGCCTGATTTACTGCGATATAAATTTAAAATGGTATCCCAAAAAGTGAACGAGAAAGAAAAAAAGTACAGAAGGAAGGAAAGGAGAGAGAAACATTAAGGTGGGGAAAGGGAAGACCACTATATTAGGCTGTATCTACAAACTGTGTTAAATCTGTGAAAAGCTAACTTAAAAAATAACCACACAAATTTAAGTAGTTTACATAAATAAACTGCTGTTCCAGCATGGGCAAAGTAAGGACAATAGGAAAGCCTCTGTTTTCAACTTCCAGGATTTTTATGAGGATTAAAATACCTCAATGTCAACTATAACCTCTATAAAACGTAGTGGTTACTGCTGCTAAAAATAGATATTTATTAGAATTCACATGCAAAAGAGTATAAATATTTTTCAACTTTCATGTAATTCCATTGCTGAGTAAAAAACTGAATTCAAGTCGGTGGCCAACGAACTTTCAAAAGTTTCAACACAAGGAAACACTGAATCATCATGCAAATATATTTTTTTAAAGATTTATTTATTTTTATTACAAAGTCAGAGATACAGAGAGGAGGAGAGACAGAGAGGAAGATCATCTGTCCGATGACTCACTCCCCAAGTTAGTGCAACGGCTGGTGCTGTGTTGATCCAGAGCCAGGAGCCAGGAGCCAGGAATTTCCTCCGGGTCTCCCACGCGGGTACAGGGTCCCAAGGCATTGGGCTGTCCTCGTCTGCTTTCCCAGGCCACAAGCAGGAAGCTGGATGGGAAGTGGAGCTGCCGGGATTAGAACCGGCGCCCATATGGGATCCCAGGGTGTTCAAGGCGAGGACTTTAGCCGCTAGGCCATGCCGCCGGGCCCCAATGCAAATTTTTTTTTAAAAGATTTTATGTTTATTACAAGGTCAGATATACAGAGGAGGAGAGACAGAGAGGAAGATCTTCCATCAGATGTTTCACTCCCCAAGTGAGCCGCAATGGGCTGATGCACGCCAATCCAAAGCCGGGAACCAGGAACCTCTTCCGGGTCTCCCACGCAGGTGCAATGTCCCATCGCATTGGGCCGTCCTCGACTCTTTTCCCAGGCCACAAGCAGGGAGCTGGATGGGAAGTGGAGCTGCCAGGATTAGAACCGGTGCCCATATGGCATCCTGGCACGTTCAAGGCGAGGACTTTAGCTGCTGGGCCATGCCGCTGGGCCCCAATGCAAATATTTTTAACCAGTGCTTCCGGGTGAAATCATTCCTAATAGAGTCCGTGTTTCAGCTTTTTCGGACCTTTAAATGAGTGCTACCCCTTGGAGAATGCAATGCCAACATCCTCATTTATTTTCAATTAGTAGTTAATTTGCTTTAAAATGTGTTATCAACACGGCCTCGTCCTGAGAGTTTTCCGAGCCAATCAAGGGTATTGGGAATCTACCTCATTTCCTTTTAGTGGAGCATTAATAGGTCAGACAAAATCCTACTCTGAGAAAACTTTCAGAGATCCCCAGATGTAGGCAACTGCTTAGGAGAAAAGCAGCCAATAGCTGGCAGGCATCCTGGGCCTAATTAATGCCAACAGTCTGCTAACTATCCCAGTGTTCCAGGATGGTTGCTATCCTTTGGTTTTTGTTGTTGTCATTGCTGTTTTGTTGTTTTGTTTTGAAGATACGTGGGGAAGGCAGGGGACGCTGAAAATGCTACCACAGCCTACAGGCAGAGGGGATGCTGTGCGGATGGCCCAGGGAAGCGTATCTGGGGACATACTGAAGTGGCAGTGGCGCTGGGCATGTTTGATAGCTAAAGAATGACTTCTGGTGTCTTCCATGGGGACATTGCACTCACAGGAAGGCAAGAGAGCTGAGACCAAGTGCTTTACAGGGGGAAAGCAGAGGGCAGTCCGGATCAGGTCAAGGAACCCACCTATGTCAGAGGTTTGGGCTGGGCTAAATAACATCACCCACCACCCACTGGCAAAGCCAGAAACTGGGTCTTAGGGGGCCCAGCAGTCTGGGCTAGGTTTCAGTAAGCACCTGGGAGTGTCAGAGCAGGGAATGGCCCACATCATGCTGAGCCACACCACAAACCAGAACACAAGAGAGCTGGCTGTGCAGGCAGTTTCTGTAGGAACTTGTGGGCTTGCCTCTGCAGGAGTGTAGCACCTGCTGATGTGCAGAGACCTAGAGGTGGTGACTGGCTGATCTGTAGAAGGCTGGACAGATCTGTAGGCTGGACTGCAGAATTCACCTGACACTTTCAGGATCTGGGGCTGGGAGAGGTCCTGTCTAGGCCTGGCTGCAGCACCTGCCAGCACATTAAAAGACCAGAACTGAGGGAGCAGGCTAGCCTGGATCAGGCCATAGTAGCTGTTGGCACGTACAAGGGCCAGGACAGTGTGTGGGGCATGTCCGAGCCTTCAAGACCCGCCAGTGAGAGCTGAAACTGTGACTTGGCCATGCCTGGCTGGGCTGAAGTACGTAAACCCTTGCAAGATCCAGGGTTAGGAATAGTCCTAGCAGGAGAACTGTGGGCACTCCCTTTCTTGGCTCCATCTGATGAGTATGAGAGCTGGAGCCGGGGCTGGGCTGGGCTGGGCAAGTTTGCAACACCTATCAGCATGCATATGAACTGGGTTTGGGATAAACCATTCTAGACTAGGCTCCAACAACTACTAGTGCTCATAAGAGCAGGAATGGGTGTGGGACAGTCTGGAATAGGTTGTGGCACCGACTAACGAGGGCAGAATAGGTGTGAGCCAGTCAGGCTAGGCTGTGGTATCCACTGGTGACTACCAGGACTGGGAGTGGGCCGTGTCAGGCTGGACTGTAGTACCCACTACTACACGCAAATCTGGGACTGAGAGCAGGCCTGGTAAGTGAACTTGTAAAACTCCTCTAGTAGGTCACAGCTCATGCTAATGAGCACAAAAGCTTGGCTGGAAGAGAACAGGCCAGGCTGGGTTGTAGCACCCATTGACATACAAGTGAGCTGGGACTGCCAGTGGGCCAGGCTGAACTAGGCTGTAGCACCTGGAAATAAACATGGAGACTGGGACCAGGCTATTTGAGACTGGGCTGCACAGCATGCTCTGGCAAGTGCAAAATCGGGGGCTGGGAAGAGGCCTGGTAGGGAAGCTACAGCGACTCCCTCACTGAGACACTGCTTCTACTGGTGAAAGTAAGAGCTGGGACATGAGGCAGGCCAGTCTGAAAGTAAGTCAAGCTGTCTAGGTTGCCATACCAGCGGGTACACAGAAGAGCCAGAATGGGTGTGGGTCAGCCAGGCTTGAGCATGCTGGTAAGTGCCAACATTGTGTACAAGTCATATCAAGCTAGACTGCAGTACCCTTGGCAGGTGCAAGATCTGCGGTTGGGAGCTGGCCTGGTAAAGGAATGTTGGACTCTCCCCTGCCGGCTGCAGCCCGTCTGGTGAGCATGAAAGCTGCTCAAGCCAGCAGCTCCTGTTGTCATGCATGTGGGGTGGGTCTGGGGACAGGTTGGACTGAGCTAAACTATAATACCCATGGGTATGCATGAGAGTAAAATGGGATGCAGAACGGACCAGACTAGGCTGCAGCACAGGCTGGCACACCAAAAACTGGAGCTGGCAACAGGCCCGGATGGTATTACTGGGAGTCACCTTGACTAGACTATGGCACCTGCTGCTTTGTGTGAAGACACCACCTGTGGCAGGCTGATAGGCTGAGCTGGGTTACAGCACCCTTAAGTTCAAGTGAGAGATGGGGGGGTGAGGGGGGTGCGTAGAACTGACCAAGTATCTGTATCCACTTGTATATGTGCCCAATGGTGCAGGTGACGGACCAAATGTGACTCTGCACGAGCTGGTACAGATAAGAGCTAATCAATTTTTATGTACATATAAGCATATCAGAAATACAGGTATATCAGAAATATATCTATATATATCTGTATCAGAAAATACAGGTAAATATTTTCACAGTGTTAAAGAAAAAAATGGTCTTTTAAGTATAACCTAGCACTCAAGAAGCCACATAGGAAATATTTGATGGTTGTTTGATTGGTTTGTGTAAAAACACTAAAATTTCCACATAATAAAAGTCAGCTTAGAGAGGAATGACATGAACCATAACTGAAAGCGAGCAGCGTGGAAAACAAAATATCCAAGACAAACAGCAAGCAGAGGAAACAGTGAAAGAGACATCAAGCAAGTGGCTGAACACAAATGGTCAGTGGACATTGCGGTATTAAAATTGATAGCCCCAGTTTTATGAATATAAACACATAAATTTGGAGGCATAAAAATTGTCCAATGTTAGATATATATAAAATTTTAAATAAAAAACTAAACTATAAATATATATGTGTCTTTTTCTTTTATTTTTCAGTAAGTATTATTCTGCACTATTTGTCCCTATTTTCTTTAATTTTACACACACAGTTTCATAGTGAAAGAAAAATGACAAAAATGAGATATATTTTAATATTAACAATGATTGTCTCTGGATGGTTAGATTATGGGTGATTATATTCTTTTGGTTTATTTGTATTGTCTGGATTTTGTACATTTTGCACAAAGAAGATATTTTTTTTTGTGAGAAATTCAGATATAGAGAGAGGAGAAGAGACAGCGAGGAAGATCTTCCCTTCACTGATTGACTCCCCAGATGACCACAACAGCCAGAGGCGGGCTGATCTGAAACCAAGAGCCAGGACCCCCCTCGGGGTCTCCCATGTGAGCGCAAGGTCCCAAGGCTTTGGGCCATCCTCCACTGCTTTCCCAGGCCACAGGCAGGGAGCTGGATGGGAAGTGGAGCTGCCAGGATATGAGCTGGCACTTACACTGGATCCTGGCACGGGCAAGGTGAGGACTTTAGCCGCTAAGGTACCGTGCCAGGCCCAAGAAAACGTATTTTTAAAATATATATATTTCAATGAAAAATTAGTTCACTTGTTTTTCCAAAATCACCTATAAGATCTCCCTCATAAAATATACCAAATATCAAGCATATAACTATATTTTTGTATTTGTAAAAAGACAAATTCACCAAAACATAAATCCAACTCAACCTGCTCTAAGCTAACAATTATTAGCAGAACAGGATCCTACATATTAAAAGTCTCCAAATTAATCATTGTGCACCTAATTGGAATAAATTGCCAGCCATTGCTGTGATAATTTACATATGCTCACTTCATCTGTAAATGAAATATTCAAGTAACAACTTCACACTGTATTTTTCAGCTACTTAGAATTATTTTTCAGCTACTTACAATAGTTTTCCAACTTGTGGAGGACTCAAAAAGAAAGCTCTGAGCTCTAAGAAATTGACCAAGACAATGTTTCATGATTTGTAAAACACAATCTTGAGAAAACATGAGAGCCAGCAACAACACAAGAGGCAGTAGGAAATTATCATAAAAATACATCTTGAAGATAGCGTCTATCTTAAGAGCATCTGTCTATTTGTTCAAGTTAGCACTGGGAATAGAGAGGAAGAGAAAATCTGTTATTCAGACCCACAAAAAGTTTCAACACAATGAAAACACATACAAAAATACTTTTTGAATTAACTAACAGGATAAAATATAGATCTAAATTCATGATTTGGAAAAGATGACTGGGGCATGGCTATGATACACAGTCTGTTGCAACTAAAGGCAAAATCATTAGAACTAGGACATAAAGAAACCAAAATTTCAGTAATTCAGTCACGTTTTTGCCTTCATAATCAAATACGTTTTGCTGAAGCATCTCTTCTAGCACCTTTGGCATTTCCTTCTTTCAAGAAAAAACAAGATTAGGAACTGGGGGAAAGAAACAACTATTGCTAGTCCCAAATTAGGGAAAACTTGTATGAAAAGACTGGGTGTGATCAACGGTCAAACACCTTACCAAATCTTGTTCACTCTAGAATCAGCTTGGTCTTTGCCATGCCCCAAATACATTCTCATGTTCTGCTCTGCAGCATCTGCCAGACAGCCACTCTCAAGATTGGCACTTCAATACAGCTGACACTGCCCAGGGGTCAAGACTGACTATGAGTACAAAGACAAAGCCCAAAATGACGAGCAGGGTGAAACTGTCAGTCCTACAACACAGAGATGAAGGAAGGGAGGAGAAAAGGGGAAAAAAAAAGAAAGACTGAAAACATCATTGATTAAAGAAAAGACACCAAGGGTCCGGTGTCACAGCCTAGAGGCTAAAGTCCTCGCTTTGAACGCACTGGAACCCCACATGGGCGCTGGTTCTTGTCCCAGACGCTCCACTTCTCTTTCAGCTCCCTGCTTGTGACTTGGGAAAGCAGTCGAGGACCGCCCAAGATCTTGGAACCCTGCACCCGCATCGGAGACCTGGAAGAGGCTCCAAGCTCCTGACTTCAAATTGGCTCAGCTCTGGCCATTGTGGTCACTTGGGGGAGTGAATCTTCGGACAGTAGATCTTCTTGTCTGTCTCTCCTCCTCTCTGTAAATCTGACTTTCCAATAAAAATAGAAAATAAATCTTTAAAATATTTTTTTTCTAAAAAGGAAAGATAGCAAAACAGCTAATAAAAAACCCACGCAGTCCAAGGCCACTCCCAAAGGCAAGAGCGAAGGCACTCTAAGGGCTCAAAAATCTTTGCATTCCTCAAGGGGAAACCACAGTTACGCAGCTGTTTCCCCACCTACACATCATTCTGGGAAACTGACGTGACACAGTCCAATCTGTCAAAAACCCAAGGTGAGCGTTACAAATCTAAGCTGTGAAGCCGACATCTGAACATGCTAGGTAATAAAGGTTGGGAAGGAATGAAAAGAAAAAACCCAACAACAGGAAAAGGTAGTTTTCTTTTTTTTTTTTTTTAAATATTTATTTTTTATTACAAAGTCAGATATACAGAGAGGAGGAGAGACAGAGAGGAAGATCTTCCGTCTGATGATTCACTCCCCAGGTGAGCCGCAACAGGCTGGTGCGCGCCGATCCGATGCTGGGAACCAGGAACTTCTTCTGGGTCTCCCACGCGGGTGCAGGGTCCCAAGGCTTTGGGCCGTCCTCGACTGCTTTCCCAGGCCACAAGCAGGGAGCTGGATGGGAAGTGGAGCTGCCGGGAGTAGAACCGGCACCCATATGGGTTGCCGGCTCGTTCAAGGCGAGGACTTTAGCCGCTAGGCCACGCCGCCGGGCCCATCAAGCGGTTTTGATAATTCAACGGTTCTGAATTGCTGCCAATCTCACCACTCCAAGCACGATGAAACCGCAGCAGAATCTACTGGTTGACATAGCCTACCTGAGAGTCTCCGTTTGCCCAGATTTTCACTGCCAACACATGGCTGGAGTAGTTGATTGATTTATTCTGTCTTCTGTCCTCTTTGGTACCAGTTTTCTTCTGCAGGCTTCAGTGTACTGCCAAATCTTCCATTTGCATCTGGATATGCTGTCCACTGCTCTGTCTGAGCCTCTGAGGAGGCTCAGTTTTGACACTTGCACTCTGTGGCAGACCATGGAACCTGCACTTCTCTTCATGGTTGGGATTCTGAATCCGGCAGTTCGGCTGGGGAGATTCCCAAAGAAACTTTGTCTGAGGTGATCCCAGACCAGATTCTTTTGTCTGGCACAGTCCGTCGCCCCAATCAGCTGGTGGTTGCAATTGCTGGATCAGGTCTGTTTCCAGCCCTGTCTTCCACAAGAAACAATGGGTTTTGCAGTCCAGCCTGATTCTGCCCAGCACACATTTGGCCCGCCCCTGCCCTTGATTCCCATGCTAGCCAGTATGTACTGCAGACTTGTCCGGTCTGTCCCACATTCCATTCAGCTTTTCTATATGTCAATGGGCATTGAAGCCTGGTTCAACCCAACTGGGCCTACTATTCAGCCACGCACATGCTGGTGGGTATTGTTCTGTCCAGCCAGGTCTGCCCCACTCCTGGTTTTCATGCTCTCCAGTGGGAGTGCTAACCCAAGAGGGAGGTGCCCACTATTTCCCTTCTGGGCCCACTCCCGAATCATGCACTTTCCAGGTGGTTCTGCAGTTTAACTTGACAAATTAAGCCCCCAGCACCAGCCTCTGCCAACTGATGCTGCAGCAAAGGCCAACCAACCGTCACCCACTCTGATTTATGCTTGCACCATTAGCGACAGTCAACCAAGCCGAACTTTTCCTTAATGTAGCTCACATGAGGCCCACAGGTGTAGCCTTGTCCAGTCTGGTCTGCCCCCATCCCGACTCATACTCTCCAGTGGATGAGGTGTTCCAGCAGGGGGGCCCTCCACATCCCCCAGCCAGCTTAACCCTCTCCCTCCCTAGTTCCTACGTGTGCTGGTTGGGCGCTGCGGCCCAGTCTGGTATGGCCCACATTGCCTCAGCAATTGCCAATGGGTGCTATAGCCTTTTTAAGAAATGTCGAACCAGAGAAGGTCTCCATAAGAAGCCGTTGAATTTAGCTGGACAATAACATGCTGGACTCTATGCTTGGTATATGCTTACAATGATGGAATCTCAACTGAACTTGAACTGTGGTTATGCAACAAGGTGGAGGAATCCACCATGGGCGGAGGTTTGGGGAGGGGTGGGGGAATCCCAGTACCTATGAAACTGTATCACATAATACAATGTAATTAATGAATAAATTTCTAAAAAATGCTCTGATTGTTTAAATGCTGGAGTTTTGGAGCATAAAATGCTTTCTATATTTTAGAAATTAGAAATTTCACTCTCCAATTCATGAAATACCCAATATTTTCTAGGTTCAAGAGGTCTCTAAAAAAATCAACACACTTCAGACTGCAATTGATCCCTCAGCAAGTGGTTGTTAAGTTTGTACCTCATACATGTATCATAGTAGCACATCATTTCAAATATAAATTATGTATTCTATCATGCACATTGTATAGTGTTTATATATATATTCAAAAATATACAAAAATTCAAAAGATTTTAAAAATTTACTAAGATTGTGCTGTGGGAAAAATTTTGAAATTCTTTTTTTTTTTTTTTAAGATTTATTTTTATTGCAAAGTCAGATATACACAGAAGAGGAGAGACATAGAGGAAGATCTTCTGTCCGAAGATTCACTCCCCAAGTGCTGCAATGACTGGAGCTGTGCCAATACAAAGCCAGGAAACAGTAGCCACTTCCAGATCTCCCATGTGGTGCAGAGTCCCAAGACTTTGGACCATTCTTGACTGCTTTCCCAGGCCACAAGCAGGGAGCTGGATGGGAGGCGGGGTCTCTGAGATTAGAACTGGCACCCACATGGGATCCTGGCCCACGCAAGGCAAGGGCATTAGCCGCTAGGCTACCATACCGGGCCCAAGAAATTAAATTTCTAATAGAATAAATGGAACATTTGTGAGGAACTAATCATGTGGACCTACTGAGGAGACTATAGTCAAAAATTCACAAAAAATCTTTCAATAGGAATTCCTATTTTTTTTTCACATAGGCCTAAATTTTATCCATGGAACTTTTATTTCTGACCTAAAGAAATCAAATATTACATTTAAAGTACTCCTATTTGTGAATTTATATTTACAGGTGTACTTTCACAGGGAACTAATCAAGTGTTCTTAGAATTTGATTGGCACAAGAAAATTCCAGCCACAAGAATCAGTTAAGTCGTGGCTTGTCCTTGAACTGCAAGGTCACTGGATCAACGCACCAGAACCCCATGGATCATGATTTCTGAAATGATGTCCCAAGCACAACCTCTTCTCCTTCCATCTCCCCCCTCATTTACTCGAGAAATGCTTAGTGTAAAGCAGATGACATGAGAACCTCAATGGGCAGGTGTCATACTCCAAAGACTATGGTGTTCAAATACAGGAGCACAAAAGGCAGCTCCATTTGTGCGGAGGGTGTTCCTCCTCAGGGAGGAAGGCATAATCCTTAGGTGGTTATTCAGCGTGAATTCAAGAACATCAAGAGTGCTAACTGACCTGCCTCTTCCCTCCACGTGAAGGTTGATGGGATAAGGCTCTTGAACTTAGATTTATCCTTTTTTTTCTTGCAGAAGGTTTCCATCCTCTTCCAAGGCACTGAGTAACCTAACTCTAAACCTGCAGTACTACTCCATATGAAAGTTCCAGGAAGGACCTTACCACTGTTTTATTTGTTGTTGTTAGATGTATTTATTTTTATTGAAAAGGCCATTGTTCTTCCCCCAAAAGGTTGCAACGGCTAGAGCTGAGCTCATCCGAGGCTAGGAGCCTCCTCATGGTCTCCCACATGAATTCAGGGTTGACAGGCTACGGACTGTCCTCTATTGCTTTCCCAGGGCATAAGCAGAGAATTGGATAGGAGGTGGAGCAGCCAGGACACTAACCGGCACCCATATGGGATCCTGGCACTTGGAAGTGGAGGATTGAGTTGTTGGGCTGGGCCCATTGCTTTTAAGAACTGTACTGTAAGACCTCTTCCTGGTCCCTCCCATAGAATTCATGATCCTACCAGCGCCCAAACACCCAGACAGCTCCTCCTCCTGAAATCATTTCCTGGAAAATGATTCCTTACCCCTAAAACCTTGACGCTCTTAGGCTCAGAGCCAGCCTTTCTCCCCTGTCCTGATGTTGTACCAGTATTGGGGTTACAGGCCCTGGTGCACAGCTAGATCAGATGTATGTGGGAGGCAGCTATTCCCTGCCTATTGCTGCACAGATGAATGTGCTTTGACTTTGACTCATCTGCAACCTGCTTTATCTTCACATAGAAACTTCGGCTTTCCATGATTTTTTTTAAAATTTCTTTTTATTATTATCATTTTATGATACAGTTCTATAGGCCCTGGGATTTCCCTTATCCCCTCGCCAATTCCTCCCTCCTCACTGAGTTCCCCTATATCATTAACATAGTATAGTTCTTCATACATAGTCATATGTCCATCATTGTGGGCACGGACAATGGCATAGTCCAGAATCCTACTGCCATAGTAAATAGTTTCACGGGGAGTCAGTCCATCTTTGTCTGGAAGTAGAGATGCACACTAAATTGTATCCTCAAATCTGGATATGATAGTCTCATTACACAGTTATTATATAGCCCCTTAAATGAAATGTCACAGTACAAACCAACAACAGGAAGAAAAGAAAAAAATTAAAAATGCCATGAAGTTAAAAAACATGCTACTGAATGACTAATGTGTCTCTGAATAAATGGAAAAGAAAATAAATAACCTTTTTAAGGAAAATGATGCCACTGTATGAAATGAGTCATTAAAGAATTTAATCAGGAAAAAGTGTTTTGAAGAGATGAAACAAACAAACAACAACAACAACGAAAATCAAAATCCATGAGATAAACTTTGTGCTGATCTTTCTTGGTGAGATGCATTTCCTGCAGTCAAAAAATGGATGGGTTTTGTTTTTTGAATCCAGTCTATTAATTTATGATGTTTGATTGATGAGTTTAAGCCACTTACATTCAGGGCTAATATGAATATGTGGTAATTTGGTCCTGTCATTTAGCAATGAGCTGTTCATTGGTTTAGTCTTCTGTTGCTAATTTACTGGGATGTTCTGCATTTTTGCCTTTGGTTTTGGTGGGCGCTATTCCTTTTCTCTGTCAAGAGAAAATCTGTAAGTATCATTTGTAGGGCAGGTTTGGAAAAGGCATATTTTTTGAGCTTTTCTTTACTGTGGAAGAATTTCATTTCATTTTCAAAGACAAAGGAAAGTTTTGATGGGTACGTTATCCTGGGCTGACAATTTCTTTTAGAATCTGGAATATGTCACTCCATTCTCTTCTGGCCTGTAGAGTTTCCTGTGAGAGATCTCCTGTGAGTTTAACTGGCATTCCTCTATATGTCAGTTGATTTTTTCACATGCACATTCTCCTTATGTTCGGCTGAAGAGAGCTTGATTATCATGTGTTGAGGTGAAGATTGCTTTTGGTCACCCTTGTTGGGAGTTCTCTGTCACTCCTGGATGTTGCTTCTCAATTCTATCTCTAGATTAGGAAAATTTTCCTTCATTTCTCCTATTATTTCATTTAATACATTTGTAAACCCAACTTCTCTTTCTGCACCTTCTGGGACTCCGATAACTCTTATATTTGGCCTTCTAATAGGTTCTTGCAGTTCTTTAACTTTTTTTTGAGCTTGACTCAGCTCTACTTCCAGCTTTATTTGTTTGTTTCCCCTTGGTGACAGGAAATATCTTCTAATTTTGAGATTCTTTCTTCTGCCTCCTTCAATCTATTTTGGAGACTCTCCACTGCACTTTTAACTTGTTCCACTGTATTCTTCATTTCTGAAATATCAGCTTTCATTTGATTCATTTCTAATGTGATATATCTGTTAAAACTCCTTGAACTCCTGCTTTACGTGCTTCTCATTGTTGATAAGAAGTTCTATAACAAGTGTTTTGAATTCTGTATACACCATTTTCTTGATGTATTCGTTAGTTAACTCTGAAGTTGGCAAAGGCTTTTGTTCCTTCGCAGGGGAGTCTTCAGTAATATTCATTGTGCCTTTGTCTCTTGCTCTTGGTCATTGCACTTCTGGTTATCAGATTCTTCTCCTTGGGGCAGATTTCCAAGCTGTGTCACCCACAGTCCTGTAATTCAACTTTATTTATTGTGGTTGGTACATGGCTCTTAGTTTGTAGTCAACTGTGCCACTCCCTCTAGCGAGCTTCAGGTCTGGGCTCTTATGTTACACACCCACCAAGGTCTGCATATCCCAGCACCTGGCTCAGTCAGGATCCACCTCCTGTGAAACTGTGCTATTGTTGCACTGTTGTTTGTAAAACGTTGCTCCCAGTTCATGTTTGTGCAGCTCCCAGCATGATAATGCATGTGCAGCTCACTGGTATCCCTGCAGTGACAAAGCTTTTGTCACTTTGTACAAAATAGTGTCTGATATAAAACTCATCGAGTTCTTGGTCCATCTGCCATTGTGTCTGGGGCTATCCTGACCTGTTTTGGGGTAGAACCTATGGGATGCCACATCATTGCCACATCGTTACAATTCACTGAGCCTGAAATGAGTTTGCTCCCAGCTTAGTGCATGCACAGTCCTGTCCCACTGCCATTGCCTCCCTACCCAAGATGGCACCCAGTTTGGCTCTAGTGGAGGTTTGGGCTTTAAAATCCACCCTGCTCCCACAGCACTGTTTGGGATCTGCTGCACTGTCTCTGCTCCTGGTCACATCAAACAAACTAGCAGGATGGGCAGCTCTTTGTCTGGGTTCAACTCCTGAGTTACAGGTGAATTCTCCTTCCTACCTGGTTGCAGGTGAAGTTCCAGCCACCAGTGGACTTCAGACCACCACTTGCTGAATTGCACTGGCTATTGGGTCACTATAGCACCACACTGTTGTTTCTGCTGCTTTCCAGTGTCCATCAATCTCTAAGTGGCCCTCTGTTGTCGGTCTGCCTGGTCTCTCTTATTTCCTGGAATGTGCCCTCTCTGCTTCTCTGCTTCAGTCTGGCTAATGTTTCTCCATCTGTTCAATCATGTCCTCACTCTATTCTGTCATCTTGTTTCTTCTCAAGGATTTATTTTTAATTAGTTAATATTCAGCAAATTAAATACTTTTCTTCCAACCATGATTGGATATATATTTTATAGTGTAAATATTTTTTATTTTAATTATATTATAAATAATTTTAAATATAGGTGTATATATGACACATATACACAAATGTGTGTATACACACCAGTGTATACATACAGAAATATATATAGTTTTTACACACATATATAGTTTATATACGTATGGTTTTTAAAGACTGAGGTCTTCTAGAATAGTAAACCAAAAAATAGTAACCAAAGTGCAATGAAAGCCAGACATTGTTAGCTTTCTACTTGATTGCTTCTTTTGGGATGGTAAATTACATATCCTTGATTTTTTTTACAAAGGCAGGCAGACAATATCTGATTCTTCAACCTAGTCTGTATAAGCTTTTACTATGTGCCATTTATACATACTAATAAATCACTTAGATAAACATAGTACTTGTGATTTTTTTTTTTGAGCCATATGGGTTCTGTTTTCATAAAGCTGATTACAGGTTTAAAATACTGCTCGGGGATGTTATCTTCAGTGTACTTGATAGATTTTTCTTCCTATTCTCTAAAAAAAACCTGCATTTATATCTCTAAAATAATTCTTTGTTAAGGAAGCATGAAAATATCTAAATTAGTGTTTGAGAGACAAATGATTAAGCTACACAAAGCATAATAAAATCAATTTATCAATCTAATATCCACATTCATTATCTTAGATTCTGAAATACACCTCAATGAATTTATTTCAAAACTCACAAAGTTGTTTTGTTCTTTTCTTTACTTTTCTTTTTTGAAAGTCAGATTAACAGAGAGAAGGAGAGACAGGGAGCAAGATCTTCCATCATCTGGTTCACTCCCCAAGTGGCCACAATAGCCAGAATTGAGCTGATCGAAGCCAATAGCTGAGAGCTTCTTCCAGATTTCCCACACAGGTACAGGGTCTCAAGGCTTTGGGCCATCCTCCACTGTTTTCCCAGGCCACAAGCTGGGAGCTGGATGGGAAGTGGTGCAGCTGGGATTAGAACCAGCATCCATATGAGACCCTGGCGGATGCTGGGTCTACCATACTGGGCCCAAAAAGTTCTTATGAACTCACAAGAAATTAACAATATTTACTTTCAGTAATCCAGAAACAGAAAAATTTTCTAGTTAGCCTACATTGTAATACTAATTTATATTCCTGTATGTGAAAAGTAAAATAGGGTCTATTATCAATATTTTGGGGTGTATATTAAATCCAATAAATTAGGGAGTCTTCTGTCTATATAAGCTGATGTTTCTTGACTATTTTGGGACTCAACAAATATTTATAAAATATTTACTAGGTGCTGACCTTCAAATGATGAATGAGAATGCAAACAAATGTTTCTGAGTGCTCAAGTAAAAAAGTAGAATGTAAATCAGTAGGTATTTCTAGGACTCCATTAAGCATTGGTGCTTCATGGTATCTGGTTCAAGTGAGTCTTAGTTAGGGTCCCTGGTCTACTCCAAGAAATAGAAGGAAATAAACATTTTTACTCTGGCTAGAGACAAGGAAAACCCCTCTCCAGGGGGCTTCTGTTGTTCTCTGCACTGGTAAGCAGCAATCAAGTATCTTAGTCCTACTCTACCACTGATGTCACTGTTAACATTTGGGAGGGCTAGGATCCAAGAGCATTGATTGTGCCTGCTCCTAAAGTGAGGACAGGGGACAAAACATATGGAAAAGTTGACTCATGTCCATTTAGGGAAGCCTCTGCCAACTGATTGGCAGACTGAGATAAAACTCCGGTTTAACCAAAAGATCAAGTAAGATTCTTCAACTAATTTTCTTTCCTTCCTTCCTTCCTTCCTTTTTCCCCCCTCTCTCTTCCTTTCTTTTTCTTTCTTTCTGCACCCTGCTTGTGGCCTGGGAAAGCAGCATAGGATGGCTCAAAACCTTATGACCCTGCGTCCATGCAGGAGACCTGGAAGAAGCTCCTGGCACCCGGCTTGAGATCGACTACTCATGTTTAGCTATTGTAGCCATTTGGGGAGTGAACCAACAGACAGAATATCTTTCTGTTTCTGCTTCTCTTTTTGAATTTGTCTTTCCAATAAAAAATAATTTTTAAGTAGAAAATAACAAAAAGTGTTGAAGAATATCTAAGTATTTTCTAATCTATTATCTTTATTAAGAAAACCACCACAGCTCTTGGTGATAATCACATTGATGGCTAATTTCAAAAGTAAGAGTAGCTTTCTCTCTTTCATATTTGTAATAAGCTGGAAAGTTACCAATTTTTCAGCCTGAGGAAGCTTCTAATTCTTCTGAACTGTTTTCAGCCACTATTACAATGGAAGATGATACTCTGAAGGATAAAACTGTGGTCAGCTCATGTACTCAGCTATTAAAAAAAACAAAATGCAGTTCTTTGTGGCCAAATGGGCCAAACTGGAAACCATAATGCTAAGGGAAATGAGCCAATCCCAAAAGGTTAAATACCACATGTTTGCCTTAATTTAAGATGATATGATGTTATGTATAACATGTTATGTTATGAATGTTATATGTTGTGTATAAACTAAAATTGAAATGCACACATGTCAAGCTCAGTTTTGATAGTGTTGATTAGACTATTCCAATGACCGTAGAAGTTAATTCAAAGCTCTCGGTATTTCTAAAGCATTTGGAGGTAGTGTTCAGCTGTGTTCTAGATGAAGAACAGGGTTTCCTCAAAGGACCATGAGTGGGGGTTATGACGTTGGCTTTTTACCTGAGTACTGAGGATTGAATGCATTGAGTAAAAGGGATGCCATTTTTCTCATTGTGAGAGAAAGGAGTTACAGATACAGAAAGAAGAGACCTTAGAATGAAAACGTTGCTGTTGGAGTTTTAATTCCATGACTTTCTAGATAGATAAATAATTAAATGTCCTTTATACACACACATATGTGTGTATTCTTATGAGACAGATAGATATATAGAAATTTAAATTTTTTTGTAGCTTTATTAATGGGAACAATAACACCCCCAATATTTGAGAATATTTAGTGCCCAGACACTGGTTTCAAAATATTGTTGTCTTGGAAAGAAACCAGTGCTCCTTGGAGAGTTGACTTTTTCTTGGGCTGGGGCACGAAAAGTCCAATCTGAGCTTGGAGCTGCGTTATGTTCTGAAACTAAGGATGGGATAATTCAAGAAGACGCAAGAGGCAGCTTGTCAGAACTATTGTTGCCCAAATCAGGGCAATACGAGCAAACAAATCTATGATGATAATGATGAATCATAGCACATTAACACAATAGGAGCATTTGCATTCATCCTTGTTATAGAATACCCTTAAAACTAACTGGAGTAGTCACTACAGAACCCTGAACCTGAACTTACTTGCCTGACACACAGCTTAAGTTAGTGGAAATGTGTAGGTATTTAAAGCCAGCATCATGGCATAGTAGGATATGCCTCTGCCTGTTTGAGTTCTGGCTGCTGCACCTCTTACTCAGTTCTCTTTTAATGGCCCTGGAAAGCAGCAGATGTTGGCTCAAGTGATTGGTCCCTGAGTCCACATGGGTGACCATGTTCCTGGCTGCCAGCCTAGGGCTGGCCCATGTCCAATCCTTACAGCCATTTGGGGAGTGCATCAGTACTTGGAAGATCTGTCTCTCCCTCTGTGTAACCCTGACTCTAAGTAAAATAAATCTTAAAAAAATGTATGACTTTAAAACAAAAAGTAGATATTCCTTGAAAAATGCAAAGGAAGGAGCCAGGCAGTGAATGTGCAAATCCTGTATTCCCTGTGGAATTAAAGGCACTAAATCAAAGAGTTCAAAGCAAGGGAAGAGCAATGGGTCTCTTATTGGTCTGCAGTGCACGTGGCCTCCCTGGGATTGGTCAGTGTTAGTGGACAGCATGTCTCCTCAGTCTGGCTGGGTCCAAGGATAGATTGGGTTCTGCTTGCGTGATCAGGGGCTGTGAACTTGTGTTAAGCACTCAGAGCAGAGGCTAGCTTTATGATAATACCCACGTTAACTACATGGGCAATACTTTTAGTCTTTGAATCAGGGTCTCTTGCCTTTCCGTCTCTCCCTTAATGAGTTAATTTTTACAGAGGAATTGAGGATAAACAAAGGGATTTGGGAAATTGATGAAGTCTAAGAAGATATTTTGAGAGGTAACAGCTCAACTTCATCCAATAAAAATGAACTAGTAAATAAGTAGGGAAAAGGAAAAGCATAGTCATTGTGTAGCATAATGTCAAGCAAGGGAATTTACAAGGAAAGATAGAAATGAAAATCATCATTCAGCCACTGTCTTACCTTTGAGTGCAGTGGAGAAACCTGGCTAAGACGACCTCCTGTCAAGTGAACATCAACAGAAAAGCCATAATAAAAATGACAGCCATTGATGAATGCCTTGCGGAGACCTGTTCTAAGAAAGCACGCCCAGGTCCTAAGAGGTAGACCTCACGATGTCCTGTGAAGGCACAAACCATGCTTCTCCCAGCTGTGTCCACAGCCCTGGAGCAGGTGGCAACCTCAACGCTTTCTTAGCCAGATTGCAGACTGAGGCTCTGCATTCTTTCCTTCTCATCCTTTGCTGGAAGTTTCCTAATAAGTCTTTCTCAGGTTGAATCATCTTTAGCATCTATTTCTGGAAAGACCTAAATGGACACAATTAGATATGATGGAATGAAAAAATAGAAAACAAAAGAGAAAAAGAGAGAGAGAAAAGAAGTAAAAGGAAGGACTCGCTTTTCTGATATTTCCTCGGTTTGAAAACAATGTTCACACTCACTTCCCTCTAGCCTTTGACCCTTCGCACCCTAATAAAATATGTAAAAATATCGAAAATAAAATTTACAGAACAAGGAAAAGTATAGGAAAGGGCTCTGTGGAGTAGCCCAGTGGCTAAAGTCCTCACCTTGTATACGCTGGGATCTGCTATGGGCCAGTTCTAATCCTGATAGCTCCGCTTCCCATCCAGCTCCCTGCTTTTGGCCTGTGAAAGCAGCAGAGAATGGCCCAAGTCCTTAGCTGCTGCACCCACTTGGGAGACCCAGACGAAGTTCCTGGCTCCCAGTTTTGGATCAACTCAGCCCTGGTTGTTGTGGCCATTTGTGAAGTGAATCAATGATTGGAAGACATTCCTCTCTCTCTCTCTCTCTCTCTCTCTCTCCTTGTTTGTATAAATCTTTCAAATAAAAATAAACTTAACACGCACACAAAAATATATACACAATGAGTGTCCTGTATTGTGGCATTGCAAGTTACGTGGCTTTCTGAGCTAAAGGCATCCCCTATATGCTGATACTTCTCTTGGCTGCTGGGCTTCCCATCCAGCTTCCTGCTGATATGCCTGGGAAGCAGTGGATGAAGGCCCAAATGCTTGGGCCTTTGCCACCTATGTGGGAGACCCAGACAGACCCAAAGGTCCTTGGCTTTGGTCTGGCCCAACACTGGCTGTCGCAGCCTACTGGGAAATGAACTAGCAGATAGAAGAGCTCTTTCCTCTCTGTCACCCTGCCTTTCAAATAAATAAATCAATCTTGTAAAAAATAATAAACATTTCTGTGTTAAACGAAACAGAGTAAGTAGGAATAAATATATGCAGAATGACTAGGAAGCATTTTGTGAAGGTAGAATTAATGCTTGAATTTTTTCATCTAAAACTTTTGAATGCATCCACGTTACTTCATGTGGGGGTAGCAACAATCATTTATTTCCTTCTTAATTTTAATTCACCCTTATCTATAAATAAAGCCTGGTTTCCCACTGCTATTCCATAGTATTTTTATGTAATATATTCTCATGCATACATGGGTATGATCTTCTGTTCCACTGTTCTGTTTCTTCTGATTTCAGTGACTTAACATACTAATTTTGGTAGAAGAAACCCTTGTCTATTATCTTCATCCCTCCCCACCAAGAACTTTTTTGGGCGTTTGCAAACACAATCTTCTTGCCCATGATTCTTGATATACTTCATTAAGTTACAAAATGAAAATAATCTTGAAATATTTAATGTAAGAAGATGAAATCAAAAGAGTTATTTGAGAGAACTTTATATGTAATTTGACTATGGGCCAACTGGCTTCTTTATATTAAGCCCAGTTTTGCTTACTCATGCCCAGTGAGAAGACAGAACTGACAATTAAATTCAGAAAATTTTAAATTAAAAAAAAATAGCAGAGCTTGATTCTTTTTCTATGTGGTCATTATGAAAGTCGTAATGAGAAAGCTGGTTCTGATTTGATTATAAAACTTCCAAATGCTGAGGTTAAAACCGACCTCAAGTTAAATCAAACTTTTCAGCTCATTTGCTGGAGGTGTCAAGCTAGGAATTCAATGTGCCCAAGTGATACTAAACAGCAGCAGCTGCAGTTAAACAGGCTGATTCTTTTTTTTTTTTTTTAAGATTTTTTTATTACAAAGTCAGATATACAGAGAGAGGAGGAGAGACAGAGAGGAAGATCTTCTGTCCGATGATTCACTTTCCAAGTGAGCCACAACGGGCTGGTGCGCGCCGATCCGAAGCCAGGAACCAAGAACCTCTTCCAGGTCTCCCACACGGGTGCAGGGTCCCAATGCATTGGGCCGTCCTCGACTGCTTTCCCAGACCACAAGCAGGAAGCTGGATGGGAAGTGGAGCTGCCGGGATTAGAACCGGCGCCCATATGGGACCCTGGTGCGTTCAAGGCGAGGACTTTAGCCGCTAGGCCACGCCGCTGGGCCCAAACAGGCTGATTCTTAATTTCTGACTCACAAATAACTCTGAAACCCAACAGAGACAACATTTTGAATTATTTGATCTCCTATACCTTAGTGAAAATTTTGGACCTCCCCCTCACCATGGCATCTTCTATACACCATTTCCTAAAGAAATGCTATTAAGTCTGTCCCTGAAATAACGGGGTCCACAGGAGAGGGACACTTTGCTTTTGAAGTGTCTGTTATTGGTTAGCTGCTGGGCACTTGATGCTTTTACGAACATTTCATACCTTGGAGGGAGCACTACAAACACTGAATTAGAAACCTTAGGAACCAGCTTTCACTTGCCTGCTTTTAGATTAATTAACTCAGAGGAGAACTAAGGTGAAGATTCCTAAACAATACTCAGCCACAAAAAGGAATGAAATTCTGCCTTCAAAAAAAAAGATTGGGACTGGAGACCATCATAATGCTTAATGAAGTCAGCCATCCAAAAAAGACAAATACGTTTTCCCTGGTTTGTGGTAACTAACAGAACGCAGGAAAAAAGGTATGAGCAAAATTGACAACCTAAGATCTGATTTTTGTTGGTAGCCCTTGTCTAGTCTGAGGAACTACTGTTTCTCTTTCTTTTCTTATATTAAAAAATTAATTTTTTTTACAGAGAGAAGGAGATCAGAGAGAAAGATCTTTTGTCCACTGGCTCACTCCCCAAGTGGGCGCAAAGGCCAGAGTCCAAAGTCAAGAGCCAGGAGTTTCTTCCTGGTTTCCCATCCAGGTATAGGATCCCAGTCTCCCAAGGCCTTGGCCAATCCTCAACTGCTTTCCCGGTCCACGAGCAAGGAGCTAGATGGGAAGTGGGGCAGCTGGGATACTAACCAGCACTCCTATGATATCCTGGTGTGTGCAAGGCGAGGATTTAGCTACTAGGCTATCGTGGCAGCCCAATATTTGTTTTTCTACTTACTACTTGTTGAATTCATTATTTAGTGGATGGTCAAGATTGTACTTACGAAGTTATGTCATTTTGAAGTTTAAAAGAAAAAGAAACGGAAGAGAGGGTAAGGTGGAAGTATCATTATGTTCTTCAAATTGTATATATCAAATACAAAAATGTTTTTCTCTTACATAAATTGAAAAAATAAAATAAAGCAATATTTCTAGCATTTTTATGTTAGAAATAAAATTATTTTATAAAATTTTTTTGTGGAATTTCAGATATAATTGCTTGCTTTGGCTTATCTGAATAAATCTTATTTTGATGCTAGTTTTTCTGTAAGCTAAATCTGAAAATTCGGTTGGTTACATTTGCACCCGAGTGTTCAGTAGACATTTTTAATCTGGGAGGTATATATGATCCTTCCCATCCTTAGCTCCTTCTCTGCCATTTGCTAAGCTTGAGACTAAGGTTGGCCCACACAGTCAAGAGATGAGGAAATGTAGCAACAACTGCTCAAAAATAATTTTCCCTTCTTTTCAATTATTTCTTATAAATGTATCTGTTTTGGGCTCGGAGCGGCAGCTCAGTGGCTAAAGTCCTGGTCTTGAAAGTGCTGGGATCTCATATGGGCACCAGCTCTAATTCCAGCAGCCCTGCTTCCCATCCAGCTCCCTGCTTGTGGCCTGGGAAAACAGTTGAGGATGGCCCAAAGCCTTGGGACCCTGCATCCGTGTGGGAGACCCGGAATAGGCTCCAGGCTCCTGGCTTTGGATCAGCTCAGCTCCGGCCATTGCGGCCACTGGGGAGGTGAATCATCATATGAAAGATCTTCCTCTCTGTCTCTCCTCCTCTCTGAATATCTGGCTGTAATAAAATGAATAAATCTTTAAAAAAAATTAAATCAATCAATTTAAAAATAAATTTTACTGGACTATACAATTTGAATGTCAAGGAGCACACAGTGTGAATTTTCTCTAAGCCGTATATATATGTCTCTAAGTATGGTTTTGTCTTCAGTGAGCTTCATTCTGTGAATCTTCTGCTATCCTTATTTCAGAGATAAAGGAGAAAATGTTGTGCTTGCTTCGGCAGCACATATACTAAAAAGTTGGAACATTACAGAGAAGATTAGCATGGCCCCTGCGCAAGGATGACACGCAAATTTGTGAAGCGTTCCATATTTAAAAAAAAAAAGGGGGGGGGCCCGGCGGTGTGGCCTAGCGGCTAAAGTCCTCGCCTTAAACGCGCCCTGGGATCCCATATGGGCGCCGGTTCTAATCCCGGCAGCTCCACTTCCCATCCAGCTCCCTGCTTGTGGCCTGGGAAAGCAGTTGAGGACGGCCCAATGCTTTGGGACACTGCACCCGCGTGGGAGACCCGGAGGAGGTTCCAGGTTGCCGGCTTCGGATCGGCGCGCACTGGCCCGTTGCGGCTCACTTGGGGAGTGAATCATCGGACGGAAGATCTTCCTCTCTGTCTCTCCTCCTCTCTCTATATATCTGACTTTGTAATAAAAATAAATCTTAAAACAAACAAACAAATAAATAAAGAGAAAATGTTAACAAAGCATCCTAAGATAAGAGCTGGACTGTATCTAACCACAGGTACAAATGAGTTATTTATTCTAAAGAGAGCTGTAAGTGAACAAAAGATGTAGACTAAAAGAGACACCAGAGCTTGCTGCCGCATCACTGAACATGCATGTGGAATGCTGTCATTTGCACATTACGTAGTTAATCGGTGACAGATGTACCACATGTCAACTTCCAGATCAATGTTCGTAATACAAACTAAAGGCATCTCAAATCAGTGAGTAAGTAGATAGGGGGTTCATTCCTTTCCGTGTTTACACAGGATTCAGTCATTCCCATCTTAACAGAAAAATTAATCCGCAATGGTTTTATCCCTCAGTAGGTATCCCTCTTAAAACAAACAAGCAAGCAATCAATGGCAAGTCCTTCCTGAAGAGATCATGAAGATAGGTGATAGGGCCCAGGCCTGGGTGTTTGGGAAGATCCCAGGTCACTTTAAGGTAGAACAAGAACAGTCCTACCCTTCCCCCACAGCCAGCCTCAGCTTTCACCCCTTTAATCTGTTCAAATTCCAAGTTATGCAATTTAAAAATATATACAAATCTTACAGGGAATGCACATGTTAGAGTAAAGGGGAAAGAAACGCAAATCTCCCGGCATATCCGTGTCTGCCTAATCTTTTTGCCTGGTGGGCTCTTCCTGTCCCCACTGCCAAGGTCACTAAGGATTCTGCCCTTCCAGCATGGCCTCCAGGGCACTGCTTCCCGCTAAGGACTCAAAGGCAGTGAACTTGCTTAGCTCTCAGTGGGTTTGTCTGCAGGGTGCCAGCATCCTACCTCTTGGAACTTGGCCTTTGCACTGCCTGTGACACTCCCCACCAAGGAGGATGCTTTGCTTGCGACTGCCCCTGTTGATTACCGTTTCTCATTTGGTTATCAAATCTGCATCAAAAGCTCAAATATTACCTATGTATGTCAATGATTCCTAAATCTATACACCTCTTTTTGAGTTTCAGATCCATACACCCACTTACATAGTCTCTCTCCTTAAGATTTATTTTATTGAAAAAATAGATTCACAGAGAGGAGGAGGAGAGAGAAAAGATCTTCCATCCACTGGCTCACTCCCCAACTGGCCACAATGGCCGGAGCTGAGCTGTTCCGAAGCCAGGAACTTCTTCCAGGTCTCCCTGGGCTGCATGGGTCCATGGACTGGGGCCATCTTGATCACCGTGCCTCAGAGACATCTGAAGCCATCACTGTCCCCCAGCTGAGATCACCGCACCTGCCAGAAAGGCGCCCACACAGCGTCTTACCTCTTTTAACAACCTGCATTTTACACTTGCTAAATGTCTTTCCTATGTCTCTCAAATAGAACCCTGTCTCCTTTTTTTTTTTTTTTTTTGCCAAGTCTTATTTCTGGCCTTCATCCTTTCTGCCCCCGAACTCCTGATCCTCTTCAATTCCTCCAAACTAGGCAGTGTTATTTAAAATGCAGGAATAGGACACACCTTTGCCATTTCGGACAACCACATTCCGTGTCAGAGGGTTCAACTCCCAGCTCTAGTTCCCAGTTTAGGCTTCTTGCCCTTGGTAGGCTGTGGTGATGACTCCTGGATGGGTTCCTGTTGCCCATGCAGGAGATGTAGATGGAGTTCTTAGCTCCCAGCTATGACTCTGGATATCGCAAGGCATTTGAAGAACAAATTAGTGGATGGGATATTTGTCTCTAATAAAAAAGAAATTTGGAGCCAACACTGTGAGGTAGTAAATTTCACTTCATTATCTCCACATCCGTAAGGAAAGTCTACAGTTGTCCATTTTTAATCTTTTATAGGAAAGTATTTGATAGAAACTGTCACATAATACAATGTAATTAATGAATTAATAAAAAAGAAAGTATTTGATATACAAGAGTACTTCAAGTAACGTATAGAAAATAAATTAAAGGATGTTTATTTTGATGCAAAAAAAAATGTTTTCAAATCCATGCATTTCCATGCTATTTTCTTCTCAAAATCTCATGCTGTCTCTTTTCTCACACACACCCACACATGCGGTTCTGCAGGCCCACGTCCCCGCTTGCTCCCTCTGTTCCAGCTGTACTGTACCCTTTGACAGGCTGCTGTGCTTTGCTCCTGGAATGCCCCTCTTTCTTCTTTCTTTGGACAACTTGCATTTCTGTCTGACCTGAGCTCAGCATTCAGTAACTATGATGCATTTTCCAACCCTGGCCTGTCCTCTCCCAACCTAAGGCCCTGTTCCTTCCACCAATTCTGTTCCTACATTATTTTTCTGCTTCTACAATACTTATCATAGGCCTACTGGCACTGTATTGTAATTGTATCTTAATTTTTCTACTTTCCTCATGAAAGAATTCCTCTAATATCACCCGTTTGGAACCAAAGCCTTGCTCGTTTCTGCTAGCTTCCTGATTTTTTCTATTTACTTAACAAAATGAAATTTTTCACCTGATTTCATGCAGTAATAAGAGAACTACACTGATAAAAGAAAGATCTAAGTTACTATTAGCAGAAAAAAATTTAAAACTGCTGGAGGAGCCAGTAACCAGTTGAGAAAATAGAGTGAAAACCAAAAGTTCAAAGTTCCTGTCTATTGGTACAAAATTCACCTTTTACTTAACTGTTTGATCACCATTTTTGTCTGTTTCCTTTGAGGCTCTAGGTGCAAAAAAATTAACAAAGAGATAACCTTACTTGCTTTAGAAAGCATCCCCCCTTTTTTTTTTTAAAGATTTATTATTATTGGAAAGCCGGATATACAGAGAGGAGGAGAGACAGAGAGGAAGATCTTCCATCCGATGTTTCACTTCCCAAGTGGGCCACAACGGGCCGGTGCACGCCGATCCGATGCTGGGAACCAGGAACCTCTTCCGGGTCTCCCACGCGGGTGCAGGGTCCCAAAGCTTTGGGCCGTCCTCAACTGCTTTCCCAGGCCACAAGCAGGGAGCTGGATGGGAAGTGGAGCTGCCAGGATTAGAACTGGTGCCCATATGTGATCCCGGGGCGTTCAAGGTGAGGACTTTAGTTGCTAGGCCACGCCGCTGGGCCCGAAAACATCCCTTTTGTGGCAGGCGGCTGGCCTGGCGGTTGACACTGCCTGGGTCACCTGTATCCCAGCTCAGAGTGCTTGGGTTTGCGCCCCGGTGTCATTCCCAGTTCCCGATGAGGAACACTTAGACACAGCAGAAAATGGCTCTCTGTGGGTCTCTGCCTCTCTTCCTGGGACACCTGGCTGAAGTTCCTGGTTCCCAGCATCAGCCTGGCCCAGATTCAGCAACTGTAAAAGGTGTTTGCTGAGTGAGTCAGTGGATGAGAGAGCGGCTCTCTATTCTTTCCCTCTTGCTCTGAAAACAAGCAAGATTTTGAAATAAAAACCAAATTTTTTCCTGACCTCCTCTTGAAAAGACAGTGATTTCTCTAACTCTCCTTTCATTAATTACGCAGGCCATGCTTTCATGTTTACACTGTTCTTTTACGTTGTACTGTGTAGTGGTCATTTTTTGTAGATGTTTCCTCTCCAACATCACTGTGTGCTCAGTACACATGGGAGCCACATAAAAGTTCAAACCACCTCCAACTCAACAGTCTGCCAAATACACACTGCACTATTTAAAGAGCCTCTCATTTCCTAAGCACATGTTGGTTTTAGGAAATATCTACTGTGCAGTTACTGGCTACCAAATGTTATTCTCAGCACTTAACTGTATTAAACTCGAATTCACCCCACTGTCCTACGTACAGGTCAACTATTATCACTCAGGTGTGGAAACTGATGCGGGGAGAAATAACAACAATTAACTTCTGAAGATCATGTATCCAAAATATGGAGGCCTTGCATTACATTATCCCAAGGACTTGAGCAGATTACTATTAACTAAGATATCTGATAAGATAGTGCATTCTACCATAAAATGCCCATATTACCTTTCTAAAAAGAAAAAAAAAATGATGTAGCTCTTCTCCTTTCTTTTTTAGAACTATTCATTGACTCTTCATTTCATTCCAGTTTTCTACAACCACTAAAGTAACCCCTCTCGAATTAGTAAGTTTCCCTTCACATTGAAAAAAAAAAAAAACTTCATTTATTTATTCATTTTGTTTGGAAGGAAGAGAAGCAGAGACAGAGATGTCTATTGGTTTACTGCCCAAATGTCTGCCAATATGTCAGGCTGCAGTCAGGAACCCAATCTGGGTCATCCACGGGGTGGCAGGTCTCATTCTGTCCTGGGTAGGGAAATACACATAATCACGTGTGCATAAATACACACTTAAAAGATTTTTTAAAAGATTTATTTTTACTGGAAAGTCAGATACAAAGAGGAGAGACAAAGAGGAAGATCTTCCCACTGCTGGTTTACTCCCTAAGTGGCCACAAGAGCCAGAGCTGAGCTGATCTGAAGCCACAAGCCAGGAAACCCTCCAGATTTCCTACACGGGTGTAGGTCCCAAGGTTTTGGGTCATCCTTCACTGATTTCTGGGGCCACTAGCAAGGAGCTGGATGGGAAACAAGGCCTCCAGGACACGAACTGGCACCCATATGGGATCCCAAAGCTTGCAAGGCAAGAATTTTAGCAACGAGGCTACCGTGCCAGGCCCACTAAACAATATTTAAAATCTTGTCAAACAATGGAATTAAGAAGATCAGGATGGGAATTTGGCTTGGCAGTTAAGACGTCCATAATCTGGACCTGGCACATTAGCTCAATAGCTAAGTCCTTGCTGTGCATGTGCCGGGATCCTGTATGGACACCAGTTTGTATCCCAAATGCTGCACTTCCCATCCAGCTCCCTGCTTGTGGCCTGGGAAAGCAGTAGATGATGGTCCAAAGCCCTGAGACCCTGCATCCGCACAGTAGACCCAGAAGAAGCTCCTGGAGCCTGACTCAGGATTGGCTCAACTCTGGCCATTGCGGTCAATTGGTGAGTGAACCAGCGGATGGGAGATCGTTCCCTCTCTCCTTCTCTCTGTAAATCTGATCTGCCTTTTCAATAAAAATTATTATTTTTTTTAAGATGCCCACATTGCTTACTGGGGTTCTTAGGTTTGATTCTCAGGTCTGGTTCCTAATTCAGTTTTCCTGACAATGTATTTTTGGGACACAGGAGATAATGGTTCTAGTATGTAGGTCTGCCTCACATATATGAGTCCAATATTGACTTTCTAGCCTGACTTCAGCCAGGTCAAGCCCTGCCTTTTTTTTTTTTTATTTTTATTGATTACATTGCATTATGTGACAGTTTTGTAGGGACTGGGATTCCCCCCACTTCTCCCCAAACCCTCCCCCCATAGTGGATTCCTCCACCTTGTTGCATTACCACAGTTCAAAATCAATTGATTCTGTCATTGCCAGCATATACCAAGCATAAAGTCCAGAATCTTATTGTCCAGCTAAGTTCAACGGTTTCTTGGGGAGACCATCTCTGGTCTGAAGGTAGAGCCGGCAGAGTATCATCCCAGTCAATCAAAAGCCCCAACATAACATCAGTAACAATTTATAACGTTATGGAATTAGTTGTCATGGTATTAAGTAAGCAATATGTTAAAAGAGAAAAAAAAAAAAAGAATGCAAGTTCTGAACCACATCCTGTGACTTCTTCATTGACATTTCAATTATTAGTTTATATACAACTGGGTTCTATACACCTTAAAATGGCTATAGATTGCTATTGGACTGTCTTGTGTCTATTTTAATATTAGTATTTACAGTGTTGAAGCATTGGGATCCATGTGGGAGACCCTGGTTCCTGGCTTTGGATCAGCTCAGTTCTGGCCATTGAGGCCACTTGAGGGAATGACCCAGTGGATAGATCTTCCTCTGCATATCTCCTGATATTTTGTACATCTGTCTTTCCAATAACAAATACATAAATCTTTTAAAAAGTGAAAATCACACATTCATACATTGATGCTAAGATTCTCAACAAAATCCTAGCCAATAGAATTCAAAAACACATCAGACAGATCATTCATCCGGACCAAGTAGGATTCATCCCTGGAATGCAGGGATGGTTCAACATACGGAAATCCATAAATGTGATACACCACATTCAAAAACTGAAAACCAAAAATCATATAATAGTATCAATAGATGCAGAAAAAGCTTTCGACAAAATCCAACACCATTTTATGTTAAAAACCCTAACCAAGGTAGGCATAGAAGGAACAATTCACAACATAATCAAAGCAATATATGAAAAACCCAACGCCAGCATCATACTGAATGGAGAAAAACTGGATCCCTTTCCACTGAGATTTGGAACAAGACAAGGATGTCTGCTATCACCACTGCTATTGAACATAGTCCTAGAGGTACTCGCAGAGGCCATAAGACAAGAAAAAAGACATCAAAGGAATTCAAATGGGAAACGAAGAAGTCAAGCTTTCACTATTCGCAGATGACATGATCCTTTACATAGAAGAACCAGGAGACTCAATACAGAGACTGCTAGAACTTATACGAGAGTTTGGTAGAGTGGCAGGGTACAAAATTAATGAACAAAATTCAACAGCCATAGTGTATGCAAACAGCCCCAAGATGGAAAAAGATCTAACCAGCAAGATACCATTCAAAATAACAGAGAAAAGTATGAAGTATCTAGGCATAAATCTAACCAAAAATGTGGGAGACTTATTTGAAGAAAACTACAAAACAGTTAAAATAGAAATTGAACAAGACCTCAAAAGATGGAGCAACATCCCATGTTCCTGGATAGGTAAAATCAGTATCATTAAAATGTCTACACTACCAAAAGCAATATATACATTCAATGCAATCCCAATCAAAATACTCAAAACATTCTTCATTGAACTGGAAAAAATGATACAAAGGCTCATTTGGAAACAGAAAAAAACAAGAACAGGTAGAACCATCCTGAAGAATAGGAAATTAACGGGAAATCACAGTCCCGGACCTCTGGACATACTATAGGGCAGCGGTTATTAAAACAGCCTGGTACTGGCACAAAGATAGAGAGGAGGATCAATGGAGCAGAATAGAAACACCAGAAGGGAACCCACACAGATTCAGCCAAATAATCTTTGACAAACAGATGGCAATCCAAGCAAATGGGAAGGTCTCTTCAATAAATGCTGTTGGGACAACTGGTTGATAGCCTACAGAAACAAGAAGATAGATCCACATCTTTCACCACACACTAAGATCAAATCTGAATGGATAAAAGACCTAAATCTACACCCAGAAACCTTCAAACTTTTAGAAGAAAATGTTGGAAACACCCTGCAAGACTTAGGTGTAGGACCTGACTTCCTAAAAAGGACACTAAAAGCACTAGCAATCCAGACCAAAATAAACAAATGGGACTTCCTCAAACTAACAAGTCCTGCCTTCTGAGGGTATTTGGGGATTGAACCAGCAAACACCACTTCTATCTCTTACCTCCTAAAATGATTTTCATTTTAGTGTCAGGGAGTTTGAAATCTATAGTCTTCTTCCATAATATAGATTTTTCCATCAACTTTTGAAGATCCCTTATATGCACAGATTTCAAAAAAATGTTGCACCAAAAATAACCTTATCTTTGGATCCCATTTCATATGAAATGTTTACATTTTCTCAAAATGTCAAGCAGGAAATAATGACCAAGGAAGTGAACATTAATGAACACTATTTGATCAGTTCAGATTATATGCATGAACAGTAGTGCTACATAGCATCCCAAACGTAAGTTATGGTCAGTGCTAGAGGTTTTTTCTTCAAATGTTTAAGTCTAAAATATTCTTGGAAAAGTTGAATAGTGTTAGTTTTCTGCATCCTGGAAATCTCTAACTCACTAGAATCTGGGGGTTCGATGTTTCTAGTCTGAATAAATCATAACTTCTCCAACCACTGTGAACTATGTTTACTTTGTTTTCGGTTGCTCCAAACTAATAACAATGCTTTGATCAATAGAACATAGCAAAAACATCAGTAGGACAATGTGATGTAGGCAGCCTCTGAGTGCCTGGGTGGAAGCTGTCCTGCATCTGGCTTCCTGAATTCTTTCTTCCTTGGGCCACTCAATGGTGGTCAGGGAGATCTGACACAGTTGGGTGGAGCCAATCATTCTATAGGTTTGAAGGCCAGTCTCCTTGAGAGCTGCAATTCTGTAATTTTCTCCCTTCCAGCCATGGAGAAGAAATCCCTCTGCCAGGACCACACTTCCTCCCCAGTCACCACAGGAAGCAAAGCCTCAGTGATCAGCAGTAAGTGGAGGGAAAGAAGACATTCTTTGGTTCACCCTTCTCACATCTATTCCAACAGAAGAAATTATTGTTGGCCCAGAACAATGGACCCATCAAAGCTTTCCTTTGTCTTCGAAAATGAAATAAAATCCTTCCAAAGTAAACAAAGTTAAAAGAATATGCCTCTTCCAAACCTGCCCTACAAATAATACTTACAGATGTTCTCTTGACAAAGAATAATGCCCACCAAAACCAAGGGCAAATGTGAAGAACATCCCAGTAAAATAACAACAAGAGGTTAAACCAAAGAATGAACAACCCATTGCTAAAATGACAGAACCAAGTCACAACCTATTTATGTTAACCCTGAATGTAAATGGCTTAAATTCATCAATCAAATATCATAGATTAGTAGACTAGATTCAAAAACAAAACCCAGCTATCTGTTGCCTACAGAAAACACATCTCACCAAAATCAGCAGAAGCTGTATCTCATGGGTATTGATGTTTTTGTTTTTATTTTCATTTCTTCAGTTTTTCTCATATTAAACTCTTCACTGACTCATACAACATACAGTAGTAGCATCATTTTCTTCAAGGTTTCTGATTTTCTTTTTAATTTCTTCAGCAACACAGTAGTCATTCAGTAGCATGTTATTTAACTTCATGGCATTGTAAATTTTTTTCCTTCCTGTTGCTAATTTTGTTTTGTGGCTTTGGATTTAAGGGAATGTATAGTAACTACGCAATGGAGACTATGATATCCAGATGTGAGGATACAATGCAGTATGCAGCTCTACTTCCAGATCAAAAATGGACTCCCAATGAAACAACTATATCTTGATAATAGGATACTGCACTCTGCCATTGTCCATGCTTGCAATGATGAACTTATAACTGTTTATGAAGAAATATACTACTGCAATAATATAGGGGAACTCAGTAGTGGGTGGAAGGAATTTGGGGAGTGGATAAGGGAAACCCCAGAGCCTATGGAAGTGTATCATAAAATAACAATCTTAATTTAAAATGGGAAAAAAATTAAAAATGTAATGCATTATGAAGCTTACCTAGGTAATGATTTCAAAAAGTTGTTCCACTGTACACATAAACTAGAATTGGAATGATATAAAACTAATTAACTTTACAAACAGAAAAAGATTAGGTGTTGATATCTTTTAACTACTGGAGAGACGCTAATGCAAAAACCAGAAAAACAAAAAGGAAAGAGGGTGGGTGGGGAATGGGGGCGGGAGGGAAGTATCAGTAAGTTCCTAAGTCTGTGTTGCAATTTATGTAAATCTTATCTACTTTATATAATTTTTAAAAGTAATGAACTGGAAAAAAAAAAAAAAAAAACCTTGGAAACCATTTAGTCCAAGCCTGTCCTGTCATTGTTAACTTTGACCAGGGGACAAGGTTGTTAAAAGATGAGGGGTTTTGGACTGAGGGTGGTAGCCTAAAGGTTAAAGTCCTTGCCTTGCATCCACCAGGATCCCATATGGACATTGGTTCGTATCCTGGCTGCTCCACTTCCCATCCTGGTTCCTGCCTGTGGCCTGGGAAAGCAGTTGAGGATGGTCAAAGCCTTGGGACCATGTACCCACAGGGGAAGACCTGGAAGAGGCTCCTGGCTCCTGATCAGCTCAGCTCCAGCCACTGCAGCTGCTTGGGGAGTGAATCAATGGACAGATGATCTTTCTCTCTGTATTCCTGCCTGTCCAATTAAAAATAAATAAACCTTAAAAAAAGAGAGAGAGAGAGATGATAGGTGTTAAACAGTCCATGCTTCAGCATGTTTCTGCTAAAAATGGCTTTATAGCCAACAGATTCCTCTTGGTTTCTATGGCTACACAATGGCCATGAATCTCAGGCATCCTGGGATAGCTGTATTTACATTAAAGCATATCACTGCAATTACAGACTACTTAAAGAAGTCTGTAATTTTCAAATTACTCCATTTTAGGCCTAAGCACATTTCATTGATTTTGTACTCAACCTCACTAGGTAATTTTGTGGTTATCAAGTTTTTCAGCCAGCAATCCACTAAGGGAATACTGAGAAACTTAAAAAAAAAAAAAGTCTTATCAATTAGCAGTTACTCAGTTCAGATAATTAAGTTTGTGGGAACCTGGAAGAACACTTGAGTACGAATTAACTATTTTGGCATACCTTGTTTAACATCACCATGCATGCAATGCTGTTCTGGCTTTGTGCAATGTTGCCCAAGGAGAGGAAAATATGGCAGACAGCACTGTGCAAGTCTGTCAATATGCTCATCCAACAGGCACTCCATGGACACATTCCAGAGGAAACCGTGGCTAATCCCATTGCCCACAGCAAGGAATTCTGACCTCAAATGATTACCAAAAGATGTACAACAAAACGGAATCTGCTACAAAAAGGGACAAGATCGATCCTACATGCTAAGATGAAAACTTCAGGTCTTTCAAGGGCCTTTCTAATTAAGCTCCCTGCTGAAGGCCTGGCCAAAGCACCAGAAGATCAACCAAGTGCTTGGGCCCCTGCTACCCACATGGAAACTAGATGGGAGACCTGCACAAACTCCTGGCTACTGGTTTCAGAGTTTTGGTCTGGTCCAGTCTGGGCCGTTGTGGCCATCTGGGGTAGTGAATCAGTGGATAGAGCATCTCTCTTTCCCTGACATTCCCTCTCTGTAACTCCTTTCAAGTGAATAAATACGTGAATTTTTAAAAAGTTTACGTATATACATAAATAAATGGAAGGTCAAAGGGAATACAGTAGGCAGCAAAAAACCAGATTGGTCAAGGTTCTGTGACATTATAAAACATATCATTAATATTTCCACAGCCAGAATGTCAGGAGGTATTTATTTTTTAAAGATTTATTTTTATTGGAAAGGCAGATCTATAGAGAGGAGAGACGAAAGATCTTCCATCCTCTGGTTCACTCCCCAAATGGCCATAACAGCTGGAGCTGAGCCAATCTGAAACCAGGAGTCAGGAGCTTCCGCTGGGTCTCCTATATTGGTGTAGGGTCCCAAGGCTTTGGGCTGTCATCTGCTGCTTTTCAGGCCCCAGGCAGGAAGCAGGATGGGAAGTGGAGCAGCCAGGACAGGAAGCAGATAGGATCCCGGCACTTGGAAGACAAGGATTTAGCCACTAAGCCATTGTGCCAGTTCCAGGCAGGTGATATTTTATGACTCACAGATGATGAAAAAAAACAAAAAACAAAAAACCCACCAACCTACTGAGAATACCCAAATAAAACGTTAGAAATCAATTCTCCATTGGACCTATGCTGTAACACTAAGCACCCAGCGAGCATATCTGATTGGCACTCTCATTTGCAAGAAAACATCTTCCCTTCCCTCTGAACTACGCTCTGCTGTGGACATGTCTCTACAACCATTAAATTACAGAGGGAAAGAAAGAGATAAGAAAAATATCACCTTTTATTTTCTTAGGCACACAGTGATTCTGGACACCAATTATTCACACACATTACTGATTCACCTTTAGAATCATCTATTTAAAATCATCAGTCATCTTAGAAAATAATTTGCGGGCCCGGCAGTGTGGCCTAGCGGCTGAAGTCCTCGCCTTGAATGTGCCAGGATCCCATATGGACGCCTGTTCTAATCCCGGCAGCTCCACTTCCCATCCAGCTCCCTGCCTGTGGCCTGGGAAAACAGTTGAGGATGGCCCAAAGCCTTGGGACCCTGCACCTGCTTGGGAGACCTGGAAGAGCTCCTGGCTCCTGCCTTCAGATCGGCACAGCACCGGCCATTGCGCTCACTTGGGGAGCGAATCATGGAATGGAGGATCTTCCTCTCTGTCTCTCCTCCTCTCTGTATATCTGACTTTCCAATAAAAATAAATAAAATCCTAAAAAAAAAAGAATGAAAGAAAATAATTTGCAGCAGTGCCTTGCAATTCAAAAGTACCAAGTTAAAACTTAGTTGTGGGTTTGTATTTTAGTAGGTTAAATTCCTGAGTTGTAAATATTCTTCGGAATGGTGATTCATCTTTTTCCCTTAATAGCTTTTCAGCTTACAGTCATAATGTTTAAAAACATTGTTTGTTACACATATTTCAACAGAAGTCAGTGATACCCAGTCTCAGCTCCAGGTAATGTCCCACACAGCATCATTCTGACAAAACCTTCCACCAGGAGGTCATCAGCCTGGGTCTGCAATTCTGTTCCTGAGTCCACATTCTACAAAGACTGCCTGGTAACAATTGGCAAGGATGGCCTTACCACGCATCTAAGCATTTACATGCACCAACCCAGCACACCCCTAGTGCCTTTCTCAAGCATTCTGATCTGAAAGTCCAGCCCATAGCTAACATACTGACATATGCAAGTCACAGCATCTTCCACATCAGCACTGCATGTCAACCGATACAGCAATGCCGGGAAATGTGCGTACCTATACCACTTGGCTCATTCACAGTGGGGGAAAATTAACTGCTGAACTTTACGCCTTTACAAGGAGGAAGGTGTTTTCTAAGTTACCCATTTAACCTATGGGAGGAAAGCCACCTTGGAAATAGCTGTGGCTGCTTACAAAGTGCATTGGGGGAGTCATGCTGGCTCTAAGTACAGCCACAGTCATTTCTGAACATAATTCAGAATACACATTCTAATGGTACAGACCAGGTTATATTAATTTCGGCATGATAAAAAGTACAGATTTCATGTTTTTTCATAAATCAATCCAAAGAAAATGATTATGAAAGCACTTTTAGTAATTTCATAAATATGCTTTAAAAAAAGAGAGATGCTACTTTCAAATAAAAAATTCACATGGTCATAGCAAAATTTGGCAAACAGTACACAAAGCCATCCATGATAAACCAGAAAATACAGAAAACTCAGGAAGCCCACACAAAATTAAAAACAACAAATCTTTCATCTGATTTAGAAGTCAGGTAAATTGTACACTTTTTGAAATGAGCATAAAGCAACTTTCTACTGCCTTTAACCAGACTGAGCAAAGGAAAATATGTCACATCTCAAAACATACATAACTAAAGGCATTTTATGTATTTGGGTAACACAAAAGTATCCTGCAGGAATGTATTGCTGCCACAAATTTAGCCAGCAGGATTAGTGACAGAGTGAATAAGACCTGGTGATGCTTTGCACAATTAACAGTGAGTTGAGTAACAATCCAGCAATGAAATCCACCCAGGACCTAGCTCGATGATAACGGACACTGTACCAGAGGCTGGAAGCGCTGCGGAAACGGAGCACCACAGCCGCAGGGCAGGGTGTCACACACAGTCAGCCCAGGGTATTTTAAGACAAAAAAATATGATTTATTATATAAAATTATGATTGGCAGAATACAGAAAAATTACTTCTTTTACCTTTACATATTTACTACAAGTACCAAGCGAAGTGTAACAACTGGAAGAGTGCATTACAAACTACCAAGGGTATTCATTTGGTGAAATTGTTCAAGTCACAGATGCTAAGTACAGAAACATACTTCAAAATACATGACGTGTAAAATCAGCCCGAAGATAGCAATTTCAAATAATGATTCCTTTAATAAAAACAAATCAACAAACAAGAAGCACAAGAAAAATATAGTCAAGTTAGGCAGAAAAGCGTAAATCGATCATATTGTTAACCGCGACTTAAACTAAAACCATTTTTAAAATTCTAGCAAGGCAATGAGGATTAAAAATTAGAAAAATTTAAACTGTTACCTATTTTTTTTCTACCAAAAATAGAAGGCAGGCTCTGGAGGCCAATTCTGCTGCAGACCCAGGGGTGTCTCAACACATCTGCCCTCAAGTTTCCTTGGCAAGGGCATAAAACTGATCTTTGTTTCAAGGGTGAGGAAATTTACACCTTGTGAACTGTACTTCATGGCAACTTCTGCATTAAAAGAATCAATGTTACTTCTGGCATAAGACTAGAATAACCTGCTTCCAACGAATTCCCCTGTACTTGAGATGAGTCAGGGCAAAGGTGGTCCTGCTGCAAAGGCAATGGGAGATCTCTGACAAACTGGGATTTTCGTAGGCCAAAAAGAGATATGCATTAGAACACCTGCATTTTTATCTATAATCTATAATCTCATTCGTAAAAAAAAAAAAAACTCATCATTAAACTTTTAAAAAATAAAGGTGATATAGGAATGATATGTGTCATATGAATTATATGCCAAATTACTGTATTCTATAGTCATATGTACTATTAATAAATAGACTTGATTCATGCTACCAGAGAAATAATTGAGACAATCTCACATTTCAGAATTCCTGAGTCTTATCAGAGAAAAATGAAGTACCAAAACCAAAAGCAAAACCAAACTGACAAAAATAACACAAAACAAAACAAAATCTGTTCTATGGCAAATAATACAAGTTTGGGGCATTAAAGCTGAAGACTATGGGGACAGATATATGTGTACACACAAATGTAACTATAAACATGACTTTAAAGCTTGGCTTTTTCAAAAGGCGTTTTGAGCAAACAAGGCCACCTGAGTGACATCTTCAATGATGGTAACCCATCATTTAAAAGGACTAGTATCTTTATTTCAAAGCCTAATTAGTCATACAAAAAGGACAAATATTTACTTTAATAAGTGTTCTAGTAAGACTGCAATGGGACAGCCCTTTGATGAAAGATCTCAGGAGGATAAAGCCAACATAACTGAATTAGAACACCATGTTCTAATTTGGAGCCATCATCCATTAAACAATTTCCTTTTTGCTTTGCATATTACACAGTGAAAAGAAAAAGATATCTTAAGAGCACTTCAGTCCCACAATGTAGGAGTTAAGCTTGTATGAACAGGTATAAATGGCCCAGCGATAATGTGATGCTTGCAAAAATACATTCAAGCAAAACTTCATGTTGTTTTCTAACCAGTAAGGAATAGGGAAGAAAAGTGATTCCATTTAAAAAAACAGAAAACAAAACAAAACAAAGAACACTATTCATCCTTTCTGGAAAGACTGCCAAAGCAGAGAACATCCAGTGATACAATGCATGTAAAACTGCATACTTTACTCCTCTTTAGAAGAGGGAAAGATGCACACAACTATTTATGGATTTTATAAATAAAGGCAGTAAGCAGGAAAAAAAAAATTTGGGTTATTTCTCTGTTCTTAAGTACCCAGAAAGAAAACAATTACCAAAACACTAAAGTGCAGACCTGTTGGCCGTTACAGGCATAATGAAGAGGTGCAGCCGAAATTGCATCTGCATTTACATTTATATATCCAGAAAAGGATTCTTGCCTTAAAAAAATTGTGCAATTTAAAAACTAGTCAGTTTTGTTTGTGCCGTAATACAGTGAGAACTAGTCTTTCGCCCACCGGTGAAGGCCAGCACACTAGTGGCTCTTGACCATCACACAGTTTTGTTAGAATCATACAATATTGATTCCACCTCCAGAAAATGTTAGGGTCCTCTTGTTGAAGAACGAAGAGCCGCTGGTATTTGCTTGATTGCCTTTAACCACAGAAGTTTTCAGTTCCATTTCACAAGCTACAATAGCTGCATTCAATTCCACTTGAGCTCGATGAACTACATAAAACATGAGGCCTATGCTTATAACAATCTGTGAAAATAAATGAAATATTGCTTATCAGTATTTTATAGACAAATCGAGAAGTAAACCTGTTGAATACTAGGCTTAGACATGCTTTGAACAAGATGCTTCTCAGATACGCTAAGAGGTTACACGTTTTTAAATTGTTCACATGCAGTTATCAGTTATTCTCTTCTTCGTCATTTCTCCTAAGCAGAGGAGGGGCAAAGAAAAGCTTCCACACTGTTTTCAGTATTCGTAGGCAATTTTAAGCTCACGTAGAAAGAAGCACTGCTGTTTGAAGATTAACTTCCTGTAAATGAGCGCTACTATCATTTTATGTGACACCACTACTGTTTGCAAGAATACTTGCAAGTACTAAGGGCATCCTAAAAAAAATGAAATGCCAAAAGATTGCAAAATATCAAACTGACCAAATCCAAAGGCAGGCTTCCAGCCTCAGCGTTGCCATTCGCTAACCATGTAATTTCAGGAGAAATCCTTAGGTCACTGGACTTCTACCTCCCATTGTTTGGCAGGTAATGCACCAGAATGTCCAAGAAATGAACAGCTAAGTGAT